>NC_074694.1:20424910-21627410 GCF_029448725.1 Salvelinus fontinalis
TGATTTTATTTGATACATGTGACAATATCATCGTAAAGTATGTTTTTTCAATATAGTTTTATTAGATTATTGAAATTTATTCGGGATGTTAGGCGTGTTGCGTTGTGTGCCTCTGTTCAGGAAGGAGAGCTTAGCGTCACTTTGCTAGCTTTCCGTGCTAATTGACTGGAGAAGAGGACATTCTAAATCCAAACAACGATTGTTCCCGACAAAGGACCCCTTGTACAACATTCTGATGAAAGATCATCAAAAGTAGGACCCATTTAATGATGCTATTTCATATATCTGTCGAACATGTTGTGCTAGTCGTTTGCGCCCAGCTTTTGGGTACTCTCTCGCTATACCTAAGCTGGATGTCGTAATGAAGTTATTTTTAGAATTCTAACACGGCGATTGCATTAAGAACTAGTGTATCTATCATTTCCTATACAACATGTATTTTCTAGTAACGTTTATGAATAGTTATTTGGTCAGAATAGTTGGAGTGTCATAAAAATATCCGCATATTCTGGGAAAAATATGCTACGTTAGCACAATGTATAACCACTGATTTCAGCTCTAAATATCCACATTTTCGAACAAAACATAAGTGTATGTATAACCTGATGTTATAGGACTGTCATCTGAGGAAGGTTTATGAAGGTTAGTGAAAATTAATATCTTTTGCTGGTTTATTCCCTATCGCTAACGTGCCTATTGCTATCGCTAACGTGCCTTGATGAATGAATGCGGTAGTGTGGTAGGCTATTGTAGTAAGCTAATATAATGCTATATTGTGTTTTCGCTGTAAAACACTTAAAAAATCGGAAATATTGGCTGGATTCACAAGATGCTTGTCTTTAATTTTCTGTACACCATCGATTTTTCAGAAATGTTTTATGATGAGTATTTAGGTATTTGACGTTGGTGTCTGTAATTACTCTGGCTGCTTCGGTTCTATTTCTGACGGTAGCTGTGATGGTAGCTGCAATGTAAAACTGATTTATACCTCAAATATGCACATTTTTCAAACAAAACATAGATTTATTGTATAACATGTTATAAGACTGTCATCTGATGAAGTTGTTTCTTGGTTAGTTTGGTTGGTTCTTGGTTAGTTAGGTTGGCTTTGTGCATCCTACCTGTGCTGTGAAAAATGTCTGTCCTTTTTTGTATTTGGTGGTGAGCTAACATAAATATATGTGGTGTTTTCGCTGTAAAACATTTTAAAAATCGGACATGTTGACTGGATTCACAAGATGTGTATCTTTCATTTGCTGTATTGGACTTGTTAATGTGTGAAAGTTAAATATTTCTAAAAAATATCTTTTGAATTTCGCGCTCTGCCTTTTCAATGGAATGTGGGAGGAGTTCCGCTAGCGGAACGCCAGAGCCAGACAGGTTAATTGGAGCCAATTTCCTCCTACAACAGGACAATGACCCAAAGTACAGCTCCAAACTATGCAATAACTATTTAGGGACGAAGCAGTCAGCTGGTATTCTGTCTATAATGGAATAGCCAGCACAGTCACCAGATCTCAACCCTATTGAGCTGTTGTGGGAGCAGCTTGACCGTATGGTACCTAAGAAGTGCCCATCAAGCCAATCCAATTTGTGGGAGGTGCTTCAGGAAGCATGGGGTGAAATCTCTTCAGATTACCTCAACAAATTGACAACTAGAATGCCAAAGGTCTGCAAGGCTGTAATTGCTGCAAATGGAGGATTCTTTGACGAAAGCAACGTTTTGAGAACACAATTATTATTTCAATTAAAAATCATTATTTATAACCTTGTCAATGTCTTGACTAATTTTCCTTTTCATTTTGTAACTCATTTCATGCATGTTTTATTAGAAAACAAGGACATTTCTACGTGACCCCAAACTTTTGAACGGTACTGTATGCTTGCACGCACGCACACACACACACACACACACACACACACACACACACACACACACACACACACACACACACACACACACACACACACACACACACACACACACACACACACACACACACACACACACACACACACACACACACACACACACACAAAGGGATTGAGGAATGAGCCATAAAATGAACAGTGTTGCTAGTCTACTAGTATGTAAGTGACTCCGTAGTAGTGAAGCAAACAGAGTACAAGATAACCATCTCATTAATGTTGCCTAGAAACTAGACTGTTTTAAGGAACTAATAAACACACAACATGTACAAACACACACACATGCATGTTGACGTGTGTGTGTGTATTTGTGTGTGTGTTGACAGACATATTAGAAAGACACAAACCCACACACACACGCGCACGCACACACACACACACACACACACACACACACACACACACACACACACACACACACACACACACACACACACACACACACACACACACACACACACACACACACACACACACACACACACACACACACACAAGAACAGCACAACGATCAATTACAGTACGCACAAAAAAGCTAAGACAAATTCTCTTTCTCTCTCTGTAACGATCTATTGTCCTGGCTCTCCTGTTATTGAATCTCCAGATCAAGTATCGAGTATGCAGTCCAGCCCAGTGTTAGCTATTGTTTGTCTGCATTTAATTCACTGCTAGACAGAAACTGGCGCCAAACAGTATAAAATCGATATAAGATTGACTGGGCTCTCGAGTGGCGCAGTGGTCTAAGGCATTGCATTTCAGTGCAAAAGGTGTCACTACAGTCCCTGTATCACATCCGGCCGTGATTGGGAGTCCCATAGGACGGTGCACAATTGGCCCAGTGTCGTTTGGGGTAGATAATTGTAAATAAGAATTTGTTCTTACAGTTTTTTACGATTGCTGACACACTACAATTTAACTTTTCCCACAATTTGCAAAACCTTACACTCAAGGAGCAAAACACAAGGGTAGATTTGCACAACTGTAAGCACATTGTCAGCTTCACACTATTTGCAAAACATTACACACAGTGATTTGCAAAACACTAAACACACTTGTATACATCAGACACAGAAGTATATCCTGATGTCACTTCCTTGCAATTCAAAAGCACTGACTGTCAAATTACCACACCTATGAGCCAATCTGTTAAACACAGCCATCAGGTGCACAAACACAAGATTGCGAAATTGTAGACACACCAATCAGGTTT
Organism: Salvelinus fontinalis; assembly: GCF_029448725.1. NCBI lineage: Eukaryota > Metazoa > Chordata > Actinopteri > Salmoniformes > Salmonidae > Salvelinus > Salvelinus fontinalis. Next base: position 20,428,050 of record NC_074694.1, read on the forward strand.
AAGCACTATAAAAATGCAGGAGGTAGGTTCACCTGCCTTCAACCAAAATGGAAGGAGTCAGAAGAAGAGTGAGGGTGAGGAGGAGTCCACAGAGAAGGAGGTAGAGGAAGAGGCAGAGGCCGAGGCAGAGGCCGAGTCAGAGTCAGAGGTCGAGGAAGACCTGAAGCAGGAGGAGAATGTGCACAAAGAAGAAGAGGACCAAACTTATCAAATGACATTCGTGCAACACTAGTGGACCATGTTGTGAACCACGGATTGACGCTGAGGGAGGCTGGACTGAGAGTTTTTTATTTATTTTTTTATTTCACCTTTATTTAACCAGGTAGGCTAGTTGAGAACAAGTTCTCATTTGCAACTGCGACCTGGCCAAGATAAAGCATAGCAGTGTGAACAGACAACAACACAGAGTTACACATGGAGTAAACAATAGACAAGTCAATAACATGGTAGAAAAAAGAGAATCTATATACAATGTGTGCAAAAGGCATGAGGTAGGCAATAAATCGAATAATTACAATTTAGCAGATTAACACTGGAGTGATAAATCATCAGATGATCATGTGCAAGAAGAGATACTGGTGTGCAAAAGTGCAGAAAAGTAAAATAAATAAAAGCAGTATGGGGATGAGGTAGGTAAATTGGGTGGGTAGTTTACAGATGGACTATGTACAGCTGCAGCGATCGGTTAGCTGCTCGGATAGCAGATTTTTAAAGTTGTTGAGGGAGATAAAAGTCTCCAACTTCAGAGATTTTTGCAATTCGTTCTAGTCGCAGGCAGCAGAGAACTGGAAGGAAAGGCGTCCAAATGAGGTTTTGGCTTTAGGGATGATCAGTGAGATATACCTGCTGGAGCGCGTGCTACGGGTGGGTGTAGCCATCGTGACCAGTGAACTGAGATAATGCGGCACTTTGCCTAGCATAGCCTTGTAGATGACCTGGAGCCAGTGGGTCTGACGACGAACATGTAGCGAGGGCCAGCCGACTAGGGCATACAGATCGCAGTGGTGGGTCGTATAAGGTGCTTTAGTAACAAAACGGATGGCACTGTCATAAACTGCATCCAGTTTGCTGAGTAGAGTATTGGAGGCTATTTTGTAGATGACATCGCCGAAGTCGAGGATCGGTAGGATAGTCAGTTTTACTAGGGTAAGTTTGGCGGCGTGAGTGAAGGAGGCTTTGTTCCGGAATAGAAAGCCGACTCTAGATTTGATTTTGGATTGGAGATGTTTGATATGAGTCTGGAAGGAGAGTTTGCAGTCTAGCCAGACACCTAGGTACTTATAGATGTCCACATATTCTAGGTCGGAACCGTCCAGGGTGGTGATGCTAGTCGGGCGTGCGGGTGCAGGCATCGAACGGTTGAAAAGCATGCATTTGGTTTTACTAGCGTTTAAGAGCAGTTGGAGGCCACGGAAGGAGTGTTGTATGGCATTGAAGCTCGTTTGGAGGTTAGATAGCACAGTGTCCAGGGAAGGGCCGGAAGTATACAGAATGGTGTCGTCTGCGTAGAGGTGGATCAGGGAATCGCCCGCAGCAAGAGCAACATCATTGATGTATACAGAGAAAAGAGTCGGCCCGAGAATTGAACCCTGTGGTACCCCCATAGAGACTGCCAGAGGACCGGACAACATGCTCTCCGATTTGACACACTGAACTCTGTCTGCAAAGTAGTTGGTGAACCAGGCAAGGCAGTCATTAGAAAAACCGAGGCTATTGAGTCTGCCGATAAGAATATGATGATTGACAGAGTCGAAAGCCTTGGCCAGGTCGATGAAGACGGCTGCACAGTAATGTCTTTTATCGATGGCGGTTATGATATCGTTTAGTACCTTGAGCGTGGCTGAGGTGCACCCGTGACCGGCTCGGAAACCGGATTGCACAGCGGAGAAGGTACGGTGGGATTCGAGATGGTCAGTGATCTGTTTGTTGACTTGGCTTTCGAAGACCTTAGCTAGGCAGGGCAGGATGGATATAGGTCTGTAACAGTTTGGGTCCAGGGTGTCTCCCCCTTTGAAGAGGGGGATGACAGCGGCAGCTTTCCAATCCTTGGGTATCTCAGATGATACGAAGGAGAGGTTGAACAGGCTGGTAATAGGGGGTGCGACAATGGCAGCGGACAGTTTCAGAAATAGGGGGCCCAGATTGTCAAGCCCAGCTGATTTGTATGGGTCCAGGTTTTCCAGCTCTTTCAGAACATCTGCTATCTGGATATGTGTAAAGGAGAAGCTGGGGAGGCTTGGGCGAGTAGCAGCGGGGGGGCGGGGCTGTTGGCCAAGGTTGGAGTCGCCAGGTGGAAGGCATGGCCAGCCATTGAGAAATGTTTGTTGAAGTTTTCGATTATCACGGACTTATCAGTGGTGACCGTGTTATCTAGCCTCAGTGCAGTGGGCAGCTGGGAGGAGGTGCTCTTGTTTTCCATGGAATTTACAGTATCCCAGAACTTTTGGAGTTAGAGCTACAGGATGCAAATTTCTGCTTGAAAAAGCTGGCCTTTGCTTTCCTGACTGACTGCGTGTATTGGTTCCTGACTTCCCTGAACAGTTGCATATCACGGGGGCTCTTCGATGCTATTGCAGTTCGCCACAGGATGTTTTTGTGCTGGTCGAGGGCAGTCAGGTCTGGAGTGAACCAAGGGCTATATCTGTTCTTGGTTCTGCATTTTTTGAACGGAGCATGCTTGTCTAATATGGTGAGGAAGTAACTTTTAAAGAATGACCAGGCATCCTCAACTGACGGGATGAGGTCAATATCCTTCCAGGGTACCCGGGCCAGGTCGATTCGAAAGGCCTGCTCGCAGAAGTGTTTCAGGGAGCGTTTGACAGTGATGAGGGGTGGTCGTTTGACCGTGGACCCGTGGCGGATACAGGCAATGAGGCAGTGATCGCTGAGATCTTGATTGAAGACAGCAGAGGTGTATTTGGAGGGCAAGTTGGTCAGGATAATGTCTATTAGGGTGCCCATGTTTACGGATTTAGGGTTGTACCTGGTGGGTTCCTTGATGATTTGTGTGAGATTGAGGGCATCAAGCTTAGATTGTAGGACTGCCGGGGTGTTAAGCATATCCCAGTTTAGGTCACCTAACAGAACAAACTCTGAAGCTAGATGGGGAGCGATCAATTCACAGATGGTGTCCAGGGCACAGCTGGGAGCTGAGGGGGGTCGGTAGCAGGCGGCAACAGTGAGAGACTTATTTCTGGAGAGATTAATTTTTAAAATTAGAAGTTCGAACTGTTTGGGCATAGACTTGGAAAGTATGACAGAACTTTGCAGGCTATCTCTGCAGTAGATTGCAACTCCTCCCCCTTTGGCAGTTCTATCTTGACGGAAAGTGTTATAGTTGGGTATGGAAATCTCAGAATTTTTGGTGGCCTTCCTAAGCCAGGATTCAGACACGGCAAGGACATCAGGGTTGGCAGAGTGTCCTAAAGCGGTGAGTAAGGCAAACTTGGGGAGGAGGCTTCTGATGTTGACATGCATGAGGCCAAAGCTTTTTCGATCACAGAAGTCAACAAATGAGGGTGACTGGGGACATGCAGGGCCTGGGTTTACCTCCACATCACCCGAGGAACAGAGGAGTAGTAGAATGAGGGTGCGGCTAAAGGCTATCAAAACTGGTCGCCTAGAGCGTTGGGGACAAGGTATAAAAGGAGCAGATTTATGGGCGTGGTAGAATAGATTCTGGGCATAATGTGCAGACCAGGGTATGGTGGGGCACGGGTACAGCGGAGGCAAGCCCAGGCACTGGGTGATGATAAGAGAGGTTGTATCTCTGGACATGCTGGTCTCAATGGGTGAGGTCACCGCATGTGTGGGGGGTGGGACAAAGGAGGTATCAGAGGTACGGAGAGTGGAACTACGGGGTCCATTGCAAACCAAAACAATGATAACTAGCCTGAACAACAGTATGTAAGGCATATTGATATTAGAGAGAGACATACAATAAGGCATAAAGTGATTGCAGGTCATGATTGGGAGAGCTAGCTAAAACAGCAGGTGAAATAACAGCAGCTAGTCAGCTAACACAGCAACAGAAGGTAAAAATGGCGACGACTGGGCAGAGAGGGTCGGATTAACTACACACAGATCCTGAGTTAAGGCACAGAGCCGACAGATAAAACACAAATAAACAGAATGGAGTACCGTGAATTAATGGACAGTCAAGCAGGCATCAGCTATGTAGCCAAGTGATCATAGTGTCCAGGGGGCAGCCGTAGATGGAGTAGTGAGGCCTCCACTAAGCTAGCACGCGTTTAAAGTTAGTAGCCCGGGGGGGTGGTCTGCTCAGACGGAGGGGGTCTGCTCAGACGGAGGCCGGTTGAGGGCACGTCTGCAAACCAGACGTGGTCGTGTCGACAGAGAATCCAAGCCGGATAGCGATGGCGAAAGAGAGGTTGTGAATTGTAGAATTGTGTTTGCTAACTGGTGCTAGCTTCCTAGCTGCGCTAGCTGCAAGATAAGCTAGCAGTTAGCAGACCGGGGCAGGCAAGTTAGCCTTTGGGGGACGTCGCGATGGGGGAGAAGTCTGTTTTTGCCTCTTCGTGCGGTGACGTCGATAGACCAGTCGTGGAATTAGTAGGGTTCCAGGTAGCTCTAGGTAGCTAACAGGCCTAGTAGGTTAGCAGAATGGGCCTTCAGCGGGCGTCACGCCAGATTATGTCGGTATTCCAGTCGTAGAGGATAGGCGGGGTTCCGTGCTCCGTACCGGCAGTAAATGGGTCCGGGTCTTGTAGCCCAGGAGTGGGCTTCAGTGGTAGCACAGGAGCCCTAGCCAATTAGCTTCAGGCTAATTGGTGCCTGCTCCGGTGCCTGCTCCGGGATGGAAACGCTAGCCAGGAGTGGTCACCCGGGATTGTGGTTAGCTAGTTGCGAAGATCCAGATGAAAATGTTCAGAGTTTGCGGTAGGAATCCGGGGATATGGAGAGAAATAGGTCCGTTATGCTCTGGTTTTAGTCACGTTGTTCGAACTAGCGAGAGCAGAGCTTTCAGAGCTAAAGGTTAGCTGATGACCGCTAGCAATGGTTTGCTAACTGATAGCTGGTAGGCAGTTAGCTGGCTATCTTCAGTAGATGGATTCCAGATCAGAAGTAAATAGAAATACTTTAGAAAAAAGCAGATCCACGCCACATTGGGTGAGGCGGGTTGCAGGAGAGTATTCAGAAGTTGAGGTTTAAGAAAGTATTTTTAAAAGATATGCGAAGAAAAAGATGTAAAAAGATATATACAAGGGACACAAGGGGATACAAGGGACACGGGACACGACAGGACAAAGACGTCTACACTGCTACGCCGTCTTGGAACGTAGTTCAGCCAAGTCTTAGCAGATATACAGTGGCATCTGTCATAATGTCACTTTTCGACAGGAAAACAGATAAAAGAAGATCTGTCTACAGTTACAGTAATCAGCCGCTTATTGTATGCACCATATCCGCACTTGTGATACCCCTTCCTGTGACATTGTACAGTAAGTTACATGTATTATTCTCTACATAGGATTGAGGGTCGGGAACGACAAGGAGGAAGGGGGCCCATATTCACGCAAGAACAAGAGAGAGAGATAATAGACATGGTTTTGGCCAATAATGCTATCAGGCTCAGAGAACTACAAGCCAACATTATCGGTGACCATGCCATTTTCAATAATGTCCATCAGGTCTCTCAGTCAACACTGGCACGCATCCTGAAAAGACATCAGGTTCAAATGAAACAACTTTATCGAGTGCCTTTTGAGTGGAATTCAGAGAGGGTAAAACGGCTGTGGCATGAGTATGTGGAGGTTTTTATTGTTCACTTTAGCACTGTGATGTTGCATACTGCACACATTACTTTTTTACATTGACTGTATTCTAGACCTATCCTGAACTACACAATCTTGTCTTTCACTGTATTTCAGGGAGTTTTGCAGATGGATGCTGAGGAAATCCTGCATGAATTCATATACTGTATACTGATGAGGTAGGGTTCAACCTCACAAAAGCAAGAAGGCGAGGCAGAAGTATCATTGGCAACAGGGCTATAATCAATGTCCCAGGGCAACGTGGGGATAACATCACCCTTTGCGCTGCCATTTCACAGCATGGGGTTGTCCTCCATCATGTCAAAATGGGCCCTTACAAGACACCTCACATTCTCAAATTTTTGGACCGATTGCACCACATCGTCACAGTAGGTAATGAAATGCACCAGATGCAATACACGGTCTTCTGGGACAATGTGTCATTCCACCGCTCTGCTTTGGTCCAGAACTGGTTTCAACACCATCCACAGTTGACAGTACTATACCTTCCACCATACTCTCCGTTTCTAAACCCTATCGAAGAGTTTTTCTCTGCATGGCGGTGGAAGGTTTACGATTTCCAGCCCCAGGCTCAGGTACCCCTCATTCAGGCCATGGAGGACGCCTGTGACCAAGTCGACGGCGCAGCTGTGCAAGGATGGATTCGACATTCAAGACGGTTCTTCCCGCGTTGTCTTGCTAATGACGATATTGCTTGTGATGTTGATGAAATTCTCTGGCCAGATCCAGCTAGGCGAAGAGATAATGTATAGTATGTTTACTGTAGTATTTTCTGTACAATATTGTACGTTTTTTTCTGATTATTTTTTATGTTTGTTGTTGTTGTTATTTACTGTAATTGTAACCTGTACTGGATACAGTATTTTAAGTTTGTCTGTTGTTTGCTGAGCTAACAGTGTTATGCACACTACTGTAGTAGCATGAAAACTGGGACATGTTTTGTTGTGATTCTCCATGTTGACATGTTGACTGATTTGGGTATATGGAGAGAAATAAATGATATTTTCCTCAGTCTGCAGCGTTGGTCTTGTGTAGTGTTTGTATAGTTGCACTTTCTCTGTGTACTTCATTTACACTACTCTAATCACTGACAATTAGACTTGCTAAAAGTGTTTTAGGTTAGCAACAGCAGTGTGTAACTGGTTCAAAAAGATTGAAGTTATATGAAATGTGTGTGTTTCGTATGGTAACAAAATATTATTTTTATGAAGTCGTGTGTAGTTTTGACAAAAGTGTTCCATTTTGCAAATGATCTGAAGTGTTGTGCTACTTTGGTGTAGGGTTGTGCTAATTGTGTGTAGTGTTATGACAAACCGGGCCCTGTTTTCAAAATTGTGCTTAAACAATTGAAAAAAACTGTAACTGACTTGCCTAGTTAAATAAAGGTTTTCTCTGTATACATCAATGATGTCGCTCTTGCTGCTGATGATTCTCTGATCCATCTCTCCGCAGACGACACCATTCTGTTTACATCTGGCCCTTCTTTGGACACTGTGTTAACAAACCTCCAAACGAGCTTCAATGCCATACAACTCTCCTTCCGTGGCCTCCAACTGCTCTTAAATGCAAGTAAAACTAAATGCATGCTCTTCAACCGATCGCTGCCCGCACCTTCCCACCCGTCCAGCATCACTACTCTGGACGGTTCTGAGGTTCTGACTTAGAATATGTGGACAATTACAAATACCTAGGTGTCTGGTTAGACTGTAAACTCTCCTTCCAGACTCACATTAAGCATCTCCAATCCAAAATTATATCTAGAATCGGCTTCCTATTTCGCAACAAAGCATCCTTCACTCATGCTGCCAAACATACCCTCGTAAAACTGACTATCATACCGATCCTCGACTTCTGTGATGTAATTTATAAAATATCCTCCAACACTCTACTTAGCAAATTGGATGCAGTCTATCACAGTGCCATCTGTTTTGTCACCAAAACCAAAGTCACTACCCACCACTGCGACCTGTATGCTCTTGTTGGCTGGCCCTCGCTTCATATTCGTGGCCAAACCTCTGACTCCAGGTCATCTATAAGTATTTTCTAGGTAAAGCCCCGCCTTATCTCAGCTCACTGGTCACCATAGCAGCACCCACCCGTAGCACGCGCTCCAGCAGGTATATTTTACTGGTCACCCCCAAAGCCTATTCCTCCTTTGGCCGCCTTTCCTTCCAGTTGCCTGCTGCCAATGACTGGAACGAATTGCAAAAATCACTGAAGCTGGAGACTCATATCTCCCTCACTAACTTCAAGCATCAGCTGTCAGAGCAGCTCACAGATCACTGCACCTGTACATAGGCCATCTGTAAATAGCCCATCCAACTACATCATCCCCATATTGTTATTTATTTATTTTTTGGTCCTTTGAACCCCCGTATCTCTACTTGCACATTCATCTTCTGCACATCTATCATTCCAGTGTTTAATTCCTAAATTGTAATTACTTCGCCACTACGACCTATTTATTGTCTTACCTCCCTAATCTTACCTCATTTGCACACACTGTATATAGATTTTCTCTATTGTGCTATTGACTGTATGTTTGTTTATCCCATGTGTAACTCTGTGTTGTAGTTTGTGTTGCACTGCTTTGCTTTATCTTGGCCAGGTCGCAGTTGTAAAGGAGAACTTGTTGGAGAACTTGTAAAGGAGAACCAGTTGTAAAGGAGAACTGGCCTACCTGGTTAAGTAACGGTGAAATAAATAAACACTCTCCCCTATCATAGTGTGGATGTAAGTTATGTTTTCCTTACACCAGTGGATGTCATGTAGCCTATATAATGTATAGTATGCTGAAGACAGATGTTATGCCACCATACTGTTCCCTACATTATCCTTCTGCGATGGAAAGTAGATGTTCTATAAACGTTCAAATAGAATAAATAAATAAATGTTGGGATATTTCTAGGGAGTTTTTCCTAGCCACCGTGCTTCTACACCTGCATTGCTTGCTGTTTGGGGTTTTAGGCTGGATTTCTGTACAGCACTTTGAGACACCAGCTGATGTAAGAAGGGCTATATAAATACATTTGATTTGATTTGATAGATTCTGAGGCAAAGCAGCAACAGTTTCTTGACAATAAATCACTGTAGGGGTTGATATTGGTATCTTTATTTGAACCTTTATTTAATTAACCTCTTAGCGCTAGGGGTCAGATTTAAAAATAAAAAAGTTTTAAATAACGTACCCAACGTAAACGGACATTTTCTCTGGCCCAGATCGTAGAATATGCATATAATTTACAGATTAGGATAGAAAACACTCCAAAGTTTCCAAAACTGTCAAAATATTGTCTGTGAGAAGAATAATACTTATTCTGCAAGCGAAATCCTGAGAAAAAGTAACCCGGAAGTGATATTTAAAAAAATAACTCTTTGTTTCCTGGCCCGTCTAACCTCCATTTAAAGGGGTATCAACCAGATTATTTTTCCAATGGCTTCCTCAGGCTGTGACCAGGCTTTAGACATAGTTTCAGGCTTTTATTTTGAAAAATGAGCGAGATGTTTCAAAGAGGTCAGGTGTCCTCTGAATATTTCCTGCACGCGCGGGAGGAGCTCACCATTTTCCTTTTCTCTCTTAAAGAATAGGTTATGCTCCGGTTTAAATATTATCGATTATGTTTGTTAAAGACAACCTGAGGTTTGATTATAAAAAACATTTGAAATGTTTCTACAACCATTTCGGATACTTTTTGGAATTTGTCGAACGGAACACGGCTTTTGTTTTCTCAAAATAATGCGCAGCCCAAATGGCGTTTTTTGATGATAAAAGTAACATTTATCGAACAAAAAGAAGATTTGTTGTGTAACTGGGAGTCTCGTGAGTGGAAACGTCCGAAGATTATCTAAGGTAAGCGATTAATTTTATTGATTTTCACACTTTCGTGACCATGCTAATTTGGGGCTAGCTGATGTAGCATTGACAGCTACACTCACAAAAGCTTGGATTTCTTTCGCTGTAAAATATATTTTCAAAATCTGACACGATAGGTGGATTAACAACAAGCTAAGCTGTGTTTTGGTATATTTCACTTGTGATTGCATGATTATAAATATTTTTAGTAATATTTTTGAATTTGGCGCCCTGCAATTCAGCGGTTGTTTAGGAAAGTGAACCCGTATTCGGTATCAGTAGCGCAGAAAAGTTAACTAGGCAATATATCTACATATATTTCAGGATGTTGTTTATCCCAGGAAATAATCAGAATTCATGTGAACAATACAGCTTGTCCAACAAAATAAATGGTCTCTTGGCACAGCTTACCTCGGGTATGGGGTAAGTCGAGCCGTGGGACAGGGTAAGTTGAGCCGCGGTACAGGGTAAGTTGAGCCGCCTACAATTGTCTGTACTGAATTAATTATTACTGTATAAAACCCTCATTCTAGTCAGGGCTTGTTTATTCTTTTGAGATGCAAGGCCTGCTAGAGTGGGGATGGAGTGCCCTATGCTCTAAGAACATGTTAGGACATGTTTCCCCAGTGACCTCTCTTTGGAACTCTTGACCTGTCCATCACCAACTTTGACCCAGCCAACCTGGCCCTAGGCCAATCGGCAAGTGGGGCCGGGACAACTAAAGTCCCCCTTACTGGTCCTTAGGGCAGGGTTCTTCCAAGAGTGATGTGGATACTTTCCATCAAGTGATTTACATTGTCGCTGAAGAGTGCACACTGGACTGCAAACTCGGGACACTTTTTCCCAACATGGTGTGGTGCTAATGCAAAGTAATTGGACTGTTTAAACATGTCTAATTAGCCAAGAAATGTGCTATTATACCATATTATAGTGTTATTACATTGTTATCATTGTGTTACAATTACTTGCACTTCATAAAACCGCTACGACGGGCTCTTTTGTGTGCTGTGCATAATGTTAGTGTGGTTCTGTTAGTTTCCCATGACATTTCATGCTATTAGCCTTTGAGTCTTTACATGTGGTATCCCCATAGCATAGGATTCTATGTGACCTAAGATGGTGGTTGTCTTTTGAGTCCCAAACCGCTAAACCGACTCCATGAAACAATCACCCCTTCCTAAATATTTGGTCAAATTATACATTTTGTGTATGGTTTCCTAGAAACAAGGGTTACTCAACTTACCCCTTTGGCTCAACTTTCCCCACTCTCTCCTACTGTACAGGGCCTTGTTTCCCAAAAGCATCTTGCGGTTAAGTTCATCATTAGAACCTTCGTAGGAGCATTGTTAAATCCAAGAGCAGGGCTGCTTTTCTTTCCATCCTATCAGTATTGACACATGCTCCAACAAAACACTTAGCGACTGTTCTCTCTGCATGGTGTTTTGAGAAACGCATGTTACATCTTCAGCCGTAGTAGGAAAGATACATCGCTAAAACACTCGTAAGCATAAGTTCCATCGCTATTGGGTAACCGGGCCCTGAACTGTAGAGAAAAAGTAATACTACATCAAAATCATATGATGATGAATGAACAAAAAACATTTTGTCGTTCATGTTTCCATTTGCTTTGTCTGCCTGTTCTGTAGTGCAAAACCAGACAAATGTATTGTGGTCCTATGATATGGTGGTGAAATGGGAATCTTATGAGAGGGTGAGCTTCTCTAGATACAGTGAGGTGAAGGCAAGTCTGTGTCCTTGGGTTGCTCATAACAGTGTTTGTACAGCACAGTCCGTGTTTGAATAAAAGCCTAGCAGGACTCTTGTATTGTTCAACAGTGCAAACACACCTGTTTGATTCAACACGTATTCTACTATACTCGGTCAGGGTCATACAGTATTATGAAATGATCTTTGTCATATCTATCATATCATATTATAGTCTTACTAATGACAGAGGCATACCTGGGTTCAAAATACTGTTTGAAATAATTGCAAATACTTTATCTGGGCTTGATTGAGTGTGCCTGGCGCAATGGAACCAATAGGCAATCTAAACCATGCAAAAAACAGATATCTCCAGCTTAAACTGAAGGATTTTGATGAGGATTTTCTTTATTATGTTACTTAAATTGACACACCGGTGCATCAATAGACTCTAGTTTTGTTTATTCATCTAAAATATGTTACCCGAATGACAAAGACAAACCTGTTTTAATAAAGTGGTCAAAGACTGCTTTGTCCCTGTGTTCTTGCACACATACCCATTACGCTGCCTCCCACCCATCCTACACAGACTTTAAAGGGTAGGAAGCATGAGTTTTTACTCACCAAAGTAAGTACCCGCAATAACATCTGCTAAACACGTGTAGGTGACCAATCACATTTGATTTGATTTGAATCCCACTCCATCCACCAATGTCGGCCTTCCGTGTCTGTGGTGGAAGTGGCAGAGCTACAGTGGTGTTTGTCAGACCAGGAGACATCCCGAAAACCAGTCTACTCATGAAAACATCTGTAGTGTCCGAACGGCTAAAAACTAATATGACCCCACAATCGAAAGCTGAGACTCTCACGCACTTGTTTTGCTCTAGGACGTCCACAAGCCTCACAAGACTTGTGAGGTAAACCTCACCAGTTTAACCCCCTTCCCAAAAAAGGGGGTTAAATATGGATTTAAAAAAATCCAGAGCTTTCTGATATCTCTCAGATATACGCTAAACACTTCAAAACACTTTGTTTTTTTACTCTCTGTTTTGCCATGTGTGAATATGTTATGAGTTTCTATGGGCTAAAAGCAGTAAGGCCAATTCAATATTTCATCAAATACTTTTTAAAAACTTTTTTTTATATCTACATAGGTCCTCCAGTTCAAAATCAAATAGCTGAATTATCCTTGGTATGACCATCTTAAAACAATTCCATATGTTAGCTTAGTAGAAACCCAGCCCCAGGCCTTGAGACTAGGGGGCTTAAGACGGAGCCCAAGTCTGGTGTGAGTTTCTCATTCCAGCTACCTTTTTCTATTCTCAGGGCCTCCCAGAGTCTTTGAAACAACCTCAGGGTTTTGGAAAGGAAGCTGCTTTTTTGGAAGTACTTGTCAAGGACTGATACCATAGATCACACAGGGAAACTTTGTAGGGTTTCTTTTGGCAGACGAAATCCATTCAGACATGCAGTGGTGTAGCCTGCTGTAGTGTTTCTCAGAATCTTTGAATGCTTCAGAATCTACAAGTGCTCCAGAATCTATGAATGCTTCAGAATCTACAAGTGTTCCAGAATCTAATGAATGCTTCAGAATCTACAAGTGTTCCAGAATCTATGAATGCTTCAGAATCTACAAGTGTTCCAGAATCTATGAATGCTACAGAATCTACAAGTGTTCCAGAATCTATGAGGGTTTCAGAATTTATGAATGTTGGTCAGAATCGACAAGTATTCCAGAAACAATGCTTTTGGAAAAATGTGGGTTAGTGGAAAGTTTCCCCTGTCCTGACCTACATCGAATGTTGTTACTCAGTACATTAAATGCACCAATTGCAAAGACTCATTGAGGCTCAGTAGATTTGTAAGAAAGAACTTTGTGGGGAAACTTAAATTTCACATGTGATCTTATGTGAAGTTGATGTTATAACATGTGACAACATATAAAAGCAACATGTGAAAACATGATATATGTACACATATTTGAGCGCGTGAAAATGAAATAAAATGGGATGCAACATTTCAACATGTGATACCATCAAACTAACGTGACAACATTTGAACGTTTTCACAGGGGAATCTGCAATTCACATTCGAGGTGAAAACATAGTATTCTAATCACATGTGAAAAGGTTGTGTTATTAACATGTGTTCTCTAAATGTAATACATGTGATTGGGAACATATGGTTTCATATGTGAACAACTGACCTCTCTTGTTTTCACATGTGAAGATTTCAGCTCAATGTGAAAACAGCTATTTCATGTGAAACTATATATTCACATGTTTTTGTTGTTGTTGTAAGGGAAGTAATTAAATAGTATGGTGGTTTTAAGGTAAGTCACAATGAGCCAGATGTTTCACCAGATGTATAAATGTGAAGCATCTGGTTGGCATTTCAACTCACTACCAAATATGTTGAGGAGAGAAAGTCCAGTGGCCGGCAGTGGGAGAAGATGGAGCGAGATGGATTTTGGTCGACATTCTGCTAATTTTCTCATCGATGAAACATTTGATCTCAATACAGTTTCCTCTTCTCAAAACTAAAATCTGTTACTTACAGATTTGTAGACTTTACCCTTTGTTTCTAGAAATGGCGTTGTTTAAGAGCACACGGGCAACTTTAGTTATTGTACACACGCACTTCACAGAGTAGGTGTTCCCTAACGGAAATATGCAGATGCATGCTAGAACGAGGCAATAGGCTCTCTCTAGCTCGTTGCTTGGCTCTGTCCACCTCCTTGCTTGTTCTACCCACTATGATTCATTTGCTCCCATTGAAAATGACAGGCTGTCACGATCGTCGTATTGTGAAAGAGAGGACCAAGGCGCAGCGTGATATAAATACATTATGTATTTATTTAAGAAAGACGAAGAACACTAAAACAAACTAAACAAACCAACAAACAGACAAACAGACAAACGTGAAGCTATACAAACAACAAGTGCAGACACTGGCAACTTACACATAGACAATCACCCACAACCTACCTAATGACTATGGCTGCCTAAATATGGCTCCCAGTCAGAGACAACGATAGACAGCTGTCTCTAATTGAGAACCAATCTAGGCAACCATAGACTTACATAAACACCTACAATGAACACAACCCCATGAACTCTACAAACACCCCCTAGACAATACAAACACCCTAAACGAGACAAAACACACAAACATCCCCCATGTCACACCCTGACCTAACTAAAATAATAAAGAAAACAAAGATAACTAAGGCCAGGGCGTGACACAGGCTGTAGTCTATCTTGGGTTAGTTCTATAAATGATGGGCGTTAGGGATATGGTGTTCAGCTAAAATAGTGTAAACATCTTTAATCAATAAGAGTACATTTGACATGATCACCTGGTGCTGACTTCTCAACATGACCCCACCTGATTTGAACTGACACCTCGGGATTTGAGAAACACTGAACTCTCTGCTGTGCCACAAAATCTGTAGCATTCTCAGAAGTCCCCTACACATTTATTACCTACTGTATAATACATCTCTGCAATTAGTGAAATAGTGCTATCTGCGCTGCAATTTTAGTTATCAGTTCATCTGACTTTTCTCTCATCATTGATTTAATTGACTTATTTCAGTAATTTGAGGGTTTTCTGTACAGTTGTCTAATGTTGGTGGGACATATTATTCTGTTTTAATGTTACTCCTGAATCACTATGATGAATAGAAATGTTCTTCTTGAGTGTATTTTTAACAAAGCTGAGATTTACTTTGAAGTGCAAAGTGAAGGAATACAGAAAAAATCTGTCATTGACACAGACATGGTGGCGTAGCAGGAAGATGTGAACTAAGAGGTTGTGAGTTCAAATCCCAGGTGAGGACATGTTATATAATAATTACTGTAGAAATAAACATATACAATGCAATCATATATGCCAAAGTGTGTCAAATATCTATGTTGTAAACACTGAGACTGCATGATGTTCTGGGAACATCCTAACAACTAATTTTTGTTTGTTCGTGAAAATTATCCACATGAAACGTCACATAAAATATCATCACATGTGAAGTGTTCCAAAACCTCATTATTGAACATATGAAAGGTTATGTGATCACATGAAAATCCACATCTGAAACTTCATGTGAAATATCATCACACGGTTTCACATGATATCATGTTAAATTTCCCATTTCACAACATTTACATGTGCAAAATGTAAAATGTAAAAAATGTCACATGAAATCATGTGATATTCCACATGTGAAATCATTGTTTTTTCGAAAAATGAAAATATAACATTTTTGTAGTGATATAATAATAACACGCACTTTCAGTTTCTCTTTTAGAAATGCCAGCATTATCACTTTTATACAACATATTACCAACATATTCTAATGATTGAAATATTTTCATTAAAAATGTTATTTTGATTAATTTATTCATACTATTTCATCCTTTCACTCAGTAGCTGTGAGGCATCTTTACACCCACCATCCTCTATCAGCTCTTCTTCCTAACTCTTTAATGTTGTATCCCAAATGGCACCCTATTCCTACAAAGTGCACTACCTTTTATCAGGGCCCTTCGGAAAGTATTTAGACCCCCTTCCCTTTTTCAAGATTTTGTTACGTTACAGTCTTATTCTAAAATGGATTAATCTATTTTAGAATCTACACACAATACCCCATAATGACAAAACGAAAACAGGTTTTTAGACATTTTGCAAATGTATTACAAATTAAAAACAGAAATACCTTATTAACATAAGTATTCAGACCCTTTACTGTGAGATTCAACATTTTGCTCAGGTGCATTCTGTTTCCATTGATCATCATTGAGATGTTTCTAGAACTAGATTGGAGTCCACTTGTGGTAAATTCAATTGATTGGACATGATTTGGAAAGGTACACACCTGTCTATATAAGGTCCCACAGTTGACAGTGCACGTCAGAGCAAAAACCAAGAGATGAGGTCAAAGGAATTGTCCGTAGAGCTCCGAGACAGGATCGTGTCGAGGCACAGATCTGGGGAAGGGTACCAAAAGATGTCTGCAGCATTGAAGGACCCCAAGAATACAGTGGCCTCCATCATTCTTAAATGAAAGAAGTTTGGAACCACTAAGACTCTTTCTATAGCTGGCCACCCAGCCAAACTGATCAATCGGGGGAGAATGGCTTTGGTCAGGGAAGGGACCAAGAACCCGATGGTCACACTGACAGAGTTCAAGAGCTCCTCTGTGGAAATGGAAGAACCTTCCAGAAGGACAACCATCTCTGCAGCACTCCACCAATCAGGCCTTTATGTTAGAGTGGCCAGATGGAAGCCACTCCTCAGTAAAATGCACATGACAGCTTGCTTGGAGTTTGCCAAAAGGCACCTAAAGGATTCTCAGACCATGAGAAACAAGATTTTCTGGTCTGATGAAACCAAGATTGAACTTTTTGTACTGAATGCCAAGCGTCACGTCAGGAGGACACCTGGCATCATCCCGAGGGTGATGCTTGGTGGTGGCAGCATCATGCTGTGGGGATGTTTTTGGGGAGTTACCCCTTATCCCCATCTAAGGACAGATTGATGCTCAACACTGTCTCTGTGTGTGTGTGTGTGTGTGTGTGTGTGTGTGTGTGTGTGTGTGTGTGTGTGTGTGTGTGTGTGTGTGTGTGTGTGTGTGTGTGTGTGTGTGTGTGTGTGTGTGTGTGTGTGTGTGTGTGTGTGAGATGTCCTCTGTAATGATCTCTGTACTCTGTAGTCAGTGGTTTCTTTGGTCTGATGGATTCACCTCAAGCCTTTCTCCCTGGTTGTGAGATATGGTTGTAGAGAGAGAGTTACATAGAGAGAGAGAGATAGAGAGACAGAGAGATAGATAGATAGATAGATAGATAGATAGATAGATAGATAGATAGATAGATAGATAGATAGATAGATAGAGAGGAAGAAAGGCATGTGGAGTGGAGTGGGGTGGACAAGACAGCAATAAATGGAGGGATGAAATCTCCTCTTTCCAATCCTGTTCACTCGACCTTGTCCTCTATCTTTGATTGTGTGTATGTGTGTGTGTGCACATAAGTGTGTGTGAGCATGCTTTGTGTGCTTGATGCTCAACTCTGTGGGCATGTGGAGGTGTGGACTCTCAGTTCAAGCCAGCCCAGACAGCAGCACTTAACAAAGATGGGGATTTATTTGCACACAGTGTATATTTATTTGCGTGTGTGTGTGTGTGTGTGTGTGTGTGTGTGTGTGTGTGTGTGTGTGTGTGTGTGTGTGTGTGTGTGTGTGTGTGTGTGTGTGTGTGTGTGTGTGTGTGTGTGTGTGTGTGTGTGTGTGTGTGTGTGTGTGTGTGTGTGTGCATCCACTCAACAAAGTGCGTACGGAAGAAGAATATCTAAGCAAATATTTTCGGTGTTGTGAGAGAGTTGCATCCTAATTGAGGATAAACTTCCTGACTGCTTGTTTCATTTCTTCCTCTACAACCTCACCTGCTTTACACAAACACACACGCACCTGAGCTGGGACATCTTAACCACAATAACAGGCTTATTCAATCAGTCAGGTCACCTGTGATACAAGTCAGTATTCGACGCCCATCCATGACTGAGGACGTCGGGAGCAGACTATGTGAGCGGAGAGGAGTTGGAGAGGATCAGAATTTGTGAGCGAAGCAGAGCTGGAATGGAGCAAGGAGCAGAGTATGTGAGCGGAGAGGAGCTGGAGTGGAGCGAGGAGCAGAGTGTGTGAGCGGAGAGGAGCTGGAGTGGAGCAAGGAGCAGAGTGTGTGAGCGGAGTGGAGCAGAGCTGGAATGGAGCGAGGAGCAGGGTGTGTGAGCGGAGAGGAGCTGGAGTGGAGCAAGGAGCAGAGTGTGTGAGCGGAGTGGAGCAGAGCTGGAATGGAGCGAGGAGCAGAGTGTGTGAGCGGAGAGGAGCTGGAGTGGAGCAAGGAGCAGAGTGTGTGAGCGGAGTGGAGCAGAGCTGGAATGGAGCGAGGAGCAGAGTGTGTGAGCGGAGAGGAGCTGGAGTGGAGCAAGGAGCAGAGTGTGTGAGCGGAGCGGAGCAGAACTGGAATGGAGCGAGGAGCAGAGTATGTGAGCGGAGAGGACCTGGAGTGGAGCAAAGAGCCGAGTGTATGAGCGGAGCGGAGCTGGAATGGAGTGAGGAGAAGAGTGTGTGAGTGTAGCGGAGCTGGAGTGGGGTGAAAAGCAAAGTGTGTGAGTGGAGCTGGAGTGGAGCGAGGATCAGTGTGAGAGAAGAACAGAGCTGGAGTGGAGCGAGCAGCAGAGTGTGTGAGTGGAGCGGAGCTGGAGTGGAGCGAGGAGCAGAGTGTGTGAGTGGAGCGGAGCTGGAGTGGAGCGAGGAGCAGAGTGTACCCAATTTTACTGGAGCGTGGGCCTTCTCGCCTGCTCAAATTTCGCTCCAGAATCGCTCACTTCGCAAGTTCAGGGCATGCCCGGCCCAGCATGTATTTGTTGGCTACTTGTGTGCTGCTATAGCCCCTTGCTTTAGCTACTGTCATGGAGTTCACTAAATATTTTCAGAAAGAAACTGACAGAACACACAGGTGCTAAATCAAGGTGACTTACAAAGATGAGGATCAAGAGCAAGAAAGAGCAATTCCTGACATTTAATCCAAGTAAAAATTCCTGGTCTTAGGTCAGTTAGGATCACCACTTTATTTTAAGAATGTGAAATGTCAGAATAATAGTAGAGAGAATGATTTATTTCAGCTATTATTTCTTTCATCACATTCCCAGTGGTTCAGAAGTTTACATACACTCAATTAGTATTTGGTAGCATTGCCTTGAAATTGTTTAACTTTGGTCAAACATTTCGGGTAGCCTTCCACAAGTTTCCCACAATAAGTTGGGTGAATTTTGGCCCATTCCTCCTGACAGAGCTGGTGTAACTGAGTCAGGTTTGTAGGCCTCCATGCTCACACACGCTGTTTCAGTTCTGCCCACAAATTTTCGATGGGATTGAGGTCAGGGCTTTGTGATGGGCACTCCAATACATTGACTCTGATGTCCTTAAGCCCTTTTGCCACAACTTTTGTAAGTACGCTTGGGGTCATTGTCCATTTGGAAGACCCATTTGCGACCAAGCTTTAACTTCCTGTCTGATGTCTTGAGATGTACGTGACAAATAATTCAATTCAAAGAGGCCTTCCCGATCCAGACAGAAGCCCGACCCAGACAGAAGCCCGACCCAGAAACATTTAAGCGTTAACCGCAAGCTACACACAAGGCGTTTTGGCTGACATATTCTGTCACTTAAACAGGTTAAATCTGCAGTTACAAGGAAGAGGGTCATGTACTGTACACGGTGAAAAAACTTGAGGCCTTTACTAGGAAGCTTGAGTGTTCGATTTGGACTTTGATCATCTGAAAGACTACTGCATCAGCACACAAAAAAAGACAGACAGACGGACCAGGTCCACAGCATTGTCACAAAGGTGATGGAAGAGTTCATCAAGCAGCTGAGTGACAACTTCTCCACCAGATTTGAAGATTACAGGATGCCCAAGGATATCATTGGATTTGTACGTGATCCTCTCACAGCCCGCCCAGGTGGAGAATTCTCCTCCCCTGCTAAGAAAATGATACCCTCGCTGGATGAGGCCGCATTTCAAACTGAGCTGATTGAATTCCAGACAAATCAGGGGATGCGCTCAGAAGTGCAGTCCTTGTGTGCGTTTTGGGCGGCCTGCTCAGAGGAATACAACACAATAAAGAAACTTGCATTTTATGTGCTAACAATATTTGGATCGATTTACACCGGCGAGTCCTCAGTTTCCTCTATGAACGCAATATAGACTCACAACAGGAACCAGCTGTACCATATGTCAGTCTGCCTGCACATTAATAGCACATCCATCTCACCCGACGTCACAAGATTGATTGGGTTATTTAGCCTAAAAACCTTTAGGCCTACCTATATAACAAATCTAAAAAATCCATGCTCAGCCTGGCAAGAGTGGCCAAAAGGGTGTGTAGCAACCCCAGTGGCTCTGCAAGTGAAGACAGGATATTCTCCACTGCTGGACGGATTTCCAGGCACCATCGCATGAGCCTAAAGCCACAGACTGGCCAGACTTGTGTTTCTAAAAATGTATTCTAAAAATGATTTCAAAGGCACTTCTAAGTCATTTTTCATTTTTCAGGTTTCATTCAATTTGAATTTAATTCTAAGTCACAGCCTATAATGATTTAATACAACAAAATGTTGTTTAAATGCTGAGCGCTTTATGTCCCTACCAGCCTATTGTGTCGCACTCGCAAATGCTTCACAATGTATTTCTTTGTAGGCTATAGCCTTGAAATAATATAAACAAAAAAAAGAATTGGTGTTCCTTCTTAGGCTCCCTGTCTGGCTCATTACCAGACAGGGAGTTTATATGCTGTTTAATATGACATGCAGCCTATTTGAAATTATGTGCACTTCTTACATTCACCTTTTCATGTTTATTCAAATACTTTTCATTCAAATTCATATGGTTTCGTTTCAATACTTCAAAGCCAAATGGTCCAGGCAGTCACAAAAATAAATGGCTGTTGGTTAAATAGTGATTTTAATGAATGCAGCGAATTTGGAGCAGCTGTTTTTTTCCTGTGAGCACGGAGCGTTTTTTAAAGGAGCGGTTGGAAAGGACATGGAGCGTGATGAGCGGGATTTTCAATCACTCAACTTCGCTCACATGCTCTTGTCGGGAGATGATGTGGAAACCGTCCACTAGGGGCAACATTGAGCGCTTTCACCTTCAAGTAGGTTTCGGTTTTGCTAGGGTGTTGTGGACATGGATGGTGAATGGGTGTAAGTATCTGCCTCTGATTCCAAAAGTTCAAATTCAGTGATGGAAAGTTGTATTTGAAATGTTTGTTTTAAGCCTATCCCAAACCTTAACCCTTTCCGTAACCCTTCGGTGTTAATGCCTAACCTTAAGAATTTGGAATTAATGCCTGAACTTAATCCTAACCTTAAACATTCTGAATTAATGCCTAAACTTAACCTTAAACACTTTGAAATTTGACGTTTGAGAAACATGGATGAACGTCTAATTCTGACGTGAGTCTGTGAGAGATGGTAGTGTTCAATCTGCACCCCGAGTCACACGCACTTCCCTGGACACTATTATCTAGTTGAATTATGGCCAGGAAATAGGGTCAATGATGCTACAGGGGCAAACATTTAGTTTACACTGCCTGAAGCTATGTGATATTATGGATGAGTAATGATGCTGCTTGGATCCCCTGCTTGCCTGGAAGAGTGTGTGTGTGTGTGTGTGTGTGTGTGTGTGTGTGTGTGTGTGTGTGTGTGTGTGTGTGTGTGTGTGTGTGTGTGTGTGTGTGTGTGTGTGTGTGTGTGTGTGTGTGTGTGTGTGTGTGTGTGTGTGTTCGTGTGTGTGTGTGTGTCCTGTGTCAAACCTGACCCGAGACAAGAAGGGAGAAAGCGAGTAGAGAGAGAGAGACACAAGTAGAGGGAGAGGACAAACATGGACAATCTATGGAGGCAATTTCATTTAGCTTTAGATGACTGAATGAAATTGAAATTGATCTTCATTCAAGTGAAGACATTTACCTCTATTAGGAAAAATTATCTGATATGACTATTTTACAAACAATATTTTACAAGACTATATTACAATGCAGTGAAAAGCAGTATCATGCAATTTCATTATGAACAGCGGCAGGCCAAAAACTGTATGACTGATTAACATGAAATGAAAGTGAAAGAGAGAGAGTGGGAGTAAGATAGAGAATGAGAGAATGGGAGCAGGAGAGAGAATGAGAAGAGGATACATAAGAGGAACAGGGGGAATGGAAGCTGAGAGAGAAAATGGGTGGTTGAGAGAGAATGGGAGGACAGAGAACCCGAGATGGAGATACAGGACACAGTGGATAAACACTGTAGAAGACACTAAGTCTGAATCTCAAATCAACCCCTAGAGGAATGGGTAGATATAAGCATTATGCACTATGTTCATAGTTTCATTTTCAGATGCTTCCACCTATGAAGTCTGGTTTGGAATTTAGCCTACGTAGACAAGATGGTATAACCTCATCCCAGAGATGAACATGGTCCAATCAAAGGCCATAACAGGCCATCTACTGCATAGCCACCATGGGAAAAGAGAGGAGAGACAGAGTGAGTGACAGAGAGAGAGAGAGGAGAGACAGAGAGAGGAAATAGGAGAGACAGAGAGAGGAGAGACAGAGAGAGAGAGACAGAGAGAGAGACATAGACAGGAGAGACAGAGAGAGGAGAGACAGAGAGAGAGAGAGAGAGAGAGAGAGAGAGAGACAGAGAGAGAGACATAGACAGGAGAGACAGAGAGAGGAGAGACAGAGAGAGATACAGGAGAGAGAGGAGAGACAGTGAGAGAGAGAGAGACAGAGAGAGAGACATAGACAGGAGAGACAGAGAGAGAAGAGACAGAGAGAGATACAGGAGAGAGAGGAGAGACAGTGAGAGAAATAGAGAGGAGAGAGGGTGAGAAACAGAGAGGAGAGACAGAGCAAGGAGACACAGAGAGAGGACAAGGAGAAAGGAGAGACAGTGAGAGACAGAGAGAGGAGCAACAGAGAGAGGAGAAACAGAGAGGAGAGATAGAGAGGAGAGAGAGTGAGAGAGAGGAGAGACAGTGAGAGAAATAGAGAGGAGAGAGAGTGAGAAACACAGAGAGGAGTGACAGAGAGAGGAGAGACAGAGAGAGGAGGCACAGAGAGAGGAGAGAGAGTGAGAGACATAAAGAGGAGAGATAGTGAGAGACAGAGAGAGGAGAGATAGAGAGAGGAGAGACAGAGAGAGTGAGACACATAGAGAGGAGAGAGAGTGAAAAACAGAGAAAGGAGAGAGAGGAGAGACAGAGAGAGAAGAGAGAGTGGGAGACAGAGAGAGGAGAGAAATAGTGAGAGACAGAGAGAGGTTGAGAGACAGTTTGCAAGTGGGAGGTGGAGACAGAGTGGGAGAAAGCAAAGAGAAGTGACAAACAGAAATTGTTTATTTTTTTATTTAACCTTTATTTAACTAGGCAAGTCAGTTAAGAACAAAGTCTTATTTACAATGGCGGCCTACCGGGGAACAGTGGGTTAACTTCCTTGTTCAGGGGCAGAACGTCAGCTAGGGGATTCAATCCAGCAACCTTTAAGTTACTGGCCCAATGCTATAACCACTAGGCTACCTGCAGCCCAAAAAGGAAAGAAGGAAGAGAGAGAAAGAGGTGGATATTTGCTACAGGGCTAAATCCTCCAACAACAGAAAGAGAGTATTTCACAGCCACCTCCCCAGACTCCTTCCTCTATCTCAGTAACATTATTAACAACAACAACACAGATGGTTTTGACCCAGCTCAGCAGGCTAGCACTTTATCTAAATTAAAACACCACGGAGCAGCCAAGGAATACAGCAACATACAGTATACCCTCCGGGAAGTCAACATCACAGCTCTGGAAGACTTCACGTGACCTTTAGAACACAGATTGCAGGCGGAAAGAAATTCCAAGATTCCGGCAGAGTTGATTTGACATTATTCAGTCTTGTAAAGCCTCAGACTCCTGGAGTACTTGTTACCGCCCAGCAGTGCCCAGTACACGTACACTTGCATGATTGCACGCACACACGCAAACACAAATCTACACACACACAAACACATACCCAAGTACACAGAGCCAATATATATATTTCCATTCCAAAGCAGGATGAAGCAAGACCTGGGAGAGAGAACCTTAATGTAGCCAGGGCCTCTGGGCCACTGCACTGCAACACACACACACACACACACACACACACACACACACACACACACACACACACACACACACACACACACACACACACACACACACACACACACACACACACACACACACACACACACACACACACACACACACCACACACCACACACACACACACACACACACACACACAGATTAGGTGGTTTGGTCTCCTTGTGATGTCCCTACTCCCTAGCTGATTGACAATGCCGACACCCTCATTAATGATGATTTAACATCATTAGGCTGACTTGCTGGCTGGTCGAAGAGCCAGACTAAGAGCAGCCAGTACAGTAAAGGTCCTCAGTCTGTACTGCTGCTGCTTACTGGGAGAGGAGAGGAGAGGAGAGGAGAGGAGAGGAGAGGAGAGGAGAGGAGAGGAGAGGAGAGGAGAGGAGAGGAGAGGAGAGGAGAGGAGAGGAGAGGAGAGGAAAGGGGACAGGAGGAGAGGAGAGGAGAGGAGAGGAGAGGAGAGGAAAGGAGAGGAGAGGAGAGGAAAGGGGACAGGAGGAGAGGAGAGGAGAGGAGAGGAGAGGAGAGGAGAGGAGAGGAGAGGAAAGGGGACAGGAGGAGAGGAGAGGACAAGAGGAGGGGAGAGGAGAGGAGAGGAGAGGAAAGGGGACAGGAGGAGAGGAGAGGAGAGGAGAGGAGAGGAAAGGGGACAGGAGGAGAGGAGAGGACAAGAGGAGGGGAGAGGAGAGGAACGGAGGGGAGGAGCTCCATTTCACTACTGCTTACTAAGGGAGGAGAGGAAAGGAAGGAGGGATCTCCATCATCCCGACCTGCTCCACAGCTCCATAAACCTGGGGTTACGGGAAGGACAAGCTAGCTTTTTTTTACTACTAATGCTGTCCCCATCTAAACTCCACCATTGATTTACCTTGACTCTGCCTGGGGTAACAAGCATGGTTGTTAATGCTAGGCTAGCAGAACTGCTCAGCCCAATTCAAAGCCGCAGAGCTGCAGAGAGCCGTGATAGTTCGCGCGACTCAGCATTACACATTTACCAACCTCATTTAACTGTCTCTTTTTGAAGCGTGAACATTATGTCACAATGGAATGCTGACTGTCACAGCTCCATGGCTGTGAACTCCCTAGCAAGCTTTACATCACACCATAAGTGTTGAGAGACCTAAATGTGTGACGGTGGGTTGCTGTGCTGCTGCTTCCATTATGGCAAAGCAGTTATTTTTTTCACTGCCTAGCTGGCTGGCTCTATTTAGCCTGTGACTAAACTGAACATAACAGCCAGGCTGAGTGTGTGGGTGTGTGGCTGTGCCAGTGCTAGCTGGGTGGGTGAGAACAGGTCCTTTGCAAACAGACAGACAAGCCAACAATGGCTGAGACAGCTGTTGCTGTCAGGGGTGAAGATAAAGGCATAGTCTACAAAAAAGAAAGAACACATACTCACACACACACACACACACACACACACACACACACACACACACACACACACACACACACACACACACACACACACACACACACACACACACACACACACACACACACACACACACACACACACACACACACACACACACACACACACACACACACACACACACACACACACACACACACACACACACACACAAACATACACACAACACACAGCATGTTGGACATCCTGTAGAGAGCTGTTCCACTTCCTGCCATAAATAATACTCTGCATCACACAGCAGGTTGAGGGATCAATTCCCACAGGAATCACATACACATATTGTGCACAAACCGGTTGAATGAACATTGTTCCCACATCATTCCCTTCTGATAACATGTGGAAAACCGATATTCAAAAAGTCAAGTAAAGGGATTTAGAGAATTTGTATTTTCCTTGGCAAACTTTTAATCTAAATCTAATGACATGGTTAAAATGTCAATTTGAGTTCACCTTAGTTGACAACTCAATCAAATGTAAATCCAAACCTGATGTTGAACTGACGTCTGTGCCCAGTGGGTTGCCACTTTAATCCACTGCACGTGTTGGTTTTACTAAATTAAACGTAGATATTTAAATGTGCTTCCAATGTGTTCCAAACGTTGCAGAATACCTCCTCATCTCCCGTTTGATTCTTTGGCCATGCACCTTGGAGGAAGGTAACATAGCGGCAATGTTATGTTCCCTTCTAACTATAGGTCTTAACTGTGCTCCGTCCAGAGGCCCTCAATCAAACCACCAGTAAACAATCTTTACGGTCAATGTGAGTCCCTGTCAGTTTGTTTATTCCAACATCTTAGTAATTTGTTGTCATTACTGGACCGCCAAGCCACCACAGCACTACAGCACTACAGCACCAAGCCACCACAGCACTACAGCACCACAGCACCAAGCCACCACAGCACTACAGCATTACAGCACCAAGCCAC
Organism: Salvelinus fontinalis; assembly: GCF_029448725.1. NCBI lineage: Eukaryota > Metazoa > Chordata > Actinopteri > Salmoniformes > Salmonidae > Salvelinus > Salvelinus fontinalis. The sequence continues at coordinate 20,454,500 of NC_074694.1, forward strand.
CACAGCACTACAGCACTACAGCACCAAGCCACCACAGCACTACAGCACTACAGCACCAAGCCACCACAGCACTACAGCACTACAGCACCAAGCCACCACAGCACTACAGCACTACAGCACCAAGCCACCACAGCACTACAGCACTACAGCACCAAGCCACCACAGCACCAAGCCACCACAGCACTACAGCACCAAGCCACCACAGCACTACAGCACCACAGCACCAAGCCACCACAGCACTACAGCACCAAGCCACCACAGCTCCACAGCACCAAGCCACCACAGCACTACAGCACCACAGCACCAAGCCACCACAGCTCCACAGCACCAAGCCACCACAGCTCCACAGCACCAAGCCACCACAGCACCACAGCACTACAGCACCAAGCCACCACAGCTCCACAGCACCAAGCCACCACAGCACTACAGCACCAAGCCACCACAGCACTACAGCACCAAGCCACCACAGCACAACAGCACCAAGCCACCACAGCACTACAGCACCAAGCCACCACAGCTCCACAGCACCAAGCCACCACAGCACCACAGCACTACAGCTCCACAGCACCAAGCCACCACAGCTCCACAGCACCAAGCCACCACAGCACCACAGCACTACAGCACCAAGCCACCACAGCACTACAGCACTACAGCACCAAGCCACCACAGCTCCACAGCACCAAGCCACCACAGCACTACAGCTCCACAGCACCAAGCCACCACAGCACCAAGTCATCACAGCACCACAGCACCACAGCACCAAGCCACCACAGCACCACAGCACCAAGTCACCACAGCACCACAGCACCAAGCCACCACAGTTCCACAGCACCAAGCCACCACAGCACCAAGCCACCACAGCACCACAGCACCACAGCACCAAGCCACCACAGCACTACAGCACTACAGCACCACAGCACCAAGCCACCACAGCACCAAGCCACCACAGCACCACAGCACCACAGCACCACAACACCACAGCACCAAGCCACCACAGCACTACAGCACCAAGCCACCACAGCACTACAGCACCAAGCCACCACAGCACCACAGCACCACAGCCCCACAGCACCAAGCCACCACAGCACTACAGCACCACAGCACCAAGCCACCACAGCACTACAGCACCACAGCACCAAGCCACCACAGCTCCACAGCACCAAGCCACCACAGCACCACAGCCCCACAGCACCAAGCCACCACAGCTCCACAGCACCAAGCCACCACAGCACCAAGCCACCACAGCACCACAGCACCACAGCACCAAGCCACCACAGCACTACAGCACCAAGCCACCACAGCACCAAGTCACCACAGCACCACAGCACCACAGCACCAAGCCACCACAGCTCCACAGCACCAAGCCACCACAGCACCACAGCACCACAACACCACAGCACCACAGCACCACAACACCACAGCACCAAGCCACCACAGCACTACAGCACCAAGCCACCACAGCACCACAGCCCCACAGCACCAAGCCACCACAGCACTACAGCACCAAGCCACCACAGCACTACAGCACCACAGCACCAAGCCACCACAGCTCCACAGCACCAAGCCACCACAGCACCAAGTCACCACAGCACCAAGCCACCACAGCCACCACAGCACCAAGCCACCACAGCACCACAGCATTGGAACTTAATTGCACACAACTTAATGGCATACAACATCATGGCACGCACACACTCTCTCACACACGCACACACTCACAGTACCGCACCACTGCAACTTAAAGGCCCTTACAACAAGATGACAAACTATTGATGTACTGTTGGCCTCAAAAATATTGTCCTAATTATCCGTAGTTAACTAACAACGTGGGCTCTATTGGCACACACACACACACACACACACACACACACACACACACACACACACACACACACACACACACACACACACACACACACACACACACACACACACACACACACGCACACGTTAACAATCAATCAACGTGGCTCTATTAGCTATAAATGACAGTTCTATTACACTGTTTTACAATCTCTAACATCCTTTTGTCCAATCTGTAGTCACATTTTCAAAACCTAAACACAGTTAGCACAACATCCGTCTATTAACACAATTCATGTTGTTTTCACAGAATATGCAGTCAATTAACATGTTTCTAAAATGCTTAAATGTTCTTTACATACAAGCTTACCCAATACCAAAATTATGTATCTTTCTTGTCTTATTTACAAATGCTTGCACACAGCACGCCAGAAATAAAGACCTAATATTCAAAACCTTAAATATAGTATAAAGCCTCTACTTCTGCAACAACAGCAGCTCAACAGCTGTATTGAATCAGCTGATAAGCATTTTTGAATGAACAGATAATTGAAACGTTGAGAAATAGCTGATTTACTGTAAATTGTGTAAAACAGACCAACCACAGCTGATTCCAATCTCAATCGGAGACATAGCCAGGTGTTGAAGTTATTTCAATTACATGAACATACACAGTAAAAAGGAGACTCTTTGGATTGATTTTATTCAATGTGGATACAGAACAACACAGAGGAGCAGAGAGAGAGAAAAAATTATGTCTGGACAAGGGAGAGGTATAGTTGGACCAGGGAGAGGAGGAGTTGGACCAGGGAGAGGAGTAGCTCGGCCAGGCAGAGGAGTAGTTGGACCAGGGAGAGGAGTAGCTGGACCAGGGAGAGGAGTAGTTGGACCTGGGAGAGGAGTAGCTCGGCCAGGCAGAGGAGTAGTTGGACCAGGGAGAGGAGTAGTTGGACCAGGGAGAGGAGTAGCTGGACAAGGCAGAGGAGTAGTTGGACCAGAGAGAGGAGTAGCTGGACCAGGCAGAGGAGTAGTTAGACCAGGGAGAGGAGTAGCTGGACCAGGGAGAGGAGTAGTTGGACCTGGGAGAGGAGTAGCTCGGCCAGGCAGAGGAGTAGTTGGACCAGGGAGAGGAGTAGCTGGACCAGGGAGAGGAGTAGTTGGACCTGGGAGAGGAGTAGCTCGGCCAGGCAGAGGAGTAGTTGGACCAGGGAGAGGAGTAGTTGGACCAGGGAGAGGAGTAGCTGGACAAGGCAGAGGAGTAGCTCGTCCAGACAGAGGAGTAGCTGGACCAGAAAGAGGAGAAGTTGGACCAGGGAGAGGAGTAGCTCGTCCAGACAGAGGAGTAGTTGGACCAGGGAGAGGAGTAGTTGGACCAGGGAGAGGAGTAGCTGGACAAGGCAGAGGAGTAGCTGGACCAGAAAGAGGAGTAGCTGGACCAGGCAGAGGAGTAGCTGGACCAGGGAGAGGAGTAGCTAGACCAGACAGAGGAGTAGCTGGACCAGGGAGAGGAGTAGCTGGACCAGGCAGAGGAATAGCTAGACCAGACAGAGGAGTAGCTGGACCAGGCAGAGGAGTAGCTGGACCAGGGAGAGGAGTAGTTGGACCAGGGAGAGGAGTAGTTGGACCAGGCAGAGGAGTAGCTAGACCAGAGAGAGGAGTAGCTGGACCAGGCAGAAGAGTAGCTGGACAAGGCAGAGGAGTAGCTGGACCAGAAAGAGGAGTAGCTGGACCAGGCAGAGGAGTAGCTGGACCAGGCAGAGGAGTAGCTAGACCAGACAGAGGAGTAGCTGGACCAGACAGAGGAGTAGCTGGACCAGGGAGAGGAGTAGTTGGACCAGGGAGAGGAGTAGCTGGACCAGGCAGAGGAGTAGCTAGACCAGAGAGAGGAGTACCTGGACCAGGCAGAAGAGTAGTTGGACCAGGCAGAGGAATAGCTAGACCAGGGAGAAGAGTAGCTGGACCAGGCAGAAGAGTAGTTGGACCAGGCAGAGGAATAGCTAGACCAGGGAGAAGAGTAGCTGGACCAGGGAGAGGAGTAGTTGGACCAGGCAGAAGAGTAGCTGGACCAGGCAGAGGAGTAGCTGGACCAGGAAGAGGAGTAGCTTGACCAGGGAGAGGAGTAGTTGGACCAGGGAGAGGAGTAGCTAGACCAGAGAGAGGAGTAGCTGGACCAGGCAGAGGAGTAGTTGGACCAGGGAAAGGAGTAGTTGAACCAGGGAGAAGAGTAGTTGGACCAGGGAGAGGAGTAGTTGGACCAGGGAGAGGGTAGTTGGACCAGGGAGAGGAGTAGCTCAACCAGGCAGAGGAGTAGTTGAACCAGGCAGAGGAGTAGCTGGACCAGGGAGAGGAGAAGCTGGACCAGAAAGAGGAGTAGTTGGACCAGGGAGAGGAGTAGCTCGGCCAGGCAGAGGAGTAGTTGGACCAGGGAGAGGAGTAGTTGGACCAGGGAGAGTGATAGCTGGACCAGGCAGAGGAGTAGCTGGACCAGGGAGAGGAATACCTGGACCAGGCAGAGGAGTAGTTGGACCAGAAAGAGGAGTAGTTGGACAAGGCAGAGGAGTAGCTGGATAAGGTCAGAGGAGTAGTTGGACCAGGGACAGAAGTAGCTGGACCAGGGAGAGGAGTAGTTGGACCAGAAAGAGGAGTAGTTGGACCAGGCAGAGGAGTAGCTGGACCAGGCAGAGGAGTAGTTGGACCAGGCAGAGGACTAGCTGGACCAGGCAGAGGAGTAGTTGTACCAGGCAGAGGAGTAGCTGCACCAGGGAGAGGAGTAGCTGCACCAGGGAGAGGAGTAGCTGCACCAGGGAGAGGAGTAGTTGGACCAGGGAGAGGAGTAGCTCAACCAAAAATTGTGGAGTGGTTTACAGTAAAAGGAAACAGAATTATAAAAAACTATGGATTTCATATTGTCTATCGTTTGCAGGTATAACTGGAACATGAAAAGTAATGCAGTTTTTGTGATGCCATCAACTGTTAGTATTTTGGAAGTCATTGTGCTATGATTGACTATATGTTCCGCTTGGACAGTAAACATGTGCTAGTGTTTTGACAGAAGGATTAGATATTGAGTCAGGTTTGCCGTGTTTTGATAGAGTTAGCATATGTAGAGAAAGTTTTTTTGCATTTTGAAATGTAGAGTTGGTATATAATGAACTAAATGTGGTTTTGAACAGAAAATGTACTATTTGGCTAATTGTGTGATTGTCACGTTCTGACCATAGTTCTTTTGTGTTTTCGTTGTTTTAGTGTTGGTCAGGACGTGAGCTGAGTGGGCATTCTATGTTGTGTGTCTAGTTTTCCTGTTTCTGTGTTTGGCCTGATATGGTTCCCAATCAGAGGCAGGTGTTAGTCGTTTGTCTCTGATTGGGAGCCATATTTAGGTAGCCTGTTTTGTGTTGGGTTTTGTGGGTGGTTGTCTTCTGTCTTTGTGTCTATGCACCAGATAGGACTGTTTCGTTTTTTTCACATTTGTTGTTTTTGTAGTTTGTAGTGTTCACGTTTTTTGTCATTATTAAACATGATAAACACTAACCACGCTGCGATTTGGTGTCACACCCTGGCCTCTGTTATATTGATTTTCTTTATTAGTTTAGTTAGGTCAGGGTGTGACATGGGGGATGTTTGTGTGTTTTGTCTAGTTTAGGGTGTGTGTATTGTTTAGGGGGTTGTGTATAGTGTATGGGGTTGTGTTCAGTATAGAGGTTTAGGAAAGTCTATGGTTGCCTGGTTTGGTTCTCAATCAGAGACAGCTGTTTATTGTTGTCTCTGATTGGGAGCCATATTTAAGGCAGCCATAGGCTTTAGGTGATTGTGGGTAATTGTCTATGTCTAAATGTTATTAGCTTGTGTGTGCACTTTCGTTTTGTAGCTTCACGGTCGTTTGTTGTTTTGTATAGTTTGTAAAAGTGTTTCGTTTCGTGTTCATCTTTGTTCTAAATAAAAGGGAAGATGTATTCATATCACGCTGCGACTTGGTCCACTCTTTCACCAGAAGACGATCGTGACATTTGGTCCGATCCCTGCTACACCTCCTCTTCAGACGAAAAGGAGGAAATCTGCCGTTACAATGATGTAGGTGTGTTGCTGTGTTAAGAGTTTAGTAAAAGTATCTGTAAGAGGTGCGTAACTGGCTGCAGGGAAGTCAGGTGCAGGACAGCAGAAATGGGTAACAAACGGAGCAGTTTAATGCGGAAAAAGAAACTGCACCCAGAACAACAAAATACGGGTTGAAATAACCCGTCGCAAACCAGTCTGAAGTGCACATACACTTTACAACAAACAATTCCACACACAGACATGGAACAGAGGGTTATATGCAAGTCATGTAATGAGGGAATGTAAACCAGGTGTGCGGGAAAACAAGACAAAACAAATGGAAAATGGTGGATCGGCAATGGCTGGATCGGCGATGGTGGATCGGCGATGGCTAGAAGACCGGTGACGTCGACCGCCGAACGCCGCCCACCCGAAGGAGAGGAACCGACTTTGGCGGAAGTCGTGACAGTATCTTAAGTATAGGTAAACGCTTGTCAGCAACTGTAAAAAACTTTATTAGAGGCTAAGTCAGTCTGTTTGTATTCAAGTCTTCTTGGTAATGGGCTGACCAGACACTGTGTGTGTGTGTGCGTGCATTCGTGCTTGTGTGTGTAAACCATAGTTTCCTCTGGTTTGTCAACAGGCCTGATAGCAGAACTTCTGGGAGAAATATTTGAGTACACTGACTTCATGTGCATTGACTTTCCAGAAGATTCCTCCTGATTCCATTTCAAATTCAGGAAATAAACTGAATTGACTGAAGTGAATTGAAAGTGAAATGGAACTGACCCCAATACTGCTACAGACTATTCTTGCGGTCTATGTACAAACCAACTCCATCTGTGTTTTAGGCTATAAGGTTATCATATTTGTACCTTTACTTAACCTTTTATTCAACCAGGAAAGATCTGTTGAGATTGAAAATCTATTTTCCAAGGGAGACATGGCAAGAAAGTTCTTGAGACACAAAGAGTACTGGAGAGTGTTTTTAAAGGGGTAGGCTAAACAGGTGGGAAATACGTTTTCCTTCTTGACTGAGTGTTACTATAAAGACATTCCAGGGAAATATCAGTCTCTTTATCTGTCTCACTGTGTACCTGTCTCACTGTGAATCTGTCTCGCTGTGTACCTGTCTCTCTGTGAATCTTTTTCACTATGTACCCGTCTCACTGTGAATCTGTCTCGCTGTGTACTTGTCTCGCTGTGTACTTGTCTCACTGTGTATCTGTCTCACTGTGTATCTGTCTCACTGTGTATCTGTCTCACTGTGTATCTGTCTCACTGTGTATCTGTCTCACTGTGTATCTGTCTCACTGTGTATCTGTCTCACTGTGTATCTGTCTCACTGTGTATCTGTCTCACTGTGTATCTGTCTCACTGTGTATCTGTCTCACTGTGTATCTGTCTCACTGTGTATCTGTCTCACTGTGTATCTGTCTCACCGTGTACCTCTCTCACCGTGTACCTCTCTCACTGTGTACCTCTCTCACTGTGTACCTCTCTCACTGTGTATCTGTCTCACTGTGTATCTGTCTCACTGTGTATCTGTCTCACTGTGTATCTGTCTCACTGTGTATCTGTCTCACTGTCCATATGTCTCACTGTCCATATGTCTCACTGTCTATATGTCTCACTGTCTATATGTCTCACTGCGTATCTGTCTCACTGTGTATCTGTCTCACTGTGTATCTGTCTCACTGTGTATCTGTCTCACTGTCCATATATCTCACTGTCTATATGTCTCACTGTGTATCTGTGTCATTGTGTATCTGTCTCACTGTGTATCTGTCCATATATCTCACTGTCTATATGTCTCACTGTGTATCTGTGAGAGCTCAGAGAGCTCTTCTACATGAGTGTCTCAAGCAGCAGTGTGTGTGTGTGTGTGTGTGTGTGTGCGTGCGTGCGTGCGTGCGTGCGTGCGTGCGTGCGTGCGTGCGTGCGTGTTTGTGTGTGTGTGTCAGCAGGGGTTACCAGTGTGATGGAGACAGAGAGAGAGAGAGAGAGGTGCAGCGGGCGATGTATTAGGAAATTATTTGAAAATACTTTAAATATTGCCAATAGTAACAGTTGATTTGGGCCACATTATTTAAAAATACTAAAATTCACAGAAAATAAGTATTTAAACACACACACACACACACACACACACACACACACACTCTCAAACACTCATAATGGACCCAAGACTCTGCAGGGGAGCTGAACGAGGATGGTACGAATTGTGAATGGACAGGTTGTGTACTGTTTGTATGAAAACCAGAAAAAACGTTTAAAGCATAGAGAAGGATATCATTAAGCCACATTTTGCCCACTGGGCATCAGGTTGGCACACAGCTCTTTGCCAGGCTTCAGGGTACACACACACACACACACACACACACACACACACGCACACGCACACGCACACGCACACGCACACGCACACGCACACACACACATCGAACCTCAGTCACCATCAACTATGCCACACAGCCCGTCACTAACCCTCAGGCTGCACTGGCAGGCACACTTGCTCTTTAGTGACATATCGCAGGAGCAAATGTTAAAATGAGGGGGAGCAGGGGGGATTCTCATTGACATTCTGTTTTCCTATTGCTCGAAATGTTCCCAAAACGCACCCATGGGTCCTGTCCTATACAGAGTTACGTGCAGTGCCTCTCAGGATAGAGAATGGAGAGCAGAGAGCTAGCTGAATGGAGAGCATGGCTAGCTGAGCCAAGCCAAATGGCATAGAAATAGGATGTCACCTAAGGTGCCAAAGACTCCTCCACAGCTAAGATGTAACACCTGACTGGAAAAATGGCTAATCTGGTGTTCTGGGTGAAAGCCAGCGGAAAAATAGAATTGTGAGGCTGAAGGAAGATGATGACGCAGTCATTTAACATGGAGGAGGTGTGTGTGTGCGTGCGTGCGTGCGTGTGTGTGCGTGTGTGTGTGTGTGTAGGTTACCAGCCTGTACAGAAGGTTTAGTCTGGCATGAAAAATGGCTGAGTCTGAGGCTGATGATTTGGTTAATTTACACACTGGTGGATCCGTCATGACGCATCAGACGGTTCTAGTAGGCCTATGACAATGTTCTGGCTACAAGCCAATGGAAAGTAGGACTCTGATGATGCAGTCATTTAACTGTATATGGAGGAGTATCATTGAGTATCCATGACAATAATATCCTATAGAAAGCCATTGGTGAAACAGCGTTCTGAGGCTGAGGTGGATGCTGATCTGGGTATTGTAACTGCTGGAAGACTAGTGATGACAGGCTACATGATGGTGGATACAGTACAGGTGCATCAAAGCTGGGACCGAGAGACTGAAAAACATCTATCTCCAGGCCGTCAGACTGTTAAATAGTTACCACAAGCTGGCCTTCACCCAGTACCCTGCCCTGAACTTTGTCCATGTTACTAGCCGGCTACCACCGGCTACTTTACCCTCCACCTTATAGACTGCATATGAATATAATGTATTCTAGTCATGGCTCATCCTACATAACTACTGCTATACACACCTCTTCTATTCATATACTGTCCATAATGTCTATACACACCATCCTATATAACTACTGCTATACACACCTCTTCTATTCATATACTGTCCATAATGTCTATACACACCATCCTATATACTGTAACTACTGCTCTACACACCATCTTCTATTCATATACTGTCCATAATGTCTATACACACCATCCTATATAACTACTGCTATACACACCTCTTCTATTCATATACTGTCCATAATGTCTATACACACCATCCTATATTACTACTGCTATACACACCTCTTCTATTCATATACTGTCCATAATGTCTATACACACCTCTTCTATTCATATACTGTCCATAATGTCTATACACACCATCCTATATTACTACTGCTATACACACCTCTTCTATTCATATACTGTCCATAATGTCTATACACACCATCCTATATAACTACTGCTATACACACCTCTTCTATTCATATACTGTCCATAATGTCTATACACACCATCCTATATACTGTAACTACTGCTCTACACACCATCTTCTATTCATATACTGTCCATAATGTCTATACACACCATCATATACATATACTCTGGCATTGCTTGTTCTGATATTTCTTAATTTCTTTATTTTAAATTTGTGGATTTGTGTGTATTGTTTTGTAATGTTCGGTATTACTGCACTGTTGGAGCTAGAAATATAAACATTTCGCTGCACCTGCGATAACATCTTCAAAATATGTGTATGTGAACAATAAATTAGATTTGATTTTGATGCATATATGGTACATTTACTGGGTGAAAGCAAGTGACAAAAGAGAATAGGAGACTGATGTGGGGCTTTTACATGGTGCAGGATCAGTGTTGATACATACACTTACAGTAGGTCCAGTAAGTGATGATATAAATAATAGAGTGGCTCTAGTATGACAATATCCTAAGGAAAGCCTGTGGAAAAATAGGAGTCCGAGGCTGTTGAGCTGGGCATTTTACACACTGTAGTATAAGCGATGATACATGCAATTTATATAGAGCCCGTATTAATGAAGGCATGTCAGAGTAGGTAGGAGTGCTGATCTTGGATTAGTTTAGCATTTTACAGTAAATCATAATGAATAAGAGACTCTTCATGAACACAGCCACAGGTCTATGATATGTCATCATGAGGACAGGCAGGCCTTCTGCCTCTACTAAATGCCACACATATTGATTTGCTGTCTTTTGGACAAGATAACAGGAGAGTAAAATCTGTAATGATGAGAATTATATGCCGATGTAATGTCACCCTGTTCCTCAGTGAGGAAAACAACCAATGATTAATCGCTGACTGCTCAGGACTGCTGACCTTGCCATATTATGAGACATCATCTCTCCATATGTTTACCAACATATGCAATGCAGAAGCACTCTCACAGGTCTCACTGTTGCTAACACATACATTGGTTATGGACATATGAAGATGGGTCCTACAAGGTCAGTGATATCACACACACTTAAACAAAAAAAAGCAATGCAGCTAAACTGTAAATAAAACATAAGATTTGGATCATTTCTGTGGATACTGTCCATGCATAGCTGATCTCAAAGATAAGCCGTTGCATTACATTAAGCCGTAATCGAAATCTACATCAAAACATGTCATGTCTAAATAATGGAAGGATATGTTGGCATAGTAAGTGCAGCAAATTCCCAGAAGATGAGCGTGATATTGTACATGCTGTCTTGTGAGCAAAGCAGGATAGATCTTTATTAATGAATTTAGACTGACGCTGGTCTCTACATGCGTTTGTTTCTTACTCATATTTGTCACCACTCTGTCTGAATTAAATTAATGCATTGAATCACTGATAAGCTCGATTTTTATACTCACCAATAGTTGACACCACAGTCCCAACAAAGTAAAAAGCCCCTGTAAAATCCCATCGCGGCCTGAGAGCGTCAGCTCGGATCCCCGCGGCAATAGCTGTCTCGTACTCCCGTAGAAAAGAGTTCAGATCCTCCAAGCTGATGTTGAACGTCTCGCTGAAGTTGAAAAGTGTCCTGTTCCATCTGTCATGCGCCTGCACCTCCGAAGGCCGCTCTATAACGGAAAACACTGCGGCACCGCACAGCAGATACAGAATAATCAAGACCGCGAGCAGCAAGAAGCGGCCGTTGTCTTCGTTTATGTGGAGGGAGCGGCAGCCTTGCAGTCGCTGGCCAGGCATTATCCAGACTTCAGCACCACTAGCGCGACGGACAGCGACCCGCCCCGCGTTGGACAGAGCATCCAATAACTTTATGGCCCCACTTTAGACTTCTTAGAAAATCTCAAAGGATATTGCAAGGGCTCAGAGCGTATTTCAAAAACGTTATAGGACATTTACAGAAGCCAGTCTCCCTTTTCATCAATTATATAGGCTAAGCAGGACAACCGAGAAGAACCAACCCCAATTGTGGATACGCCAAACAGCCAAACAGATAGAACCTTTCGTTATTCCTTCGTTTGGGACCGATTACTTTTTTGGCGGTATCCCCAGCATACCACATCAGTGCAATAGGCTACCCATCAACCCCTAATCCCAAAACAATCGAATTATCTTTAGTGGTAATGCAACAAAGTGAATCTAATCATATGTTCGGCTATTCCTCTTCCCCTTGACCACTGTGCAAGCTATAGGACCGGATATGCAGTCAGTATCCTCCGCTGGGTTGCTGCACCAAACCGCTCATCCCCGGTGGGCTATTATATCACTTTCTGTCACTACCATTTGACACGGTCGAGTTACTACACATAGAAAGAAGTCATTGCGATTTCCTGCGGGCGCATCTCGGTCATTTTGTTTCCTCTTTCTCTTCGCCTATTCAACTCCTCAATCTATCTTCCCATGACAGGTTATCTGATGCGGGTATAACGCGGAGCTGCGGTCCTAATGAGAGAGCTATAGTCGAGAACAGACACTGGCAGCACATTGCATCGGATCTGTGGATCACTGCTGAGATCATGCTATACTAAGCTGTCCCGAAGACTGTTGTGTCCCATGCAGCATAGCTACCACCACCGTCACCGTGGGCTATGCGGAGGAGGGGAGAGCCTGGAGAGGACACCACGGTTGAAAAATAATCTTCAACGACGAAGCATCAACACTCAAACTTGAAGTGATATTCTGTTATTAAACATTCGTTGGCGCTTTAGTTGATGGCAGTTGAACGGGTAAATATTTTATATTTGAGTCTATGGCCCTCTGACAACAAGCCAGCTTTCCTTTTTTTTCTTGAGTATCGTTTGACCAAATCCCATGGACACACATGTTCCCGAGACATGATTCATAGTAACCCCTGTGGTCTTTCTTTTCAATACGCCTTCAGTAGTCAGTGTCTATGGAGAGCCACAAAGACTTCCCGGTGCTTAACGCACGAGTCCCTACTAGCAGCAATTAGCCCATACTCTGCGATGGGCGACACACTTTTAAAGTAGGCTACTGTATCTTTCCAAAGTCTTTGACACATATAGTTATCAGCACGAGTACAAGAACACAGCTTGTCGAATAACAGACACACCGATATCGACCGTAAATTAAAAAGGAAAATAAAGTTCGATTATACAGGCTCCATGAAACACTAAATCAAATAGCCTACACACTGACCCCGACTTGGCTTCTGCCGCTGTCGCTGCCGCACAGCTTTCAACACACGGGGGAGGCGAGTTGGGGGCGGCTCGCATCATTTACCACAGCCGTTCCCGAATGCGCAAGAAAGAAAGGATGCGGAGAGCTGCACTCAAATCAGTTCGAGCTCCAACCGTCCTTGCGCGCATCAGAGTAGTCCGAGCTTGTGCGGAACAGCAATCGTTCTCTTCTAAACGTTTTCAACTGTAGCCGAGGCTACATTAGGACATTATGTGTGGTCTTGGGTTATATATCTGGAATGCATAGCATATGAGGCAATTAGTATCGGCATAAGACCATCTAACCGTTTTCATTTTTCCAATAATTAATATATCTGACATCATGAATCGTTCTATATCCAAATACTATTTTTGGGGGGCTCAATTAAATAAATAAAAGTTCTACCAAAATCAATGTCGACCGCAAAAGCCAGCAGTGGCGTGTATTTATGGATGTCAATGGAAGCCAGGCTTCACCAAAACATTTACCAAAAACCCATTCAAAAGCATGTATCTTTCTTCTCTCTGTGATTCATAAATGTCCTTCAACTCACAAGAGGCTGAATGTATCTCACTGGAGAAAGCATACAAGTGAATGAATAGCTTATCTTTCTAATGCTGTCTTGTCAGAAAAAGTATGACATTGTTGCAGCATACCATCAAATGCAAGAATGCAAAGGAAGCCAGCGAGCATTTGGCCTCGCTTGATAACATTTTTTTAAATAATAGCCAATCAGCATTGAGCCAAACTGAGCGAGCTCAGCTGTGAACGGTCCTGGCACACCCAAACATATTTTAAGGGAAGCCAGTTTGGATTTGGCTTCAGACAAATCACATCACAAGCCAAATGTCATTATTGACAGAATGCAACTTGAATTGTTAAATCTGGTTGTGTTGTTGTCCTCCGGTGGCTAGCTAGTTAAAATTCTCCCTATCCTAAATTAGCCAAGGATAGAGATAGGGATTTGGACTTGTGGTTTTACCTAATTCTCTGTACTGGCCAATGATTATACTGACAATTCTGATCCAACCACACATTCATACATTGTTGTGCCCCTGGCCTGAGGGGATGGAAGTTCAACATGTAGCAAGATGTAGTATGCTAATGTTAACTAGCTGGCCTGGCGGAAGTTAGGTTAGCGAGCAAGTATTTTAGCCAAGTAGCCTAGGACAACAAAACGAAAAAGTTTTTTCTACTTGCATGCAGGCACACACACACACACACACACACACACAGAAAAAGTACCATGGACAGCCACATCATATGCAGCTTATGTTGATTGGACTAACTTGTTTTTGGTATCTTTTAGTTGTCACTGTATTAAACTAAGAAGAGGTGATTTGATGATGTTGAAATGTTGAAGTTGAAATTATGCTGGAATAGTGAAGGCAGCTCCTGTTTTCTTTGTGACTTGTGCTAACTCTCTGTGGTGCTACATCAATATTTGTTTAGTAGTCCAAAAATGCAGGAAAAATGTACTTGCTCGACCATACTGTAGGTCATGCAACTGTTTGTTACATGCAATATGTTTTGTGGACTTCACCGGAACAGATGTTGCTCTCCGGTTTTGTAATGAAACAAATGTGTAATATGGCTTTTTCTTCTGGATTGGCTTCCCTGCTGATTTTACCCTGGCACTGCTACTGGAAGATAGTGTTCGATTGGATCATGGGCTCCAGAAGGGAGACACAGAAAGACAGAAACATTTGCCAGTCTCATTGGAAACACTATTTGCTTGCACTTTAACTTTCTCCTCTTCTCTTCTCTTTTCTCTTCTCTTCACTTCCTCTATCCCATGTCACATGGTTATAACATCTAGCGAAAAGACAGAAATGCCAACAGAGGCAGTATTGCGGTCTATATTCAGAACCACATTCCTGTAAAGCTTAGAGACTAACGTTAAATACTGTTGAAGTAATATGGCTACAGGTTCTACATCACATCACCTAAAGCCCATTCTTGTGGGAAGCTGCTATAGACCACCAAGTGCTAACAGTCAGTATCTGGATAATATGTGTGAAATGCTTGATAATGTATGCGATATCAACACAGAAGTATATTTTCTGGATGATTTAATTATTCTGGCTGCAAGCCCGAGGCCGCCCACAATATGACAACAGCCAGCTCAAGTGCAGGGCGCGAAATTCAAAATATATATTTTTTACATTTTTAACTTTCACACATTAACAAGTCCAATACAGCAAATGAAAGGTACACATCTTGTGAATCCAGTCAACATGTCCGATTTTTAAAATGTTTTACTCGGAAAACAGCACGTATATTTATGTTAGCTCACCACCAAATACAAAAAAAGGACAGACATTTTTCACAGCACAGGTAGCATGCACAAAGCCAACCTAACTAACCAAGAACCAACCAAACTAACCAAGAAACAACTTCATCAGATGACAGTCTTATAACATGTTATACAATAAATCTATGTTTTGTTCGAAGAATGTGCATATTTCAGGTATAAATCATAGTTTACATTGCAGCTACAATCAGAAATTGCACCGAAAGCAGCCATAATAATTACAGACACCAACGTCAAATACCTAAATACTTATCATAAAACATTTCTGAAAAATACATAGTGTACAGCAAATGAAAGACAGGCATCTTGTGATTCCAGCCAATATTTCCGATTTATTAAGTGTTTTACAGCAAAAACACAATATAGCGTTATATTAGCTTACCACAATAGCCAGAAAGACAAGCCATTTCCCAGCAGTAAAAGTTAGCGATAGTAACAAACCAGTAAAAGATATATAATTTTTGACTAACCTTGATATTCATCATCAGATGACAGTCCTATAACATCAGGTTATACATACACTTATGTTGTGTTCGAAAATGTGCATATTTAGAGCTGAAATCAGTAGTTATACATGTTGCTATCGTAGCTACTTTTTCCACACTTTTTCTGACACACATATTCTGACCAAATAGCTATTCATAAACATAACTAAAAAATACATGTTGTATAGGAAATTATAGATCCATTAGTTCTTAATGAAATCGCAGTATTAGAATTCTAAAAAATAACTTAATTACGACATCCAGCTTCGGTATAGCTAGAGTACCCCAAAGTTGGGCGCCGACGACTAGTTCACATGTAAGACAGATATATGAAATAGCATCATAAAATGTTTCTTACTTTTGCTGATCTTCCATCAGAATGTTGGACAAGGGGTCCTTTGTCAAGAACAATCGTTGTTTGGATTTAGAACGTCCATTTTCCCTCTCGATTTAGCAAGCACACTAGCCAAGTGGCGCAAATCTCTCCATGTCAACAAACAGAAGAGAACGGAACACGGCAAAACTCCCGAAAAAAATTCAATAATCTGATGAAACTATATTGAAAAAACATACTTTACGATGATATGGTCACATGTATCAAATAAAATCAAAGCCGGAGATATTAGTCGCCTATAACGTCAGCTAAACAGAAGGCAAATCCAGGTCCCTCTTCGCGCTCTCCAGAAAACAAGAAATGGGGGACACGTCATACAAAGAGCTTGTATTCCACTTCAGACCAAGATAAACACAACATTTCTTCTCTCACCGCCTCTTGACATCCAGGGGAAGGTCTATGAAGTGCATGTATACTAATACGTATCATGCCCATTTATAGGCAGGAAGTAGAACAGAGCATCGATTTCAGACTTTCCACTTCCTGGTCAGGAAGTTTGTGCCAAATGAGTTCTGTTTGACTCACAGATATAATTCAAACGGTTTTAGAAACTAGAGAGTGTTTTCTATCCAATAGTAATAATAATATGCATATTGTACGAGCAAGAATTGAGTACGAGGCCGTTTGAAATGGGCACCTTTTATCTGGCTACTCAATACTGCCCCTGCAGCCCAAACAGGTTAAATATTGACTGGCTATCATCAAGCTGCCCACTCAGGAAAAAACATCAAACTGTAACCAGTGCCTGCAACCTGGATCAGGTTGTCAGTCAACCTACCAGGGTAGTTTACAAACAGCACAGGAATTAAATCATCAACATGTATTGATCACATTTTTACTAACGCTGCAGATATGTGTTTTAAAGCAGTATCCAAATCCGTAGGATGTAGTGATCACAATATAATAGCCATATCGAGGAAAACCAAAGTTCTAAATGTTGGGCCTAATATAGTGTATAAGAGATCATACAAGAAGTTTTGTAGTGATTCATGCGTTGATGATTTAAATAATATTTGCTGGTCTGTGGTGTGTAATGAGGAGTAACCAGACGCTGCACTTGACGCATTTATGAAACTACTTATTCCAGTTATTCCATTAAGAAAATGACTGTAAAAACGGTTAAATCCCCTTGGATTGATGAGGAATTGAAAAATGGTATGGTTGAGAGGGATGAGGCAAAAGGTATTGTAACGACTTTCCTCTTCTTCTGACAAGGAGTAAGAGATATCGGACCAATGTGCAGCATGGTAAGTGTCCATTTTAATATATAAAACTGAACACCACAAAAATACAAAATAACAAAGTGAAATGAACAAACGAAAATCGAAACAGTCCCGTATAGTGCAAACACAGACACAGGAAACAACAACCCACAAAACACAAAGGAAAACAGGCTACCTAAATTTGGCTCCCAATCAGAGACAACGACTGACACCTGCCTCTGATTGAGAACCATACTAGGCCAAACACATAGAAATAGAACAACAGAACAAAACATAGAAAAACAACATAGAATGCCCAACCCAACTCACGCTCTGACCAAACTAAAATAAAGAAATAAAAAAGGAACTAAGGTCAGAACGTGACAGTACCCCCCCCCCCCCCCCCCCAAAGGTGCGGACTCCGGCCGCAAAACCTGGACCTATAGGGGAGGGTCTGGGTGGGCATTTACCGCTGTGGTGGCTCTGGAGCGGGACGAGGACCCCACTCCACCATAGTCTCGGCCCACTTCTGTGACACCTTAGGAGCGGCGACCCTCGCCACCGACCCCGGATTGGAGACCCTAGTAGAGGACGCCTCTGGACTGATGGGCGCCTCTGGACTGGAGGGAGACTCTGGCGGCTCAGGACAGACGGGCGGATCGGGCGGCTCAGGACAGACGGGCGGCTCAGGCGGCTCAGGACAGACGGGCAGCTCAGGACAGACGGGCGGCTCTGGCGGCTCAGGACAGACGGGCGGCTCTGGAGGGTCCGGACTGGAGGGAGGCTCTGGAGGGTCCGGACTGGAGGGAGGCTCTGGAGCATCCAGACTGGAGGAACACACAGGAGACTTGGTTCTTTGAACAGGCACAGTACTCACCAGACTGGAGAGATCTACTGGAGGCCTGGTCCTTGGAGGAGGCACAGGATGGACCGGTCCGTGGAGGCGCACTGGAGGTCTCGAACTAAGGGCCTGAACAACCCAGCCAGGCTGGATGTTGATTTTAGCCAGGCGCTTGCGGGGCGCAGGCACAGGACACACTGGGCTGTGTAGACCCACGGGAGACACAGTGCGTAGGGCTGGTGCCATATAACACGGACCGAGGAGACGCACTGGAGACCAGATGAGCTGAGCCGGCTTCATTACACCTGGCTCGATGCCCACTCTAGCCCGGCCGATACGAGGAGCTGCAATGTAGCGCACCGGGCTACGTATGCACACTGGGGACACCGTGCGCTTCACCGCGTAACACGGTGCCTGCCCGGTCACTCTCTCTCCACGGTAAGCACGGGGAGTTGGCTCAGGTCTCCTACCTGACTTAGCCACACACCCCGTGTGCCCCCCCTCAAGAAATGTTTGGGGCTGCCTCTCGTCCCAGCCGCGCTGCCGTGCTGCCTCCTCATACCACTGCCGCTAGGCTTTCACTGCCTCCAGCTCTGCCTGGGGACGGCGATATTCCCCAGCCTGTGCCCAAGGTCCTTCTCCGTCCAGAATCTCCTGTCATGTCCATGAGTCCAGAGATTTCTGCTGCTGCCCGATACCACGCTGCTTGGTCCTTTTTTGGTGGGTGGTTCTGTAACGACTTTCCTCTTCCTCTGACGAGGAGTAAGAGATATCAGACCAATGTGCAGCGTGGTAAGTGTCCATTTTAATATATAAAACTGAACACTACAAAAATACAAAATAACAAAGTGAAATGAACAAACGAAAATCGAAACAGTCCCGTATGGCGCAAACACAGACACAGGAAACAACCACCCACAAAACACAAAGGGAAACAGGCTACCTAAATATGGCTCCCAATCAGAGACAACGACTGACACCTGCCTCTGATTGAGAACCATACTAGGCCAAACACATAGAAATAGAACAACAGAACAAAACATAGAAAAACAACATAGAATGCCCACCCCAACTCACGCTCTGACCAAACTAAAATAAAGACATAAAAAAGGAACTAAGGTCAGAACGTGACAGGTTGTAAAGGCAGTCAATGTTGTTCTCCCCCTTAGACGAGAAGGAGCATGGATAGGACCAAGATGCGGATTGAGGGAAATAAGCCATCTTTTAATGAAAAAACAGCAAACAAGACACTACAAACTACAAAACAACAAACGTGACTAACCTTCAACTGTCCTGTGAGGACACAGGAACAAACACCCACAAAACACCAGTGAAACCCTGGCTGCCTTTGTATGACTCTCAATTAGAGACAAACAATACACACCTGTCTCTAATTGAGAATCATACCAGGCCGAACACAAAACCCCACATAGAAATACAAACATAGACAAACCCACCCAACTCACGCCCTGACCAACTAAAATGAATACAAAACAAAGGAAAACAGGTCAGGAACGTGACAGAACCCCCCCCTTAAGGTGCGAACTCCGGGCGCACCAGCACAAAGTCTAGGGGAGGGTCTGGGTGGGCGTCTGTCCACGGTGGCGGCTCTGGCGGTGGACGAGGTCCCCACCCCACCATAATCAATCCCCGCTTCTTTATCCCCCTCCCAATGACCACCCTCCCACTAACCCCACCTAAATGAAGGGGCAGCACCGGGACAAGGGGCAGCACCGGGATAAGGGGCAGCACCGGGACAAGGGGCAGCACCGGGACAAGGGGCAGCACCGGGACAAGGGGCAGCACCGGGATAAGGGGCAGCACCGGGACAAGGGGCAGCACCGGGACAAGGGGCAGCACCGGGACAAGGGGCAGCACCGGGACAAGGGGCAGCACCGGGACAAGGGGCAGCACCGGGACAAGGACCAGCACCGGGATAAGGACCAGCACCGGGATAAGGACCAGCACCGGGATAAGGGGCGGCAGGTCCTGGCTGAGGGACTCCGGCAGGTCCTGGCTGAGGGACTCCGGCAGGTCCGGGCTGAGTGGCAGCTCCGGACTGTAGGGCAGCTCCGGACTGTAGGGCAGCTCCGGACTGTACGGCAGCTCCGGACTGTAGGGCAGCTCCGGACTGTAGGGCAGCTCCGGACTGTCGGACGTCTCTGGCAGCTCCTGACTGGCGGGCGTCTCTGGCAGCTCCTGACTGGCGGGCGTCTCTGGCAGCTCCTGACTGGCGGGCGTCTCTGGCAGCTCCTGACTGGCGGGCGTCTCTGGCAGCTCCTGACTGGCGGGCGTCTCTGGCAGCTCCTGACTGGCGGGCGTCTCTGGCAGCTCCTGACTGGCGGGCGTCTCTGGCAGCTCCTGACTGGCGGGCGTCTCTGGCAGCTCCTGACTGACGGACGGCTCTAGCGGCTCCTGACTGACGGACGGCTCTAATGGCTCGTGGCAGACGGGCGGCTCTAATGGCTCGTGGCAGACGGATGACTCAGATGGCGCTGGGCAGACAGATGGCTCAGACGGCGCTGGGCAGACAGATGGCTCAGACGGCGCTGGGCAGACAGATGGCTCAGACGGCGCTGGGCAGACAGATGGCTCAGACGGCGCTGGGCAGACAGATGGCTCAGACGGCGCTGGGCAGACAGATGGCTCAGACGGCGCTGGGCAGACCGATGGCTCAGACGGAGCTGGGCAGACCGATGGCTCAGACGGAGCTGGGCAGACCGATGGCTCAGACGGAGCTGGGCAGACAGATGGCTCAGACGGCGCTGGGCAGACAGATGGCTCAGACGGCGCTGGGCAGACAGATGGCTCAGACGGCGCTGGGCAGACAGATGGCTCAGACGGCGCTGGGCAGACAGATGGCTCAGACGGAGCTGGGCAGACCGATGGCTCAGACGGAGCTGGGCAGACAGATGGCTCAGACGGAGCTGGGCAGACGGGCCGTTCAGGCACCGCTGGGCAGACGGCAGACTCTGGCCGGCTGAGACGCACTATAGGCCTGGTGCGTGGTACCGGAACTGGAGGTACCGGGCTGAGGGCACGCACCTCAGGGCGAGTGCGGGGAACAGGAACAGGGCACACTGGACTCTCGTGGCGCACTCTAGGCCTGGTGCGTGGTACCGGAACTGGAGGTACCGGGCTGAGGGCACGCACCTCAGGGCGAGTGCGGGGAGAAGGAACAGTGCGTCCAGGGCTCTGGAGACGCACAGGAGGCTTGGTGCGTGGTGCCGGAACTGGAGGCACTGGGCTGGAGACACGCACCATAGGGAGAGTACGTGGAGGAGGAACAGGGCTCTGGAGATGCACTGGAAGCCTGGTGCGTGGTGTAGGCACTGGTGGTACTGAGCTGGGGTGGGAAGGTGGCGCCGGATATACCGGACCGTGAAGGAGGACACGTGCTCTTGAGCACCGAGCCTCTCCAACCTTACCAGGTTGAATGGTCCCCGTAGCCCTGCCAGTGCGGCGAGGTGGAATAGCCCGCACTGGGCTATGCAGGCGAACCGGGGACACCACCTGTAAGGCTGGTGCCATGTACGCCGGCCCGAGGAGACGTACTGGAGGCCAGATACGTTGGGCCGGCTTCATGGCATCCGGCTCGATGCCCAACCTAGCCCTCCCAGTGCGGCAAGGTGGAATAGCCCGCACTGGGCTAAGCACGCGTACTGGGGACACCGTGCGCTTCACCGCATAACACGGTGTCTGACCAGTACGACGCCCTCTTACTCCACGGCAAGCCCGGGGAGTTGGCTCAGGTATCCAACCCGGCTTCGCCACACTCCCCTTTAGCCCCCCCCCCAAGAAATTCTTGGGTGAGCCTCTCGGGCTTCCAGCCTCTCATACGTGCTGCCTCCTCAATCCACCGCTCCTGGGCTGTGGCTGCCTTCTTCACCTCCCGAGAGCGGCGATTCTCTCCAACCCTTCCCCAGGGTCCTTTTCCGTCCATGATCTCCCAAGACCATTCCTCCTGTGTCCAGTGCCTTAGTTCTTTTTCTCTCTCCTCAATCCGCTTGGTCCTGTTGTGGTGGGTGTTTCTGTAAAGGCAGTCATTGTTGTTCTCCCCCTTAGACGAGAAGGAGCATGGATAGGACCAAGATGCGGATTGAGGGAAATAAGCCATCTTTTAATGAAAAAACAGCAAACAAGACACTACAAACTACAAAACAACAAACGTGACTAACCTTCAACTGTCCTGTGAGGACACAGGAACAAACACCCACAAAACACCAGTGAAACCCTGGCTGCCTTTGTATGACTCTCAATTAGAGACAAACAATACACACCTGTCTCTAATTGAGAATCATACCAGGCCGAACACAAAACCCCACATAGAAATACAAACATAGACAAACCCACCCAACTCACGCCCTGACCAACTAAAATGAATACAAAACAAAGGAAAACAGGTCAGGAACGTGACACAGGTATGGCAATTAAGTCTGGCAGCCCAACTGATTGGTAAATGTACTGCAAATTAAAGAAATCATGTGACTAAACTAAATTAAAATTAAAATAAACTACACTATGAAACAAAGATAAATTATATAAAGAATGATAGTAAAAAGCTTTGGGGCACCTTAAATGACATTTTGTGAAAAAAAAGCCAACTCGGCTCCTTCATTTATTGAATCAGATGGCTCATTCATCACAAAGCCCACTGATATTGCAAACTACTTGAATGACTATTTAATTGGAAAGATAGGCAAACTTATGGATGACATGCAAGCAACAAACGCTGACACTACACATCCAAGTATATCGGACCAAATTATGAAAGACAAGAAATGTACTTTTGAATTCCATAAAATCAGTGTGGAAGAGGTGAAAAAATGATTGTTGTCTATCAACAATGACAAGCCACCCGGGTCTGACAATCTAGATGGAAAATTACTGAGGATAACAGCAGATGATATTGCCACTCCTATTTGCCACATCTTCAATTTAAGCCTATTAGAGAGCGTGTGCCCTCAGGCCTGGAGGGAAGCTAAAGTCATTCTGCTACCCAAGAATAGTAAAGCCCCATTACTGGCTCAAATAACCGACCAATCAGCCTGTTACCAACCCATAGTAAACTTCTGGGAAAAATTGTGTTTGACCAGATATAATGTTGTTTTACAGTAAACAAATTGACAACAGAATTTCAGCATGCTTATAAGGAAGGACACTCAACAAGCACAGCACTTACACAAATGATTGGCTGAGAGAAATTGATGATAACATGATTGTGGGGGCTGTCTTTTTAGACTTCAGTGCAGCTTTTGACATTATCGATCATAGTCTGCTGCTGGAAAAACGTATGTGTTATGGCTTTACACCCCCTGCTATAATGTGGATAAAGAGTTACTTATCTAACAGAACACAGAGGATGTTCTTTAATGGAAGCCTATAAAATATAATCCAGTTAGAATCATAAATTCCACAGGGTAGCTGTTTAGGCCACTTGCTTTTTTCAATTTATACTAACGACATGCCACTGACTTTGAATAAAGCCAGAGTTTCTATGTATGCGGATGACTCAACACTATACATGTCAGCTACTACAGCGACTGAAATGACTGCAACACTCAACAAAGAGCTGCAGTTAGTTTCAGAGTGGGTGGCAAGGAATAAGTGATCCCTAAATATTTCTAAAATTTAAAGCATTGTAGTTAGAATAAAACACTCACCAAACCCTAAACCTCAACTAAATATTGTAATAAATAATATGGAAATTGAGCAAGTTGAGATAACTAAACTGCTTGGAGTAACACTAGATTGTAAACTGTCATGGTCGAAACATATTGATGCGGTAGTAGCTAAGATGGGGAGAAGTCTGTCTGTAATAAAGTGATGCTCTGCCTTCTTAACAACACTATCAACAAGGCAGGTTTTGTCGCACCCTAGTTTTGTCGCACCTTGACTACTGTTCAGTCGTGTGGTCAGGTGCCACAAAAATGGATTTAGGAAAATTGCAATTGGCTCAGAACAGGGCAGCAAGGCTGGCCCTTGGATGTACACAGAGAGCTAATATTAATAATATGAATGTCAATCTCTCCTGGCTAAAAGTGGAGGAGAGATTGACTTCATCACTGCTTTTATTTATGAGAGGTATTGACATGTTGAATGCAACGAGCTATCTGTCTAAACTACTGGCACACAGCTCAGACACCCATGCATACCCCACAAGTGT
This sequence comes from Salvelinus fontinalis, assembly GCF_029448725.1. NCBI lineage: Eukaryota > Metazoa > Chordata > Actinopteri > Salmoniformes > Salmonidae > Salvelinus > Salvelinus fontinalis. The sequence goes on from NC_074694.1 coordinate 20,478,881, forward strand.
CACGACTTCTGCCGAAGTCGTTGCCTCTCCTTGTTCGGGCGGTGTTCGACGGTCGACGTCACCGGTCTTCTAGCCATCATCGATCCATTTTTCATTTTCCATTGGTTTTGTCTTGTCTTCCCACACACCTGTTTTCAATCCCATCCATTACCTATTGTGTATTTAACCCTCTGTTTCCCTTCATGTCTTTGTCAGAGATTGTTATTTGTCAAGTGTTGTGTTTATTGTGTATAGGTGTGCGACGGGTCATCGTACCCATATTTGTTTTATGTTGTCCTATGAGTGTTATGGAGCAGATTACTGGGACTATAATTAAAAAACTCCATTCTACACTCTATTTGACTCTCCTGCGCCTGACTTCCCTGCCACTTATACACGCAACTGTGACAGAATCTCTGACCATTATATATGAAGTCAGCAGGAGAGGACACGACGCCCATGGAGGTGGAAAAGCGCGTTATGGAACAAGCGAAGGAGATTGACTGTTTGAGCGCCGTTATGGATCGCATTGTCCAGAATATGGATCGCTGGGAGAGACAGGGAGTTTCTCCAGCGCCTCCACTGCCACAACTGGGATTTACCTTTAACGCGTTTTCCCCACCTGAACCTAACAAAATCCGTTTACCCCTACCCACGGGTTACAACGGAGATACTGCCGGCTGCCTGGGTTTGCTCCTTAAACTGAACTTATATCTGGCCACGATCTCCCCAGTACCATCCGACCGGGAGAAGAGTTCCGCCCTCGTCTCATGCCTCACCGGGAAAGCACGGGAGTGGACCAGCGCTGTGTGTAGAGAGGAGAATGCGGCGTTGGACCATTTTGAGGAGTTCACCCTTTATTTCAGGAGAGTATTCGACCATCCTCCCGAAGGAAAAACGGCGGGTGAGCTCCTCTATCATCTGAGGCAGGAGACGAGGAGTGCCCAGGAGTTTGCTTTGGAGTTTAGGACCTTGGCTGCCGGCGCTGGATGGAGCGACAGGGCCCTGATCGACCAGTACCGCTGTAGTCTACGCGAGGACGTCCGTCGGGAGCTGGCCTGTAGAGACACCACCCTCAACTTTGACCAGCTGGTGGACATGTCCATCAGGCTGGATAACATGCTGGCTACTCGTGGACGTCTAGATCGGGGTCTGGTTGTTCCATCCTCCCGCACCCTCTCTCCCGAACCAATGGAATTGGGAGGGACGGTGCGCCGGGAGACCGGAGGGGGTTCCCGCTCGAGCACCATCTATGGTCGCAGAGATCACACTGCTGGTCGGTGCCGGGTTGGTTCCTCTGGGAATAGAGAAGGCAGGCAGGGCACTCTGGCATCACCCCAGGTGAGTAGGCACCATTCTCATCCAGAGCCCTCTGTTGCACTTATGTTTGTCTCTGTCACTTTTTCGGATTTTTCCCTGCATTCCCAGTATAAGGCTAGTAGATTCAGGCGCGGCTGGAAATTTCATTAATAAAAATTTAGCTCATAGTTTAGGGATCCCTATTGTGTCTGTGGATATGCCTTTCCCTATTCATGCCTTAGATAGTCGACCATTAGGGTCAGGTTTTATCAGGGAGGTCACCACACCGTTGTATATGATAACGCAGGAGGGTCACAAGGAGAAGATTAGTCTTTTTCTTATTGATTCCCCTGCGTATTCTGTGGTGCTAGGTCTACCCTGGTTAGCGTGTCATAACCCCACTGTTTCTTGGCCACAGAGGGCTCTCACGGGGTGGTCGCGAGAGTGCTCAGGTAGGTGTTTAGGGGTTTCCGTTGGTGCTACTACCCAGACCAGGTCTCCACCGTGCACATTCCTCCAGAATATGCAGATTTGGCTCTCGCCTTCTGTAAAAAGAAGGCGACTCAATTACCACCCCATCGACAGGGGGATTGTGCGATAGATCTCCTGGTAGACGCTGCATATCCCAGGAGTCACGTGTATCCCCTGTCGCAAGCGGAGACGGTGGCTATGGATACATATGTCTCTGATTCCCTGCGTCAGGGGTTCATTCAGCCATCCATTTCACCCGCCTCTTCGAGTTTCTTTTTTGTGAAGAAGAAGGATGGCGGTTTACGCCCGTGCATTGATTATCGAGGTCTCAATAAAATCACGGTGAAATATAGTTACCCGCTACCTCTGATAAATACAGTTATGGAGTCAATGCGCGGGGCACGCTTCTTCACAAAATTGGATCTCAGGAGTGCGTATAATCTGGTGCGTATTCGGAAGGGTGATGAGTGGAAGACGGCATTTAGCACCACCTCAGGTCATTATGAGTACCTGGTCATGCCATATGGGTTGATGAATACTCCATCAGTCTTCCAATCATTTGTAGATGAGATCTTCAGGGACCTGCACGGGCAGGGTGTAGTGGTGTATATAGATGATATTCTGATATACTCCGCTACACGCACCGAGCATGTGTCCCTGGTGCGCAGGGTGCTTGGTCGCCTGTTGGAGCATGATCTATATTTTTATTTCACCTTTATTTAACCAGGTAGGCTAGTTGAGAACAAGTTCTCATTTGCAACTGCGACCTGGCCAAGATAAAGCATAGCAGTGTGAACAGACAACAACACAGAGTTACACATGGAGTAAACAATAAACAAGTCAATAACATGGTAGGAAAAAGAGAATCTATATACAATGTGTGCAAAAGGCATGAGGTAGGCAATAAATCGAATAATTACAATTTAGCAGATTAACACTGGAGTGATAAATCAAGGCTGAGAAATGCTTGTTCTTCCAACAATCCATCTCCTTCCTAGGGCATCGGATTTCCACTTCAGGAGTGGAAATGGAGAGCGACCGCATTACAGCCGTGCGTAATTGGCCGACTCCAACCACGGTAAAGGAGGTGCAGCGTTTTTTGGGGTTTGCCAATTACTACCGGAGATTTATCCGGGGTTTTGGTCAGGTTGCGGCTCCCATTACCTCACTGCTAAAGGGGGGTCCGGTGCGTTTGCAGTGGTCGGCTGAGGCGAATAGGGCTTTTGGACACCTGAAGACTCTGTTTACCTCGGCGCCTGTGTTGGCTCATCCGGATCCCTCTTTGCCATTCATGGTAGAGGTGGACGCATCCGAAGCTGGGATAGGAGCAGTGCTCTCTCAGCGTTCAGGTGTGCCACTGAAGCTTCGCCCCTGTGCTTTCTTTTCGAAGAAGCTCAGCCCGGCGGAGCGAAACTATGATGTGGGGGACCGAGAGCTGTTAGCTGTCGTAGAAGCCTTGAAGGTGTGGAGGCACTGGCTTGAGGGGGCTAAACACCCTTTTCTCATCTGGACTGACCACCGAAATCTGGAGTACATCCGGCAGGCGAAGAGAATGAATCCTCGCCAGGCAAGGTGGGCCATGTTTTTCACTCGTTTTGTGTTTACTCTTACTTACAGACCAGGCTCCCAGAACGTCAAGGCAGACGCATTGTCTCGGCTGTATGACACAGAGGAGCGGTCCATGGATCCCACTCCCATACTCCCAGCTTCGTGTTTGGTGGCGCCAGTAGTGTGGGAGCTGGACGCGGACATTGAGTGGGCGTCACGTGCAGAGTCCTCTCCTCCTGAGTGTCCCGCTGGTCGTATGTACGTTCCGTCTGCTGTCTGCGACCGATTGATCTATTGGGCTCACACGTCACCCTCCTCTGGTCATCCTGGGATAGGTCGGACGATGCGCTGTCTTGATGGGAGGTACTGGTGGCCCACTTTAGCTAAGGACGTGAGGATTTATGTTTCCTCCTGCTCGGTGTGCGCCCAGTGCAAGGCTCCTAGACACCTGCCTAGAGGTAAGCTTCAACCTTTACCTGTTCCTCAACGGCCGTGGTCGCACCTGTCGGTGGATTTTTTGACTGATCTTCCACCTTCACAGGGTTACACCACGATCTTGGTCGTTGTGGATCGGTTTTCGAAGTCCTGTCGTCTCCTCCCTTTGCCCGGTCTCCCTACGGCCTTACAAACTGCAGAGGCCCTGTTTACACACGTTTTCCGGCACTATGGGGTGCCTGAGGATATAGTGTCTGATCGGGGTCCCCAGTTCACATCAAGGGTCTGGAAGGCGTTCATGGAACGTCTGGGGATCTCGGTTAGTCTTACCTCAGGTTTTCACCCCGAGAGTAATGGGCAGGTGGAGAGAGTTAACCAGGATGTGGGCAAGTTTCTGCGATCCTATTGCCAGGACCGGCCGGGGGAGTGGGCGAAGTTCGTGCCCTGGGCAGAGATGGCCCAGAACTCGCTACGTCACTCCTCCACTAACCTTACTCCTTTTCAATGTGTATTAGGGTATCAGCCGGTTCTGGTTCCTTGGCATCAGAGTCAGACCGAGGCTCCTGCGGTGGACAATTGGTTTCGGCACGCTGAGGAAACCTGGGAGGCAGCCCACGTCCACCTTCAGCGTGCCATAAGGCGCCAGAAAATTGGCGCAGACCGTCGTCGCAGTGAGGCCCCGGTGTTCGCACCAGGGGACAGGGTCTGGCTCTCGACCCGAAACCTGCCCCTCCGCCTGCTCTGCCGGAAGCTGGGTCCGCGGTTTGTGGGGCCGTTTAAAGTCCTGAGGAGAGTGAACGAGGTATGTTATAGGTTACAACGGCCCACTAATTACCGTATTAACCCCTCGTTCCATGTGTCTCTCCTCAGGCCGGTGGTGGCTGGCCCGCTCCAGGAGGCTGAAGTGCGTGAAGTTCCTCCATCTCCTCTAGACATCGAGGGGGTCCCGGTGTATTCTGTTCGATCCATTTTGGATTCGAGACGTCGGGCGAGGGGCCTTCAGTACCTCGTGGACTGGGAGGGGTACGGGCCGGAGGAGAGATGCTGGGTTCTGGTGGAGGACGTTTTAGATGTTAAAAGAATTCCACCGCCTCCATCCGGATCGCGCTGCACCTCGCCCTCCGGGTCGTCCCCGAGGCCGGTGTCGACGCGCAGCTGGAGCCGCACGTCAGGGGGGGGGTTAATGTCACGACTTCTGCCGAAGTCGTTGCCTCTCCTTGTTCGGGCGGTGTTCGGCGGTCGACGTCACCGGTCTTCTAGCCATCATCGATCCATTTTTCATTTTCCATTGGTTTTGTCTTGTCTTCCCACACACCTGTTTTCAATCCCATCCATTACCTATTGTGTATTTAACCCTCTGTTTCCCTTCATGTCTTTGTCAGAGATTGTTATTTGTCAAGTGTTGTGTTTATTGTGTATAGGTGTGCGACGGGTCATCGTACCCATATTTGTTTTATGTTGTCCTATGAGTGTTATGGAGCAGATTACTGGGACTATAATTAAAAAACTCCATTCTACACTCTATTTGACTCTCCTGCGCCTGACTTCCCTGTCACTTATACACGCAACTGTGACAACAAGACATGCCACAAGAGGTCTCTTCACAGTCCCCAAGTCCAGAACAGACTATGTGTAACGTTCTTCGTCGGGCGAAAGAGAGGAGGACCAAGGTGCAGCGTGGTAAGTATTCATTATGCCTTTTAATGAAAACGAAACTCAAACAAAACAACAAAACTAACGATAAACGAGAATGACACGAAATGAAACAGTCCTGTCTGGTGAATTACACAAAGACAGAAAATAAACACCCACGAAACACAGGTGGAAAAAGGCTACCTAAGTATGATTCTCAATCAGAGACAACTAACGACACCTGCCTCTGATTGAGAATCATACCAGGCCAAACGCAAAAACCAACATAGAAAAACGAACATAGATAATCCACCCAACTCACGCCCTGACCATACTAAAACAAAGAAATAACAAAAGAACTAAGGACAGAACGTGACACTATGGGAGGCACACAGTACTACATAGAGCCATGACTACATGGAACTCTGTTACACATAAAGTAACTGACGCAAGCAGTAACATTAGATTTAAAAAACAGATAAAAAAAAACACCTTATGGAACAGCGGGGACTGTGAAGCAACACAAACATTGGCACAGACACACACACAGACACGCGCACACGCACGCGCACACGCACACACGCACTAGACATACACATGGATGTAGTACTGTAGTACTGTAAATATGTGGTAGGGGCCTGAGGGCACACAGTGTGTTGTGAAATCTGTGAATGTATTGTAATGTTTTAAAATAGTATAAACTGCCTTCATTTTGCTGGACCCCAGGAAGAGTAGCTGCTGCTTTGGCAGCAGCTAACGGAGATCCATAATAACTACAAATACAAATACATAGGTGTTGATGCTGTCATGTAAACTTAGATGGATCCTGGTCATTAAATATTTCATTTTACCCATCAGGAATTTCCTTTATATATTCACATTAGAAAATGTATCTACAGCTAATGGCAAATTGAAATGACAACTGCCCATGCTGCCATATTATATAACCCATATACTGTATATGTATTTTGAAGAATGGACCTCTTATTGATCTTAGAGATCTAGGCTGCATAAGTGACTTAACTCTTGGACAGGAGATCAGTTCACCCCTTTAGGCCACTATAGTGTATCTCTCTCAGTATAAGGCCTATTACTGGGGATCAGAGCTGCTTAATAGTAAAGAGTATAAATAATACGACTTCTAATCCAATTAGGGAATATCCATTGAGATAGAATACAGAACAAAAGAACGTTGAGACCAATTTTCCAATTAATCTAGGCTCCCTGGGTAGTTCTCTGCTGCTCTTCTCAGGATGCTGGCTCTGACATAGGAGGGAGGAGAATCAGTGTGATACAGGAACAAAGGAGGAGGGAGGTGAGGGATGAAAAGTAAAGACACACAGAGAGGAGAGGAAAGAAGTAGACGAGGAAGGAGAGGAGAGGTGGGAGGAGCAGGACCGGACTGGAGAGAAAAGAAAGTGTTTAGTATTTTAGAAGGAATTAAAAGTAAGCCTGATATAATGGCAGAGATACAGGATATACCACCAAAGCCTTGCTCTCCCTTACAGGGACCTTGTCTGTCAAAATCAGCGCCTTGCCTTGGGTCTGCCCTTTCCCTTAGGCAAACTAACCAATTACTCTGAGTCTGTTATTACAGATGTTTCCTCAATGTTTAACACACAACAGGCAACATACTCTGACTGGGAAAGAGGGAGTCCCTTGGCTCTTTCCACTCTCTTGCAAATTCAATATGTGGCTTGTCTTACCTATACCATGGGGACTCCTGCTACTAAGTCATGCACCATTAGCTAAATTAATCGGAGTAAACAGAGACTTTATAATCACACACACACGCACATGCATGCATGCACACACAATCATAATGAAGAGGAGAAAGGGGACAAGAAGGACGGTGATAATTACGATGATAAAGGGAGGAGAGGAAACAGGGAGAAGGAGGAGGAGAATGATGATGAGGTGTTAAACATTGAGCACATGTGCTGCAATTTAGTCATTACTGTAAGTGCTGTGAGAGGGTGCCATAGACCATAACCCTGACTCACTGTCTGTATCCTTAATGGCAACCTATTCTCTAAATAGTGCACTAATTTCAGGGTTCTGGTCCAAAAGTAGTGCACTAGGGAATAGGGTGATATTTCGGACACACCCCTTGACTCACAGGTCTGTTCTAGCTGTCTTGCTGCAGGGGACACTGGGAGGGTGGAGGGTAGAGGAGACACAGGTAGGAGAGGTGAGAGGAGAGGGGGAAGCCTACTATGTATGAATGCATATGAGGAGGGGAAAGGAGAGGAGGGGAGGGGAGGAGAGGAGAGGGGAGAGGAGAAGAGGAGAGCAGAGAGGAGGATGAGAGGAGACGAGAGAGCAGGAGAGAAGAGAGGGGAGAGGAGGAGAGGACAGAGGAGAGAGGAGAGCGAGGAGGAGAGGAAGAGAGGAGAGAGGAGGAGAGAGGAGAGAGGAGGAGAGGACAGAGGAGAGAGGAGGAGAGAGAGGAGGAGAGGAAGGAACACACACATTACAAGACAGGGGAGAAAGGGAGGCAGAGGAATGATAATGGAGACTGGCATTTTTTATCTGGCATTTTTTATCTGACGTACTTTACTCGCATAAAAGGTTGAATGTTGAACCTGGTTAATAATAGCTTATTCAGCCACAGTGAAAACTAAAACCTGTGCATAATTATCTGTATGTATAGCCATTAGAAAGAATTTCCTTCTGCACCGCTCTCCTTCTTCTCTTTCTATAATTAATGATACTGTTTAACACATGAGATCAAGGTTTTACAACCGTTGCCAGAAATAATATCTTCTTGATACCATTTAGTTTGAGTTTGTATTTCCATAGTACTATCAATTCCCACCAGGTAAAATCTATTTTGTCTCTTCTGAAACGAAGGAAATGTTTTTAATATTCTGTAACAGCAAACCATGGATCATCTCTCGACCAGAATACACATGGATGGGCCTCAGCGTCATCTACTAGAGAAAAATTACCCTTCTTACAGGTTATGTTAGTTGCAGGATCTTATATGTTTCCAGTCAGCGTTGGGTCATTTGTTTTTGCACTATGTGCAGAGACCGTGGAAAGTTGATCATTTGCGGTCAATGTCCATGGTGCTAAGCATGCGCTTGACACGCGTTGTCCATGGTGCTGAAAGTGGTCCTATGCCGCTGAACTGAAGTGAACCTATAGTATCTGTCAATCCAGTAAAAAGGGAAAATACATGTTGGCTTTGATAATATCAGAGAGTTCTCTGGTCAAAATAGAAACACAGGATTAGCATTTCCTCTGCACATACACATACGTACTTGTGATACATGCAGTGGGCGCTTGCCTGTATTGTATGTTATTTTGGCATTAATACGTGTCACATATCAGTTTGCAAACAATGTAAAAATAATATATATCATTGAGTTAATAAAGCCGCATAGAAACATGGTGTCTTTTTTGTTTTCTTGAGTAAGGCAGCTCCAACATGCAGGTGTTTCAGCCTAGCTCAGGGCTTTCTGTGGTGGTGGGGCAAACCAGCAGAAAATACAGAGCGTTGCTTCGTGATTGGCTCAGTGTTTTGTCACTCATGGGTACCATACGTTACTGCCAAGTGTAAGAGGAGACAGTCATCCTCATGAGTCAAGTCGACAATCTACTGGCATATCCTTTTTAATCATTGTCTTATGAAGATAAATAATGAAGAGAAATGATTGATAAAACATGCTCATTGGTCGTTGGACATAAACATTACACAACAAGTTGGAAATCGCAAATTCAACGAGTGATTTGGAAGGAATCAATGACAGTGGCTGTGTGGTCCCAAATATGGGATTATGGGGCTCTTTTCCAAGTTTAAAATGATACATTTTCAACATTGGCCATGCTGTCAATGAAGCATGATTTGTGCCGGGCTCAAAACAACTGCTAACTCGGAGGACCCCCGCGCCTCCTTCCTGTTCAAGTGAGCCGAGCACAACAATATGAGTCGAGAAATGTATTGTATCCTGCTTCATAAATTATGTAATATGCCAGGGAGATATGTATAGTGTAGCTAGAAAGTAATACTAAGTGTATGTTGTGTAGTGAGATGTTAGTAGCCCATGTGCCTCAACCTAATAATTTGGTCTATTTCCCCTCTTAATTTTGCCTACTGTTCTGACTGTTCTACTGTAGCCTATACCCTGTTTTAGACAAATGTAATCATCAAATATTGTAAGAGCTTTCATTGTCTGCTTATATGCCCCCTTTATTTATCCTATGGTTCTAACTTGGTGTGCAGGCAGAACACTGTAAGAACGGCCCATGTTCTGAATTCTGTTGATGTACATATTTTGCTTAACAAATAGTTATATTGACTAACCTTAAGTCCGTCCTAGCTTGTTAATTGTCTTAAATCGAAATTGCGGATTGCCTCTTATCCGCTTGTCGTCCCCTTATGCCATAGTTTGCAAATCTCAATTGTTATTAGAAACCACATTAGTTTAAGCAGGTCAGCTATATTTTTTTTTTTTTTTTTACCTTTATTTAACTAGGCAAGTCAGTTATGAACAAATTCTTATTTTCAATGACAGCCTAGGAACAGTGGGTTAACTGCCTGTTCAGGGGCAGAACGACAGATTTGTACCTTGTCAGCTCGGGGATTTGAACTTGCAACCTTCCGGTTACTAGTCCGGTTACTAGTCCAACGCTCTAACCACTAGGCTACGCTGCCGCTATGTCAGCTATGTTTTTTTTAAGGCAGTAAATGAGGCTGAATGAACTGTTTCACTGCCAGACAAGCCTCCGCTGATAACCAGGTGTAGCAGTGGTAAGATGTTGGGACTGCTGGGACATCTTTATGTAGGCCCTAACAGTTTGTGGGCACCGTTTATCACCGTTATAGTGCAATGTATTGTTTAGTGTTGTGTTGTGTAGTGTCTTTGCTGGCATGCAATCCACCTTTCTTTCTTTTTTGCCCCACCAAGATTTACATGCTAAATTGCCACTGGATACATTAATAAAAAGTAACTAACCCAGTAACTCAAGGTGATTCTTATGATTTTTTGTTAGAACTGGAGTGTTGACAGGAAATCAATTACTTGAACTAGGCCTGCATCAGCGCGTTTTGTCCAACAAAGAACGTTCTTGTTTCAAATTAACTCTGACAGTCCATGTGATCCCTGCGCCGAGCTTTCGTCAGACAGCGGTGCCCTGCCGCCCGGACAAAAACCCATCAGTTATTGTAGACGGGCCAATACTGAACTGTAATCTGATTTACTGGGGTTGGCGAAAAGCCCCTTTGTTAATTTTTTCTACCACAGAAAATAAATGAATTTGCCCTCCAAGGATGCAATTAGATTTATAAGCTTGTTAAGGGGGGAATCCTGGAAGTGGTTTAATAACATTTTGGAGTTAAGAGGTAGGGAAGGTTTCCATCAGTCCTATCATGTCAAGGTGACCACTGCGTCCCCTAGTGTGCATACGCTGCTATTCCCTAACCTCATCATCACTCACCGTAAGTGGGTGTGCATGTCAAAGCAAAATATATTAATTATTATATTGTAGGCCTATAAATCGGCCTATGCTGTAAAAAATATATAATTTCTGGAACATATAGATCATGACACTGGGTAGTGTGTAACACAAAGATCCTGAATAGGCGGTAATGTACATATTGTAACTTTGTTCACGGTAATAAAACATGATGATTCCTTAGCTGAACAAGTAGAATCTAACCCCTATCGCCTGAGCACCGTTCTCTCTATGCAGAGATAGTAACAAGACAATCAGAGGAGTCACTGTATTGCTTTCAGATTCTTTTCACTGTAATACGTGAGCATCCTACTCCTGATATAAATGTTGTGCCAGTTTTTCCATTTAGAGACGTTAGCTACAGTAACAGTTCATTTCTAATCAGAACATTGCAAGATGAAAATAAAGGGAACTTGTTAGGCATGCAGTAAAACAGTTCAGTGATGTAAATATTCATATTAAACTTAATACAGTACTTTCCTCTTGAGCGCCCAGATTCCTTTATTTGGTCCTTTGGGGAAATGCCTGCAACTAGACTAGTCCAGGAAGTACAGAGTGGCAGGCAGGCTCGAAGTCAAGGCAGGCAGAATGGTCAGGCAGGCGGGTACAGAGTCCAGAAACAGGCAAAGGTCAAAACCGGGAGGACTAGAAAAAGGAGAATAGCAAAGGCAGGAGAACGGGGAAAAACGCTGGTTGACTTGGACATACAAGACGAACTGGCACAGAGAGACAGGAAACACAGGGATAAATACACTGGTACAGAGAGACAGGAAACACAGGGATAAATACACTGGTACAGAGAGACAGGAAACACAGGGATAAATACACTGGCCCAGAGAGACAGAAAACACAGGGATAAATACACTGGTACAGAGAGACAGGAAACACAGGGATAAATACACTGGTACAGAGAGACAGGAAACACAGGGATAAATACACTGGTACAGAGAGACAGGAAACACAGGGATAAATACACTGGTACAGAGAGACAGGAAACACAAGGATAAATACACTGGTACAGAGAGACAGGAAACACAGGGATAAATACACTGGTACAGAGAGACAGGAAACACAGGGATAAATAAATACACTGGGGAAAACAAGCGACACCTGGGGGGGGGGGGGGGGACAATAACGAGGACAGGTGAAACAGATCAGGGTGTGACAGTATGGATCCCTAAAGGCACCATATTGCCTATATAGTGCACTACTTTTGACCAGGGCCCATAGCATATTTCTCACCATTTAGCAATTCTGAAAATAGTCCAATCATAACTTGGCATCAGTCCAGATGTACAGACTAAAGAATTCTTCAAGGTTGCTGTTTTATTGTAGTTAGTTTTGGACAAGCTACAGTCATGCCACACACACACATATACACACACATATACACACACACACACACACACACACACACACACACACACACACACACACACACACACACACACACACACACACACACACACACACACACACACACACACACACACACACACACACACACACAAGCAGGCAGTCAGACACATACACACCTAGCGGACCTGTCAGGTTTACTTTTCTACTCTACAACTCCCCAGTCCCAGGGGAATGGAATTATAAACACACAAAGCATTGCTTTCTTCCAGACAAGCCAAATGCTATTCAGAAAAAGTGCCAGTTCTTTATAATACTCTGTGCCTGTCAGTGTATGTGCTATCTTTTAAGTGTGTTGAATGTGCATAAGTGTGTGTGTGTGTGTGTGTGTGTGTGTGTGTGTGTGTGTGTGTGTGTGTGTGTGTGTGTGTGTGTGTGTGTGTGTGTGTGTGTGTGTGTGTGTGTGTGTGTGTGTGTGTGTGTGTGTGTGTGTGTGTGTGTGTGTGTGTGGCATGACTGTAGCTTGTCCAAAACTAACTACAATAAAACAGCAACCTTGAGGAATTCTTTAGTCTGGACCTCTGGACTTAGTCTGAGACCTAACGGGCTCTGTGTCAAAGCTGATGCTTAAACTGTTTTTCTGGTTCAGAAAAAAGTCATTTAACCAGAATATAACCAACTGGTTTCAGTAATTATGTTATTTTTCATGATGAGATCAATACTTTGGTTGTTGTTTAGGCACTTCAGACTTTCATCTAATCTGGCAAGATTCCATTATTTGGTCGTTTGGGAAAAAGCCTGAAACTACTTGGAAATGATATCTAACTCTTGCTTGCTCTCTAGGCTGAAATTGCAACATCAACCTGCCTGTCAGAATTACAATGATTTTTCTTAATAGTAATGACAGTTATTATAAATTGGAGCATCTACTAAGTCAATGTCAAACATCAAGACACATTGGGTGCCTCCCAAATTGTAACATGTTCCCTATAAAGTGCACTACTTTTGAGCAGGGCCCGCATAGAAAAGTCTGAACAGTCTTACTTCCTAACCTGTAGTTAGTGTGTGTGTGTGTGTGTGTGTGTGTGTGTGTGGCTGTGTGTGTGTGTGTGTGTGTGCATGCTAACATTCTCTCCTATAAAACCAGGATATTAGGAAGCATCACATTTAGTTTACTGGCCCAACGCTCTAACCACTAGGCTACCTGTGGCCCCAATATATATATATATATATATATGTAGTGCACTTCTTTTGCCCAGAGCCCAATAGGGTGCCATTTGGGCCACATACATAATCTAATCATACCTTTTTAAGTCTCGACTTAATTACTTTCCCTATGGCTGTCTCCATTCTTCAAAACTCTCCTTTCTCTCTTGTACTCCTTCTTCACATTCTCTCTTGCCTTCAGGCTCTCCCACGACTACTTCAATTAGATGTGATTAGAGATAGTATTCAGTATGTGGAAAGGCTATCGGGATAGGGCCTGCACTGGGGGGTTCTAACAAGCACACCACACACAGACAGACAGACAGACAGACAGACAGACAGACAGACAGACGGAAATACACACGCACACTCAGAAATAAACACACACACAGGCACACACGCACACACACACCAGTAGGCCTCCGAGAAATAGTGTAATTGTCTCAGAAAGAGACAGATAGCATATGTGACCCATAGTGTCTGACAGGGCATCTGACTCTTGTGTTTCAATCCTGACTTGTGTTGAGGCTCTACTTGGTGTTCCAGATGGTTGAATACTAATACCCTGTTCACAAAGTCATGTTGACCCTTATCAAACTCTGCTGGCTCAGATCTTTTCACATTGTCCCTTTCAGCACAGTTCCAGCTACTAGGGTGGAGGCGTAACAAGGCCAGCTCAGTACATTACAAATACTGACAGGTTTGGCTCAGCCAGGTCTGGCTCAGTAGTGTGAAAAGCCTTTCAGAGGGAGACTAGTCTGTATCATGGCGCCGGAGAAGATGGCTGACGTTTTACTTGCTCCTAACCAACTGTTTTGTTGTTTGTTTTTTTGCATGGTTTGTAACTTATTTTGCTACTTATTTTTTACATAATGTTGCTGCTACCGTCACTTATGACTTAAAATAACTTCTGGACATCAGAACAGTGATTACTCACCACGAACTGGCAGAAGCTTTTTTTTCCCTTAACGAGCCCGACGAGCCCGATGTGAAGGACATACTGCTTTCCCAGGAACAGGCCCAAATTCCGACATTTGAGTGAAGAGAGGACATAGGTCGGGCTGCCTTCTGAGAATTCGTAAGCGATCGAATAAACCCCCACTGCCTTCCGTTCTACTAGCTGTCGTGTCTTTGACTATGCCGGATTAAGTGATATGACATGCTATTCTATGAAATCCTTCCTCCGTAATTAATATTACCTGATTGAGCTAATCATGTAAATGTAATTAACTAGAGTCGGGGCACCACAAAATTATATTTATAGAGCTGTTATCTTCCGAATAAACTCTTAAAGACCTAGTATTATTTTACATCAATAGCAGTCAATATTAATCGTCACCTTAATTCAGTCTCATCTGAAAGTTGTAAATTCTTGGTTATCTTCACGAACCCTGGCTAACAAGTTGAATCAGCAATACAAAATTGGGTTTAATTATTTATTTACTAAATACCTAACTAATCACACAGAATTACATATACACAGAATTAATCATACCTTGATTACAAATTATGTCATAAAGGAAAACGTCCCTAGCGGGCAGAACAGATATGACAGCTGGTTACACAAAAGAAAAGGGGGCTGGGTTTGTGTGAAAGAGCCGGAAGACTTGAGGAACCAAGGGAGAAGCCATGCTATCGTAAATACAGTATCTTATGCATTCTAAATTACCGCCCATTTGGAAAAGGAAAATGCAATAAATATTTACTCTGAGCTGCGCTTCGGTAGGTTGGTGGTAGATGGAAGGCCGTGTTGCCCAACCGAGTCCTTTGTCTTTTGAAGAATGTCTCTGCTGGTAAATTGGATACGTTGTAGTAACGTCATTGTGTAGTAGACAGCATACTCGGTCTGTTCTTTCCTAATTTACGTTTGCAGCTGCTGTTGCTAACTCCACGTCTAGGAGGTATCACTTCTGTAGTGAATAAGAGTTCAAAGTTCATACCATTTGCAACCAAAGCTCACGCTGATGTTGGCTTAGTTCTGTAGTTGACATGTTAGTCCTTTTTAACGTAGGGACCGTCGTCCTCACATCCTTGGAACAGGAGGTTACATTTTTGTCAAGGGCTTATATAGTGGAGGGAGAAAAGGGGTGTGTTTCATAATTTACAACCTATGTCTCTTCACGTGGGCGGGCCACTGAGTCGGGCCTAATTCACTCATGAAAACCCAATTCTCACATTTTAGAAGCTAAAATCACATTTAATCCCATCACGAATAATTTCATATTCAAACATTTAAATTGAACAACAATTCCATGTGAATCCGATAACTCTGATGTGTAGACTTTCCACTGTAAAGTTTATGTCAATCTGTCATTGATGAGAATGTCTCAGATGACAACAGAACTGACATCATATTCATTAATTACCACCGCATATGTTCAATTGGTCGGATTACCAGAATATAGTTAATTTCCCCCCACCTTCTGATGTTCCCAGAATCTCTATGTTAACCAAGGGGTTTTCAAATTTCACATCAGTAGGGTAGAGAGAGGAAAAGGGGGGGGAGAGGTATTTATGACTGTTATAAACCTACCCCCAGGCCAACGCCATGACATAGCTAACATGCAATCATTGGGAAATAAAATCGATAGCCTACGAGGAAGATTAAACTACCAACGGGATATTAAAAACGGTAATATCTTATGCTTCACGGAGTCGTGGCTGAACGACGATATTATCAACATACAGCTGGCTGGTTATAAGCTGTATCGGCAAGATAGAACAGCGGCGTCTGCTAAGACAAGGGGTGGCGGAATATGTACACTACATTTCAAAAGTTTGGGTCACTTAGAAATGTCCTTGTTTTTGAAAGAAAAGCAAATTTTTTGTCCATTAAAATAACATAAAATTGATCAGAAATACAGTGTAGACATTGTTATTGTTGTAAATGACTGTTGTAGCTGGAAACGGCAGATTTTGTATGAAATATCTACATAGGCGTACAGAGGCCCATTATCAGCAACCATCACTCCTGTGTTCCAGTGGCACGTTGTGTTAGCTAATCCAAGTTTATCATTTTAAAAGGCTAATTGATCATTAGAAAACCCTTTGCAATTATGTTAGCACAGCTGAAAACTGTTGTCCTGATTAAAGAAGCAATAAAACTGGCCTTCTTTAGACTAGTTGAATATCTGGAGCATCAGCATTTGTGGGTTCGATTACAGGCTCAAAATGGCCAGAAACAAAGAACCTGCTTCTGAAACTCGTCAGTCTATTTTTGTTCTGAGAAATGAAGGCTATTCAATGCGAGAAATTGCCAAGAAACTGAAGATCTCGTACAACACTGTACTACTCCCTTCACAGAACAGCGGAAACTGTCTCTAAACAGAATAGAAAGAGGAGTGGGAGGCCCCGGGACACAATTGAGCAAGAGGATAAGTACATTAGAGTGTCTAGTTTGAGAAACAGACACCTTACAAGTCCTGAACTGGCAGCATCATTAAATAGTACCCGCATACACCCGTCTCAACGCCAACAGTGAAAAGGCGACTCCGGGATGCTGGCCTTGTCACTTGTCAGTCTATGTTATGTGTTTCTATGTTTAGGTTTGTCAATTGGCCTGATATGGTTCTCAATCAGAGACAGGTGTTTTGCATTGTCTCTGATTGGGGACCATATTTAGGTTGCCTATTTTCACTGTTGGTTTGTGGGTGTTTGTTTCCTGTGTCTGTGTTCGTGCCACATGGGACTGTTTCGGTTAGGTTACTTTGTTATTTTGTATATTTTTGTCGTGTTCAGTTAATTATATTAAAACATGGACACTTACCACTCTGCGCTTTGGTCCCATCCCTGCTACACCTCCTCTTCAGACGAAGAGGAGGAAATCAGCCGTTACAGGCCTTCTAGGCAGAGTTCCTCTGTCCTGTGTCTGTGTTCTTTTGCCCATCTTAATCTTTTATTTTTATTGGCCAGTCTGAGATATGGCTTTTTCTTTTTAACTCCGCCTAGAAGGCCGCCTAGAAGGCCAGTGAAGAGTCGCCTCCTGAAGAGTCGCCTCTTCACAGTTGACGTTGAGACTGGTGTTTTGCGGGTACTATTTAATGAAGCTGCCAGGTAACAAAATGACAAACGAACATTAATCCTGAAGCGGGGAACAGAGCTAGGGAACAGATACCTAGGTGTCTGATTTGACTGTAAACTCTCCTTCCAGACTCACATTAAACATCTCCAATCCCAAATTACATCTAGAATCGGTTTCCTATTTCGCAACAAAGCCTCTTTCACTCTTGCCGCCAAACATACCATCGTAAAACTGACTATCTTACCGATCGTTGACTTTAGCGATGTCATTTACAAAATAGCCCCCAACACTCTACTCAGCAAACTGGATGTAGTCTATCACAGTGCTATCCATTTTATCACCAAAGCCCCACATACTATGCACCACTACGACCTGTATGCTCTCGTTGGCTGGCCCTTGTTGGCTGTCCCTCACTACATATCCATATCTCACTACATATCCATCGCCAAACCCCAAAGACTATAAGTCTTTGCTGTTCTTACAGTGTTCTCCCTGTACACCAAGTCAGAACCGTAGGATAATTAAAGGGGGCATATAAGCAGACAATGAAAGCTCGTACAATATTCAATGATTACATTTCTCAAAAACAGGTTATAGGCTACGTGGGCACCACCAAGTCAGAACAGTATGCAAAATTAAGAGGTGAAAATAGACCAAATTATTAGGGTGAGGCACATGGGTAACTAACATCTTGCTACACAACATACACGTAGTATTACTTTCTTAGCTACAGTATACATATCTCCCTGGCATATTACATAATTTATGCAACCCCACCTTATCTCAGCTCACTGGTCACCATAGCAACACCCACCCGTAGCACGCGCTCCAGCAGGTATATTCCACTGGTCATCCCCAAAGCCAACACTTCCTTCGGCCGCCTTTCCTTCCAGTTCTCTGCTGCCAATGACTGGAACGAATTGCAAAAATCTCTGAAGCTGGAGTCTTATATCTCCTTCTCTAACTTTAAGCACCAGCTGTCAGAGCATCTTACCGATCGATCACTGTAGCCAATCTGTAAATAGCACACCCAACTACCTCATCCCCATATTATTAATTACCCTCTTGCTCTTTTGCACCCCAGTATCTCTACTTGCACGTCATCATCTGCACATCTATCACTCCAGTATTAATGCTAAATTTCTATTATTTTCACCTCTAGGGCCTATTTATTGCCTACCTCCCTACTCTTCTACATTTGCACACACTGTACATAGATTTGTATTGACTGTACGTTTGTTTATGTGTAACTCTGTGTTGTTGTTTTTGTCGCACTGCTTTGCTTCATCTTGGCCAGGTCGCAATTGTAAATGAGAAGTTGTTCTCAACTGGCCTACCTGGTTAAATAAAGGTGAAATAATATATTTTTTTAATTAACAGATATAGGGGAGGAAATAAACACAGGTGATTGAGTCCAGGTGAGTGCAATGAATCGCTGATGTGCGAGACGAGGGGAGCAGGTGTGTGAAATGAGGGTGTCAGGAGTGCGTAATGTTGGGGAGCCTGATGCCTTCGAGCGACAGGGAGGGAGAGCAGGAGTAGGAATGACATAAATAGGCAAAGTGTCAATACAGGACTAAGATTGAATCGTACTACACCGGCTCCGATGCTCGTCGGATGTGGCAGGGCTTGCAAACCATTACAGACTATAAAGGGAAGCACAGCCGATAGCTTCCCAGTGACACAAGCCTACCAGACGAGCTAAACTACTTCTATGCTCGCGTCAAGGCAAATAACACTGAAACATGCATGAGAGCACCAGCTGTTCTGGAAGACTGTGTGATCACGCTCTCTCCAGCTAATGTGAGTAAGAACATCAAACAGGTCAACAAGGCCGCAGGGCCAAACGGATTACCAGGATGTGTACTGAGAGCATGCGCTGACCAACTGGCAAGTGTCTTCACTGACATTTTGAACCTCTCCCTGTCTGAGTCCGTAATACCAACAGGTTTTAAGCAGACCACCATAGTCCCTGTGCCCAAGAACACTAAGGTAACCTGCCTAAATGACCACGACCCATAGCACTCACGTCTGTAGCCATGAAGTGCTTTGAAAGGCTGGTAATGGCTCACATCAACATCATTACCCCAGAAACTCTAGACTCACTCCAATTTGCATACCGCCCTAACAGATCCACAGATGATGCAATCTCTATTGCACTCCACACTGAACTTTCCCACCTGGACAAAAGGAACACCTAGGTGAGAATGCTATTCATTGACTTCAACACCATAATGCCCTCAAAGCTCAACAATAAGCTAAGGACTCTGGGACTTAACACCTCCCTCTGCAACTGGATCCTGGACTTCCTGACGGGCCACCCCCAGGTGGTAAGGGTAGGTAACAACACATCCACCACGCTGATCCTCGACACAGGGGCCCCTCAGGGGTGTGTGCTCAGTCCCCTCCTGTACTCCCTGTTCACTCATGACTGCACGGCCAGGCACGACTCCAACACCATCATTAAGTTTGCCGATGACACAACAGTGGTAGGCCTGATCACAGAGAACGATGACACAGCCTATAGGGAGGAGGTCAGAGACCTGGTCGTGTGGTGCCAGGACAACCACCTCTCCCTCAACGTAATCAAGACAAAGGAGGTGATTGTGGACTACAGGAAAAGGAGGACAGAGCACCCCCCCATTTTCATTGACGGGGCTATAGTGGAGCAGGTTGCGAGCTTCAAGTTCCTTGTCCACATCACCAACAAACTAACATGGTCCAAGCACACCAAGACAGTCATGAAGAGGGCACGACAAAACCTATTCCCCCTCAGGAAACTGAAAATATTTGGCATGGGTCCTCAGATCCTCAAAAGGATCGAGAGCATCCTGACTGGTTGCATCACCGCCTGGTATGGCAACTGCTCGGCCTCCGACCGCAAGGAACTACAGAGGGCAGTTCGTACGGCCCAGCTTCCTGCCATCCAGGACCTCTATACCAGGCAGTGTCAGAGGAAGGACCTAAAAATTGTCAAAGACTCTAGCCACCCTAGTCATAGAGTGTTATTTCTGCTACTGCACGGTAAGACTCCTGAACATCTATTTAAATAGCTACCCAGACTATTTGCATTGCCCCCCCACTCAACCCTTCTTGTACAACGCTGCTACTCTCTGTTATCATCTATGCATAGTCACTTTAATAACTCTACCTACATATCACCTCAATTACCTCGACTAACCGGTGCCCCCTCACATTGAAACCTGTATTTAGTCTCGCTATTGTTATTTTACTGCTGCTCTTTAATTACTTGTTCCTTTTATTTCTTATTCTTATTTGTCTTTTTTTAAACTGCATTGTTGGTTTGGGGCTTGTAAGTAAGCATTTCACTGTAAGGTCTACACCTGTTGTAATCGGCGCGTGTGACTAATTACATTTTATTTTATTTTATTTTATTTAGTGTTATTTGACCAGTAATGAGAAAAGAGTAGAACCAGTAAGTAGCCTTCTATAACCAAATACTGTATGTCCACTGATAAGGGATAGCAGTAGTAACTAATAACAGGATCAAGTCTGAAGCAGCGTGCCAGTTATTGCCCTTATGTAAAACTAATAGACAATTTGGACACTAATCCCTTGACTTAAACCCTCCTAGAATTTGTCAAATAAATAACTCTGGAACAGTGGAACTCCAACCAAAAGAGCTGTATCTTATCGAAGCAGCTGTGTATTTTAATGGCTAAGGCTTTGGAGGAAAGCACTGTAAATTGCTGTACGATGATGGTAATGCATCTGACTGTTGGGCATCCAATATGTCAAGGTATTCATTTTATCTGTCCCTATATAAGCAATACAAAAAAAGGAGGAAGAAGACAGGACAGAATGAAGAGACAAAAAATACACCGTGGGTCTGCATTCCAACAATCTAAGGGCTCTATTCAATCCGCATTGCGGAAGTTCAGCTTAACAGTGTGATTCAAATTTAAAAGCAATGTTCCCGCTTTAGCGGAGACTGCATTCACGGTAAACACTGTATATGTCGTCTCAATCTGAAATTACCTTTACATTTCTATCGCGGAATCTGAAAACGCTTTACAGATTAAATAGAGTCCTTAATCTTCCAGTGAGATGCTGAGGCGTAATACTCCTGACTGTTGAACAGCTGAACGACATTCTGTTGGCTATGACAGAGGACAGAACATCAAGCATTAGAACTACTGAGGCTGAGAGTACTACAGAGCAGTTTCCCATGCCAATAAAGCCCTTAGAATTTAATTTAATTTATAGAGAGAGAGAGAGAGAGAGAGAGAGAGAGAGAGAGAGAGAGAGAGAGAGAGAGAGAGAGAGAGAGAGAGAGAGAGAGAGAGAGAGAGAGAGAGAGAGAGAGAGAGAGAGAGAGAGAGAGAGAGATACACTACAAGCGAGGAAAGCTTGGGGAAGAGGACATAAATGAGAGAAGAGTGAGATAGAGGAGAGATAAAACAGAGAGAGAGTGGCAGTAAACGTATCTGGGCTGTGTACAGTGTGCTACATTCTCAACTCAACAGGAGAATGGTAATGATCAAGTCAGAGATAGATCTATACTGAGAACAAACACATGTAATCAAGAGAATGTTGTATGTGATGGGAGAGGCATCCAAGCTTAATTTTCTATAAATGTACATTTACATATTCTCCACAGAAAGTGTCACGTTCTTCCAGAGAAGAGTGTAATTTTACTAGTCAATCTATTTATGTGTTTTGGTTGTTATGCATAAGCACAGACACACACGCACACGCAGGCATGCACACAAACACACACATACACAAACACACACACAGAACAGGACATGTAATCAAGAGACTATTGTATGTAATGGGAGAGGTAGCCAAGTGTCTCTCTTACTTTTACTGTACCCTCCGTAGAACATGTTGCATGTTCTTCCACAGAGAACAGCAAGGTTTGTCCCAAATAGCACCTGGTTCCCTACATAGTGCACTACTTTGACCAGAACCATACGGGCCCTGCTCAAAAATAGTGCACTATATAGGAAATGGGCTGCGTTTTGGGACACAGCTCGTGGTAATACTATTCAGTCTGTTTATGTGTTTATCGGTTTTGGTCATTAGGCAAAAGCTATATGAAAACAGCCTGCTAAAGGCAGAGATCGTGATCACTGATGTGTAGATTAGCTACGTACACTGAGGTTACAAAACATTAAGAACACCTGCTCTTTCCATGACATAGACTGACCAGGTGAATCCAGGTGAAACCTATGATCCCTTATTGATGTCACCTGTTAAATCCACTTCAATCTGTGTGAAGGGGAGGAGACCGGTTAAAGAAGGATTTTTAAGACTTGAGACAATTTAGATATGAATTATGTATGCCTGCCATTCAGAGGGAGAATGGGCAAGGCAAAAGATTTAAGTGCCTTTGAACGGGTATGGTAGTGGGTGTCAGGCTTACCGGTTTGAGTGTGTCAGGAACTGCAACGCTGCTGTGTTTTTCACGCTCAACAGTTTCCTGTGTGTATCACGAATGGTCCACAACCCAAAGGACATCGAGCTAACTTGACACTGTGGGAAGCATTGGAATCAACATGGGCCAGCATCCCTGTGGAACGCTTTCGACACCTTGTAGAGTCCATGCCCTGACCAATTGAGGCTGTTCTGAGAGCAAATGTGGGTGCAACTCAATATTAGGAAGGTGTTCCTAATGTTTTGTACACTCAGTGTATATCTCTCACTATAAAGGAGAGAGGGCTATAGAAATGGAATTGACAATAAGAACTGAAACACAATCTGATTAAATCTAGTTAGCCAGAATAATGATCAGACCCCAGGTCCCATATCTTACATTTTATCACAGCAGGATAATCCGCTTAGCAACAATCATCACTGTTTTCCAGTGTAGAGAGATAATGATTACTATTGGAACACTCAACATTCTGATGCATTCCATTCTATACAAACAATCCATTCACTCACAATTCACTCTAGTGTTGTATTTACATAAGTTATTGACAACACATTGTCTTTTACAATAATGACCTGATCGAACAGAGACAAATATACAACACAACTCATTACCCCGCCAATCACACACAGTGGCAGAAAAGGTATGGCCCCACACAGCCAGTCAGCCTACACTACAAAGAGATGACACAGAGACATAGTGCTCTGTCGATAGGAAGTCTACTGGTCGCTTCAAGATTTATAGACGCTGTAGATAAATCCTGGAAACAGAGAACGTTTGGAGTCAAGCTATCTGTAAATCCAACAAATAAGTCAATAAAGCAACCAAGCAAACTTCCAGATCATAACCAAACTACCATTCTTTGCCTACACCTGGCTCTAACATGCGATATTGTGATTGTGCATAAAACAAGAGGAACGCAGCAACCAAGCCTACAGTGCACCAATCTTACCAAACTACCACCAAGCCTACAGTGCACCAATCTTACCAAACTACCACCAAGCCTACAGTGCACCAATCTTACCAAACTACCACCAAGCCTACAGTGTACCAATCTTACCAAACTACCACCAAGCCTACAGTGCACCAATCTTACCAAACTACCACCAAGCCTACAGTGCACCAATCTTACCAAACTACCACCAAGCCTACAGTGCACCAATCTTACCAAACTACCACCAAGCCTACAGTGCACCAGTCTTACCAAACTACCACCAAGCCTACAGTGCACCAATCTTACCAAACTACCACAAGCCTACAGTGCACCAGTCTTACCAAACTACCACCAAGCCTACAGTGCACCAATCTTACCAAACTACCACCAAGCCTACAGTGCACCAATCTCACCAAACTACCACCAAGCCTACAGTGTACCAATCTTACCAAACTACCACCAAGCCCACAGTGCACCAATCTCACCAAACTACCACCAAGCCTACAGTGCACCAATCTCACCAAACTACCACCAAGCCTACAGTGCACCAATCTTATCAAACTACCACCAAGCCTACAGTGCACCAATCTCACCAAACTACCACCAAGCCTACAGTGCACCAATCTCACCAAACTACCACCAAGCCTACAGTAAACCAATCTTACCAAACTACCACCAAGCCTACAGTGTACCAATCTTACCAAACTACCACCAAGCCTACAGTGCACCAATCTTACCAAACTACCCCCAAGTCTACAGTGCACCAATCTTACCAAACTACCACCAAGCCTACAGTGCACCAATCTTACCAAACTACCACCAAGCCTACAGTGTACCAATCTTAGCAAACTACCACCAAGCCTACAGTGTACCAATCTTAGCAAACTACCACCAAGCCTACAGTGTACCAATCTTAGCAAACTACCACCAAGCCTACAGTGTACCAATCTTAGCAAACTACCACCAAGCCTACAGTGCACCAATCTTACCAAACTACCACCAAGCCTACAGTGCACCAATCTTACCAAACTACCACCAAGCCTACAGTGCACCAATCTTACCAAACTACCACCAAGCCTACAGTGCACCAATCTTACCAAACTACCACCAAGCCTACAGTGTACCAATCTTACCAAACTACCACCAAGCCTACAGTGCACCAATCTTACCAAACTACCACCAAGCCTACAGTGCACCAATCTTACCAAACTACCACCAAGCCTACAGTGCACCAATCTTACCAAACTACCACCAAGCCTACAGTGCACCAGTCTTACCAAACTACCACCAAGCCTACAGTGCACCAATCTTACCAAACTACCACAAGCCTACAGTGCACCAGTCTTACCAAACTACCACCAAGCCTACAGTGCACCAATCTTACCAAACTACCACCAAGCCTACAGTGCACCAATCTCACCAAACTACCACCAAGCCTACAGTGTACCAATCTTACCAAACTACCACCAAGCCCACAGTGCACCAATCTCACCAAACTACCACCAAGCCTACAGTGCACCAATCTCACCAAACTACCACCAAGCCTACAGTGCACCAATCTTATCAAACTACCACCAAGCCTACAGTGCACCAATCTCACCAAACTACCACCAAGCCTACAGTGCACCAATCTCACCAAACTACCACCAAGCCTACAGTAAACCAATCTTACCAAACTACCACCAAGCCTACAGTGTACCAATCTTACCAAACTACCACCAAGCCTACAGTGCACCAATCTTACCAAACTACCCCCAAGTCTACAGTGCACCAATCTTACCAAACTACCACCAAGCCTACAGTGCACCAATCTTACCAAACTACCACCAAGCCTACAGTGTACCAATCTTAGCAAACTACCACCAAGCCTACAGTGTACCAATCTTAGCAAACTACCACCAAGCCTACAGTGTACCAATCTTAGCAAACTACCACCAAGCCTACAGTGTACCAATCTTAGCAAACTACCACCAAGCCTACAGTGCACCAATCTTACCAAACTACCACCAAGCCTACAGTGCACCAATCTTACCAAACTACCACCAAGCCTACAGTGCACCAATCTTACCAAACTACCACCAAGCCTACAGTGCACCAATCTTACCAAACTACCACCAAGCCTACAGTGCACCAGTCTTACCAAACTACCACCAAGCCTACAGTGCACCAATCTTACCAAACTACCACAAGCCTACAGTGCACCAGTCTTACCAAACTACCACCAAGCCTACAGTGCACCAATCTTACCAAACTACCACCAAGCCTACAGTGCACCAATCTCACCAAACTACCACCAAGCCTACAGTGTACCAATCTTACCAAACTACCACCAAGCCCACAGTGCACCAATCTCACCAAACTACCACCAAGCCTACAGTGCACCAATCTCACCAAACTACCACCAAGCCTACAGTAAACCAATCTTACCAAACTACCACCAAGCCTACAGTGTACCAATCTTACCAAACTACCACCAAGCCTACAGTGTACCAATCTTACCAAACTACCACCAAGCCTACAGTGCACCAATCTTAGCAAACTACCCCCAAGTCTACAGTGCACCAATCTTACCAAACTACCACCAAGCCTACAGTGCACCAATCTTACCAAACTACCACCAAGCCTACAGTGTACCAATCTTACCAAACTACCACCAAGCCTACAGTGCACCAATCTTACCAAACTACCCCCAAGCCTACAGTGCACCAATCTCACCAAACTACCACCAAATCTACAGTGCACCAATCTCACCAAACTACCACCAAGCCTACAGTGCACCAATCTTAGCAAACTACCACCAAGCCTACAGTGTACCAATCTTACCAAACTACCACCAAGCCTACAGTGCACCAATCTTCGCAAACTACCACCAAGCCTACAGTGCACCAATCTCACCAAACTACCACCAAGCCTACAGTGCACCAATCTCACCAAACTACCACCAAGCCTACAGTGTACCAATCTCACCAAACTACCACCAAGCCTACAGTGCACCAATCTCACCAAACTACCACCAAGCCTACAGTGTACCAATCTTACCAAACTACCACCAAGCCTACAGTGCACCAATCTTACCAAACTACCACCAAGCCTACAGTGTACCAATCTTACCAAACTACCACCAAGCCTACAGTGCACCAATCTTAGCAAACTACCACCAAGCCTACAGTGTACCAATCTTAGCAAACTACCAAGCTCAAACTACCAAGCTCACACATAGTTATCTTCGCTTCAGGACGCGACATTGTAATTGTGCATAACATTCAAGTGAATTGCCTGTATGAACAGAGAATGCATTTGCAGTGTTTAGCTGAAACAAAGAGGCTGAGCGTTTGCTAACATATTCTAACCCAGCCGTTAATGAAGTGTGATGAATGAATGTTGATCTGAGACACAGGTTTTCCATGTGCTACCCGTCTACTCTTCTACCCTTTTAATAAATCATTATTAATGAGTGTGTCTGCACTGTCCCTCAGCTAGGGAGTAGGGACATCACAGTGTGTGTATGTGTGTATGTTCTCTTTTTCAGAATTAATTCACCAAACCCAATTTCACATTTTAGAATGGTCACACACACATTTAATGTCCTCCCCAGCTGTTGTCATGTCACAGTGTTGTATGACTAATGGTTCTGCTGTGTGTGTAGGGCATGATCACATTACAACCCCTCTATCTTCTAACGGGTTCTCCCTCCATCCCTCCATCTCAACCCCACCCTTGGGATTCCTCTGAGAGCAAATCGAAGTTATTGCCACGAGTGTGTGTGTGTGTGTGTGTGTGTGTGTGTGTGTGTGTGTGTGTGTGTGTGTGTGTGTGTGTGTGTGTGTGTGTGTGTGTGTGTGTGTGTGTGTGTGTGTGTGTGTGTGTGTGTGTGTGTGTGTGTGTGTGTGTGTGTGTGTGTGTGTGTGAGTGTGCACGCCTGATCCTCAGCAAAAGGAATCCATTTGATCATCGTCGGCACAGTAACTGAGGGACAGACAGACATCCCCCATCTCAGTTGCATTGCCATACTAGTTAGTTATCCAAAAGAAACATAAACACACACACGCTCTTCATCCTCAGACAGCCGAGTCCTCTAACGGATGTGACAGATGCCTTGATGCCTATTTGCATAGAACTAAAGGAAGTGTGTCTGATCCACCTGGACACATTAAAGAAGTGTGCCTAAACCACCCAGAAACTTCTATCCATATCAGTGATAGAACTAATTGGAAAACCTCTTGTTGAGATTCAACCGAGTTAAGCGACACGCTTTCAGCCTCTCTGTTCTCATGTAGTTGTATGTTCCTGTGTCTTGCATATACTATTGTTACAAAACCAATGAACTAGCCTGCTAATATTGTTGCACTCATTAAGTCCTAGGCCTAGTTGCATATTCTGTAACCTGAATGAATGTGTGCACTAATGTGCAGCATTTGAGGACTGTGTTGGATGCATATTATTTTTTTTCGCCAGGCAAGTCAGTTAAGAACAAATTCTTATTTACAATGACATCCTACAGGGAAACAGTGGGTTAACTGCCTTGTTCAGGGGGAGAACAGCAGATCTTTCAGTTACTGGCACAATGCTCTAACCACTAGGCTACCTGCCGCCCCACATGCGCCCAGGGAGACAGCAACATTGCCTTGGTCCAGGGCCAGCTCTGTCTGTTTTGGCCTCCTGGTTGGCCAGTCCAAGCAGATTATTGTTGGTTCAGATGGTGACGAAAATAAACATACAAAACGGAAATGACAAACAGGCATGCCCAAACTAAAGATTCAAAAAACATGAAAGGCCTCATGGCCACCAAAGTCCGCAGTCTCACGGCTCTGCAAGCTGGCACTCTGACTGACAATCTAAATTGGCAGCACTTGTTGTGCTTATCAAGCATTGGCTCAGCATCTAGACCCGGTTGCTGCCACCTGGGGGATGGAGTGTGGAAGTGTATACTGGATAGTGGGTTTGTCCATGTCTTAATACTAACCTTTCCCCGCATATCATAACATTATAGTCACATAGGCCTGAAACAGCATCAACAGCAGCCGTAGACCGATGGAGACCCGAGTGCTGGGTCAATTGTGTGGCAATGCCAAGATCTTAGGTTCAGTTGCCGTTGGGATCTCCGTGGGGAGGACGGGCTCCTAGTAATAGCTGGAGCGGAATCAGTAGAATGGTTTCAGATACATCAAACACATGGTTTCAATGAGGTTGATGCCATTCCATTTGTTCCTTTCCAGCCATTATTATGAACCGTCCTCCCCTCAGCAGCCTCCACTGGAAGAATGTTGCCTATGTACTCACTGTAGGCCCACTATAAGTAGCTTTGGGTAGAAGCGTCTAATTAGTGACATCTACTATATTAACATAAGGAGCCCAAAGGCTGGAACTACCTTCACAAATAAAGGTTTGGGACTCAGTGAGCTAGCTACACATACCGTTTATAGAGATTTCCTTTCATGAAAAACCCCTAGCTGAAAAACCCCTAGATGTCACTGTGGTGGTTAATTTCTGTATTACCAAATGAGGAGAGAGACAAACTTCACACACGAGTCAGAGTTATACTTAAACTACATCTTTAATAATAAGAGCTTTGCAATAGCAATGACTTTCAATGATGCACCATTTCTAATGAACCATTGAAAATGACAACACAATGGCTACAGAGATCTTTTATAGCAAAGATACACCCCCCTAGTCGACATAACAAACCACAGATATTAGGAACAATTCACAAAGGAAGACTTTATAAAGGGAAAGGAGTATCCCGTAGCCAGATAGCATTCACTATGAATTATCGTTCAGTTTGGTCCCTAAAACGAGGTTCTAATCTCGTTCCTGGTACTTCATAGCACAGAACCATTACCTCATGTTCTCTGGAATGCTCTTTAGGTTTTATCACCCAATCTTTATCAGCCTCTGATTGAAAACAGCAGAGGTGTATTTGGAGGGCAAGTTGGTCAGGATAATAACTATGAGGGTGCCCATGTTTACGGATTTAGGGTTGTACCTGGTGGGTTCCTTGATAATTTGTGTGAGATTGAGGGCATCTAGCTTAGATTGTAGGACTGCCAGTGTGTTAAGCATATACCAGTTTAGGTCACCTAACAGAACTCAGAAGATAGATGGGGGACAATCAATTCACATATGGTGTCCAGGGCACAGCTGCTAGCTGGGGGGGGTCTATAACAGGCGGCAACAGTGAGAGACTTTATTCATGGATAGATACATTTTTAAAATTAGAAGCTTGAACTGTTTGGGCATAGACTTGGAAAGTTTGGCAGAACTCTGCAGGCTATCTCTGCAGTAGATTGCAATTCCTCCCCCTTTGGCAGTTCTATCTTGATGGAAAATGTTGTAGTTGGGTAAGGAAATCTCAAAAATTTTGGTGGCCTTCCTAAACCAGGATTCAGACACAGCAAGGACATCAGGGTTGGCGAAGTGTGCTAAAGCAGGGAATAAAACAAACTTAGGGAGGAGGCTTCTGATGTTAACATCCATGAAACCAAGGCTTTTACGGTTACAGAAGTCAACAAATGAGAGCGCCTGGGGAAACCCAGGGCCTGGGTTAACCTCCACATCACCCGAGGAACAGAGGAGGAGTACGATGAGGGTACGGCTAAAGACTATCAACACTGGTCATCTAGTGTGTTGGGGACAAAGAATAAAGGGAGCAGATTTCCGGGCGTGGTAGGATAGATTTAGGGCATAATGTACAGACAGTGGTATGGTAGGGTGCGGGTACAGTGGAGGTAAACCTAGGCATTGAGTGACGATAAGAGAGGTTGCATCTCTGGATGCACTAGTTATGCTGGATGAGGTCACCACATGTGTGGGAGGTGGGACAAAAGAGGTATCTGAGGCATGTTGAGTAGGACTAGGGGCTCCACAGTAAACTAAAACAATAATAACTATCCTAAACAACAGTATACAAGGCATATTGACATTAGAGAGAGACATAAAGCGAAGCATAAAGCAATCACAGGTGTTCTTTGGGAGAGCTAGCTAAGACAACAACGGGTAAGACAACAACAGCTAATCAGCTAAGACAACAACAACAGGTAAAATGGCAATGAATGGGCAGAGGGTCAGTTAACTACACACAGGGCCTGAGTTCGAGGCTGGGGCTGACAGATAAAAAAAATAAAAAAATGGAGTACCGTGATTAATGAACAGTCCAGCAGGCATCAGCTATGTAGCCAAGTGATCATAGTGTCATGACGTTGGCCTGGGGGTAGGTTTATGACAGTCATAAATACCTCTCCCCCCTTTTTCCTCTCTCTACCCTACTGATGTGACATTTGAAAATCCTTTGGTTAACATAGAGATTCTGGGAACATCAGAAGGTGGGAGGAAATGAACTATATTCTGGTAATCCAACCAATTGAACATATGCGGTGGTAATTAATGAATATGATGTCAGTTCGGTTGTCATCTGAGACATTCTCATCAATGATAGGATGACATAAACTCTGCGGTGGAAAGTCTGCACATTGTAGTTATTGGAGTCACATGGAATTGTTGTTCAATTTAAATGTTTGAATATAAAATTATTGGTGAAGAGATGAAATGTAATTTTAGCTTCCAAATGAGAGATTTGGGTTTTCATAAGGTTAGGGCTCTGCTCAATCAGTGGCCCGCCCCTGTGAAGAGACATGGGTTATAAAACTTTTCAAACACGCCCTCCTCTCCCTTCCTATATAAAGCCTTGACGACAATATAACCTCCTGTTCCAAGTACGTGAGGTCTGCAGCCTCTGCGTTAAAAGGGCAAATAACTATCTGTTCCGAGGATGTTAGGATGACGATCCAATGTCAGAAGGGTTCAGATGTCAACTCCAGAACTAAGCCAACCTCAGCGTGAGCTTTGGTTGCGAATGGTATGAACTTTGAACTCTTACTCACTACAGAAGTGATACCTCCTAGCCGTTGAGTTAGCAACAGCAGCTGCAAACGTGGGCTAGGAAAGAACAGACAGAGTATCACGTCTACCACACAACGACGTTACTACAACGTATCCAATTTAGCAGAAAAGACATTCTTCAAAGGACACGGCCTTCCATCTACCACCAACCTACCGAAGCGCAGCGCAGAGTAAATATTTATTGCATTTTCCTTTTACAAATGGGCGGTAATTTAGAATGCATAAGATACTGTATTTACGATAGAGACATCGCTTCTCCCTTTGTTCTTCAGTCTTCCCGCTCTTTCACTCAAACCCAGCCCACAGGGTCCTAGCTTCGGGACAAGGGCGCTAGCCACTATAGCCACTCGATAGCAGCTAGCTAGCAGCAAGGATCCGATGCAAAGGTCCAGAGCTTACGGCAAGAATCCGGTGGAGTAGGGGATTTTAGTCGTGTTAGTGAAGAGTCCGGGAGGCATCAGCTGTGTAGCCGAGTGATTACTGAGCAGGCTGGGAGGTGGGCCTGGCTTAAAGCCTATTTCGGGGCTGTGCCATTCAGTGGCAGCTAGCTAGCTGTGATGATCAGTAGTAATGGTCCGGGGCTTACGGCAGAGTTAGAGTTAGAGTTACCAGCCTCAGAAATTGCAGCACAAATAAATGCTTCACAGTGTTCAAGCAACAGACAGATCTCAACATCAACTGTTCAGAGGAGACTGTGTGAATCAGGCCTTCATGGTCGAATTGCTGCAAAGAAACCACTACTAAAGGACACCAATAAGAATAGACTTGCTTGGGCCAAGAAACACGAGCAATGGACATTAGACAGGTGGAAATCGGTCCTTCTGTCTGATGAGTCTAAATTGGAGATTTTTGGTTCCAACCGCTGTGTCTTTGTGAGTAGGTGAACGGATGATCTCCGTATGTGTAGTTCCCACCTTGAAGCATGGAGGAGGAGGTGTGATGGTGAGTTTGCTGGTGACACTGTCAGTGATTTATTTAGAATTCAAGGCACACTCAACCAGCATTGAACCACAGCATTCTGCAGCATTACGCCATCCCATCTGGTTTGTGCTAAGTGGGACTATCATTTGTTTTTCAACAGGACAATGACCAAAAACACACCTCCAGGCTGTGTAAGGCCTACTTGACCAAGAAGGAGAGTGATGGAGTGCTGTATCAGATGACCTGGCCTCCACAATCAACTGATGAGTTGGACCGCAGAGTGAAGGAAAAGCAGCCAACAAGTGCTCAGCATATGTGGGAACTCCTTCAAGACTGTAGGAAAAGCATTCCAGGTGAAGCTGGTGTAGAGAATGCCAAGAGTATACATAGCTGTCATCAAGGCAAAGGGTGGCTACATTGAGGAATCTTGAATATAAGATATATTTTGATTTGTTTAACACTTTTTTGATTACTACATGATTCCATATGTGTTATTTCATAGTTTTGATGTCTTCACTATTATTCTACAATGTAGAAAATAGTATAAAAAAAAAACATTGAATGGGTAGGTGTATCCAAACTTTTGACTGGTTCTGTATATACACTGCTCAAAAAAATAAAGGGAACACTAAAATAACACATCCTGAATGAATGAAATATTCTTATTAAATACTTTTTTCTTTACATAGCTGAATGTGCTGACAACAAAATCACACAAAAATTATCAATGTAAATCAAATTTATCAACCCATGGAGGTCTGGATTTGGAGTCACACTCAAAATTAAAGTGGAAAACCACACTACAGGCTGATCCAACTTTGATGTAATGTCCTTAAAACAAGTCAAAATGAGGCTCAGTATTGTGTGTGGCCTCCACGTGCCTGTATGACCTCCCTACAACGCCTGGGCATGCTCCTGATGAGGTGGCGGATGGTATCCTGAGGGATCTCCTCCCAGACCTGGACTAAAGCATCCGCCAACTCCTGGACAGTCTGTGGTTCAACGTGGCGTTGGTGGATGGAGCGAGACATGATGTTCCAGATGTGCTCAATTGGATTCAGGTCTGGGGAACGGGCGGGCCAGTCCATAGCATCAATGCCTTCCTCTTGCAGGAACTGCAAGCCACATGAGGTCTAGCATTGTCTTGCATTAGGAGGAACCCAGTGCCAACCGCACCAGCATATGGTCTCACAAGGGGTCTGAGGATCTCATCTTGGTACCTAATGGCAGTCAGGCTACCTCTGGCGAGCACATGGAGGGCTGTGCGGCCCCCCAAAGAAATGCCACCCCACACCATGACTGACCCACCGCCAAACCGGTCATGCTGGAGGATGTTGCAGGCAGCAGAACGTTCTCCACGGCGTCTCCAGACTCTGTCACGTCTGTCACATGTGCTCAGTGTGAACCTGCTTTCATCTGTGAAGAGCACAGGGCGCCAGTGGCGAATTTGCCAATCTTGGTGTTCTCTGGCAAATGCCAAACGTCCTGCACGGTGTTGGGCTGTAAGCACAACCCCCACCTGTGGATGTCGGGCCCTCATACCACCCTCATGGAGTCTGTTTCTGACCGTTTGAGCAGACACATGCATATTTGTGGCTTGCTGGAGGTCATTTTGCAGGGCTCTGGCAGTGCTCCTCCTGCTCTTCCTTGCACAAAGGCGGAGGTAGCGGTCCTGCTGCTGGGTTGTTGCCCTCCTACGGCCTCCTCCACCTCTCCTGATGTACTGGCCTGTCTCCTGGTAGCGCCTCCATGCTCTGGACACTACGCAGACAGACACAACAAACCTTCTTGCCACAGCTCGCATTGATGTGCCATCCTGGATGAGCTGCACTACCTGAGCCACTTGTGTGGGTTGTAGACTCCGTCTCATGCTACCACTAGAGTGAAAGCACCGCCAGCATTCAAAAGGGACCAAAACATCAGCCAGGAAGCAGAGGAACTGAGAAGTGGTCTGTGGTCACCACCTGCAGAACCACTCCTTTATTGGGGGTGTCTTGCTAATTGCCTATAATTTCCCCCTGTTGTCTATTCCATTTGCACAACAGCATGTGAAATGTATTGTCAATCAGTGTTGCTTCCTAAGTGGACAGTTTTATTTCTGTCACGACTTCGACCGAGGCAGGCTCTCCTTCCCGTTCGGGTGGCGTTCGGCGGTCGTCGTCACCGGCCTATTAGCTGCCACTGATCCTTTCTCCCCCTCCCTATGTGTTTATTGGGCGCACCTGTTTTGTATGAGGGGTAATTAGTTGAGCTTATTTAATCAGCCGGCATTCACGTTTCTTTGTGCGGGATTGTTTGCGTGTAAGTAGTGGTGTGCTACATGTTTCTGGACTGAGTTCTTTTACCCCGTGTCTGGGGTTGGTTATAGTGTACACCCATGTGTGTTAATAGGGTGGACTAGATGGTCCGTGTTCATTAAAGAACATTTTGGATTTGGCACCTGCTGTTTCCTGCGTGTTGACTCCACACTCTGACACCCAGGCCTTACAGAATCCCGCACCCAAAGAAATGGAGTCAGCAGGAGCAGCAGCCAACGCTCTCCCATCGATAGAGGAACGGGTGCTCCAGCATACCACTGTTCTTCACCGTATTGGAACAGCGATGGATGCGATGATGGAGCGAATGGATCGATGGGAGAGGAGTGGTTTCCTCTCTCCACCTTCGGCTCCTCCAGCCCAGGACTCTTCATTCCTCGGCTCCAGCGCTCTCCGTCTGACACTCCCGAGGGATTATGATGGATCGGCGGTGGGGTGCCAGGGGCTCCTACTCCAACTGGAACTGTACCTTGCCGCCGTAAGACCCACTCCCTCGGGAGCGGAGAGGGTGCGTGTCCTCGTCTCCTGCCTCACGGGTCGTGCTCTGGAGTGGGCCAACGCGGTCTGGATTGGTCCAGACTCGGCGAAGGAGCATTACCCAGAATTCACCCGCCGTTTTCGGGCCGTATTCGACCATCCTCCAGAGGGCCGAGCGGCGGGAGAACGACTGTTCCACCTTAGGCAGGAGAAGAGGAGCGCCCAGGATTACGCGCTGGAGTTCCGGACCCTGGCTGCAGGATCTGGGTGGAACGACAGGGCCCTTATTGATCGGTACCGGTGTAGTCTCTGGGGGGACGTCCGCAGGGAGCTAGCATGTCGGGACACCGCTCTTTCTCTGGATGAGCTGATTGACATGTCCATCCGTCTGGACAATCTGCTGGCTGCCCGCGGGCGTTCTGAGAGGGTCCTGTACGTTCCACCACCCAGTCCCTCCGCTCCTATTCCGATGGAGGTGGGAGGGGCTGGGCAGAGGGGTACCGGAGGAGGAGGCTCTCCCTGCACCAGCTGTGGTCGGAGAGGACACACGGCCGATCGGTGCTGGGGGGGTCCGTCTGGGAGTCGAGATGGCAGGCGGAACACTTCTCGATCACCCCAGGTGAGTCAGCACCAAACTCACCCAGAACCCCCTGTTAGTCACATGTTTGTCTTGATTTTTTTTCTTAAATTTTTCCCCTCTTCCCAGCATAGGGCGCTAGTCGATTCAGGCGCAGCTGGGAACTTTATGGATCGCGGACTCGCTCTTAGGTTAAGGGTTCCGCTTGTGCCGATAGATTCTCCCTGTCCCGTGCACTCCCTAGATAGCCGGCCATTAGGGTCAGGGGTGGTCAGGGAGACCACGGTTCCCCTGGACATGGTGACGCAGGGGAATCATAAGGAGCGTATCAGCTTTTATATTATTGATTCGCCTACGTTTCCGGTGGTACTAGGGATTCCCTGGCTGGCCCGGCACAATCCTAAAATTTCGTGGAAACAGGGGGTTCTCCAGGGGTGGTCAAAGGAGTGTTCTGGAAGGTGTTTGGGAGTTTCCATCGGTGCCACGTCGGTGGAAAGTCCAGACCAGGGTTCCACGGTGTACATTCCCCCCGAGTATGCCGATTTGGCAATCGCTTTCAGTAAAAAGAAAGCGACTAAATTACCACCTTATCGACCGGGAAGGGATTGTGCGATAGATCTCCAGGTAGACGCTGCGCTTCCCAAGAGTCACGTGTACCCATTGTCCCAAGAGGAGACGGTGACTATGGAGACATATGTCACTGAGTCTCTGGGACAGGGGTACATTCGGTCCTCCATCTCACCCGCCTCCTCGAGTTTCTTTTTTGTGAAGAAAAAGGAAGGAGGTTTGCGTCCGTGTATTGATTATAGAGGTCTAAATGCCATCACTGTGGGGTTTAGTTACCCACTACCTCTCATTGCTACGGCAATGGAATCATTTCACGGAGCGCAGTTCTTCACAAAATTGGATCTCAGGAGCGCGTATAGTCTGGTGCGTATTCGGAAAGGAGACGAGTGGAAAACCGCATTTAGTACCACATCGGGCCATTATGAGTACTGCGTCATGCCGTATGGGTTAAAGAATGCTCCAGCCGTTTTCCAATCCTTTGTAGACGATATTCTCAGGGACCTGCACGGGCAGGGAGTGGTTGTTTATATCGATGACATTCTGATCTACTCAGCCACTTATGCCGCGCATGTGTCTCTGGTACGCAAGGTGCTTAGTAGACTGCTGGAGCATGACCTATATGTCAAGGCTGAGAAGTGTGTGTTCTCCAAACGAGCCGTCTCTTTTCTGGGTTATCGCATTTCCACCTCGGGCGTGGTGGTAGGGAGTGACCGCATTAAGGCCGTGCGTAATTGGCCGACTCCGACCACGGTAAAGGAGGTGCAGCGGTTTTTGGGTTTTGCCAATTACTACCGGAGGTTGATCCGGGGTTTTGGCCAGGTGGCAGCTCCTATTACCTCACTGCTGAAGGGGGGTCCGGTGCGTTTGCAGTGGTCAGCAAAAGCGGACGGAGCTTTCAACAGGTTGAAGGCGCTGTTCACGGATGCGCCCGTGTTGGCACATCCGGATCCCTCTCTAGCATTCATAGTGGAGGTGGACGCGTCCGAGGCTGGGGTAGGTGCCGTGCTATCACAGCGCTCTGGTACGCCACCAAAACTCCACCCCTGTGCTTTCTTCTCGAAGAAACTCAGCCCAGCGGAGCGTAACTATGATGTGGGGGACCGGGAGTTGTTAGCAGTGGTCAGTGCCCTGAAGGTGTGGAGACACTGGCTTGAGGGGGCTAAGCACCCTTTTCTCATCTGGACCGACCACCAGAATCTGGAGTATATTCGGGCAGCTAGGAGACTGAATCCACGTCAAGCAAGGTGGGCCATGTTCTTTACCCGATTCCAGTTTACCTTAACGTATAGACCGGGCTCCCAGAACGTAAAGGCGGATGCACTGTCCCGTTTATACGACTCGGACGATCGGCCCACCGAACCCACTCCCATCCTTCCCGCCTCTAGGCTGATAGCACCAGTGGTGTGGGAAGTGGACTCGGACATCGAGCGGGCGTTACGGGCGGAACCCGCTCCTCCTCAGTGTCCGGTGGGGCGGAAATACGTGCCGCTTGGTGTTCGGGACAAATTGATTCGGTGGGCTCACGTTCTACCCTCCTCGGGTCACCCTGGGGTGAAGAGGACAGTGGGGAGCCTTCGGGGGAGGTATTGGTGGCCTACCTTGGCGAGAGACGTTAGGGTTTATGTTTCCTCCTGTTCGGTATGCGCCCAGAGTAAGGCTCCTAGGCACCTTCCTAGAGGGAAGTTACAACCCCTCCCCGTTCCACAACGGCCTTGGTCGCACCTGTCCGTAGATTTTCTGACCGATTTTCCCCCGTCTCAGGGGAACACTACGGTACTGGTGATTGTGGATCGGTTCTCGAAGTCCTGTCGTCTCCTCCCATTGCCCGGTATTCCTACAGCCCTACAGACTGCGGAGGCATTATTCACCCACATCTTCCGGCACTACGGGGTGCCGGAGGACATAGTTTCTGATCGGGGCCCCCAATTCACGTCCCGAGTATGGAGGGCGTTTATGGAGCGTTTGGGGGTCTCGGTCAGCCTTACCTCCGGTTATCACCCTGAGAGTAATGGGCAGGTGGAGAGAGTGAACCAGGAGGTGGGTAGGTTTCTGCGGTCGTATTGCCAGGACCGGCCAGGGGAGTGGGCGAGATACATTCCCTGGGCCGAAATGGCCCAGAACTCACTACGCCACTCCTCTACTAACGTGTCCCCCTTTCAGTGTGTATTGGGGTACCAGCCGGTCCTGGCACCATGGCATCCGAGCCAGACCGAGGCTCCTGCGGTGGAGGAATGGGTGCAGCGCTCCAAGGAGACATGGAGAGCCGTCCAGGAATCACTTCTACAAGCTAGTGGACGGCAGAAGAGGAGTGCTGACCGCCACCGCAGTGAGGCCCCCGTGTTTGTACCGGGGGACAGGGTCTGGCTCTCGACCCGAAACCTGCCCCTCCGCTTGCCCTGCCGGAAGCTGGGTCCGCAGTGTGTAGGGTCCTTCAAAGTCCTGAGGAGAATAAACGAGGTGTGTTATCGATTACAACTCCCTTCCTATTATCGTATTAACCCCTCGTTTCATGTGTCTCTCCTCAGGCCAGTGGTAGCTGGTCCCCTGCAGGACGGTGAGGTACCGGAGGTCCCTCCTCCCCCTCTGGACATTGAGGGGACCCCGGCGTACAAGATACGGGCCATTCTGGACTCGAGACGCCGGGTGAGGGGCCTGCAGTACCTCGTGGACTGGGAGGGGTACGGTCCGGAGGAGAGGTGCTGGGTACCGGTGGGGGACATTTTGGATCCGTCTATGCTGAGGGATTTCCATCGCCTCCATCCGGATCGCCATGCGCCTCGTCCTCCGGGTCGACCTCGAGGCCGGTGTCGGCGCGCTGCGGGAGCCGCGCGTCAGAGGGGGGGTACTGTCACGACTTCGACCGAGGCAGGCTCTCCTTCCCGTTCGGGTGGCGTTCGGCGGTCGTCGTCACCGGCCTATTAGCTGCCACTGATCCTTTCTCCCCCTCCCTATGTGTTTATTGGGCGCACCTGTTTTGTATGAGGGGTAATTAATTGGGCTTATTTAATCAGCCGGCATTCACGTTTCTTTGTGCGGGATTGTTTGCGTGTAAGTAGTGGTGTGCTACATGTTTCTGGACTGAGTTCTTTTACCCCGTGTCTGGGGTTGGTTATAGTGTACACCCATGTGTGTTAATAGGGTGGACTAGATGGTCCGTGTTCATTAAAGAACATTTTGGATTTGGCACCTGCTGTTTCCTGCGTGTTGACTCCACACTCTGACACCCAGGCCTTACAATTTCACAGAAGTGTGATTGACTTGGAGTTACATTGTGTTGTTTAAGTGTTCCCTTTATTTTTTTGAGCAGTGTATATATATATATATATATATATATATATATATATATATATATATATATATATATATATATATATATATATACTACATGACCAAAAGTATGTCGTCGCCGGCTCGTCGAACATCTCATTCCAAAATCATGGCCATTAATATGGAGTCCCCCCTCTGCTTCTGTAACAGCCTCCACTCTTCTGGGAAGGCTTTCCACTAGATGTTGAAACATTGCTGTGGAGACTTGCTTCCATTCAGCCACAAGAGCATTACTGAGGTCGGGAACTGATCTTGGGCGATTAGGTCTGGCTCGCAGTCGGTGTTCCAATTCATCCCGAAGGTGTTCGATGGGGTTTAGGTCAGGGCTCCGTGCAGGCCAGTCAAGTTCTTCTACACCTATCTCGACAAACCATTTCTGTATGGACCTCACTTTGTGCACAGGGGCGTTGTCATGCTGAATCAGGAAAGGGCCTTCCCTAAACTGTTGCCACAAAGTTGGAAGCACAGAATAATCTACAGTGTCATTGTGTGCTGTAGCATTAAAGATTTCCCTTCACTGGAACTAAGGGGCCTACCCCAAACCATGAAAAACAGCCCCAGACCATTATTACTCCTCCACCAAACTTTACAGTTGGCACTATGCATCCGGGAAGGTAGCATTCTCCTGGCATCCGCCAAAGCCTGATTTGTCCATCTGGACTGGAAGATGGTGAAGCTTGATTCATCACTCCAGAGAACGCGTTTCCACTGCTCCAGAGTCCAATGGCGGTGAGCTTTACACCACTCCAAGCTGATGCTTGGAGTGTGCATGATGATTTTAGGCTTGTGTGCAGCTGCTTGGCCATGGAAACCCATTTCATGAAGCTCCCGACAAATAGTTATTGTGCTGACGTTTCTTCCATAGGCAGTTTGGAACTTGATAGTGAGTGTTGCAACCGAGAACAGTTGATTTTTATGCGCTACGTACTTCAGCAATCGGTGGTCCCGTTCTGTGAGCTTGTGTGGCCTTCCACTTCACAGCTGAGCCGTTGTTGCTCCTTCACAATAACAGCACTTATAGTTAACTTGGGGCAGCTCTAGCAGGGCAGACATTTTGCGAACTGACTTGTTGGAAAGGTGGCATCCTATGGCGGTGCCACATTGAAAGTCACTGAGCTCTTCAGTAAGGCCATTCTACTGACAATGTTTGTCTATGGAGATTGCATGGCTGTGTGCTCGATTTTACACACCTGTCAGCAATGGGTGTGGCTGAAATAGCCTAATCCACTTATTTGAAGTGGTGTAAGTGCAGTGAAGGGGTCTGAATACTTTCCGAATGCACTGTATATATTTGCTATGGGGAAACAAACAAACTGCTGTGCTAAAGTCAATTCCTCTAAAAGACCAGATTCATCATATCTCAATAGCTTCCCATCATTGTAGTTTGTGTATGTGTGTCTGTGTGTGCACGTGTGTTAGAATATATCCATATAGATGAAAAAACAGGAAGGACTTTTAAACATCCATGGACCTCCTTAGGGTGATCCTTTCTGCAGCCTTGAGTTAAGTGAATCGTTATCTGAAGGTAATGCCTTGTAATTGACACTCAGCCTGGGGGTGAATGCAGTATAATGGCCTCTGATTAGTCATTTGTTCAAACCAGCGATCCTCACCAGTCTTGAGTGGTACTAGTAAATTAGGCTCAACTGACATCTTCCATTAGCATGGGTACCAGTCTCTAATCATCTCCCTGTACTCCATATTATGTGCTAAAGAGACTGGCCTTTCTGCCATCTTCAAACATGAACCTTTTATCATTAATGAGCTCGAGGAGAAGAGCGGATTTTATCCTGATTCGATCACCCTCACAGCTATCCTCCAATCACAACAATTATGCAAATATTGGAACAATCAAACTTTTTTCAGCACAGAACAGCATTGGTATCCGGTTGCTAAGCAACCGTTTTTTGTTTGTCTGAGATGAAACCAGTCTGTCAGAAGTTGTTAGCTCAAGTCTAAATTCTCATTAAGTGATAATGCCCGAGAAGCCAGTGTTTGGAGGATATATTGGCACAGGTGTTGTTAGCCTGGAGACGAAGTCGAGGGCTGGAAAACCGTTCCAATATATCCTCCAAACACCGGCCTCTAGGGCATTATCCCTTTTATACAACGGGTTACCAACATATTAAAATAATGATTGACATATTTTCATTTAAAACGTTATTTTTCATTAATTTATTCATACTATTTCATCCTTCCACAAGATATAGTCCTGACACAAATCTAGGGTTGCTACCCAAGCCGGCTGGACGTTCGTTCTATCGGTTCGGTTGCCAGAGACGCGACCCAGAACAAAGCGATGCATACATGATGCATACGTATCGATGCATACAGAACAAAGCGACCCAGTCGTTGTTTCTAAATGTTCCATTGCCATACTCACTGGCAACGTTCTTATCCCTATATAGGTCCTGTGATCTACTGGGCTGTACGCACTACCCTCTGTAACGCCTTACGGTCGGTTGCCGAGCAGTTGTCATACCAACAGCTAATTCCTGATTTCGACTGGCTGAGAAACACTGCCTGTCTGTCTCATCACGACTCCCGACACGTTCATTACTATGGGGCAGCTGGAGATCGAATTTGAATATTGAAACAATGTTGCAAATGTCGGAGAGACAGACAGGAAGGTTTATACAAACCTCCGCTGTTAAAAACGAAATGTTAGTCAAAAAGAAATGTAAGATCATGTCTAGATGCATTTTATAGTGGAAACCAAGTTTATTAATTGTCTGGCTGGGCTGAGGAGACAGCGGATTGCGCAGTCAGATGGAACAGGGTAACTTGTGGAATAGACACCGGCTGGAATGTGCTTTTAAACAATCAGCATTCAGGATTAGATCCACCCGTTGTAAAAAAGTACACTTGAAGTCGGAAGTTTACATACACCTTAGCCAAATACATTTAAACTCAGTTTTTCACAATTCCTGACATTTAATCCAAGTAAAATGTCCTTGTCTTAGGTCAGTTAGGATCACCACTTTATTTTAAGAATGTAAAATGTCAGAATAATAGTAGAGAGAATGATTTATTTCAGCTTTTATTTCTTTCATCACATTCCCAGTGGGTCAGAAGTTTACATACACTCAATTAGTATTTGGTAGCATTGCCTTTAAATTGTTTAACTTGGATCAAACTTTCGGGTAGCCTTCCACAAGCTTCCCACAATAAGTTGGGGGAATTTTGGCCCATTCCTCCTGACAGAGCTGGTGTAACTGAGTCAGGTTTATAGGCCTCCTTCCTCACACACACGTTTTCAGTTCTGCCCAGAAATGTTCTATGGAATTGAGGTCAGGGCTTTGTGATGGCCACTTCAATACCTTGACTTTGTTGCCCTTAAACCATTTTGTCACAACTTTGGAAGTATGGTTTGGGTCATTGTCCATTTGGAAGACCCATTTGCGACCAAGCTTTAACTTCCTGACTGATGTCTTGAGATGTTGCTTCAATATATCCAAAGAAATGTCCATCCTCATGATGCCATCTATTTTGTGAAGTGCACCAGTCCTTCCTGCAGCAAAGCTCCAACACAACATGATGCTGCCACCCCCGTGCTTCACGGTTGGGATGGTGTTCTTCGGCTTGCAAGCATCCCCCTTTTTCCTCCAAACGTAACGATGGTCATTATGGCCAAACAGTTATATTTTTGTTTCCTCAGACCAGAGGACATTTCTCCAAAAAGTACGATCTTTGTCC
The DNA here is from genome assembly GCF_029448725.1 of Salvelinus fontinalis. Classification (NCBI taxonomy): domain Eukaryota; kingdom Metazoa; phylum Chordata; class Actinopteri; order Salmoniformes; family Salmonidae; genus Salvelinus; species Salvelinus fontinalis. The sequence goes on from NC_074694.1 coordinate 20,522,399, forward strand.
CCATGTGCAGTTGCAAACCGTAGTCTGGCTTTTTTTATGGCGGTTTTGGAGCAGTGGCTTCTTCCTTGCTGAGCGGCCTTTCAGCTTATGTCAATATCGGACTCATGCATGAATGATCAGTTTCCGAAAGAAATTGCAGAACGGCGCAAAGTTCTGTATCCAATTTTCGAAGAAAATAGATTAAAAGCGAAACGAGTAGCTCTCGTCGTTGATAAACTATATAATGATAACCAGTTGTTCAGAGACACAAAGATTACTCCATGGTTATTTTAAAAATTACAAAGTTCTCATAGATGAGGAAAATAAACACAATTCAAGCCCGGTTGCTGATTGTAACAATACAATACAAAATATAGCTTTTCTATAAATCTTCACATAACTAATTGAACACAAGCACTATTTCTATATAGTGAAGATAAAAACTAAGTAAACAGAAGGCACAGTATGTGTGGATGGTGTGGTGTGTGTTTATTTTTATTTGTTATGATTGAAAAGTTGAGTGAGTGAGTAATGAAATAGTTGCATATCCCAGAGCCAGTGTATTACTGTGGGCCGGGTATGAGAGGGCTTTCAATGTTGTTCAGATGATGGATATACTTTTATAATGAATTACACGTCTTATTTATTTATTGTCCTATCATGGGGAACTACATTTTTAAAAGAAATTATATCTAATTATTTATTATCCTATTTTAATGGTACGGTCCATGGCCCTATACCCTAGACACCCACATGAATGGCCCAGATACTAAGGAGAAGTCCCTAACTGTTTTATGTGCATGCTGTATGCGGTCTGTATGCAGCCAAAATGAGGTCAGGGACCAAGAGCAGCACTGCCCCCTCAAGATTCCGAGCCTGCTTGGCAGGGTTGGTCCTGCAAAGCCAAAGCCCCCTAAAGGGAGAGCATAATAAACAAGGAAATTCTCAAAGCTGCTAATGAGAACCTTGATGACCTTGTACCTAGCCGGTGGGGATTCCGGTGGGGTGCCCCCACCCAGGCAGTGGCAGTGCTGGCAACACTAGCTGCAGTAACCCATGGGGAGGGGGTCACACTCGGACATTCAGAGAGGGGGTATATTATTGTGGCCCTGGTGGCACGAAACCAATTGGACTGCATGGAGATGCTTGGGAACATGGTCAAAATGGATGACCGTATTGTGGGTGTTTCAGGAAGAAGGTGTACATTTGACCTCCATCATCTAGGATGTGACAATGGTAAATAAATCTCTACATTTATGCTCATTTTTTGCGCGGTCTTGCAGGCCTTCTCATGCAGCTGCAACTGCAAGTACATTTGTAAATCATGACCCATCTTGAGTTGGGCTCTGGGATGGTGCAATTGTTGAGGGTGAGCTTATGGTTGTGTGGGGGTAAGGGCTGAATGTGTGTGGGTGTATGTGTGTATCCCACAACTGTTGCGAAGGAAGAAGTAAAAGATGTTAGGGACTATAGAGGATGATTCACAGCAATATGTAATAAAAATCGAGGTGAGGGCGATGGAAATGCATTTGGCAATGGATCTGCTTCGGTTCGGTGGATGGTGCTGTGTGCACTTTTCGAAGGATAGATCCCAGTCGGTCCGGGGCTGTGCGATGCGGGGGGTCGGGGGTGGTCTGCCGGGCATTGGGATGACAACCCAACTCGAGATGGGGGCTTTTGGCGGGTGGAATAGTGGGGACCAATTGGAGGTTTGCTTAGTGGAGATGCAATTGTCATGGTACAACTATATAGACACTCAATCATTATGTTACTTTTTATTAGGACGTTTACAAACATATATTTTGATAAAAATAATTGAAAGGTGTGTCTCATTATGGTAAGTGGTGAAATAAGTATAGCCAGTTACAATTGTAATGGCTTAGCAGATAATAAGAAAAGATGATCAGTATTTACCTGGCTAAAAGAGAAGGATTATAATATCTACTGTTTACAGGAAACCCATTCAACAGTTTTAGATTAAGTTTTGTGGAAAAAGAACTGGGGGGGCGAAATATATTTCACCCATGGGCAAAGAAATTCAAAAGGGGTGATGGTTTTAATTAATAATAACTTTGATCCAAATGTGCAACTTGTCCAAACAGATCCTCAAGGTAGATGGATTATTTTAAATATGTTATTGGACAATAAACATATATGGCTTATTAACCTATATGGTCCGAATAATGATGATCCAAGCTTCTTTGACAATATATATAAGAATGTATCAACTCTACAAGCAACACTAGACTCTATTATTATAGTGGGAGATTTTAATACGGTCTTAAATACCTCTATGGACCGGAAAGGAAATCACACTACAAACTATCACCCTCAGGCACTTAAGGAAATCAGGAATGTCATGGATATATTGGAATTAGTGGATATATGGAGACTTAAATACCCTGACCTAGTGAGATATACATGGCGGAGGCTTAATCAAGCTAGTCGCCTTGACTACTTTCTTATATCATTCTCTCTGGCACCAAAAGTTAAAAAGTGTTTGATAGGGGACAGAATGCGGTCGGACCATCACATAATTGGCATATATATTACTCTTACAGAATTTCCACGTGGGCGAGGATATTGGAAATTTAATCAAAGCCTACTAGATGATAAATTGTTTAGAACTAGGACAGAAGAATTTATAACTGACTTTTTTCGACATAACATAGGTACAGCAGATCCCCATATTGTATTGGACACTTTTAAGTGTGCCTTTAGAGGCCATGCAATTCAGTACTCATCTATAAAACAAAAGCAATTTCGATCAAAAGAGTCCATATTAACAAAGGAAATTGAAGGACTAACAGTACAGTTAGATAACAATAAAAACGGTACCATAGAGGCACAGAATAAGTTAGAGGAAAAACAAAAATAAATGGAGGAACTTATTCAAGAAAGATCCAGTGTAATATATTACAAAAATAAAGCGAACTGGATGGAATATGGGGAAAAATGCACCAAATTCTTTTTCAATCTTCAATATAGAAATGCTACCAAAAAAAACGTATTAAAACTTGTTACAAATGATGGAGTCACGCATGATTCACCAAATGATATTTTGAAAGAGGAAGTAAAGTACTTTAAGAATATATTTTCGTTTCAGGCTCCTCCATCTCCACTAACTAATTATTATAACTAAACTAATTGTATGGATTTTTTCCCTAATAATAATGTAAAATTAACATCTGTACAGAAAGACTCATGTGAAGGCCTAATTACAGAGGAGGAACTACTTGATGCAATTGGGGCCTTTAAGGATGGGAAAACTCCAGGACTGGATGGCATACCAGTGGAAGTATACAAACATTTTTTTTGATATACTCAAAGGACCATTATTAGCTTGTTTTAACCACTCCTATATAAATGATAGATTATCAGACACGCAACAAGAAGGTGTGATATCATTATTACTGAAACAGGACCCAAGTGGTATATATAAAGATCCAGTCCATTTAAAAAATTGGAGACCTCTTACACTTCAGTGTTGTGATGCAAAAATCCTAGCAAAATGCTTGGCGCATAGAATAAAAAAAGTTTTGTCAGATATTATTCATCCTAATCAGACAGGTTTTTTACATGGACAATACATTGGAGATAATATAAGGCAAGTACTGGAAACAATAGAACACTATGAAATATCGGGGACACCAGGCCTGGTTTTCATAGCTGATTTTGAAAAGGCTTTTGATAAAGTACGACTGGAGTTTATATATAAATGCCTAGAATATTTCAATTTTGGGGAATCTCTTATAAAATGGGTAAAAATGATGTATAGTAACCCTAGGTGTAAAATAGTAAATAATGGCTACATCTCAGAAAGTTTTAAACTATCTAGAGGAGTAAAACAAGGTTGTCCACTATCGGCATATCTATTTATTATTGCCATCGAAATGTTAGCTGTTAAAATTAGATCAAACATTAATATTAAGGGATTAGAAATCCAGGGCCTAAAAACTAAGGTGTCATTGTACGCTGATGATTCATGTTTTCTTTTAAAACCACAACTAGAATCTCTCCACGGCCTCTTAGAGGATCTAGATACATTTGCTATCCTCTCTGGATTAAAACCAAATTATGATAAATGTACCATATTACGTATTGGATCACTAAAAAATACACATTTTACATTGCCATGTAGTTTACCAATTAAATGGTCTGACGGTGATGTGGACATACTCGGTATACAAATCCCAAAAGAAAGAAATGATCTCACTCCAATAAATTTTTATAGAAAGTTAGCAAAAATAGATAAGATCTTGCTACCATGGAAAGGAAAATACCTGTCTATTTGTGGGAAAATCACCCTGATTAACTCTTTAATCATATCACAGTTTACCTATTTGCTTATGGTTTTGCCTACACCTAGTGACCTGCTTTTTAAATTATATGAACAAAAAATATTCAATTTTATTTGGAACGGCAAGCCAGATAAAATTAAAAGGGCCTATTTATATAACGAATATGAATTCGGAGGGCAGAAATTATTAAATATTAAAGCATTAGACCTCTCACTAAAGGCATCAGTCATACAAAAGTTATACTTAAATCCAAACTGGATCTCTAGTAGATTGGTACGAATGTCTCATCCTATGTTCAAGAAGGGCCTTTTTCCCTTTATACAGATTACACCTGCTCACTTTCGGTTGCTCGAAAAGGAAATAATCTCCAAAATATCTTTATTTTTTAAACAAGCCTTAGAAAGTTGGTTGCAATTTCAGTTTAATCCACCTGAAAGGACGGAACAAATAGTACAACAAATCTTGTGGTTAAATTCAAATATAGTAATTGATAAAAAAACTGTATTTATCGAAGAAATGTTTAAAAAAGGTATAATTTTTGTGAATGATATCATAAATAGGACTGGTGGAGTAATGTCACACATGCAGCTAACACAGACATATGGAAATGTCTGCTCTACCCAAAATTGCAGCATTACCACAAAAATTGATGAGGCAGGTGGAAGGGGATAAAAGTAAGGAACTTGTATGTCGGCCTTATATTAAAGAACATAAATGGTTAAAGAAAAGTGTGATAAATAAAAACATATACCAATTTCATTTAAGGACCAAAAAACTTACAGCTGTGCCATATAAATTGCAAAATAGTTGGGAAGAGATTTTCGATGTACCCATTCCATGGCACATGGTTTATGAATTGATACGCAAAACAACGCCGGATTCAAAACTTCTTCTTGCAACTAATAGAATGTTATATATATGGGGGATACAATCTTCCCAGCTCTGTAGATTCTGCTGTGAGGAGGCAGAGTCATTAGACCATTTATTTTGGTATTGTCCGCATGTAGCTCGTTTTTGGTCACAGGTCCAGGAATGGTTGAAGAATTGCAACATTTGCGTAGAACTAACACTACAGATAGCAATACTGGGGGATTTGAAAAGCCATAGTCAATCAATCAATAATATAATAATTATTTTAGCAAAAATGTTTATTTTTAATTTACAATCCGTGGAAGCTATGAGAATAGGAAGATTCAAATCTTTTGTGAAGCATCACAGCACAGTTGAAAAATATATGGCAAATAAAAATCCGAAATGGATGATGTTGGAAGATAGATGGGAAAGGTTGAGTGGAGCTGAAGGGTGGGACTAATAACAAGATAAACAATGTAGGGCATACGGGATCTGTGAAATGTGTATAGGTGCGGAGCTATTGTGAAATAGCATAGTTACAAGTGGAAATCAAACTGGATGGACAACAGAAAGAGAGGAAGGACTAAGAACAAACAAGAGAGAACTATTATAAAGTAGACTGTGTCTGTAAAATGTGTATAAGATGTATAAATTGAAGGTAAAAACAGAAATGTTTATCAGTTTACTCCAATTGGGGGATCGGTGGTAGGGTTTGCAGGGAATAATAATAAAGGTATACTCTTTAAAAAAGTATGTATGTCTATGTAGGTATGTGTATGTATATATGTGTATATGTATGCATACGTGAATAGATATATATATTTACCCCCAAAAATATGGGGGATTGGAAATGATGCAGACAATTACATTGGAAGCAACATTCTTTCCGCAATATTAAGCTGATCCACCCCCCCCCCAAAAAGAAAAAAAAATAAAATAAAAAATATCGGACTCATTTTACTGTGGATATAGATACTTTTGTACCTGTTTCCTCCAGCATCTTCACAAGGTCCTTTGCAGATGTTCTGGGATGGATTTGCACTTTTTGCTCCAAAGTGCGTTCATCTCTAGGAGACAGAACACGTCTCCTTCCTGAGCGGTATGACGGCTGCGTGGTCCCATGGTGTTTATACTTGCGTACTATTGTTTGTACAGATGAACGTGGTACCTTCAGACGTTTGGAAATTGCTCCCAAGGATGAATCAGACTTGTGGAGGTCTACAATTGTTTTTCTGAGGTCTTGGCTGATATCTTTAGATTTTCCCATGATGTCAAGCAAAGAGGCACTGAGTTTGAAGGTAGGCCTTGAAATACATCAACAGGAACACCTCCAATTGACTCAGATGATGTCAATTAGCCTATCAGAAGCTTCTACAGCCATGACATAATTTTCTGGAATTTTCTAAGCTGTATAAAGGCACAGTCAACTTAGTGTATGTACACTTCTGACCCACTGGAATTGTGATACAGTGATTTATAAGTAAAATAATCTGTCTGTAAACAATTGTTGGAAAAATTACTTGGGTCATGCACAAAGTAGATGTCCTAACCGAATTGCCAAATGTATAGTTTGTTAACAAGACATGTATGGAGTGGTTGAAAAATGAGTCTTAATGACTCCAACCTAAGTGTCTGTAAACTTCCGACTTCAACTGTAAATACAGTGCATATTGAACATTGAGATTGCCGAAAAGCCAGTCTCTTTGGCAATTATAAAGAGAAGCAAGGAGTGGAATGTTAGCTAAAGAGACTGGTACTCAGACTACTCTTCCATACCTTCATAGCAACAAATGATATGTGTGTGTTGTCTCTCTCTCTCTCTGTATATATGTGTGTGCGCATGTGTGATCTGTATGTTGTCCCAATCTCCTCAACCTCTCTGTTGTGGTGTGATGTACTCCTGCACAGCACTGTTGTAGGACTATAACCTCTACTTGCACACTGGGGACATTACAGGAGCTGGCTGCTTACAAGGTATTACATCACTCTGAGGACACACAGGCATCATGTGTTATACAGCTGGGATGTTGATAGACTGAGCCAGGTGAAGATTCTCACTGACTTATAACTAATACCTCTCAAAAGAAGTGCACTATATGGGAATAGTGTGCCTTTTGGGACACACCCACACTGTTTTTATTAATGCTTCAGTCTCTCCACATCATTGGCGTCGCTAGCTAGTACCATGCAACTAAGCCACACAGGACCAATTGAGTGGTCCTTCCAACTTCCACAATCTCCAACTGTGTGGCACTTCCTATTGCTACCTTGGACTCATCTCTGCTGAGCTAGCCATTTTTCCCCTCAACACACCTTCACTATAGCTGCTACAATGGTTTGTACCCTTGGGCTGACTTTGGACTGAATATGTAAGTTATGGAATACATACTGTACAGACATAAATTATTCAATGAATACTGTACGTATCTATACCCCCATCTCTGACTGAGATGGTATGTTGAGGAAAATAAATGCTGCACTACCTTACATTTAAGCTAAGGTGCATGGACATTGAAGCAAACTGAAAATCTTCAGAAACTGTTGGTAGGACAATCTAAGTTTCCTTCAGAAATCTATCTATTATTATTGAAACGTTGTATTGGCCTGGGGTCTATTGCCCTTCTGCTGCCCATGCCACACCAAGCCAACCTGGCCAAAAGCAGGAGGACATCTGCCATAGACATGCTCTCATCTCCAGTCCTGGCATGATCTCACTGCGATACCTTTCACACTTCTGAATTGGGCTGACCTGGTTACTCAACCACCATAGAATAATGCTGGAAAGGTCGTGCAAATAAAACATGTTATATATTCTATAATTATTTATTACTATACATCTGAATCAGCATAGTTGTCTGAATAGCGTGAAAAGGGTCATAGAGATATGCTACATGCACTCCTCTTCAAGACTGGCACCGTATCTAAGACTGGCACAACCCTCGCTGTGACAGGAGGCACGGGGCACAGAATGGGCAGATGACAGAGCCATGGGAGATGGGCAAAGGGTAAGGAACAACACTCACTTCCATGGTTGTTAATCAATGTCAATTGGAGGGTGGGAGTGAGGGAGGGAGCAGAACAAGATGTGGGAGGAGGCTCTGTCTGGAGTACTGCAGGGAGCAGCACACAGACCTTACCAGCCTGGTGTCTAAGACAGAGATGCTTCTGGCCCAGGGGGAGAGCAGGGAGGCCCAGCCCACCACAGCACACATGTGGACCGACCTGCACTACCTAGCTGACCGCTGCCTGCAGGTGAACAAGGACCCCTTGGAGTACGAGAACTGTCCCCAGGGTAGACAGCCCTAGTGCACCACCTGGAACCTCCGCTGTGGGGCCATGGCAATGGAAGGAGTGTAAGAGGCCCGGGACAGCCAGGAGAGAATCAACGTAATCTGCTGTGAACCTCCTCGGGTTAATATCATAGTTCGAAGCTGTTTTCTTATTTATTTCAACATATTTCATTGTTTTGAAACCAAATGTAATTTCTGCTAATCAAAAAATATATATACATACTATATTATAAAGTGAATTCAATAAAGTGAATTCTAATGAATAGAATATAATCTAGTATATTATTATATGACTAAATAATACAGTACAAGCTCTTAGAACCTTGTGATGAGAGAGATATCTTACTTTCAACAAACTGTAGTCCTGTTCCACATTCAGGTTTCACTTCATTGTGAGTTACTGAGGTAAGCAATTATGTCTCTTTAATGATGCTCATCAAAGCACACATCAGGATACAGTATCAGCATTAGGCCATTTTATTTGGAGACACTAATAGCTTTCATTTTCTTCCCCAGAAAACCACCTTTGGTTCTGACAGTGGGGCTGAAGAGAAGACAATTATGACTGTTTCTGCATTTCCGTTACGAGCGTGTCGGGTTCTACATTTTCTGTGTCAAATGAAGTTTGTGCGCCTGTGCTAATAGCGTTTTTGACACATGCACATTGGAGAAGAACAGCAGATTATGACCGAGAGTGTATGATAAGAGTGTATGATCTATACTGCACAAAAATATAAATGTAACATGCAACAATTTCAAAGATTTTACTGAGTTACAGTTCATATGAGGAAATCAGTCAATTGAAATAAATTCATTAGACTCAGACCTATGTATTTCACATGACTGGGCAGGGGTGCAGCCAATCAGAGTTTTCCCCCACAAATGTCTTTATTACATACAGAAATACTCTTTCATCAGCTGTACGGGTGGCTGGTCTCAGACGATCTCACAGTTGAAGAAGTCGGATGTGGAGGTCCTGGTGTGGCGTGGTTATAAATGGTCTGTAGTTGTGAGGCCGGTTGGACGTACTGCCAAATTCTCTAAAACAACATTGGAGGTGGGTTGTCGTACAGAAATTAACATTAAATTATCTGGCAACAACTCTGGTGGACATTCCTGCAGTCAGCATGCCAATTGTGGCGTGTAGTATGACAAAACTGCACATTTTAGAATGGCCTTTTATTGTCCTGCGCACAAGGTGCACCTGGGTAATGATCATGCTGTTTAAATAAAATTAAATAAAATGTTTTTTGTCACATACACATGGTTAGCAGATGTTAATGCGAGTGTAGCGAAATGCTTGTGCTTCTAGTTCCGACAATGCAGTAATAACCAACAAGTAATCTAACCTAACACTTCCACAACTATTACCTTATACACACAAGTGTAAAGGGATAAAGAATATGTACATAAAGATATATGAATGAGTGATGGTACAAAACGGCATAGGCAAGATGCAGTAGATGGTATAGAGTACAGTATATACATATGAGATGAGTAATGTAGGGTATATAAACATAAAGTGGCATAGTTTAAAGTGGCTAGTGATACATGTATTACATAAATATGGAAAGATGCAGTAGATGATATAGAGTACAGTATATACATATACATATGAGATGAGTAATGTATGGTATGTAAACATTATATTAAGTGGCATTGTTTAAAGTGGCTAGTGATACATTTTTACATACATTTCCATCAATTGCCATTATTAAAGTGGCTGGAGTTGAGTCAGTATGTTGGCAGCAGCCACTAAATGTTAGTGGTGGCTGTTTAACAGTGATGGCTATGAGATAGAAGCTGTTTTTCAGTCTCTCGGTCCCTGCTTTGATGCACCTGTACTGACCTCGCCTTCTGGATGATAGCGGGGTGAACAGGCAGTGGCTCGGGTGGTTGTTGTCCTTGATGATCTTTATGGCCTTCCTGTGACATCGGGTGGTGTAGGTGTCCTGGAGGGCAGGTAGTTTGCCCCCGGTGATGCATTGTGCAGACCTCACTACCCTCTGGAGAGCCTTACGGTTGTGGGCGGAGCAGTTGCCGTACCAGGCGGTGATACAGCCCAACAGGATGCTCTCGATTGTGCATCTGTAGAAGTTTGTGAGTGCTTTTGGTGACAAGCCGAATTTCTTCAGCCTCCTGAGGTTGAAGAGGCGCTGCTGCGCCTTCTTCACAACGCTGTCTGTGTGGGTGGACCAATTCAGTTTGTCCATGATGTGTACGCCGAGGAACTTAAAACTTACTACCCTCTCCACTACTGTCCCGTCGATGTGGATAGGGGGGTGCTCCCTCTGCTGTTTCCTGAAGTCCACAATCATCTCCTTTGTTTTGTTGACGTTGAGTGTGAGGTTATTTTCCTGACACCACACTCCGAGGGCCCACACCTCCTGCTTGTAGGCTGTCTCGTCGTTGTTGGTAATCAAGCCTACCACTGTAGTGTCGTCCGTAAACTTGATGATTGAGTTGGAGGCGTGCATGGCCAAGCAGTCATGGGTGAACAGGGAGTACAGGAGAGGGCTCAGAACGCACCCTTGTGGGGCCCCAGTATTGAGTATCAGCGGGGTGGAGATGTTGTTACCTACCCTCACCACCTGGGGTCGGCCCGTCAGGAAGTCCAGTACCCAGTTGTACAGGGCGGGGTCGAGACCCAGGGTCTCGAGCTTGATGACGAGTTTGGAGGGTACTATGGTGTTAAATGCTGAGCTGTAGTCGATGAACAGCATTCTCACATAGGTATTCCTCTTGTCCAGATGGGTTAGGGCAGGGTGCAGTGTGGTTGCGATTGCGTCGTCTGTGGACCTATTGGGTCGGTAAGCAAATTCAAGTGGGTCTAGGGTGTCAGGTAGGGTGGAGGTGATATGGTCCTTGACTAGTCTCTTAAAGCACTTCATGATGACGGAAGTGAGTGCTACGTGGCGGTAGTCATTTAGCTCAGTTACCTTAGCTTTCTTGGGAACAGGAACAATGGTGGCCCTCTTGAAGCATGTGGGAACAGCAGACTGGGATAAGGATTGATTGAATATGTCCGTAAACACACCAGCCAGCTGGTCTGCGCATGCTCTGAGGACGCGGCTGGGAATGTCGTCTGGGCCTGCAGCCTTGCGAGGGTTAACACGTTTAAATGTTTTACTCACCTTGGCTGCAGTGAAGGAGAGCCCGCAGGTTTTGGTAGCGGGCCGTGTCAGTGGCACTGTATTGTCCTCAAAGCGAGCAAAAAAGTTATTTAGTCTGTCTGGGAGCAAGACATCCTGGTCCGCGACGGGGCTGGTTTTCTTTTTGTAATCCGTGATTGACTGTAGACCCTGCCACATACCTCTTGTATCTGAGCTGTTGAATTGCGACTCTACTTTGTCTCTATACTGGCACTTAGCTTGTTTGATTGCCTTGCGGAGGGAATAGCTACACTGTTTGTATTCGGTCATGTTTCCGGTCACCTTGCCCTGGTTAAAAGCAGTGGTTCGCGGTTTCAGTTTCGCGCGAATGCTGCCATCAATCCACGGTTTCTGGTTTGGGAATGTTTTAATCGTTGCTGTGGGTATAACGTCGTCGATGCACTTTCTAATGAACTCGCTCACCGAATCAGTGTATTTGTCAATGTTGTTGTTGGACGCAATGCGGAACATATCCCAATCCACGTGATCGAAGCAGTCTTGGAGCGTGGAATCAGATTGGTCAGACCAGCGTTGAACAGACCTGAGCGCGGGAGCTTCTTGTTTTAGTTTCTGTTTGTAGGCTGGAAGCAACAAAATGGAGTCGTGGTCAGCTTTTCCGAAAGGAGGGCGGGGGAGGGCCTTATATGCGTCATGGAAGTTAGAATAACAATGATCCAGGGTTTTACCAGCCCTGGTAGCACAATCGATATGCTGATAGAATTTAGGGAGTTTTGTTTTCAGATTAGCCTTGTTAAAATCCCCTGCTACAATGACTGCAGCCTCAGGATGTGTGGTTTCCAGTTTATATAGAGTCAGATAAAGTTTGTTCAGGGCCATCAATGTGTCTGCTTGGAGGGGAATATATACGGCTGTGATTATAATCGAAGAGAATTCCCTTGGTAGATAATGCGGTCGACATTTGATTGTGAGGAATTCTAAGTCAGGTGAACAGAATGACTTGAGATCCTGTATGTTGTTATGATCACACCACATCTCGTTAATCATAAGGCATACCCCCCCGCCCCTCTTCTTACCAGAAAGATGCTTGTTTCTGTCGGCGCGATGCGTGAAGAAACCGGCTGGCTGCACCGACTCCGTTAGCGTCTCTCGAGTGAGTCATGTTTCCGTGAAGCAAAGAACGTTACAGTCTCTGATGTCTCTCTGGAATGCTACCCTTGCTCGGATTTCATCAACTTTGTTGTCAAGAGACTGGACATTGGCGAGTAGTAGGCTAGGGAGTGGAGTGCGATGTGCCCGTCTCCGGAGCCTGACCAAAAGACCGCTTCATTGCCCCTTATACGGCGTTGTTGTTTAGGGTCGCGGGCTGGGATCCGATCCATTGTAATGGGTGGAAGGCAAAACACAGGATCCGCTTCGGGAGAGTCATATTCCTGGTCGTAATGATGGTGAGTTGACTCTTATATTTCAGTAGTTCCTCCCGACTGTATGTAATGAAACCTAAGATTACCTGGGGTACCAATGTAAGAAATAACACGTAAAAAAACGAAATACTGCATAGTTTCCTAGGAACGCGAAGCGAGGCGGCCATCTCTTTCGGCGCCGGAAGTACATCAGCTTCTTGATATGCCACAACATTTTAGAGAATACGCTTTTTGTGTGTATGGAACATTTCTGTGATATTTTATTTCAGCTCATGAAACATGGGACCAACACTTTACATGTTGCATTTATATTTTTGTTCAGCATAGATTCTGGAGTGTTTGGTACCCTGATCGGTGCTATAGAGCGTGTGTCAAAAGCAAACGAATGCTGAAAAGGCGAACTTTTGAATGACAAGCTAGCTTGCTAAATTCATGTAGAATGTGTGTCTCGCTAATCACACCCTAAAATGGGTATTTACAGCTCTTGTGAAACCAAAACCTATTTTGGAGAATTCTCACAAACGCTCCAGGAAACTGAACCAGGGTATCGAATTTAATATGTGAAAACGCCGTTAATCAACCAATCAGACCTCTTTCTAAGGTTATTAGACCGGAAGTATGCCACACAAGTGGTGCCACTGCCACAGCAAACTGAGGTGATTACCACAGCACCAAACTCTCGGCTGTAGGCTTATAATTTGGGGTCACACAATGAGACCTCTGCATTAAAGGTTTTAATATTGTTACAGTGTAACGGCAGTCTTCGTTCTCCTCGTCTGAGGAGTAAGAATGGTCGGACCAAGATGCAGCGTGGTGAGTATTCATATTTATTTAGAATACTTTCAAGAACGAACAAAAACAATAAACTGACAAAAATAACCGAAGACGCTACAGTCCCGAAATAGTGAACACAGAACACACAAACAGGAACAATCACCCACAACCCACAACACAAAACAGGCTACCTAAATATGGTTCCCAATCAGAGACAATGACAAACACCTGCCTCTGATTGAGAACCATATCAGGCCAAACGACAAACCCAACATAGAAACACAAAACATAGATAACCCACCCAACTCACGCCCTGACCATACTAAAAACAAAGAAAATACAAAAGAACTATGGTCAGAACGTGACATACAGAAGGTTGTCTAATAACTTCACACTGTAAATCGAGATTAGAATTCACCCTTCGCCATGGGCTTATTGGCCATCTGGCAATTCTGGCAAATGCCAGATGGGCCGGACCATCTTTTGTTGGGTGGGCTGGTCAAAATCTACCCCAAAAAGTTAAAGACACAAAAAAGGGACACAGCCTGCGGCCCAAGGGCCTGATGATTTTATGATTTTTGCCCAATTTCTCTGTTTTCATAATAATATATTTGAGCATTTGCCTGATCAGTGGGCAATGGCCGCCGGCCAGGTTTTCAGATTGGCTGAGCTGAGGTCGGGCAAAAATTCACATTCAAAGTCAAACGTGCATCAGCAAAGAGACCTGCTCTGACTCTCTAAAAAAACGGATTCTGCTGGTCCGAGTGCTGTGAAATGATGCTAGGCTTAGCACCGACAGATCAGCTGCTGCTGCAGAAGACTGTGCAGTCGCGGTGAAAACAGAGAATGATACACACACACACAGAAACAGATTTAGCCTACTGCTAAGTTCATTAAGGATCTGCCGCTTTTCACCTGAAATGACATACCCAAATCTAACTGCCCGTAACTCAGGCCCTGAGGCAAGGATATGCATATTCTGGGTACCATTTGAAAGGAAACACTTTGAAGACCCATCTCCCGGCTAGGGCTCCTGGGCTACTGCTGAAGCCCACTCCTCGGCTACAATATCCGGACCCCTACTGCCAGTACGGGGCATGGAACCCCGCCGATCCTTCACGACTGGAATACCGACATAAATTTGCCTGAGGATCCCAACAGGCCCCTCAGGCGCAACGTCTCCTGAAGGCCCATTCTGCTAACCGCGGCCTGCTAGCTATCTGTAGCATATTGGACTCTTAGCTCATCCACCGGCCAGTTTCTTGGACCACTATACCCATTTTGCCAATTGGACTTGGACCCCTCTGCTACTTGGAACCCTACTATCTCCACGACTGGTCTATCGACGTCACCGCACGAGGAGGCAAAAACAGACTTTTAAGGCCTTTCTCTAAGGCCCTTATGCTATCTTGCTAGCCCTGGCCTGCTAACTGCTAGCTTGCTAGCCCCGGCCTGCTAACTGTCTGAATCGCCGTGTCCCCAGCCAGCCCAACCACTCACTGGACCCATACGATCACTTGGCTACACATGCCTCTCCCTAATATCAATATGCCTTGTCCATTACTGTCCTGGTTAGTGATTACTGTCTTATTTCACTGTGGAGCCTATATCCCTGCTCAATATGCCTTAACCAACCATGTTGTTCCACCTCCCACATATGAGATGACATCACCTGGTTTAAACGTTACTAGAGAATATATCTCTCTTCATTACTCAATGCCTAGGTTTACCTCCAATGTACTCTCTTCCAACCATACCTTTGTCTGCACATTATGCCTTGAATCTATGCTATCGTGCCCAGAAACCTGCTCCCTTTACTCTCTTTTCTGAACGTGCTAGATGGCCAGTTCTTATAGCCTTTAGCCATACCCTTATCCTACTTCTCCTCTGTTCCTCTGGTGATGTAGAGGTTAATCCAGGACCTGCAGTGCCTAGCTCCACTCCTACTCCCCAGGTGCTCTCATTTGTTGACTTCTGTAACCGTAAAAGCCTTGGTTTCATGCATGTTAACATTAGAAGCCTACTCCCTAAGTTTGCTTTATTCACTGCTTTAGCACATTCTGCCAACCCGGATGCCTTAACCGTGTTTGAATCCTGGCTTAGGAAAACCACCAAAAACCCTGAAATTTCCATCCCTAACTATAACATTTTCCGCCAAGATAGAACTGCTAAAGGGGGCGGTGTTGCAATCTACTGCAGAGATAGCCTGCAGAGTTCTATCTTACTATCCAGGTCTGTACCAAAACAATTCGAGCTTCTACATCTAAAAATTCACCTTTCCAGAAACAAGTCTCTCACCGTTGCCGTTTGCCATAAACCAACCTCTGCCCCTAGCTATGCCCTGGACAACATATGTGAATTGATTGCCCCCCATCTATCTCTGAGCTCGTGCTGCTAGGTGACCTAAACTGGGACATGCTTAACACCCCGGCCATCCTACAATCTAAGCTTGATGCCCTCAATCTCACACAAATTATCAATAAACCTACCAGGTACAACCCCAAATCCGTAAACACGGGCACCCTCATCGATATCATCCTAACTAACTCGCCCTCCAAATACACCTCTGCTGTTTTCAACCAAGATCTCAGCGATCACTGCCTCATTGCCTGCATCCGTAATGGGTCTGCGGTCAAACGACCACCCCTCATCACTGTCAAATGCTCCCTAAAACACTTCTGCGAACAGGCCTTTCTAATTGACCTGGCCGGGGTGTCCTGGAATGACATTGACCTCATCCCGTCAGTAGAGGATGCCTGGTTATTCTTTAAAAGTGCCTTCCTCACCATCTTAAATAAGCATGCTCTATTCAAAAAATGTAGAACTAGGAATAGATATAGCCCTTGGTTCACTTCAGACCTGTCTGCCCTTGACCAGCACAAAAACATCCTGTGTTTAGCATCAAATAGCACCCGTAATATGCAACTTTTTAGGGAAGTTAGGAACCAATATACACAGGCAGTTAGGAAAGCTAAGACTTTCAAACAGAAGTATGCATCCTGTAGTAGAAACTCAAAAAAGTTCTGGGACACTGTAAAGTCTATGGAAAATAAGAGCATATCCTCCAAGCTGCCCACTGCACTGAGGCTAGGAAACACTGTCACTACCGATAAATCCACAATAATTGAGAATTTCAATAAGCATTTTTCTATGGCTGTCCATGCTTTCCACCTGGCTACCCCTACCCTGGTCAACAGCCCTGCGCTCCCCACAGCAACTCGCCCAAACCTCCCCTGCTCCTCCTTCACCCAAATCCAGATAGCTGATGTTCTGAAAGAGCTGCAAAATCTGGACGACTACAAATCAGCCGGGCTAGACAATCTGCACCCTCTCCTTCTAAAATGATCTGCCGAAATTATTGCTACCCCTAATACTAGCCTGTTCAACCTCTTTTTCGTATAGTCTGAGATTGGAAAGCTGCCGCGGTCATCCCTCTCTTCAAAGGGGGAGACACTGCTACAGACCTATATCTATTGTACCCTGCCTTTCTAAGGTCTTTGAAAGCCAAGTTAACAAACAGATTACCGACCATTTTGAATCTCACCTTACCTTCTCCGCTTTGCAATCTGGTTTCAGAGCTGGTCATTGATGCACCTCAGCCACGCTCAAGGTCCTAAACGATATCCTAACTGCCATCAATAAGAGACATTACTGTGCAGCCGTATTCATCGACCTGGCTAAGGCTTTCGACTCTGTCAATCACAACATTCTTATTGGCAGACTCAACAGCCTTGGTTTCTCAAATGATTGCCTCGCTTGGTTCACCAACTACTTCTCCGATAGAGTTCAGTATGTCAAATCCGGAGGGCATGTTGTCCGGACCTCAATGGGGGTGCCACAGGGTTCAATTCTCGGGCCGACTCTCTTCTCTGTATACATCAGTGATGTCGCTCTCGCTGCTGGTGATTCTTTAATCCACCTCTACGCAGACAACACCATTCTGTATACCTCTGGCCCTTCGTTGGACACTGTGTTAACTAACCTCCAGATGAGCTTCAATGCCATACAACTGTCCTTCCGTGCCCTCCAACTGCTCTTAAATGCAAATAAAACTAAATGCATGCTCTTCAACCATTCGCTGCCCGCACCCGCCCGCCCGACTAGCATCACTACTCTGGACGGTTCTGACTTAGAATATGTGGACAACTACAAATACCTAGGTGTCTGTCTAGACTGTAAACTCTCCTTCCAGACTCACATTAAACATCTCCAATCCAAAATTGAACCTAGAATCGGCTTCCTATTTCGCAACGAAGCCTCCTTCACTCACGTCGCCAAACATACCCTCGTAAAACTGACCATCCTACTGATCCTCGACTTTGGCGATGTCATTTACAAAATAGCTTCCAATACTTTACTCAGCAAACTGAATGCAGTCTATCACAGTGCCATCCGTTTTGTCACCAAAGCCCCATATACCACCCACCACTGCGACCTGTATGCTCTCGTTGGCTGGCCCTTGTTACATATGAGAACTTGTTCTCAACTAGCTTACCTGGTTAAATAAAAATTGAAAAATGTAATTCGTCACCAGACCCATTGGCTCCAGGTCATCTATAAGTCTATAATAGGTAAAGCTCCGCCTTATCTCAGCTCCAGCAGGTTTATCTCACTGGTCATCCACAAGCCAACACCTCCTTTGGCTGCCTTTCCTTCCAGTTCTCTGCTGCCAATGACTGGAACGAATTGCAAAAATCTCTGAAGCTGGAGACTTATATTTCCCTCACTAACTTTAAACATCAGCTATCTGAGCAGCTAACCGATCAATGCAGCTGTACATAGCCCATCTGTAAATAGCCCACCCAATCTACAGTGTGGAGAATATTGGATTCACTGCCGATTTTGCAGGTTTTCCTACTTACAAAGCATGTAGAGGTCTGTAATTTTTATCATAGGTACACTTCAACTGTGAGAGATTGAATCTAAAACAAAAATCCAGAAAATCACATTGTATGATTTTTATGTAATTAATTTGCATTTTATTGCATGACATAAGTATTTGATACATCAGAAAAGCAGAACTCAATATTTGGTACAGAAACTTTTGTTTGCAATTACAGAGATCATACCTTACCTGTAGTTCTTGACCAGGTTTGCACACACTGCAGCAGGGATTTTGGCCCACTCCTCCATACAGACTTTCTCCAGATCCTTCAGGTTTCGGGGCTGTCGCTGAGCAATACGGACTTTCAGCTCCCTCCAAAGATTTTCTATTGGGTTCAGGTCTGGAGACTGGCTAGGCCACTCCAGGACCTTGAGATGCTTCTTACGGAGCCACTCCTTAGTTTCCCTGGCTGTGTGTTTTGGGTCGTTGTCATGCTGGAAGACCCAGCCATGACCCATCTTCAATGCTCTTACTGAGGGAAGGAGGTTGTTGGCCAAGATCTCGCGATACATGGCCCCATCCATCCTCCCCTCAATACGGTGCAGTCGTCCTGTCCCCTTTGAAGAAAAGCATCCCCAAAGAATGATGTTTCTACCTCCATGCTTCACGGTTGGGATGGTGTTCTTGGGGTTGTACTCATCCTTCTTCTTCCTCCAAACACGGTGAGTGGAGTTTAGACCAAAAAGCTCTATTTTTGTCTCATCAGACCACATGACCTTCTCCCATTACTCCTGTGGATCATCAAGATGGTCATTGGCAAACTTCAGACGGGCCTGGACATGCGCTGGCTTGAGCAGGGGGACCTTGAGTGCGCTGCAGAATTTTAATCCATGTTACTAATGGTTTTCTTTGAGACTGTGGTCCCAGCTCTCTTCATGTCATTGACCAGGTCCTGCCGTGTAGTTCTGGGCTGATCCCTCACCTTCCTCATGATCATTGATGCCCCACGAGGTGAGATCTTGCATGGAGCCCCAGACCGAGGGTGATTGACCGTCATCTTGAACTTCTTCCATTTTCTAATAATTGTGCCAACAGTTGTTGCCTTCTCACCAAGCTGCTTGCCTATTGTCCTGTAGCCCATCCCAGCCTTGTGCAGGTCTACAATGTTATCCCTGATGTCCTTACACAGCTCTCTGGTCTTGGCCATTGTGGAGAGGTTGGAATCTGTTTGATTGAGTGTGTGGACAGGTGTAACGAGTTCAAACAGGTGCAGTTAATACAGGTAATGAGTGGAGGACAGGAAGGCTTCTAAAAAAAAAATTAACAGGTCTGTGAGAGCCGGAATTCTTACTGGTTGGTAGGTGATCAAATACTTATGTCATGCAATAAAATGCTAATGAATTACTTACAAATCATTCAATGTGATTTTCTGGATTTTTGTTTTAGATTCCGTCTCTCACAGTTGAAGTGTACCTATGATAAAAATTACAGACCTCTACATGCTTTGTAAGTAGGAAAACCTGCAAAATCGTCAGTGTATCAAATACTTGTTCTCCCCACTGTACCTACCTCATCCCCATATTGTTTTTATTTACTTTTCTGCTCTTTTGCACACCAGTATTTCTACTTGCACATCACCATCTGCTCATCTATCACTCCGGTGTTAATTTTCTAAGTTGTAATTACTTCGCTACTATGGCCTATTTATTGCCTTATCTTCTCACGCCATTTGCACATATTGTATATAGACTTTCTTTTTCTTCTTCTATTGTGTTATTGACTGCACGCTTGTTTATTCTGTGTGTAACTCTGTGTTGTTGTTTGTGTCGCACTGCTTTGCTTTATCTTGGCCAGATCTCAGTTGTAAATGAGAACTTGTTCTCAACTAGCTTACCTGGTTAAATCAATGTGAAATAAATAAAATAAACACACAATCCATGTCTCAATTATCTCAAGGCTTAAACATTCTTCTTTGACCAGTTAAATGTAACTAAATATAATCGAAAATGTAATCTACATAATCCCAAAAAGTAATTATTTATCATGAGAGGGCCATGGATTTATCAACAAGGCCTCACAGTCTCACTACGGAATTAGACATTTATCCACGTTTCTCCAAACGTCAAATTTAGAAGGTTAAGTGCAAATTACCCGGGGAGCCAGGATGAGCCATGAGCTCCTCTAAAGGAAACAAAAGTCAAACTTTGGGCTGGGGTTCTAAATATTGATAATTTGACCGAGATGCACGACAATAGCAAGACGCATCAATCTCACCAGAGAAAGCATCAGAGCGAGCAAAATAGCGCCCCCCTCTGCCTCAGTATGTGTAGTCCATGTATCTGATGCTGTCTGGACATACTGAGACAGAGGGGTGCTGTTTCTCACATTTGCAAGCATTCTCAGGTGAGAGATTCAGCCACTTGTGAATTGAAGGTCAATTTTAAGACATTATTTTATATGTTTTTTCTTCTTTTTTCTTGTTCACGTTTTTATGGAAGCATTGCTTCCCTTGGCATTCATGAATATGCACCACTGTAGTTGGCTTAATGACAATCGTCAAATGTTATGTTTAAAACTAATGCCTCTTTCCAGTCATCAAATGGCGCGTGCACAGTTTGGATGCTGGAATTATTTTGGAGTGGACGGACTTGCGCACCCGCAGGTAGCCTACTTTTTGTGATTCGTTTGACAATGATGAAAACATCATGACTGGTTCTATTAATGTCACATTAAAATGGAATACATTTAACATTAAATATCTCCACTATTAGGCCCATTCATTTCTTGGGGTGACCCCAATAGAGGCTCCCCCGAATGTCACAGTATAGTTTGCACTCTATCCAAAACCTTAACCACAGGGTTAAAACATTACGTTTAGGCACTCATTCCGAATGGTTTTAAGATAAGGGGTTTGGGATAGGGTTAGAATTTTTTTTTAAATACAGTCCACCACTGGGACCAACCTTATGATACAGAGTCATGGGATTATGCCCATCAGCCAACCCCATCCACAGTGCCCAAGCAAACCCAAGCATACTTGATGGTAATTAGATACCAACATGGCAAAAAAGAAAACACGAAGCAGACCAAACTTTTGGTCCTTTAAAAACCTGGTGTATGTTAAATATTGTGTGCTATAGCATGGGGAAAAAATGAATGTGACTCTGGATGACAACATAATGATGCTTGTTTCCAACATTATGGCTGCTTTCCTTAAGAAGTTAAATCCGTTTTGTGTTTTGTTTCCTTGCCACGATACATACGAGTATCGCAATACTGGTGTCATCGTCCCGGCCCAATAGTAATAGCGCTCACTGTTGCCCCTAGTGGCCGATTTTGAAGGCATTTCCTGACTTCCTCAGCACATGGCTAGATGTCCAATCGAAGTCACTCGAGCGATCTGGCTGGATTTATTGCTTACCTTATTGGGTTGCAGTATAAATGAGAGGTGGAGGCAGGTAATCCATACGTCTGGTTCTCTTGTTTTGTCGCAAATGGCACCTTATTCCCTATATAGTGGACTACATTTGACCAGAGTCCTAAGGGCCCTATGGGCAAAATGCAGGTAATAGGGTGCCAAATGATACCCTCTGTCTTCAGCCCCCAATACCCATCCACTCGATCGGAGGTAAATGTTGTGTCACATCAAAAATCACTTTAACCTTGCCTGAGAACTTGGTATTACATCCATGGGAGTGACCCACAGCAGCAGTGTGTGTGTGTGTGTGCATGTGAGCCATGGGAGTGACAAACAGACAGCATCTTTCATAGACCCATGAACACTCTGTCTGTCACAGATCATTGAGTTATAGTGGAAGGGATGGCCCTGTCGCTATGAGGAAGTGGCCTAGTTGTTATGGGGAAGTAATCAGTTAGAGTGAATCTGTCTGATAACATTGAGTTTACCACATCTATCACCGGCTTCATTAATAAGTGCATCGACGACGTCGTCTCCACGGTGACCGTACATACAGTACCAGTCAAAAGTTTGAAAACACCTACTCATTCAAGGGTTTTTCTTTATTTTTTATATTTTCTACATTGTATAATGATAGTGAAGACATCAAAACTATGAAATAACACATGGAATCATGTAGTAACCAAAAAAGTGTTCAACAAATCAAAAATATATGTTATGTTTGAGATTCTTCAAAGTAGCCACCCTTTTTGCACGGCCAAAAAAGAACTAGCAGAGGAGAAGGGCGTTGGTCAGGGAGGTGACCAAGAACCCGATGGTCACTCTGACAGAGCTCTAGAGTTTCTCTGTGGAGATGGGAGAACCTTCCAGAAGGACAACCATCTCTGCAGCACAACACCAATCAGGCCTTTATGGTAGAGTGGCCAGATGGATGCCCATCCTCAGTAAAAGGCACATGACAGCCAGCTTGGAGTTTGCCAAAAGGAACCTTAAGGACTGTCAGACCATGAGAAACAAGATTCTCTGGTCTGATGAAACCAAGATCCAACTCTTTGGCCTGAATGCCAGGCGTCACATCTGGTCAGAACCTGCCACCAACCCTACACTGAAGCATGGTGGCAGCATCATGCTGTGGGGGTGTTTTTCAGCGGCAGGGGCTGGGAGACTAGTCAGGATCGATGAACGGAGAAAAGTACAGAGAGATCCTTGATGAAAACCTGCTCCAGAGCTCTCAAGAGCTCAGACTGGGGCGAAGGTTCACCTTCCAACAGGACACCGACCCAAAGCACACAGCCAAGGCAAAGCAGGAGTGGCTTTGGGACAAGTCTCGGAATGTCCTTGAGTGGTCCAGACAGAGCCTGGACTTGATCATGATCTAACATCTCTGGAAAGACCTGAAAATAGCTTTGCAACAAAGCTCCCAATCCAACCTGACAGAGTTTGAGGATCTGCAGAGAAGAATGTGAGAAACTCCCCAAATACAGGTGTGCCAAGACTGCAACATCATACCCAAGAAGACTCAAGGCTGTAATTGCTGCCAAAGATCTTCAACAAAGAACTAAGTAAAGGGTCTGAATACTAATGTAGATATTTGTTTTTTATTCATAATACATTTGCAAAAATTTCTAAAAACCTGTTTTTGCTTTGTCATTATGGGGTATTGTGTGGAGATTGATGAGGGGGGAAAAAACGATCTTATCAATTTTAGAATAAGTCTGTAACCTAACAAAATGTGAAAATGTCAAGAGGTCTAAATACATTCCGAAGGCACTTTATATAAACCAGAGGCTTTCACAAATATTAGAGACATCATTTCACAATGTCAAGGTTCTCTGGAGGTCTCTGATAAGCAGCTGTGGCTTTATCCTCATTCTACCTCCAAAACAAACCTTGTGAGTTACCTGTGTGACACACAACATAAATGCTTGTCTGTCTGCGATGGGAGAAAAGGGGTGGAGACATTTGCTGTTTTCGTTTAGCACAGATTTGAACACCGAAGTCCCCTGAATCAAATTGAGTAGCCAGCCGGTGCACTGGTATTTGGTACCAGGTTCTAAGAATAGTAGCCCCCCTACACTTGGCATATACCAAGAATAGAAACTAGTGCTGTCCACGAAGTTACAACGGAACGACTTGACTTGTGTAGTGTTAGCTAGCTACATAGTTTTCTTTGCTATCTTTTTATCTAAGATAATTGTGTAGCTTTGAGTAATTATCGGTTAGATAGCCAGCTATTTTTCGCCTGCCGCGCTGCCGTCCTCCTACCTAGCCAACACTGCTAGCTAGCCAACTTCTACCGAATAGCAGCACTGTAGAAACTTACATTACAACGGAACGACTTGATTAGCGTAGTGTTAGCTAGTTGTCTTTCCTGTCCTTGTATCCATGATAATTGTGTAGTTTAGAGAAATTTAGTGAAATTGTCGAGGTTACCTAGCCAGCTTCACTTTCAACAACGTAGCCACTGCTAGCCAGGCTACTTCACCAGCCAGCAGTACTATATCATTTTAGTCAATAAGATCTTGTATTTTATTCTTATTTTTTGCAACGTAAGCTTAACTTTCTGAACATTCGAGACGTGTAGCCCACTTGTCATTCTAAGCTCCTTTACATTAGCGTAGCCTCTTCTGTAGCCTGTCAACCATGTGTCTGTCTATCCCTGTTCTCTCCTCTCTGCACAGACCATACAAACGCTTCACACCGCGTGGCCGCGCCCACCCTAACCTGGTGGTCCCAGCCCGCACGACCCACGTGGAGTTCCAGGTCTCCGGTAGCCTCTGGAACTGCCGATCTGCGGCCAACAAGGCAGAGCTCATCTCAGCCTATGCGTCCCTCCAGTCCCTCGACTTCCTGGCACTGACGGAGACATGGCTCACCACAGATAACACTGCTACTCCTACTGCTCTCTCTTCGTCTGCCCACGTGTTCTCGCACACCCCGAGACCTTCTGGTCAGCGGGGTGGTGGCACCGGGATCCTCATCTCTCCCAAGTGGTCATTCTCTCTTTCTCCCCTTACCCATCTGTCTATCGCCTCCTTTGAATTCCATGCTGTCACAGTTACCAGCCCTTTCAAGCTTAACATCCTTATCATTTATCGCCCTCCAGGTTCCCTTGGAGAGTTCATCAATGAGCTTGATGCCTTGATAAGCTCCTTTCCTGAGGACGGCTCACCTCTCACAGTTCTGGGTGACTTTAACCTCCCCATGTCTACCTTTGACTCATTCCTCTCTGCCTCCTTCTTTCCACTCCTCTCCTCTTTTGACCTCACCCTCTCACCTTCCCCCCCTACTCACAAGGCAGGCAATACGCTTGACCTCATCTTTACTAGATGCTGTTCTTCCACTAACCTCATTGCAACTCCCCTCCAAGTCTCCGACCACTACCTTGTATCCTTCTCCCTCTCGCTCTCATCCAACACTTCCCACACTGCCCCTACTCGGATGGTATCGCGCCGTCCCAACCTCCGCTCTCTCTCCCCCGCTACTCTCTCCTCTTCCATCCTATCATCTCTTCCCTCTGCCCAAACCTTCTCCAACCTATCTCCTGATTCTGCCTCCTCAACCCTCCTCTCCTCCCTTTCTGCATCCTTTGACTCTCTATGTCCCCTATCCTCCAGGCCGGCTCGGTCCTCCCCTCCCGCTCCGTGGCTCGACGACTCATTGCGAGCTCACAGAACAGGGCTCCGGGCAGCCGAGCGGAAATGGAGGAAAACTCGCCTCCCTGCGGACCTGGCATCCTTTCACTCCCTCCTCTCTACATTTTCCTCTTCTGTCTCTGCTGCTAAAGCCACTTTCTACCACTCTAAATTCCAAGCATCTGCCTCTAACCCTAGGAAGCTCTTTGCCACCTTCTCCTCCCTCCTGAATCCTCCTCCCCCTCCCCCCCCCTCCTCCCTCTCTGCAGACGACTTCGTCAACCATTTTGAAAAGAAGGTCGACGACATCCGATCCTCGTTCGCTAAGTCAAACGACACCGCTGGTTCTGCTCACACTGCCCAACCCTGTGCTTTGACCTCTTTCTCCCCTCTCTCTCCAGATGAAATCTCGCGTCTTGTGACGGCCGGCCGCCCAACAACCTGCCCGCTTGACCCTATCCCCTCCTCTCTTCTCCAGACCATTTCCGGAGACCTTCTACCTTACCTCACCTCGCTCATCAACTCATCCTTGACTGCTGGCTACGTCCCTTCCGTCTTCAA
Organism: Salvelinus fontinalis; assembly: GCF_029448725.1. Taxonomy (NCBI): domain Eukaryota; kingdom Metazoa; phylum Chordata; class Actinopteri; order Salmoniformes; family Salmonidae; genus Salvelinus; species Salvelinus fontinalis. Next base: position 20,548,568 of record NC_074694.1, read on the forward strand.
GAGAGCGAGAGTTGCACCCCTTCTGAAAAAACCTACACTCGATCCCTCCGATGTCAACAACTACAGACCAGTATCCCTTCTTTCTTTTCTCTCCAAAACTCTTGAACGTGCCGTCCTTGGCCAGCTCTCCTGCTATCTCTCTCAGAATGACCTTCTTGATCCAAATCAGTCAGGTTTCAAGACTAGTCACTCAACTGAGACCGCTCTTCTCTGTATCACGGAGGCGCTCCGCACTGCTAAAGCTAACTCTCTCTCCTCTGCTCTCATCCTTCTAGACCTATCGGCTGCCTTCGATACTGTGAACCATCAGATCCTCCTCTCCACCCTCTCCGAGTTGGGCATCTCCGGCGCGGCCCACGCTTGGATTGCGTCCTACCTGACAGGTCGCTCCTACCAGGTGGCGTGGCGAGAATCTGTCTCCTCACCACGCGCTCTCACCACTGGTGTCCCCCAGGGCTCTGTTCTAGGCCCTCTCCTATTCTCGCTATACACCAAGTCACTTGGCTCTGTCATAACCTCACATGGTCTCTCCTATCATTGCTATGCAGACGACACACAATTAATCTTCTCCTTTCCCCCTTCAGATGACCAGGTGGCGAATCGCATCTCTGCATGTCTGGCAGACATATCAGTGTGGATGACGGATCACCACCTCAAGCTGAACCTCGGCAAGACGGAGCTGCTCTTCCTCCCGGGGAAGGACTGTCCGTTCCATGATCTCGCCATCACGGTTGACAACTCCATTGTGTCCTCCTCCCAGAGCGCTAAGAACCTTGGCGTGATCCTGGACAACACCCTGTCGTTCTCCACCAACATCAAGGCGGTGGCCCGTTCCTGTAGGTTCATGCTCTACAACATCCGCAGAGTACGACCCTGCCTCACACAGGAAGCGGCGCAGGTCCTAATCCAGGCACTTGTCATCTCCCGTCTGGATTACTGCAACTCGCTGCTGGCTGGGCTCCCTGCCTGTGCCATTAAACCCCTACAACTCATCCAGAACGCCGCAGCCCGTCTGGTGTTCAACCTTCCCAAGTTCTCTCACGTCACCCCGCTCCTCCGCTCTCTCCACTGGCTTCCAGTTGAAGCTCGCATCCGCTACAAGACCATGGTGCTTGCCTACGGAGCTGTGAGGGGAACGGCACCTCAGTACCTTCAGGCTCTGATCAGGCCCTACACCCAAACAAGGGCACTGCGTTCATCCACCTCTGGCCTGCTCGCCTCCCTACCACTGAGGAAGTACAGTTCCCGCTCAGCCCAGTCAAAACTGTTCGCTGCTCTGGCCCCCCAATGGTGGAACAAACTCCCTCACGACGCCAGGACAGCGGAGTCAATCACCACCTTCCGGAGACACCTGAAACCCCACCTCTTCAAGGAATACCTAGGATAAAGCAATCCTTCTGCCCCCCCCCCCCCCTTAAAAGATCTGATGCACTATTGTAAAGTGGCTGTTCCACTGGATGTCATAAGGTGAATGCACCAATTTGTAAGTCGCTCTGGATAAGAGCGTCTGCTAAATGACTTAAATGTAAATGTAATGTAATTGTAGCGGTTTCAGGGGTTGTGTGGTGGATGGACGTTATGTGCCTGCAAGGTTTCTTCGTTTTTTGTCTGCTATGACCACGGACAGCAATGTGAAGTATTCCCCAGAGGCAGGACCACGGACAGCAATGTGAAGTATTCCCCAGAGGCAGGACCACGGACAGCAATGTGAAGTATTCCCCAGAGGCAGGACCACGGACAGCAATGTGAAGTATTCCCCAGGGGCAGGACCCCAGACAGCAATGTGAAGTATTCTCCAGAGGCAGGACCACGGACAGCAATGTGAAGTATTCCCCAGAGGCAGGACCACGGACAGCAATGTGAAGTATTCCCCAGAGGCAGGACCACGGACAGCAATGTGAAGTATTCCCCAGAGGCAGGACCACGGACAGCAATGTGAAGTATTCCCCAGGGGCAGGACCACAGACAGCAATGTGAAGTATTCTCCAGAGGCAGGACCATGGACAGCTCGGGGGAAACTTCTAGACCGCAGCAGAACTGACACGCCTGTCTCCAGTTGTAATCAGAGCCAAACTGCAGACAGGTGAAACCAATCAGTGCCTCTAACTACGCCCTGGGCTTTGTAGCTTTGTATTTTCTTTGACCCCGGCTGGTGAAGGAGTACGAGGTTATTAGAGAGACAGAGTGTATGGTGGAGAAGGAGGTTTTTAACAAGAAAGGAAATCATGATTTCAACAAGGATTGAACCCCCAAAGACCAAGTACGGAGGACCTTCAACTGGTGACGAAGTGTTTACTCTGTTTAGAGTTTTGTATTTCAGGAATGCTGCCGAAGCCTGATAGTAATAAACCTATTCAACCCTTCACTTGGACTGGTGGTGTGTGTTTGTATGTGTAAACTCTGCCTTTCAAAAGATCTTGGCGCCGAAACCGCCACATTATTCAAGAAAGTGTACATATGACAGAGGAAGATGGTGGGAGGAGCTATAGTAAGATGGTCTCATTGTAATAGCTGGAATGGAATCAATGGAATGGGAGCAAACACATGGAATCAACCTACTTGACTCCGTCCTAGTCATTCCATTCCAGCCATCGCAATGAGCACATCCTCCTATAGCTTCTCACCAGCCTCCTCTGACATACTTTAGGACATATGACATACAGTGCATTCAGAATGTATTTAGACCCCTTGAAAAAGTGTCTGAATACTTATGTAAATAAGGTATGTTTATTTTTAATACATTTGTTAATTTCTAAAAACACGTTTTCCCTTTGTCATTATGGGGTATTGTTTGTAGATTGAGACAAAACATTTATTTAATACATTTTAGTACAAAGCTGTAATGTAACAATGTGGAAAAAGGAAAGGGGTCTGAATACTTTCAAATGCACTGTATGCAGGCCCATTATCCACCTTTCACAGAAAAATGCATTGAAAGTAACGGGAGCGTAACTTTTTTCACCTCAACTGGCTATCGGAGTTTACCCACCAATTTATTTTACTACATCACTGCAGACAACCAATCAGTGCCACTCCATATCACCCAGTGACAGTTTACCTGTTTGTCCCAGTTTGTTCGCTAGTCAACCATGTCTGTCGTCTCTGGAGAAACAGAGGTAGCGCCTTATTTGTTATTAAGTTATTAAGCTAGATAGGGAATAGGGTGCCACTTGCGACACACACACAGTTTAATCCAGCCGTGAGACAGAATGCTGACTCGGCCCGGTCCTCGATCGATACCTGCTGTCAGAAGAGGAAAAAGGGAGTCCTGACAAATTCTCAAACTCAATTACTTCACTTAACACAACATGACAAATTATTCAGGCAGGCAATGACACAGCAAGGCGACCACACACAAACAGATAAAAACAATGGAAATAAAAACGGAAATACTTACTACACAACATATAAGAGGACAAAAAAACAACTGAACAACTAAAAAGCACCCCAAGGAAAAGCAAAGATAAAAACACACACTGCTCAGTGGCCCTACGCTCCCTCTCACAAATCTGTAAGCACACCCCTAAACACAACACACAAACAAATGTACACCCCATGGATATAATACTCACCCACATATAGTAACTGTACATAATCAAGCGGTACATTAAAGGCTCATGGTCCCACATGACCCACTCAATCTCGTTTTTTTGTTTCTCTCTCCCTTTCTTGCTCTCTATTACTCTTTCCCTCCTTCCAGTGCTTCAGCTGGCCTCCTATGACCTAGAAAAGAGGCATAGAAAGCAGGCCATTGAGGCCAGGGACACTAACTAGCACAGGCAGGTCGATCGCCTCCAAATGCGTTTTTTGACATTTGTCCAATGATAGATATACAGCGATGTTTGTAGCAGTTGAATAAACTTCTAATATCAACCGAATCTCCTGAGATCATGTTGAACTAGTAGCAGTCTACCAGAAGTCAGGCCATCATCTCTCAATGAGCAGCTGAGACACTGGATGTGCCTCCTATGGGCCCTGGTCAAAAGTAGTGCACTACTGTAGGGAATAGGGGGCAATTTGGGACGAAGGCCCCTGCTTCATTGGTCCTCTCCGTTCCCCACTCTACACACTGAATCTAGAGTTTTGTTTTCAAATGAGATGCGCTTTCTCTCTCTTATTAATAGTGTGTATATTCATTCGGAGGATGCTACACAAGGACAGAAATAATGTAGCCTTCATTGCATTATTTTGAACACAAATTTTAAAGGAAACATTATCTCAGTGGAAGAAAAACTGCTTTGGATTCAGCGCAGCCCTACAATCTGCATGTAGTCTACTGTGGTATTTCATACACACTGTGTGTGTGTGAGACCTAAATAAGTAGGGCATCATTCTGAATTACAATGGGCCTACCCACTGTGTAATCTAACCTGAGCATACTGAGGAGCACAGCATTAAAAAAAGCATAAGATCCCAACTGAGTACTGATACACTACAGTGTATTCAGAAAGTATTCAGACCCCTTGACTTTTTCCACATTTGTTACTTTACAGCCTTATTCTAAAATTGATTGATTGATTGATTATAATGGGCTTTTTTCCCCTTCATCAAGCTACACACAATACCCCATGATGACAAATGTATTAAAACATGTTTTTGATAAACTTGTTATCACTATGTCTTTATGGGGTTTTGTGTGTAGATTGATGAGGAAAATCTTTAATTCAATCCGTTTTAGAATAAGGCCTGTATGGTAGAAAATGACAAGATTATGTTTTAATACTGTTTATGCATCAAATAAGCCATGCAATCTCCAATCCCCATAGACAAACATTGGAATGGCCTTACTTGTCACGTCCTGACCATAGTGCTTATGTGTTTTGCTTGTTTTAGTGTTGGTCAGGACGTGAGCTGGGTGGGCATTCTATGTTGTGTGTCTAGTTTGTCTAGTTTGTCTGTTTCTGTGTTCAGCCTAATATGGTTCTCAATCAGAGGCAGCTGTCAATCGTTGTCCCTGATTGAGAATCATATATAGGTGGCTTGTTTTGTGTTGGGATTTTGTGGGTGGTTGTTTTCTGTGTCAGTGTTTGTGCCACACGGGACTGTGACGATTAGTTTGTTTTGTTATTTTGTAATTGTATATTGTTTTCATGTTATTAAAATCATGGAAACTTACCACGCTGTATATTGGTCCTCCGATCCTTCTCGCCTCTCCTCGTCCGATGAGGAGGACGAAATAGACTGCCGTTACATTACTGAAGAGCTCAGTGACTTTCAACGTGACACCGTCATAGGATGCCACCTTTCCAACAAGTCAGTTTCTTAAATTTCTGCCCTGCTAGAGCTGCCCCAGTCAACTGAAAGTGTTGTTATTGTGAAGTGGAAACATCTAAAAACAAAATAAATAAATACACACACATACATACATTTATATACATAGTTTGAACAGACTGTAGTAGGCTACTAGTGGTACTGCAGGGATGCTACAAAGTACTGGAAAATATCAAAACAACGAAGGCTTCATTAAAAAGTGTCAAATTAGAGGCCCAACATACTTATAATTCTGAAAAGTTGTTGCAACAACAACAACCACCATTTCCCTTCTCATATATGAACTGCTAATTCCTGCAAATATAAAACTGTATGCCAAATGGCATACTGCTCCCTACAGTACATTACTTTTGACCAGAGCCCTGGGCAAAAGTAGGGTCCCTGGGCAAAAGTGGTGCGCTACATAGGGAATGCAATTGGGATGCATTTAAAATGCAACCTAGTTTTACAGTATTTCAACACAGTACCCCTTATAATACATAGACAAGACCAGCAGCTCTGTCAGCCTGAAAATGTCTCCTGAACTAACAGAGTGACGGCTGGGCCATCACTAATTAGGCATTGCTCCTGTCCTGGTCAAAGCCCCACTGGGTCTCCACTGGGTTTTGTTAGCACTAAGGGGAGAGGAGAGGTCTTGTCTCCTCTGGGCTTTGTTAGCACTAAGGGGAGAGGAGAGGTCTTGTCTCCACTGGGCTTTGTTAGCACTAAGGGGAGAGGAGAGGTCTTGTCTCCACTGGGCTTTGTTAGCACTAAGGGGAGAGGAGAGGTCTTGTCTCCTCTGGGCTTTGTTAGCACTAAGGGGAGAGGAGAGGTCTTGGTCTCCACTGGGCTTTGTTAGCACTAAGGGGAGAGGAGAGGTCTTGGTCTCCACTGGGCTTTGTTAGCACTAAGGGGAGAGGAGAGGTCTTGTCTCCTCTGGGCTTTGTTAGCACTAAGGGGAGAGGAGAGGTATTGGTCTCCTCTGGGCTTTGTTAGCACTAAGGGGAGAGGAGAGGTCTTGGTCTCCACTGGGTTTTGTTAGCACTAAGGGGAGAGGAGAGGTATTGGTCTCCTCTGGGCTTTGTTAGCACTAAGGGGAGAGGAGAGGTCTTGTCTCCTCTGGGCTTTGTTAGCACTAAGGGGAGAGGAGAGGTCTTGGTCTCCACTGGGCTTTGTTAGCACTAAGGGGAGAGGAGAGGTCTTGTCTCCTCTGGGCTTTGTTAGCACTAAGGGGAGAGGAGAGGTCTTGGTCTCCACTGGGCTTTGTTAGCACTAAGGGGAGAGGAGAGGTCTTGGTCTCCACTGGGCTTTGTTAGCACTAAGGGGAGAGGAGAGGTCTTGTCTCCTCTGGGCTTTGTTAGCACTAAGGGGAGAGGAGAGGTATTGGTCTCCTCTGGGCTTTGTTAGCACTAAGGGGAGAGGAGAGGTCTTGGTCTCCACTGGGTTTTGTTAGCACTAAGGGGAGAGGAGAGGTATTGGTCTCCTCTGGGCTTTGTTAGCACTAAGGGGAGAGGAGAGGTCTTGTCTCCTCTGGGCTTTGTTAGCACTAAGGGGAGAGGAGAGGTCTTGGTCTCCACTGGGCTTTGTTAGCACTAAGGGGAGAGGAGAGGTCTTGTCTCCTCTGGGCTTTGTTAGCACTAAGGGGAGAGGAGAGGTCTTGGTCTCCACTGGGCTTTGTTAGCACTAAGGGGAGAGGAGAGGTCTTGGTCTCCACTGGGCTTTGTTAGCACTAAGGGGAGAGGAGAGGTCTTGTCTCCTCTGGGCTTTGTTAGCACTAAGGGGAGAGGAGAGGTATTGGTCTCCTCTGGGCTTTGTTAGCACTAAGGGGAGAGGAGAGGTCTTGGTCTCCACTGGGTTTTGTTAGCACTAAGGGGAGAGGAGAGGTATTGGTCTCCTCTGGGCTTTGTTAGCACTAAGGGGAGAGGAGAGGTCTTGTCTCCTCTGGGCTTTGTTAGCACTAAGGGGAGAGGAGAGGTCTTGGTCTCCACTGGGCTTTGTTAGCACTAAGGGGAGAGGAGAGGTCTTGTCTCCTCTGGGCTTTGTTAGCACTAAGGGGAGAGGAGAGGTCTTGGTCTCCACTGGGCTTTGTTAGCACTAAGGGGAGAGGAGAGGTCTTGTCTCCTCTGGGCTTTGTTAGCACTAAGGGGAGAGGAGAGGTCTTGGTCTCCTCTGGGCTTTGTTAGCACTAAGGGGAGAGGAGAGGTCTTGGTCTCCACTGGGCTTTGTTAGCACTAAGGGGAGAGGAGAGGTCTTGGTCTCCTCTGGGCTTTGTTAGCACTAAGGGGAGAGGAGAGGTCTTGGTCTCCTCTGGGCTTTGTTAGCACTAAGGGGAGAGGAGAGGTCTTGGTCTCCACTGGGCTTTGTTAGCACTAAGGGGAGAGGAGAGGTCTTGTCTCCTCTGGGCTTTGTTAGCACTAAGGGGAGAGGAGAGGTCTTGGTCTCCACTGGGCTTTGTTAGCACTAAGGGGAGAGGAGAGGTCTTGTCTCCTCTGGGCTTTGTTAGCACTAAGGGGAGAGGAGAGGTCTTGGTCTCCTCTGGGCTTTGTTAGCACTAAGGGGAGAGGAGAGGTCTTGGTCTCCACTGGGCTTTGTTAGCACTAAGGGGAGAGGAGAGGTCTTGGTCTCCTCTGGGCTTTGTTAGCACTAAGGGGAGAGGAGAGGTCTTGGTCTCCTCTGGGCTTTGTTAGCACTAAGGGGAGAGGAGAGGTCTTGGTCTCCTCTGGGCTTTGTTAGCACTAAGGGGAGAGGAGAGGTCTTGGTCTCCACTGGGCTTTGTTAGCACTAAGGGGAGAGGAGAGGTCTTGGTCTCTGGGCTTTGTTAGCACTAAGGGGAGAGGAGAGGTCTTGGTCTCCTCTGGGCTTTGTTAGCACTAAGGGGAGAGGAGAGGTCTTGGTCTCCACTGGGCTTTGTTAGCACTAAGGGGAGAGGAGAGGTCTTGTCTCCTCTGGGCTTTGTTAGCACTAAGGGGAGAGGAGAGGTCTTGGTCTCCACTGGGCTTTGTTAGCACTAAGGGGAGAGGAGAGGTCTTGTCTCCTCTGGGCTTTGTTAGCACTAAGGGGAGAGGAGAGGTCTTGGTCTCCTCTGGGCTTTGTTAGCACTAAGGGGAGAGGAGAGGTCTTGGTCTCCACTGGGCTTTGTTAGCACTAAGGGGAGAGGAGAGGTCTTGTCTCCTCTGGGCTTTGTTAGCACTAAGGGGAGAGGAGAGGTCTTGGTCTCCACTGGGCTTTGTTAGCACTAAGGGGAGAGGAGAGGTCTTGTCTCCTCTGGGCTTTGTTAGCACTAAGGGGAGAGGAGAGGTCTTGGTCTCCTCTGGGCTTTGTTAGCACTAAGGGGAGAGGAGAGGTCTTGGTCTCCACTGGGCTTTGTTAGCACTAAGGGGAGAGGAGAGGTCTTGGTCTCCTCTGGGCTTTGTTAGCACTAAGGGGAGAGGAGAGGTCTTGGTCTCCTCTGGGCTTTGTTAGCACTAAGGGGAGAGGAGAGGTCTTGGTCTCCTCTGGGCTTTGTTAGCACTAAGGGGAGAGGAGAGGTCTTGGTCTCCACTGGGCTTTGTTAGCACTAAGGGGAGAGGAGAGGTCTTGGTCTCCTCTGGGCTTTGTTAGCACTAAGGGGAGAGGAGAGGTCTTGGTCTCCTCTGGGCTTTGTTAGCACTAAGGGGAGAGGAGAGGTCTTGGTCTCCACTGGGCTTTGTTAGCACTAAGGGGAGAGGAGAGGTCTTGTCTCCTCTGGGCTTTGTTAGCACTAAGGGGAGAGGAGAGGTCTTGGTCTCCACTGGGCTTTGTTAGCACTAAGGGGAGAGGAGAGGTCTTGTCTCCTCTGGGCTTTGTTAGCACTAAGGGGAGAGGAGAGGTCTTGGTCTCCTCTGGGCTTTGTTAGCACTAAGGGGAGAGGAGAGGTCTTGGTCTCCACTGGGCTTTGTTAGCACTAAGGGGAGAGGAGAGGTCTTGGTCTCCTCTGGGCTTTGTTAGCACTAAGGGGAGAGGAGAGGTCTTGGTCTCCTCTGGGCTTTGTTAGCACTAAGGGGAGAGGAGAGGTCTTGGTCTCCACTGGGCTTTGTTAGCACTAAGGGGAGAGGAGAGGTCTTGGTCTCCACTGGGCTTTGTTAGCACTAAGGGGAGAGGAGAGGTCTTGTCTCCTTTGGGCTTTGTTAGCACTAAGGGGAGAGGAAAATTGTACTGAGCACACAGCTATTTTTTCACACAATGCAACAAATTGTATCAGAAACATGCCTAAGACGTCACAGTGCAGTTAAATCAAAGCAAGCAGGATGTCTTGGTAATAACAAGTGATAATGCAAGTGAAGCCATGGTTTACAATATGTGTAATTATAAAACCTATTGCCTTTCTGTTTATGTGACTAGTCTTTGTGTACATCACAAATGGCACCCTTTTCCCTACATACAGTAGTTTACTAGTTTTGACAGCCCCAGTGATGGTCTATAATTAGAGTGGTGATAACAGACTGAAGTCAAAAGTGGAATGTAAACTACAGTACATAATGCTTTATTTGTGTTGATGGATGGTGAAGTGAACATCTTGCCAAAAGACATCACACACACACACGCCGTATCTGTGATTCTGGCCTCAGGGTGAACACTACACTGTATAACAAGCAGGCCCCCTGCCAGATAATAAACTAATGACTTTGTGCTTCTATGGGTGTTTGTTTTCTGACAGGGTGGGCCAGGGCCATGTACTGTATATATAGTACATATTGTATACAGAAATATGCCATATCTAGAGTAGGCAGGGCTTTACTATTACTAATGCCAGGAAGATCATTTCTCACTCTTGTGTCACAATGATTGATGGTGGCCCATGCCAACTGCAAAGAGCTGGATAGACTGACACTGAACCTGGCAGAGATTGGGGATGAGGTAAGCTTCTATGATGAAGGATTTCAGATATAAGAAATAACATATTTGCTGTTGTGCCTGAGAGTTTGAGTTTAAAATGTGATTAAGTCTGCATCTATGAGTGTACGTTCATCTAGGTGTGTGTGTGTGTGTGTGTGTTTAAGAGAGTCTGCGTGTGCATGCGAGTAGCAAATAAGACAGGTGTGGTGACAATAAAACAGCACTTGTTCAGTCTTTATACTGAATGAGTTATGGGGAGTGACATAGTAGATTTGTCTTTGTGAGTGAAGTTATTACTTTTTCGCTAAAATATCCACCTCATTTTCAAACGCTTTTAAAACACAGAAGACAAAATGGGGAAACTTCCTCTGCGCATTATCATAATTCATATGCATTCCACTAGAAAACCCTGTATTAGAATGTTTCTGTTAGACGATATTTCCTGACAAAATACCATACTACTGACCTGCTAATATGGCTGGACCTTATAGGCTAAACTGCTGTGAAAATACCCATAACTGATCCAAATGGTTGCCCAATCAGGAAGGCTAGATGTAGTCATTTCAAAATGATCATGCATTCAAAACGCCAGGCATTTGAGCAGATATTCTAATGGCCTGTTAACTGCAGTTTACAGCCTAGACTAGAGATTTGTACTCACTAGAAAACAAAACATTCATAACATTGTGTTGGGGGGTTAGGCATCTAAAGCTCATTTCCTGCATTTTTACACAATCCAATATCATTCATATCATATCATTAATTTAGAACAAAAAGTAAGCAAAAATGCCCACAGTCATCAAGCTAGGTAAGAAGTCATTATTAAATATGTTTAAGTGGTTAATAAGGCTGAACTAGATCAAAGGTAATTAAATAATAAATATTGTGTTCCTCCCTTGACCCATAGCCTAACAAATGAACAACTCTTGAAAAAATACTAAGGCTTTTGTCTTTATTAAGACATCCTCTATATAACATTTCAGCCAGACCGACCAGCCAGCCTGAGCCGCCTTCACGCCCGACCCCCAGCAGTCTAGTCAACAACTTAACTCTCTCCCAACAATTTCCTTCCCAGTTCACACCTTGCATTTCTTTAGTTCCCAAGGGAAAGGTTTGGAACAAAAAACATATACATTAACACACAGAAACAGCAAATCCTCCATATAATTAATCTCATAGGATGAATAGTACTGTAGAGCTCTTTTTACTTGCACACAATATGGCTGGGTCGCCCTGTCCTGTCCCTAGTGGTCCACCACTCTGCAGCACCCCAACCCAACACACCCCGGTCAGCTTTAGGATCTTAGTGAAACATTGATTATTGGTTTGGGGTGTGTTAGGCCAAGGCCAGAGTGACAACCCACAGGACGGCAGACCCCCAGGGCCAGGACTGAGCAGCCCAGCAGCGAGGAATTGCCTAAACAGCTATCTCCCTTGACGAGGGCATGTTTTCAATACAGACTCCTTTAGTCATACTTTATTCCATATAAAGCATCCAGACCTTATGGAAGTTTCCTAGTATACCCTCAGTGGTGGAAAAAGTACCCAACTGTCATACTTGAGTAAAAGTAACGATACCTTAATAGAACATGACTCAAGTAAAAGTCACCCAGTAAAATACTCCTTGAGTAAAAGTGTTTGGTTTTAAATATACTTTGGTATCAAAAGTAAATGTAATTGCAAAAAATATCCTCAAGTATCAAGTTCCTTATATTTCAAATTCCTTATATTAAGCAAACCAGAGTGCACCATTTTCTTGTTTTTGTTATTTACAGATAGCCAGGGGCATGCTCAGATACTCAGACATCTTTACAAACTATGCATTTGTGTTTAGTGAGTGGGCCAGATCAGAGGCAGTAGGGATGACCAGGGATGTTCTCTTGATACACTACATGTCCAACAGTATGTGGACACCTGCTCGTTGAACATTTTATTCCAAAATCTTTGACATTAATATGGAGTTGGTCCCCCCTTTGCTGCTATAACAGCTTTCCACTAGATGTTGGAACATTGCTGCGGGGACTTGCTTCCAATCAGCCATAGGAGCATTAGTGAGGTCGGGCACTAATGTTGGGCAATTTGGCCTGGCTTGCAGTCGGTGTTTCAATGAAGTTGCTTCCAGAAGCAGTTTGGAACTCGGTAGTGAGTGTTGCAACCGAGGACAGATGATGTATACACACACACTCCGCACTTCAGAACTCGGCAGTCCCGTTCTGTGAGCTTGTGTGGCCTACCACTTCGCAGCTAAGCCGTTGTTGCTCCTAGACATTTCCACTTCACAATGACAGCACCTACAGCACGAACTGACTTGTTGGAAAGGTGGCATCCTATGACGGTGCAAAGTCACTGAGCTCTTCAGTAAGGCCATTCTACTACCAATGTGTCTCTATGGAGACTGCATGGCTGTGTGCTCAATGTTATACACCTGCCAGCAACGGATGTGGCTGAAATAAACTAATCCACTAATTTGAAGGGTTATCCACATACTTTAGTATATATAGTGTAAGTGTGAATTGGATCATTTTCCAGTACTTTTGGGTGTCAGGGAAAATGTATGGTGTAAAAAGTACATGATTTTCTTTAGGAATTTAGGGAAGTAAAAGTAAAAGTTGACAAAATCTAAATAGTGAAGTACAGATACCCCAAAAAACTACTTAAAAAGGAAAGATTCACCGATTTTAAATGTTACATTGTTTTTGTACATCTCTGAGCAATGTTCTATTTATTCCCTGGGTCATTTCTTGTGTATCTGAGTTGTTGGCGTTCAAGCAGGCAGAAATCTGGCAGGTATGACGTAGCATTGTGATAGTCGTTCTCATTACACTGGAAGTTAATAGGAATATGACTTTTAGATCGCTAAAACATTTATCATACATCACATTTCAATACTGGCTGATGTCATAACTTCGGGGGATGTCTTCTCTCGAATAAGCCTTTGATCATATTTTTGCGATATTCCTTCCTCAAGAAATGTGCAAACTAACAAAGGGTCAAGCACTTTTTTGTCCTCCTATGATATAATGGCAGTCCGCAAACAAACATTAAAGGTGCACCCTGCCACCTACTGTGCTGGAGTGTGTTGTCAATCACAGTTTACAACATTAGCTCCACATTTCTAAATCCTCCTACCTAACTCAGTACTTCTGAGAAAATAAAGAGCCCTACTAACTTCTAATAAACCCTTCCCATCCCCAAAATCCCATCCAACCTCAATGACCGTACACTTCAATCTTTCCCTCTCTTCAACATACAACAATATAAGCACATTTCTCCTATTTGTCTGCCTCTTTAGTGCAGGGTGCCATTGCCAGAGATATTCGAGGAAGGAGATAGGAATCCAATGAATGAAGAACGTATAACGCCCCAACCAGTAGACTGTTGACCGATCGTGTTCATGTTCATGTTGACAATTAATCTTGATGGTTGGATAGTCGTCTCAAATAAAGCTGTGAAGGACCTCGGTGTTACTCTGGACCCTGATCTCTCTTTTGACAAACATATCAAGACAGTTTCAAGGACAGCTTTTTTCCATCTCCGTAAAATTGCAAAAATCTGAAACTTTCTGTATAAAAGTTATGCAAAAAATTAATCCATTCTTTTGACACTTCTAGGTTAGACTACTGCAATGCTCTACTTTCCGGCTACCCGGATAGGGCACTAAATAAACTTCAGTTAGTGCTAAACACAGGTGCTAGAATCTTGACTAGAACCAAACAATTTGATCATATTACTCCAGTGCTAGCATCTCTACACTGGCTTCCTGTTAAGGCAAGGGCTGATTTCAAGGTTTTACTGCTAACCTACAAAGCATTACATGGGCTTGCTCCTACCTATCTTTCCGATTTGGTCCTGCCGTACATACCTACACGTACGCTACGGTCACAAGACGCAGGCCTCCTAATTGTCCCTAGAATTTCTAAGCAAACAGCTGGAGGCAGGGCTTTCTCCTATAGATCTCCATTTTTATGGAATGGACTGCCTAGCCATGTGAGAGACGCAGACTCGGTCTCAACCTTTAAGTCTTTATTGAAGACTCATCTCTTCAGTAGGTCCCTATGATTGAGTGTAGTCTGGCCCAGGAGTGTGAAGCTGAACGGAAAGGCACTGGAGCAACGAACCGCCCTTGCGGTCTCTGCCTGGCCAGTTCCCCTCTTTCCACTGGGATTCTCTGCCTCTAACCTATTACAGGGGCTGAGTCACTGGCTTACTGGTGCTCTTCCATGCCCCTAGGTGGGGTGCGTCACTTGAGTGGGTTGAGTCAGTGACGTGATCTTCCTGTCCGGGTTGGCGCCCCCCCCCCCTTGGGTTGTGCTGTGGCAGAGATCTTCATGGGCTATACTCGGGCTTGTCTCAGGATGGTAAATTGGTGGTTAAAGATATCCCTCTAGTGGTGTGGGGGCTGTGCTTTGGCAAAGTGGATGGGGTTATATCCTGCCTGTTTGGCCCTGTCCGGGGGTATCGTCAGACGGGGCCACGGTGTCTCCTGACCTCTGTCTCCAGTATTTATACTTCAGTAGTTTATGTCGGGGGGCTAGGGTCAGTCTATTATATCTGGAGTATTTCTCCTGTCTTATCCGGTGTCCTGTGTGAATTTAAGTATGCTCTCTCGAATTCTCGTTCTCTATCTCTTTCTTTCTCTCTGAGGACCTGAGCCCTAGGACCATGCCTCAGGACTAACTGGCCTGATGACTCCTTGCTGTCCCCAGTCCACCTGGCCGTGCTGCTGTTCCAGTTTCAACTGTTCTGCCTGCGGCTATGGAACCCTGACCTGTTCACCGGACGTGCTACTTGTCCCGGACCTGCTGTTTTCAACTCTCTAGAGACAGGAGTGGTAGAGATACTCTGAATGATTGGCTATGAAAAGCCAACTGACATTTACTTCTGAGGTGCTGACCTGTTGCACCCTCAACAACCACTGTGATTATTATTATTTGACCCTGCTGGTCATCTATGAACATTTAAACATCTTGGCTATGTTCTGTTATAATCTGCACCCGGCACAGCCAGAAGAGGACTGGCCACCCCTCATAGACTGGTTCCTCTCTAGGTTTCTTCCTAGGTTCTGGCCTTTCTAGGGAGCTTTTCCTAGCCACCGTGCTTCTACATCTGCATTGCTTGCTGTTTGGGGTTTTAGACTGGGTTTCTGTACAGCACTTTGTGACATCAGCTGATGTAAGTAAATACATACATTTGATTGATTGATGAAGTCATGTTGCATCACGCGGTTGTTAAGTTAATTGTCATGCAATCCCTTCTCAAAGTGACAATTTTCCTCAAAAGTGCGTAATATCACGATTCCAAAGCTATACAATTTTACAGATAGCAAGTTACTTATCTCACATTTTGTAAAAGATTTGTAATATTGTACTTCTTGTTGAAGAATTTCGTGCTAATTTGCATTTTTGAGCTAGCGCCCAATAGACTCCTATTCACTCCTTGAAGGAGCGCGATCCTTGTCCCACAATCACCCAAATTGCACCGAGCGGCCCATTGACGTATCATGGGAAATGTTTCCCATCTCCTCAAAAGTATAAATGTCGTTGCAAATGTCAGTCTCCTCTGTGAGGCACATCAATCTGCAGGTTGAACATGGTAAGATTGTAGACTCCTAAATTGATAGTGCATATTTTTTTGGTGATTTCACAACTACATACTTTACATGCTGATATTGGTTTTGCTACGTTTGCCACCCATCTAGCAGTTGTTATACTTAAGTAAACGTAAATACTAGACATACAATTCCTTATTTTAACCAGCACCCCCCCCCCCCCCCCCCCCCAATTCGGTTACACTGTTCTGACCAGAAAAATAAAGTTCTGAACCGGTTCGAACCCACCAAAAAATATAACCTCTGAAATATATATTTTTACACATTTAGCTTGACATTAAATTACTTCAATCAGTGCGGATATACTGTAGCAGCTATGGAGCGGGTAAGCGGTTTAATCAGTATAGGAAAGTCATTAAGAGCAAATTGTATTTTGCCGTAACAGCATCGTTTAATCATAATGAAAAACATACACACCCACGGTATACGGCACGAGGCAACTGAAATTTTGTGGGTGAGGAGAGAGCGAGAGTCAGAGAGGATGGAGGAAGCTTGCCTTGAAGCGCTGAGCATCTTGTTATGACATGCATTATCTGTTGGTTTGACGTTGGACCAGATCAAACGTTAGCTTGTCTGTGCAGAGCAGCCCTAGAATTAAAAACGTCTTACCTTTTTGTAGTTAATCAAATCAATGGGAAATGTGATGACTATAGTACCCTTAAATCCTGAACGCATCCCATTTCCTTAAAGTGCACTATATGGGCCCTGGTCACCTATGGGCCCTGGTTGATCAAAGTCCAGTCTTCGCTCCCGTCTTTTTCCTTGAAAATTACCAAGACAACCCAAGTTTAGTAACTGGCAGTGGTGCAAAGTAACTAAAAATACTTTTAAGTACTGCTGCCTGCTTCAAATCAAGGGTTGGAACTGGTTCAGGGAACAGAAAAATGGGAAATAAATACATTTGAGGAACAGAACTCGAACCGGAAACGAAAGTGATCTATTCAGTTCCGGATCAGAACCGTTATTTTAAAAGCATGGTAGGACATTGTTTTCCAGTTCCACAAAAATCGCAACAAAGCGCTTATGCAAAGCCCTCACTCTGTCACTCAGAAACTTATCCCAGCATCTTCCTGCAAGCTGGAAATCTTTGCCAGTGGGTGGGTGTGTGTGTGTGTGTGTAGGCTACCTGCCCCTCCCCTTTGAAGGATAGGTTACTGTAGCCTACTGACGATGTTACAAGTATTATTCCAAAATTAGGAAGAGATTTTTAAAAGAATGGATTCTTTTTCCAATGCTAGTTAAGGGTGAAGATGCTAAGATTTCTCCATTATTTCAATGTAATTTCCAGAGATAGCGGGAGATCAGGGTCAACGTCTCTAATTGCCATGGGGGATGAGATCTGCAGGGCATCAGAGAAGAAAAGATAGAGATGGTGGAAAGAAAAGGAGGAAAGAAAAGGAGAGTTGAGCAAGGGAGGAAAATAAAAAGAAAGCTCTCCGGGAGCAATCAGGGACTTCCCTGAAAGGCTGCCTAAAGGGACCGAGGGACACCGGCACACACCGCACGCCTTCTTTAATCCCTTGCTTTACACCGCCCACTGTATGAGCATAGAGACACATGGAACAGGCCCCCAGTAATAGCTTTGCGGGAAGGAGAGAGGGGAAGCAAGAGAGGAGAGCAGATCAGTCTAATCCACTGATGCTTTCCAATCATGCCAGAGACTAGAGAGTTGCAGGGGCCATACTTGCGAACATTAGAAACAGTTTAAATTAAAAGTTAAGCCGTCTAAAAATGCACATCAGACAATTAAAATAGTTGATTTACTTACATATGCTAGAACACAATTAGTGTAGGCCTAATACGTAAGCCTACAGTGTGCCACCCCACCAAGCCATTTGAAGTGAGTGATTTAAGTTGTATCTATCAGGGTTCCAGTTAAGACCCAAGTTCAGACTGTGTCAAGTAACAATGTTTATTGTAACAGGGGCAGGCAAACGACAGGTCAAGGCAGGCAGGGGTCGATAATCCAGAGTAGAGGCCAAGGTACAGGACGACCGGCAGGCTCAGGGTCAGGTCAGGCAGTCAGTAATCCAGATGTGGAGCAAAGGTACAGGACGACCGGCAGGCTCAGGGTCAGGTCAGGCAGTCAGTAATCCAGATGTGGAGCAAAGGTACAGGACGACCGGCAGGCTCAGGGTCAGGTCAGGCAGTCAGTAATCCAGATGTGGAGCAAAGGTACAGGACGACCGGCAGGCTCAGGGTCAGGTCAGGCAGTCAGTAATCCAGATGTGGAGCAAAGGTACAGGACGACCGGCAGGCTCAGGGTCAGGTCAGGCAGTCAGTAATCCAGATGTGGAGCAAAGGTACAGGACGACCGGCAGGCTCAGGGTCAGGTCAGGCAGTCAGTAATCCAGATGTGGAGCAAAGGTACAGGACGACCGGCAGGCTCAGGGTCAGGTCAGGCAGTCAGTAATCCAGATGTGGAGCAAAGGTACAGGACGACCGGCAGGCTCAGGGTCAGGTCAGGCAGTCAGTAATCCAGATGTGGAGCAAAGGTACAGGACGACCGGCAGGCTCAGGCTCAGGTCAGGCAGTCAGTAATCCAGATGTGGAGCAAAGGTACAGGACGACCGGCAGGCTCAGGGTCAGGTCAGGCAGTCAGTAATCCAGATGTGGAGCAAAGGTACAGGACGACCGGCAGGCTCAGGCTCAGGTCAGGCAGTCAGTAATCCAGATGTGGAGCAAAGGTACAGGACGACCGGCAGGCAGGCTCAGGCGGAGTGGTCAGCCAGGCGGGTCAGGGTCAGGACAGGCATGGGTCAAAAACCAGGATGCTGAGAAAAGAGCGACTAGGGAAAACCAGGCACTGAGACAAACCACTGGTAGGCTTGAACAAACAAGACGAACTGGCACAGACAGACAGGAAACACAGGTATAGATACCAAGAGGATAAGTGGGGAAGATGGGCGACACATGGAGGTGGAGACAAGCACAACGACAGGTGAAGCAGATCAGGGTGTGACAGTTTCGCAAATATGGTTTTGCATAGGCTATTACAGTGTTCGTTATAGACTATTTGAGGTAGCAGGCTTGCTCTTATTAATTGCTCTATGTAAAACAGGCCTACAGCATAAGCCAAATTAACTGTAGGGGAAAGTTGAGAGAAAGTGAGTTGGTGTGATGACTTTGGCCGGTTATGATAACATTGTTGCACTGATGCATTGCACATAGTTGCACAGAACAGACAGAGATGAGCACATTGAACAAGAAGACAAAGGAATTGGCAACTATTAGAGAAATGGAAATCACTTGGAAACCACTTGAGCAATGAGGCAAGGACATTTTGTAAATGATGTGCAGGCTAAACTTGGTTTGCTGTTGAATTGCTACAGTTAAATATTTCTTGTATATTATTTTTCATTATATGTAGCCTACATTGAGTATTATTTGCAGTCGTTACTATGACAATGCACACACCCTGAAAGCACTGAATGGTCTGTGTTAGCAACTCTGTGTGCAGTAGGATGGGTTGATTGACAGGCATACTGTAGAATGATAAACTTTCCTCTAGTGTGGATCTTCGCCAATGTGGGTTCCAGTCCGGACTCACGATAAACTGCTTTAAAATAACTAACACTGTTACTGCAATACTGCCATCTGTAGGATGATAACGAGAGTGCATGATTTTGTTAAGGACGGTCTTATTAAAAACTGTTTGTTCATATCCATCTACGTCAACATGTGTAATTGACTGATGCAGAACTTGTTCAAGGAAATAATCACTGTCATCTGGTGAGGTCAGCATACACTCTTGGAAAGAAAAGTTCCAAACGGGTTCTTCAGCTGTCCCCATAGGAGAACCCTTTTTGGTTCCAGGTAGATCTCTTTCGGATTCCAAGTACAACCTTCTGTATAAAGGGTTCTACCTGGAACCAAAGGGTTTCTGCCTGGAACGATTCTTTTTAGGTTCTTCGCAGAGTGGAGGGCTTACGTGTGCCAGGTTCTCATGGGACCAGCTACAATGTAGCGTTCTATCACATGCAAGTAAAGCAATGATATTAATTGGCTGATGCGCATTTTGAGACAGAAAAACTGTAATTACAGTTGCACAAGACTCATTGGCCCTCAGACCATCTATGGCTGGACAGAGGATACTCTGGTTCCTGGAGAAGTGCCAGGGACCCGCAAGTTATGGTCCTTGCTCCTGTGAGGTCAGCTTTGTCTAAAACCAATACTTAAGAACTGACTTTAAAATCAGTGCCAGCTAAATATCTGCAGGACCGATCAGCAACATCCCAGTTACTGACACTGGTACACGGATAATAAACATTGCTGTAGGCTACCCAAGTGGCTCAGCAGTCTAAGGCACTGCATCACAGTGCTTGAGGCGTCACTACATAACCGGGTTCGATCCCAGGCTGTGTCACAACCGTTCGTGAACGGGAGTCTCTTAGGGCGGCACACAATTGGCCCAGCGTTGTCCGGGTTAGGGAAGGGTTTTAGCCGAGGGGATTTTGTGGTGGGCTGGGCACCTGCAGGCTGACTTTGGTTGTCTGTTGAATGGTGTTTCCTCCAACACATTGGTGCTTCAGTGTTAAGCGGGCGGGTGTTAAGAAGTGCGGTTTGGCATGTTTCAGAGGACACATGACTCGACCTTTGCCTCTCCAGACCCAGTTGGGGAGTTGCAGGGAATGAGACAAGATCGCAATTGGATATTACGAAATTGGGGAGAAAAAAATTTGTAAAATACATCAACAAAAAATAAACATTGCTGTAGAGTTGAGGATAAACAGTCTGTCCAGTTAACACCTGATAACCTGCAAGATTACAGAATCTACATTATCTACTAACCCCCCAAACTAAGTCTGCTTCTATGTCAGAGCCATAATAAAGTTGGTAGGCTATATTGAATCCTTGGGTATAGTAGAAAAAGTGGATTGTGTTTTAAGCTTGTACTCTATTCCATGATCAACTATTGAGTATCTACTAACTGCTTCAATAGAGGCCCACAGTGGAGGCTGTATAGACAGCAGCTATTGGGAGCTCCCCCCATAACTGCTGTCTATAGAAGCAGCTCCCCAGTTCCCCCCCATAACTGCTGTCTATAGAAGCAGCTCCCTGGCTCCCCCCCCCCCATAACTGCTGTCTATAGAAGCAGCTCCCTAGCTCCCCCCCCATAACTGCTGTTATGACAGCAGTTATTGGGGGGGGGCTAGGGAGTTGCTTCGATGGACAGCAGCTATTGGAGGGGAGCAAGGCAGCTGCTTCGATGGACAGCAGCTATTGGAGGGGAGCATAACGATAAATTGTTGCTGACAATATTTTTCACGATTGAAAACGTTGTTTGAAATTGCCTTTGTTTTATATTGTTTCTTTAATAAATAATCTACCATAGATGATTGATGCAATCCGAGGGTAATGTCGCTGAGACAGTTTTGATGGGATTGTGGAGAGAGAATATAAAGAATCAATTTAGTGTTGAATAATTGCGCTAGAGTAACTCAGACTAAAAATGCAGTACTTTTGGAGCTGGCTGTGTGTGAGCAAGAAAGAGGTTTCAGACAAAAGGGTTTCAAACTATAATTTAGTCACTGCAGTCAACTCAAGGGCTTGACTGCCGACTCTTCTGTTTAGATGCATGTCACATTGATCTAAACAGGCATATATTCCGCTACATAGAACAATGAAAGACTGCTTCTATCAAAAATAACGCCTGTTCTTTAGTATGGCAACATGATTAAGATCAGACTGGGTAATTGAAGGCAAAGTGAATTCACACTGACGGGGGTTGAGAAATAGTGAGAGTTAAGCGATAAAGAGAGATATTTGTTAATCTACATGTAACAGTGCTGATAAGTCTGCTTCCCTAGATAACCACTGTCGAGATGACATCAATCATCAACTCCTTTACGAAGTACCAATCTCTCTGTTGACTGGCTAAAGCAGAATCTACACTGTCATGCACACAATGGGACATCTGTGTTAAGTTAGCGTTGTTAATTGCAAAGCATACTGTATACTGACTGTCCTCAGTCTCAACAACTTTATGGGGCCGTCTCCCTGCTCATTATCAACCTATTTATCAATAGTGTTGTGTCAGTAAGGGGTAGGGATGCTACTGTATGTAATAGCTTGGTCCACATTATATCACATCTTACAAATTATGGGGTTGACTAAGCCTAAAATTGAAGACAAGGAAATTGTTTTATTCTCACTGCGCAACTTGAATGCTCAATATTATCAAGACAATATCTCTGCCAGCTCGGTCACCGGTCCCTGCTGATTAATTTGTGTTTCAAATCAATTTAAGCAGGGACAGAATACCCTGAAGTGTTTCTTTTATCCCTGCGTGTCTGACGCCCGCACCGCAAAAAACCCTGCCTAACAATATCCTTTCCATTTTATTCACGTTAACTTTGCACTATACACATGGCGATAACTATATTTCAATGAGCTTGGTTTTTTATATCCCATAAATAACTTTATTGCAGAAATGCAGTTTGACATTTGCTATTTTTGTTTTCTGTTGAGTGAAAGCTTCATAGTTTACGTGGTAACAGTCATTGGTATAATTTAACTCAAACTTTTTTCACATGTTTAAAATAGCGAAGTACATTGATATTGTGTATGGTTATTGCGAAAATAATGCTTGTCTTTAAGAACATGATCCATATATCTAAACATTATAACATTGTCTAAATGTATAACTTGATGGTTTGCAGACTCCCCTTGGAGCATGGAATGGAACTGGCCACTCCCCTTAGTCTCTGTGGAACACCATTTCAGTTGGTTGGTTTATGGTTTATGTACATGTTCTCTTCCTCCACGTTTGATCTTAGTTATTTTTTAAGTTAAGATTTTAATAGGACGGTCCGATTTGTCATTTCAATTCATTTAGTATATTTTAAAGCGCTGGTTTATTTCATTATCATTATTTGTACTTATGTTGAGGAATAAATCCCTTACATGGTTTGCAACCTACTCCGTTGTCTCTTGTTGCCTGCTAGGTCATCCCTGACAGTGTGTCACTTCTTCCCTACCCTCCTCAACTCCAGGAATACATTTGTCATCCAGCGTCATCATAAAAATTCTGGAAAGTTAGTTTAACACGGCGACACTTCATCTTAAAGTGTTTAACCGTGAGACAGACATTTCTTG
Source organism: Salvelinus fontinalis (assembly GCF_029448725.1). Classification (NCBI taxonomy): domain Eukaryota; kingdom Metazoa; phylum Chordata; class Actinopteri; order Salmoniformes; family Salmonidae; genus Salvelinus; species Salvelinus fontinalis. Next base: position 20,571,378 of record NC_074694.1, read on the forward strand.
AAGAGAAGAGGGAGGAAACACTAATTTGGGTACTCAAGTGTCACCATCTCTACAGGGATTGTTATTGTAGTGGGGGGAAAATATGACAGTACATCAGCTTGTCTGTCAGACTTCAATTGAGATCCAAATATAGGCCTGTAGTCTTTCTCCTTAAACTGAGTCACATCTCCATATACCAGAGACACATTGCTATTGTGGAAGAGAATCAGGAGATGATGTAGACAGCAGAGTTATACTACATAGAGTTTGGTCAGCAGCTGAATCTCCTTCCATCTACCTGCACTGATACAGCATCCTCAATCCACACTTACACAATGTCCAACACATACAGTGCAAATAGCCTGGGAGTGCAGTGCAGTTGCAGAGAAAATGGTCTATGACTAGGGTGGCTGGAGTCTTAGACAATTTTTAGGGCCTTCCTCTTACACCGCCTGGTATAGAGGTCCTGGATGGCAGGAAGCTTGGCCCCAGTTATGTACTGGGCCGTACGCACTACCCTCTGTAGTGCCTTGCGGTCGGAGGGCCCGAGCAGTTGCCATAACAGGCAGTGATGCAACCAGTCAGGATGCTGTTGCTGGTGATGTGGACACCAAGGAACTTGAAGCGCTCAACCTGCTCCACTACAGCCCCGTCGATGAGAATGGGGACATGCTCGGTCCTCCTTTTCCTGTAGTCTACAATCATCTCCTTTGTCTTGCTCACACTGCCAGGTCTCTGACCTCCTCCCTATAGGCGATCTCGTTGATCAGGCCTACCACTGTTGTGTCATCAGCAAACTTAATGGTGTTGGAGTCATGCCTGGTCATGCAGTCATTAGTGAACAGGGAGTACAGGAGTGGATTGAGCATGCACCCCTGAGGAGCCCCTGTGTTGAGGATCAGTGTGGCGGATGTGTTGTTACCTACCCTAATGTGGGGGATTTAACAATAATTATAAACTGGGTGGGTCAAGCCCTGAATGCTGAAATATATCAGAGCGTATACCACAGGTATGACAAAACATTTATTTTTACTGCTTTAAATTACATTATATTTACATTTACATTTAAGTCATTTAGCAGACGCTCTTATCCAGAGCGACTTACAAATTGGTGCATTCACCTTAAGATATCCAGTGGAACAGCCACTTTACAATAGTGCATCTAAATCTTTTAAGGGGGGGGGGGGGTCAGAAGGATTACTTTATCCTATCCTAGGTATTCCTTGCATTATTATATCCAGTGTATAATAGCATTAAGGCACCTCAGGGGTGTGTGGTATATGGCCAGTATACCACAGCTAAGGGCTGTATCCAGGTACTCCACGTTGCATCATTTCTAAGAACAGCCATATACCACACCACCTCTGGCCTTATTACTTAAATAGCCTACTCTTGTAGCCGTAATATACCATATTTTATACGCAAGGTGAAGTCCTCAGGACTAAGCTAAACATAACGTTCTTTGTGACAAGGACTGGAGCATGGGAATCAGACAATGTCAGGGTGCAACCATTTATTCTCAGAGTCACAAGAAAGGCAATCCCCATAGGCCTACATCATGTCCATACGTGCTCTCCAGCTCCAGGAGCGTCTTACAACTGTCCTACAAGAGACTTCAACAGATAGCAACATGAGAGCTCAAACAAATATTCCAGGTTTATTCACATAGTCAAACAGACAGTAATGTGTTGCAACACTCAGAGGGCGTGCCTAGGGAGAATGAGAGCAGGTCTAGGTGGAATACAGGCACCAAGGCCTAAAAACACCACATATACAAGCATTCCTATTTCTTACACTTACTTTGTTTCAAAAACCGCCGTCACCACTCCCATCCTCCCAAGGCCCACTGACCAGCACATAGTAAGGGGATCCCCCAAATGAAACAAACAGGATGTCTTTTATACAAAAGGCTACACCCTTAATTAACATACACCTGGCACAGGCAGACAAAAGAGTGCGTTCAATATAGGTTGATGGTTCTACCCCGTTACACATGCATGTGTGCATCAGTGGATGCTGCTGAGGGGAGACGGGCTCATAATAACGGCTGGAATGGAGTGAATGGAATGGTATTAAACCCATGAAAACCATGTACGTTTGATACCATTCCATTTACTCCATTCCAACCATTGTTATGAGCCGTCCTCCCCTCAGCACCCTCCACTTGTGTGCATGATTATGCGAGCATATGTGAATGTGTGTGTGGGGGCCTTACATTCCTAATATCACCCAGAGGATTGCATTCTAGATCTTCATTAAACACAGTGTCACTACCTCAGGGGGGAAACAGGAAACGTGCTGCTGGTGTACTTGAGACAAAGTGTGTGTGTATACTAGAGAGAAGGCTCCTGATACTGCGGAGTCTCTCTCTCTCACGCACACACACACACAGTCTCGGAATAGGAAGAAGCCAGAGGGATTACCAAAGGCAATAAGCATGAAATCCAGCAGGCTCACAGCTTGTTTACTGACTTAACAGTGAGCTTACATTACCAACACCACACAAATACACACACACCATGAACCACCCTCATCGCTGACGTGATGACTAATCTTGCCTGAGATCTGAAGACTTGTGTTGTCTCCTGAAAGTAATGCCATACCTAATCGGCACAGACATCAATTCTACGTCTATTTCACATTGGTTCAACATAATTTCATTGAAATGACGTAGAAACAACATTCAGTCAACCAGTGGGTAGGCTTTAGTTCAGAGGGATTATACGATCTTGCAGGAAACCCAGGGTTTGGAACAAATAAGGATCTCCTCTTACCTGTAGTAACACATTCCAAATCTTTACCTGACCTTTGCAAATAATGAGGATTATAATTGTTTTCAGAAGTCAATCTTAAGCATTGATTATGATTATGCTTTCTATAGTTTACTAGGCTATAATGGTGGACCTTTGCATTTATAATAACATGCTGTTTTGCACACATAGATCAATAGTATTTCAATCAGTACTTCACCTGTGCTATCGCTTTGTGCTTCATGCACACACGTGCATGCATGAATGCATTCACACACACACTCAATGCATGCATGTACATGCGTCCGAATGTCTTTGCGTGTGTGTGTTCATCCATCTGTGCATGCATGCGTACTGTTTATGATCTTTTTTTATATATTTTTTTATTTCACCTTTATTTAACCAGGTAAGCCAATTGAGAACAGGTTCTCATTTACAACTGCGACCTGGCCAAGATAAAGCAAAGCAGTGTGACAAACACAGAGTTACACATGGAATAAACAAACGTACAGTCAATAACACAATAGAAAAGTCTATATACAGTGTCTGCAAATGAGGTAAGATTAGGGACGTAAGGCAATAAATAGGCCGTAGTGACGAAGTAATTACAATTTAGCAAATTAACACTGGAGTGATAGATGTGCAGAAGATGCATGTGCAAGTAGAGATACTGGGGTGCAAAGGTGAAAAAAATAATTATAATAACAATATGGGGATGAGGTGCCTTCGAAAAGTATTCAGATCCCTTGACTTTTTCCACATTTTGTTACATTACAGCCTCATCAATCTACACACAACACCCCATAATGACAAAGCAAAAACAGGTTAACAATTTTTTGCTAATATATATTTTAAAGAAGAAATATCACATTTACATAAGTATTCAGACCCTTTTACTCAGTACTTTGTTGAAGTACCTTTGATACCAATTATAGCCTCTTCTTGGCTATGACACTACAAGCTTTGCACACCTGTATTTGGGAAGTTTCTCCCATTCTTCTCTGCAGATCCTCTCAAGCTCTGTCAGGTTCGATGGGGAGCGTTGCTGCACAGTTATTTTCAGGTCTCTTCTGACATATTCGATCGGGTTCAAGTCCGAGCTCTGGCTGGGCCACTCAAGGACATTCAGAGACTTGTCCCGAAGCCACTCCTACGTTGTCTTGGCTGTGTGCTAAGGGTCATGGTCCTGTTGGAAGGTGAATCTTCACCCCAGACTGAGGCTCTGGAGCAGGTTTTCATCAAGGATGTCTCTGTACTTTGCTCTGTTCATCTTTCCCTCAATCCTAACTAGTCTCCCAGTCTCTGCCGCTGAAAAACATCCCTGCAGCATGATGCTGCCACCACCATGCTTCAGTGTAGGGATGGTGACAGGTTTCCTCCAGACGTGACACTTGGCATTCAGGCCAAAGAGTTGAATCTTGGTTTGATCAGACCAGAGAATCTTGTTTCTCATAGTCTGAGAGTCTTTAGCCTTTTGGCAAACTCCAAGCGGGCTGTCATGTCATTTTTGTCATTTTTGCTGAAGAGTGGTTTCTGTCTGGCGTCTGAGTGTTGCAGAGATGGTGGTCCTTTTGGAAGGCTCTCCCATCTCCACAGAGGAACTCTAGAGCTCTGTCAGAGTGACCAATGGGTTCTTGGTCGCCTCTCTGACCAAGGCCCTTCTCCCCTGATTGCTCAGCTTGGCCGGGCAGCCAGCTCTAGGAAGAGTCTTGGTGGTTCCAAACTCCATCCATTTAAGAATGATGGAGGCCACTGTGTTCTTGAGGACCTTCATTTTTTTACTCTTCCCCAGATCTGTGCCTCAACGAAATTCTGTCTTGGAGCTCTACGGACAATTGCTTCGACATCATGGCTTGGTTTTTACTCTGACACACACTGTCAACTGTGGGACCTTATATAGACAGGTGTGTGCCTTTCCAAATCATGTCCAATCAATTGAATTTACCACAGGTAGACTCCAATCAAGTTATAGAAGCATCTCAAGGATAATCAATGGAAACAGGATGCACCTGAGCTCAATTTCGAGTATCATAGCAAATGGTCTGAATACTTACAGGTATGTAAATAAGGTATTTCTGTTTTTCCTTTTTAATACATTTTCAAAATTATATACACCTACTCATTCAAGGGTTTTTCTTTCTTTTTACTATTTTAATATTACTATTTTTATGCATTTTAATTAACAGGTGAGCCTTCTTAAAAGTTAATTTGTGGAATATCTTTCCTTCTTAATGCATTTGAGCTAATCAGTTGTTTAACCAGCATGGCTACCACAGCATTCTGCAGCGATACGCCATCTCATCTCATTTGTTTTTCAACAGGACAATGACCCAACACACCTCCAGGCTGTGTAGGGGCTATTTTACCAAGAAGGAGAGTGATGGAGTGCTACATCAGATGACATGGCCTCCACAATCCCCCGACTTCAAACAAATTGAGAAGCTAAAGCAGCCAACATGTGCTCAGCATATGTGGGAACTCCTTCAAGACTGTTGGAAAAGCATTCCTGGTGAAGCTGGCTGAGAGAATGCCAAGCGTGTGCAAAGCTGGCATCAAGGCATAGGATGGCTACTTCAAAAACACTTTTTTGGATACTACATCATTCCATGTGTTATTTCATTTTTTTGATGTCTTCACTGTTATTTTACAATGTAGAAAAAATAAGAGAAATGAGTGAGTAGGTGTTGAGTAGGTGTTCAATGAATGAGTAGGTGTTCTAAAACTTTTGACCGGTAGTGTATAAAAACCTGTTTTCGCTTTGTCATCATTGAAAGGTTCGACGCATGAGATGAGAAGCAGGTACAGGGAGTGAAGGTTATAGGAGTCCTGCTAGCAGGACAACTTCCGGTGAAACTGGAAGGCGCACAATTCAAATAAATAATCATAAATATTATTGATTTTAAAAATGTAGGTACATATAAGTGTCTTATATCGGCGGAAAGCTTACATTCTTCTTAATCTAACTTCACTGTCTGATTTACAGTAGCTATTACAGCGAAAACATGCCATGTGATTGTTTGAGGATGGCGCCCCACATCAAAATATTTTTCCACTGGCAGTTTTCATAAATTCACATATAACAATTAAATATTCACTTACTTTTTGAAAATCTTCCTCTGATCTGTCATCCAAAAGGTTCCAGCTATAACATGCATGGTCGTTTTGTTAGATAAAATCCTTTTTTATATCCCAAAAAGTCTAGTTGGCGCCATCGATTTGAGTAATCCACTCGTTCAACTTGCAGAGAAAGAAATCTGAAAATCTACCCCTAAACTTTGTTTCAACAACTCAAAATATGTTTCTATTTACTCCTCAGATACCCTCAAATGTAATCAAACTATAATATTTCTTTCGGAAAGAAGTATGTTCAGTAGGAAACCGATTTTAGAAGGTACGTAATGTCTTCATGGCGCGCACAAACACGAATTTCCAAGACTGTGTCCTTCCAAGCCCGACATCACCAACAACAAAAAAACAAAAAAAACCTCCCTGATGTTTCTTGTAATGGTGTCCACATTCTTAAAGGATCGACGCAGGAGATGAGAAGCAGGTACAGGGAGTGAAGGTTTAATAACTGACGGACATGAAACAGAACAGGAACATCGTCTGGACAGGAACGCATAACAATTATTGCGGACACAGGGAACACCACCGAGGAACAGACAGATATACAGGGGGGGGGGGTAATCAACCACGTGAAGGAGTCCAGGTGAGTCCAATGAGCGCAGCTGCGCGTAATGATGGTGACAGGTGCGTGTAAAGACGGGTAGCCTGGAGCCTCGAGCACCAGGGAGGTGGAGCGGGAGCAGGCGTGACAATCAAATCAAATCACACAAAAAAATCTAATCAAGTTTTATTTGTCACATACACATGGTTAGCAGATGTTAATGTGAGTGTAGCGAAATGCTTGTGCTTTTAGTTCCGACAATGCAGTAATAACCAACGAGTAATCTAACCTAACAATTTCACAACAGCTACCTTATACACACAAGTGTAAAGGGATGAAGAATATGTACATAAAGATATATGAATGAGTGATGGTACAGAACGGCATAGGCAAGATGCAGTAGACGGTATCGAGTACAGTATATACATATGAGATGAGTAATGTAGGGTATGTAAACATTATATTAAGTGGCATTGTTTAAAGTGGCTAGTGATACATGTATTACATAAAGATGGCAAGATGCAGTAGGTGGTAAAGAGTACGGTATATACATATGAGATGCGTAATGTAGGGTATGTAAACATTATATTAAGTGGCATTGTTTAAAGTGACTAGTGATACATTTTTAACATGTATGGCAGCAGCCACTAAATGTTAGTGGTGGCTGTTTAACAGTCTGATGGCCTTGAGATAGAAGCTGTTTTTCAGTCTCTCGGTCCCTGCTTTGATGCACCTGTACTGACCTCGCCTTCTGGATGGCAGTGGCTCGGGTGGTTGTTGTCCTTGATGATCTTTATGGCCTTCCTGTGACATCGGGTGGTGTAGGATTCCTGGAGGGCAGGTAGTTTGCCCCCAGTGATGCGTTGTGCAGACCTCACTACCCTCTGGAGAGCCTTACGGTTGTGGGCAGAGCAGTTGCCGTACCAGGCGGTGATACAGCCCGACAGGGTGCTCTCGATTGTGCATCTGTTAAAGTTTGTGAGTGCTGCGCCTTCTTCACCACGCTGTCTGTGTGGATGGACCAATTCAGTTTGTCCGTGATGTGTACGCCGAGGAACTTAAAACGTTCTACCCTCTACACTACTGTCCCGTCGATGTGGATAGGGGGGTGGTCCCTCTGCTGTTTCCTGAAGTCCACGATCATCTCCTTTGTTTTGTTGACGTTGAGTGTGAGGTTATTTTTCTGACACCACACTCCGAGGGCCCTCACCTCCTCCCTGTAGGCCGTCTCGTCATTGTTGGTAATCAAGCCTACCACTGTAGTGTCGTCTGCAAACTTGATGATTGAGTTTGAGGCGTGCATGGCCACGCAGTCGTGGGTGAACAGGGAGTACAGGAGAGGGCTCAGAACGCACCCTTGTGGGCCCCCAGTGTTGAGGATCAGCGGGGTGGAGATGTTGTTACCTACCCTCACCACCTGGGGGCGGCCCGTCAGGAAGTCCAGTACCCAGTTGCACAGGGCGGGGTCGAGACCCAGGGTCTCGAGCTTGATGACGAGTTTGGAGGGTACTATGGTGTTAAATGCTGAGCTGTAGTCGATGAACAGCATTCTCACATAGGTATTCCTCTTGTCCAGATGGGTATTGTGTGTAGATTTGAGGATTTGTTTTTATTTAATCCATTTTAGAAAAAGGCTGTAACGTAACAAAAAGGTGAAAAAAGTCAAGGTGTTTGAATACTTTCTGAATGCACTGTATGTTGATATTCTTCAAGTGTACAGAATGAAACACAAGACCACACGATGAGACAATGAAACACAAGACCACATGATGAGACAATGAAACACAGGACCACATGATGAGACAATGAAATACAGGACCACACGATGAGACAATGAAACACAAGACCACACGGTGAGACAATGAAACACAGGACCACATGATGAGACAATGAAACACAGGACCACATGATGAGACAATGAAATACAGGACCACACGATGAGACAATAAAACACAGGACCACACGATGAGACAATGAAACACATGACCTCATGATGAGACAATGAAACACAAGACCACATGATGAGACCCATGTCTCAATACGGTGCTGTGAAGTGTGTGCGCGTGCATGCGTATGGGTGTGCGTTTGTGTGTCTGTTAGAATGTGCATGCATGTGTGTGCCTGCATGGTGTGTGTGTGTGTGTGTGTGTGTGTGTGTGTGTGTGTGTGTGTGTGTGTGTGTGTGTGTGTGTGTGTGTGTGTGTGTGTGTGTGTGTGTGTGTGTGTGTGTGTGTGTGTGTGTGTGTGTGTGTGTGTGTGTGTGTGTGTGTGTGTGTGTGTGTGTGTGTGTGTGTGTGTGTGTGTGCATGCGTGAGTGAGTGAGTGGATGCGATAGGGGTGGAGGATCCTGAAGTGTAAAGCTTAGCCATTTAACGCTGCATGGCGATCAGCAATATTACAGCAGGCACTTTATCAATAAGTCCTTCTTCCGCCTTCCCGAGGCTCACACAGTGTGTGTGTTCTGCCAGCGTGTTCTCTTCTCTCATTGTTAAGACTGAGCTTGTCCCTCTATTCAAAACTCACAACAAACTCTCATCTACTCTCTGTGTGTCCATATAAACCAAACACATTCCCAAGGCATGTGTGGTCCTGTGTAGTTAAGTTTGAAACAGCATGGCACCAGCAACGCCAAGGTCGTCGGTTCCTTCCTGCAGGGATCACATAAACAGTACATATATTATGTGCATGTATGGTTCATGTATTGATTGAGTTGCATTATTGCCCCAGACACTGAAACTTTGTGAATGCGGGCCCAGAAGCATCTCAGAGGAAAAGTGCTGCTCTAGGATCAGGTCCCCAGGGTTCACATACATTTAACTCATTATGCATGTTTTGATTTGCTCCTAGCACTACACAGCTGATTCAAAATCACCAACTCATCTTCAAGCTGATTTGAATCAGCTGTGTACTGCTAGGGCAAAAACCAAAATGTGCACCGAGGGGGAGGGGTGCCCAGGACCGAGTTTGGAAAACCCTGCTCTAAAAAGCTAAACCGATCGTAGATCTGCAATCCTCTGTGAATACAGGCCCAGAACTACACCCTGTATAATGTATCACCATTAAAGTATTATCAATATCTTAGCAGCTAAACAGCAATAAGGTGTCTCTTTCTTCTAAGCGTTGCTCTTTTTAACTGCAGCAACTAATGTTCCTCTGACTGTTGTGAATGTACTGCTGCTATACTGCTATAACTACCAGCCTGTCTCTGGCTGTAGCTCTGCATATTGAATTTATAATGTCGTTCATTATGTAAGCTGCACTCTCACTGGCAGTGACAAAAGGAAAGAAAGAACGATGGCTCAATGTTCCCCCAAACCAAAACGGATGCAAGATAACAATTGTGTCCATCCATCATTCCTCCCTCCCTTCTCCATCTGTCTCTGACTGCCTTCCTCCCTCTCTCTCGCTCTCTCCCGCTTTCTCCCCTTCTCTCTCTCTTTCGCTCTCGTTGACTCTCTCCCCCTCACCCCCACTCTCTTTCTCCTCCTCTCACTCTCTTTCCCTCTCCGTAGTGCACTATATAGGGAATAGGGTGCCTTTTAGGACATGGTTTCTCTCATCTAAGCTCTTCATTATGCATTATAATTGGTAGTGGGTCTATGAAATGGCTTTAACTATACTAATGTGATTCAGGGTGTGTGTGTGTGTGTGTGTGTGTGTGTGTGTGTGTGTGTGTGTGTGTGTGTGTGTGTGTGTGTGTGTGTGTGTGTGTGTGTGTGTGTGCAAGCCAACTGTGTATAACTCAGGGTTGCTTGGGGCCTTAAAACATATTCCTACGCAGATCCAGGAATATTGAGTATTACTGGTCAAAGGTTTTTACTGTAATACGATATTGTCCCAGGGGTCTAGCTGGAGTGGTTGCTATGCAACTCCTACAGTTACTATCAGAGTTACAGTATATAGCCTAAACCAGATAATAGGACGGCTCAGAGCATGGGTCAGCTATCACAGTAGATAAAAGACCACTTATGATTGAGGAATATTCACTTGCATAATATACTATCAATAATTTAATGTACTGAGGTTTTATGTCGTTTTTCTCTTTCTGACCATGGTTTGGATCCCATAAGAACGCATTACTGTCATAAAGTGAAGCAAGAGGTCAAGATATCCTAATGTCTGTACCTAGTGCTCAAGCACTTTCGCTATCAGGAGCTAGGACAGGCCTATGTCAAGAGCACAGGTCAATTTGAGCTGTGACATTAAGGAATATAGACTAACTTCAAGATATGTGGGTGATTAGATCCCAGTAAGAAACTCGTCTTCGCCACAAGTACACTCAGCTTTTATTTTCATCTTCATCAATCATCCTCCCTTCAAGTATCTACAGTGCCTGATTTTGTCCACATTTTGTTGTGTTAAAACCTGAATTTAAAATGGATTACATTGATACCCCATAATGTCAAAGTGGAATTACATTTTAGAAGTGTTTACAAATTAAAAATGAAAAGCTGAAATGTCCTGAGCAATAGGTAATCAACTCCTTTGTTACGAAAAGCCTAAATAAGTTCAGAAGTAAAAATGTGCTTAACAATTCACCTAATAATTTGCATGGACAATAGAGTTTAACATGATAACAGAATGACTACCTCATGTCACGCCCTGACCGTAGAGAGCTTTTTATGTCTCTATTTTGGTTTGGTCAGGGTGTGATTTGGGTGGGCATTCTATGTTCATTTTCTATGTTTTGTATTTCTTTGTGTTTGGCCGGGTGTGGTTCTCAATCAGAGGCAGCTGTCTATTGTTGTGTCTGATTGAGAATCATACTTAGGCAGCTTTTTCCCACCTGTATTTTGTGGGTAGTTGTTTTCTGTTTAGTGTTTTGCACCTGACAGGACTGTTTCGGTTTCACTTATTCTCTTTGTTATTTTGTTTAGTGGTCAGTTTAAATAAAAAGTCATGAACACTTACCACGCTGCGCTTTGGTCCGATCCTTCTTCATGCAACGATGACCGTTACACCTCATCTCTGTAAGGTCCCTCAGCCGAGCAGTGAATTTCAAACACAAATTCAACCACAAAAACCAGGGAGGTTTTCCAATGCCTAGCAAAAGCACCAATTGGTAGATGGGTAAAAATTAAAAAGCAGACATTGAATATCCCTTTGAGCATAGTAAAGTTATTAATTACACTTTGGGTGGTGTATCAATACACCCAGTCACTACAAAGATACAGGCATCCTTCCTAACTCAGCTGCCGGAGAGGAAGGAAACTGCTCAGGGATTTCACCATGAGGCCAATGGTGATCTTTAAACAGAGTTCAATGGCTGTGATAGGAGAAAACTGAGGATGGATCAACAACGTTGTGGTTACTCCGCAATACTAACCTAAACGACAGAGTGAAAAGGAAGCCTGTACAGAATACACATATTTCAAAACATGCATTCTGTTTGCAATAAAGCAGTAAAGTAAAACTGGAAAAAATGTGGCAAAGAAATTAACTTTATGTCCTGAATAAAAAGAGGTATGTTTGGAGCAAATCCAACACAACAGATCACTGAGTACCAACCTTCATATTTTCAAGCATGGTGGTGGCTGCATCATGTTACAGGTATGCTTGTCATCAGCAAAGACTAGGGAGTTTTTTAGGATAGAAAGAAACAGAATAGAGCTAAACAGAGGTAAAATCCTAGAGGAAAACCTGGCTCAGTCTGTTTTCCAACAGACACTGGGAGACAAATTCACCTTTCAGAAGGACAATAACCTAAAACACAAGGTAAAATATACACTGGCTTTTGCTTACCAAGATGACATTGAATGTTCCTGAGTGGCCTAGTTACAGTTATTACTTAATTTGGCTTGAAAATATATGGCAAGACTTGAAAATGGCTGTCCAGCAATGATCACCAACCAACTTGCCAGAGCTTGAACAATTTAAAGATTAATATACAAATATTGTACTATCCGGGTGTGCAAAGCTCTTAGAGAATTACCCAGAAGGAATCACAGCTGTAATCGCTGCCAACGGTGATTCTAACATGTATTGACTCAGGGGTGTGAATACTTCTGTAAATTTGATATTTATGTATTTCATTTAATACATTTGCAAAAATGGTGAGAAAGAACAAACAAACCCTGGCCACACCCTATATAGCCCCCCCATATCAGACCTATTCCCCTTCTGCCCACCCACCCCTGTGGCAAGGACCTCAACATGACAGCAGGACATATGCCCAGGCCATGAGCAGAGCAACAGGGCCAACCCCCACTATTACACCCGGCCAAGCCCCATCCTGAGACCTAAGAGGTACAGTATGTATCAGATGCTCAACATGCTCTGCTCAAACCTACTGTGATGGTCCGGGCCTAAACCACACAAAAACAACACTAGACACTATGGAACACAAAGCTTTTATTATCTCATCCTGGAATATGCAAGGTAATCGGCCTTTGGCCTCAAAAGCAGGAACCTGGACTTCTAAGAAATTGGAAATACAGACATTGTCATCATACAAGAAACGGACCCACTAGTTGTCCTCTAGATTACAGAGAGCTGGTATCCCATCCACCAAACTACCAGATGTGAAACAGGGAAGAGACTCAGGGGATATGCTAATTTGGTATAGAGCAAACCTAACCCACTAGTAAATTAGTCAAAACAGGAACATTTTACATCTGTCTAGAAATTAATAAGGAAATTCTGAGAAAAATGTCCTCATGTGTGCTACCTATATCCCCCCAATATAATCCCCATACTTTAATGATGACAGCTTCTCCATCTTAATGGGGAAATCAAACATTTCCAGGCCCAGGGACAAGTACTAGTCTTTGGCGACCTAAATGCCAGAACTGGACAAGAACCTGACACCCTCAGCACACAGGGGGAAACACCTACCTGGAGTTGACAGCATTCTCTCTCTCATATTCCCCCTAGACACAACTATGACAACATAACCAACAAAAACTCCTGCAGCTCTGTCGGATGCTAGGTATGTACATTGTCAATGGTAGGCTTCGAGGGGACTCCTATGGTAGGTACACCTATAGCTCATCTTTTGGCAGTAGTACTGTAGACTACTTTATCACTGACCTCAACCCAGTGTCTCTTAGAGCGTTCACAGTCAGTCCACTAACACCCCTATCAGATCACAGCAAAATCACACTACTTGAACAGAGCTATGCTCAATCATGAGGCATCAAAGCCAAAGGAACTGAATAATATTAACACATGCTATAGATGGAAGGAGAGTAGTGTGGAAATCTACCAAAAAACAATTAGACAAGAAATTCAATCCCTTCTAGACAATTTCCTGGACAAAATGTTTGTCACACCCTAATCCGTTTCACCTGTCTTTGTGATTGTCTCCACCCCCCTCCAGGTGTCACCCATCTTCCCCGTTTTCCCCTGTGTATTTATACCTTTGTTCTCTGTTTGTCTGTTGCTAATTCGTCTTGTTTGTCAAGCCAACTAGCATTTTTGTCAGCTCCTGCCTATCCCTAGTCTCTCTTTTCTCGTCCTCCTGGTTTTTGAACCTTGCCTGTCCTGACCCTGTACCCACCCGCCTGACCACTCTGCCTGCCCCTGTCTGCCATCCTGTACCTTTGCCCCTGTTGCTGTAATAAATATTGTTACATCAACACGGTCTGCATCTTGGTCTTACCTTGATACCTGATAGTTTCACTGTAATAGTGAAGGTGTAAACTTAGCAGTAGAAAACCTAAACAATATATGTGACCTCTCAGCTTCCCTATCAAATCTAAACATTTCAAGCAGACAACCTAAGAAAATTAACAATGACAAATGGTTTGATGAAGAATGCAAAAACAAAAGAAATTGAGAAATCTATCCAAACAAAAACATAGAGACCCAGAAAACCTGAGCCTGTGCCTTCACTATGGTGAATCACTAAAACAATTCAGAAATACACTACGGAAAAAGAAGGAACAGCACGTCAGAAATCAGCTCAATGTAATAAAGAAATCCATAGAATCTAAGTACTTCTGTGAAAATTGGAAAACTCGAAACAAAGAGTTATCTACCCAAAATGGAAATGTATGGGTAAACCCCTTCTCCAATCTTTTTGGCTCTAGAACAAAGAACAAACAAACAGCAAAAACATATACATGATCAAATGCAAACCTTAAAAATCAACTATTAAAGATTAACAGAACACCCTGGAGTCTCCAATTACCTTGAATGAACTACAGGACAAAATAAAAACCCTCCAACCCAAAAAGATGGTATCCTCAATTAAATGATAAAATACACAGACAACAAATTCCAATTGGCTATACTAAAACTCTTTAACATCATCCTCAGCTCTGGCATATTCACCAATATTTGGAACCAAGGACTGATCACCCCAATCCACAAAGTGGAAACAAATTTGACCCCAATAACTACAGCTGGATATGCGTCAACAGGAACCTTGGGAGAATCCTCTGCATTATCATTAACAGCAGACTCGTACATTTCCTCAGTGAAAACAATGTACTGAGCAAATGTCAAATTGGCTTTTTACCAAATGACCGTACAACAGACCACGTATTCATCCTGCACCCCCTAATTGACAAACAAACCAAAACAAAGGCAAAGTCTTCTCATGCTATGTTGATTTCAAAAAAGCTTTTGACAGAATTTGGCAAAAGGGCCTGCTATACAAATTGAAGGAAAGTGGTGTTGGGGGAAGAAAAAACATACGACTTAAAATCCATGTACTCAAATTTGCAAAAAACACTTATATCCTCAGGGCCGGGGGTGAGACAGGGATGCTTAAGCCCCACCCTTAAGCCCCACGCTCTTTAAGGGAACTAGAACAGTCTGCAGCACCCGGCCTCACCCTACTAGAATCTGAAGTCAAATGTCTACCGTTTGCTGATGATCTGGTGCTTCTGTCCTCAACCAAGGAGGGCCTACAGCAGCATCTAGTTCTGCAGAGATTGTCAGACCTGGGCCCTGACAGTAAATCTCAGTAAGAAAAAATAATGGTGTTCCATAAAAGGTCCAGTCGCGAGGACAATGAAAACAAATGCTATCTAGACACCATTGCCCTAGAGCACACAAAAAAATATATACATACCTCAGCCTTAACATCAGCACCACAGGTAACTTCCACAAAGCTGTGAATGATCTGAGACGCAAGTCCTACGGAAGGCCATAATGCCAGAAGACCTGCTGGAAGAGTGCCTTCAAAAGGAACATCAAATTCGACATACCAATTAGGATCTGGCTATGAATACTTAAATCAGTTATAGACCCATTGCCCTTTATGGTTGTGGAGGTCCGCACACCAAGAATTCACAAAAATGGGACAAACACCAAATTCAGAATCTGCATTCAGAAATCTGCAAAAATATCCTCAGTGTACAACGTAAAACACCAAATAATGCATGCAGAGTAGAATTAGACAGATACCCGTTAATTATCAAAATCCAGAAAAGAGACGTTACAACTACCTAAAAGGAAGCGATTCCCAAACCTTCCAAAGCCATCACATAGGGAGAAATGAACCTCGAGAAGAGTCCCCTAAGCAAGCTGGTCCTGATGCTCTGTTCACAGACAGCAATACAATTAGACCCATCCAAATCATGAGAACAAACGATTACATTCCAATGTGTCAAGTACCAAAAAAAAGAAAAAGAAAACTTGAAGGCTATTTTGCTGTAAGAGTACACATTGGCAGAATACCCGACCATTGTGCCAGACTCAAAACTAAGAAAATCTTTGACTATGTACAGACTGAGCATAGCCTTGCTATTGAGAAAGGCCGCCATAGGCAGACCTGGCTCTCAAAAGACAGGCTATGTGCCCACAAAAATTTGGTGGAAACTGAGCTGCACGTCCTAACCTCCTGCCAAATGTATGACCAGAGACATTTCCCTCAGATTACACAGACCTGTTGCCACAAGAAAAGGGCAACCAGTAAAGCACACACAGCATTGTAAAAGCAACCTATATTTATTTTCCCTTTTGTAGTTTAACTATTTGCACATCGTTACAACACTGTATATAGACATGAAATGTCTTTGTAATGATGGGGCGGTGAGCCGGAAGCAGGTGCAACGTTTTAATAAAATAAAACCAAGAACAAGACACTAACATAAGGCAAAACACCAATACACAAAAACAATACCAACTGGTAAGTGAACCTGGGAGAGTGACATAAAGGGGAGGAAATTAAGGTAATGGAGTCCAGGTGTGAATCATAATGAATCACAGGTGCACATAATGGTGAGTGCCAGGTGTGCGTAATGATGAAGCCCAGGACCGGTGGTTAGTACTCTGGCGACATCGTCCCCCGGAGGGGAGGAGCAGGCGTCGTGACAGTCCCCCCCCCCCCCCTCTGACGTGTGGCTCCAGCCGCAGGACAACGCTGACCAGGGGGACGACTGAGGAGAGGGTCGGTCCGGGCGGCGAAGGTGGAAATCACGGATGATGTTGGGGTCCAGAATGTCCTCCACCGGTACCCAACACCGCTCCTCTCGGCCATACCCCTCCCAGTCCACCAGATACTGGAGCCGGCCATCGCGTATGGTAGAGAGCCATACGTGATGCCTTTCTTACGATGGACGGTGCGCTGGAGTCGCACATGTTCATTGTTCCACACTTCCTCCACAGGCAGGAAACACTCATCTACAGCAGGAGCTGCAGTCTGGCCCAGGGTGCACGGGGCCAGGGCCGGCTGGAAACCCAAAACACACTGGAAGGGGGTCAACCCAGTGGAGAGTTCTGGGCATACTCTGCCCAAGGAAGGAAATGTGCCCACTCAACCTGCTGGTACTGACAGTGACTCCTCAGGACTTGGAGAATCTATCCACCCCCAGAATGGTGGTGAAACCATCAGATGGGGGAAGATCAGTAACAAAGTCAATGGATCGACGGGACCAAGGTCGCTGAGGCACAGGATGTGGCAGGAGCATTCTGGGGGGGACTTGGTTTGAGAACACACGGAACAGTTGTTGACATACCGCCTAACATCCTGCACCAAGGTGGGCCACCAGTATTTCTCAGTGATGGAATGGATGGTGTCCAGCGACAACAGCTGTGTGTGACCAGGTCAGCAGCCTATCCCTTATCCCTGTGGGAATGTAGATGCATGCGGGAGGACAATTCCGGGGTGCGGGCTCCCTCTCTAGAGACTAGCGGATGTCCACATCTACGTCCCACACCACTGGACCCACAACACAGGAGGATGGGATTATGGGTGCCCTCTGGACAGGAGCCTCTCCCGAATTGTAGATACGGCCTTGATGTTCTTAGAACCTGGGCGATAGGTCAGCGTGAAGTCGAACCTGGTGAAGAAGAGGGCCCACCTGGCTTGGCGCAGATTCAGTCTCCTCGCTGTCCACATGTACTCAAGGTTCCGATGGTTGGTAAGGATGACGAATGGTTCCTTGGCGCCCTCCAGCCAGTGTCTCCACTCCTCTAATGCCAACTTCACCGCCAAGAGCTCACGATGTCCAACGTCGTAAATCCTCTGTAAAGGACAGTTTCTTGGATAAGAAACCACAATGATACAATTTTAGTGGGTCCCCCTGTCTTTGTGACAAAACTGACACCTACACCCACCTCCGATGCGTCTACCTCAACCACAAAAGGTAACGTGGGATCTGGGTGTTTTAGCAAGGGGGCAGAGGTGAAACGCCTCTTGAGGAGATGAAAGGCTTCGTCAGCTGCTGGAGACCAAACCAACCTACGAGGCCTACCCTTGAGGAGGAAAGTGAAAGGGGTGTTGATGGCACTGAAGTTCCTGATGAAGCGGCGGTAAAAGTTGACAAACCCCAAAAACCGCTGTAATCCCTTGATGGTGGTTGGGACTGGCCATGACCTTACCGCATCTACCTTCTTGTCCTCCATCCTCACTCCCTGCGGGCTGATTTGGTAGCCCAAGGAGGAGACAGCCCTCTGGTGGAATTGGCACTTCTCCACCTTGACGAACAGGTGGTTAGCCAAGAGGCGTTCCAGGACTGCCCGAACGTGAGTGATGTGATCCTCCAGGTTGGTCAAGAAGATCAGAACGTCATCGATGTACACAATCACTTGATGTCCGAGCATGTCCCTGAACACCTCGTTGACGAATGCCATAAACACTGACGGAGCATTGGCTAGGCCAAAGGGCATAACCAAGTACTCGTAGTGACCAGACATTGTGCTGAATGCCGATTGTAGGCACTCCACAGGTCCAGTTTGGTGAAGAACCGGGCCTCGCGGAGCTGCTCGATGGCTGACGGCACCAGCAGGAGAGGGTACCGATATGTCGTGGTGATGTCATTGAGTCCACGGTAATCGATACAGGGGCGTAATCCTCCCTTCTTGGCCACAAAGAAGAAACCAGCGGACGCAGGGGACGTGGACCTGCAGATGAAACCTTGTTGGAGTGCCTTTTGAATGTAGTCCTCCATGGCCTGGGTCTCAGCCACTGACAGACGGTAGATGTGTCTAGGGGCAATGAGGAGGGAGACAGTTAGCACGGGTCTTGGAGAATACCTCCCTTAGATCCTGATATTCTTCCGGGATGTTGGGCTGGAGGGCAACCAAAGGACTCTCAACCAACGTGAAACCACAGGGGACAGGAAAGTAGGTCTTCCGGCATTCAGGTGATCAGTCAGTGATTCTCATCCTCGACCGTGAGATGGTAGGGTTATGGTGCTGAAACCAAGGTAGGCCGAGGATGATCTTGTGAACTGGTGCACTGGTGTTGAAGGGGATGTTTTCCTGGTGATTGGGCTCCACGGTGAGTGATGTGTGTGATGGTTCCGGCTCCTAGAGGCCAACAGTCGAGACCTTGAACCGGAAAAGGAGAGGAGAGGGGGTAGGTAGTAATATTGAGAGAGTAGGCAAGGGTCTGATCCATAAAGTTCACCGCGATGCCGGAATCCACTAAAGCTGTAGACACAGGGCATGAGGGACAGTCAGCCAGAGTGATGGTACTAAAAATAATCTAACAGGAAGAGCAGTAGATGGAATACTCACTCCTGGTCCAGGGGATGTAACATCACGTGACTGTCCCTCTGCTCTAGCAGATCCTGGATTCTGAAGTAACAGACACTGCTGGCGCTTGTGCCCTCCATTGGCCACAGTACAGACAAAGCCCCAGTTGCATCCGTCTACGTTGTTCCGCCGCGTAAAGGCGTGTGACCCCTACCTCCATGGATTCAGGCTCTGATCCCAAACACTCACCGAAAGAGGGAGAGAAGCGATGTGGATGTCGTCGCTCCAAGAGGAGGTTATCCAGAGGGAGGGCCATCGCAATGAGTGCGTCCAGGGTGAGGTTGTCATCTCGGCAGGCCAGTTCCGTCTGGACGTCCTTGCGCAGACCTCTTCTAAATAATGTGCTAAGCGACAGCTCATGCCATCCACTGGAAACTGCTTCTGTCCGGAAGGTAAGCGCATACTCAGCAGCCGTCTGATTCCCCTGCTGGAGCTGAACCGAAATACATTTAAACAGAGCCATGAACCCCACAAGACTCAATCTCCTCCTCTACCAGATGGCCGTAGCCCATTCCAATGTCTGCCCAGTCAGCAGAGAAATAACCGTGGCAACCTTAGACCTCTCGGTGGTGGGAGCTCCCATCTCATGTGCGAAATAGAGGGAGCACTGAAGGAGGAAGCTACGACATTTGGATGGTGTCCAGTCATATTTATCCGGGAGGGATAGACGGGCATCACTGAACTAAGCAGGTTGCTGAATGGGCTGGTGTGCTGACTCGTTGGGTAGACTGGCTCTAGAATATCCTCCGCTGTTGAGACATTGTAGACTGCGAAGAACCTCTTCCATGGCCGTCCCCAGTTGAGCCAGCTGATCATGGAGTTGACGAAGAAGGTCACCTTGTTCATTATTCGTCTGGGAGACGTCCGGTTGTCCTGCTGCTTCCATATTTTGAGTTGGTATTCTGTAATGATGGGGCGGTGAGTCGGAAGCAGGTGCACCGTTTTAATATAACAACAAAACCAAGAACACGACACTAACATAAGGCAGAATGTCGATACACAAGAACAATACAATTGGTGAGTGAACCTGGGAGAATGACATGTAAAGGGTTGGAAATTATGAAGGTAATGATTGTGTGAATTCGTAATGATTCACAGGTGCGCGAAATAATGAGTGCCAGGTGTACGTAATGATGAATACCTGGACCGATGGTTAGTACTCTGGCTACGTCATATGCCGGAGGGGAGGAGCAGGAGCAGACATGACAGTCTTTACTATTTTGGAACTTTTCTGAGTGTAAGGTTTACTGTACATTTTGTATTGTTTATATCACTTTTGTTTATTATCTGCTTCAATTGCTTTGGCAATGTAAACATATGTTTCCCATGCCAATAAAACCCCTTAAATGTAAATTTAATTGAGAAAGAGAGCGAGGGAAAGGGAGAGGGGGGTGGCAGAGAGACAGAGAGAGAGAGAGAGAGAGAGAGAGAGAGAGAGAGAGAGAGAGAGAGAGAGAGAGAAAGAGAGAGAGAGAGAGAGAGAGAGAGAGAGAGAGAGAGAGAGAGAGAGAGAGAAAGAGTGAGAGTGCTGCTGCTCCAGTTTCAACTGTTCTGCCTGCGGCTAAGGAACCCTGACCTGTTCACCGGATGTGCTACCTGTCCCAGACCTTTTCAACTCTTTGGAGACAGCAGGAGCGGTAGATACTCTGAATGATCGTCTATGAAAAGCCAACTGACATTACTCCTGAGGTGCTGACCTGTTGCACCCTCTACAACCACTGTGATTATTATGGTCATCTATGAACATTTGAACATCTTGGCTATGTTATGTTATAATCTCCACCCGGCACAGCCAGAAGAGGACTGGCCACCCCTCATAGCCTGGTTCCTCTCTAGGATTCTTCCTTGGTTCTGGCTTTTTCGGGAGTTTTTCCAAGCCACCGTGCTTCTACACCTGCATTGCTTGCTGTTTGCGGTTTTAGGCTGGGTTTCTGTACAGCACTTTGTGACATCAGCTGATGTAAGAAGGGCTTAATAAATACATTTGATTAATTGAGAGAAAGAAAGAGTGAGAGAGAAAGAGAGAAAGGGAGAGGGATAGGGGGTGGCAGAGAGAGAGAGAGAGAGAGAGAGAGGGAAAGAGAGAGAGAGAGAGAGAGAGAGTCGAGGGGGTGAGGCTGCCCCCCTGTAGCTCAACCCCCTGTGGAAAGAAAATTTCATGAATACAATTTAAATGTTCCCCCATTCCACCCTCTTATGCTTCTCACAACTCCTCACGGGCTTCCCGGCAGGGCTGTGTGTGTGTGGGCCACGGGTGGAGGAGAGAAGGATAAGAAGAGCAATGGGTGGGTAATGTTGAGAGAGAGAGAGAGAGAGAGAGAGAGAGAGAGCCTGGGGTGGAGGATGAGAGAAGCGATGGGTGGGTAATGCCAGTGTGGTGGAGTTCCCCATTTGCCCTGCGGTGCTTTGCCAGCCTCACCGCCCTGACACTCAGCGGCTGTGGGAAGAGACTGAATACCCTGTGTTTGTGTCATCCCTCTGCAGGCTCTGTATCATTAGGCTCCTACATGATACACACAGCTACTCAGCTGGGATAATACCCGGGTCGTGACTGGCCCACAGGCAAAACAACTCTCCATGCAGTTTGATGAAGAAGGAACTGTGGGATATCATATCTGTGCTGTTATTTTACTCTTGGGAAACTGATATAGGGGATTTTAATGATATGCTGATGCTAAATTTAACAGAGTGGTAGATTACACACAAAGGGGAGTGGTAGAATGCACACAAAATAACAGTGGTAGATTACACACAAAATGAGAAATGGAAAGGGGGATACCTAGTCAGTTGTACAACTGAATGCATTCAACTGAAATATGTCTTCAGCACTTAACCCAAACCCTCTGAATCAGAGAGGTGAGGGGGGCTGCCATAATCGACATCCACGTCTTCTGCGCCTGGGGAACAGTGGGTTAACTGCCTTGTTTTCCTTGCTCAGAGGTAGAACAACAGATTTTTACCTTGTCATTCCAGGGATTCAATCCAGCAACCTTTCAGGTACTGGCCCAATGCTCTAACCACTAGGCTACCTGCCGAGTGGTACATTTAAGTGATAATGCCCGAGAAGCCGGTGTATGGCGGATATATTGGCATGGGTGTTGTTTGGCCCGAGACGAAGTTGTATTACACACAAAGGAACGGTGGTAGATTACACACAAAATGGCACTGATAGATTAAACACAAAGGAACAGTGGTAAATTACACACAAAGGCACAGTGATAGATTTTATGGCAGTGTAGAATGGGCTGTAGAATGTAGGCTATGTAGTGTTTTAGTTAATTTTTCATCCTCTCTCTGTTTCCTTGTTTTCCGTGACCTCATCCTATCTTTCCACAGACACCATCTGACAAGCTGGACGATCAATGAGACCTCGCCTGCGTCCCAATTGGCACCCTATTCCCTATGGGCCCTGGTGAAAAGTAGTGCATAAAGGGAATATAGAAAGGGAATAGGGTGCCACCTCAACTGCATGCAACCTATACGATCAATGAGACCTCACCTCATCTGTCCTCTGTTTCCATAAATTGACACAGGCGTTGGTTGGCAACTTGGCACCGACAGGCCTAAGATACATTTTTTATAACCGGCCTCTGAAGACAAGAAAAATGACCAATGATGATGGAAGAACAGAGTGTGCCTCTCCCTGCATGTGTATCCCACACACACAAACACACACAAACACACACACATGTAGAAATCTCAGGGAAATACACTATACAGTTTGACCCCAGGGTGACTAGGAATCAGCTAAGCCTAGGCATCAGGGATTCAGTCTAACTACATTACTGTCACTCAAGTAATTTATTTCATGGTAACACAATTATTGTTATTTTTTGGTATCCTGTCATGCTAAGAAACACTTTAAACCAGTACCTGTGTAGCCTGCTGCTCACTGTTATAGATAACAAAATAAAATAACAACAGCACAAAGCAGAGACACGGCACCACAACACAGAAAGTGCAGTAGCATGCTGAACAAACAAAACACTAATGGATGTCAGGGGAGCATGTAGAGTGTGTGTGTTTGGATATTTGTGTGTGTGTGTGTGTGTGTGTGTGTGTGTGTGTGTGTGTGTGTGAGTGTGTGTGTGTGTGTGTGTGTGTGTGTGTGTGTGTGTGTGTGTGTGTGTGTGTGTGTGTGTGTGTGTGTGTGTGTGTGTGTGTGTGTGTGTGTGTGTGTGTGTGTGTGTGAGTGTGAGTGATAGTAGGACAGAGGAATTCTCCCACAAGAGACCGTTGCATTGTAACAGGTTCTGGGAGTCTGGCCAAAGATATCACCTGGGCAGCCATCCCTATTATGCCGTAGTGAAATGACATTTGATTTGATGGATCCTAGCGATGGAGGACGGAGAATCTCGGAATCCAACTGTGGAGAGACAACAGTACAGTTAATCTACATGTGTTTCAACAAGAGTGTAATGTCCAATATCCTGACCTTCTAGCCAACTCCTTGCACTAAACAGCACTTACATATACATTACAATTCGGTCATTTAGCAGACGCTCTAATCCAGAGCAATTTACAGTTAGTGCAGTTAGTAAATATATCTACTGTTTGTTATGCATTTCTGTGAATTACTTAGTTAGTAAATAAATGATTTTAAGACAATTGATGCACCGTGTTATGCGGTGAAGCGCACGGTGTCGCCAGTGCACGCTCATAGCCCGGAGCGCTATAGGCCAGCCCCCCGCAAGTGCCATGCAAGAGTGGGCATCCAGCCAGGTCGGATTGTGCCAGCTCAGCGTGTTTGGTCTCCGGTGCGCCGTTTCGGCCCAGGGTATCCTGTGCCGGCTCTGCGTACTGTGTCTCCGGGGCGCTGGGAGGGTGCTGTTTGTCCTATGCCTGCGCTCCACCCGTGCCGGGCGAAAGTGGGCATTGAGCCTAATGGAGAGGTGCGAGCGGTAAGCACCAGATCTCCAGTGCTCCCCAACAGCCCGGTTCGACCTGTGCCTGCACTCTGGAGGGGCCGGGCTAAAGTGGGCATTCAGCCTGGAGGAGTGTTGCCAAGGCTGCGCACCAGAGCTCCAGTGCTCCCCCACAGCCCAGTTTATCCGGTGCCTCCTCTACGCACCAGGCATCCTGTAGGTCTCCCCAGCCTGGTGGGCCCTGTGGCAGCTCCACGCACCAGGCTGTCTCTGCGTCTCCTTCCTCCAGTCTTCCTCCAGTCCGGACCCTCCAGCGACGCCCTCCTGTCTGGAGCTGCCAGAGTCGCCCTCCTGTCCGGAGCTGCCAGAGTCGCCCTCCTGTCCGAAGCTGCCAGAGTCGCCCTCCTGTCCGAAGCTGCCAGAGTCTCCCTCCTGTCCGGAGCTGCCAGAGTCGCCCTCCTGTCCGGAGCTGCCAGAGTCGCCCTCCTGTCCGGAGCTGCCAGAGTCGCCCTCCTGTC
Source organism: Salvelinus fontinalis (assembly GCF_029448725.1). Lineage (NCBI taxonomy): Eukaryota > Metazoa > Chordata > Actinopteri > Salmoniformes > Salmonidae > Salvelinus > Salvelinus fontinalis. Next base: position 20,596,087 of record NC_074694.1, read on the forward strand.
CGGAGCTGCCAGAGTCGCCCTCCTGTCCGGAGCTGCCAGAGTCGCCCTCCTGTCCGGAGCTGCCAGAGTCGCCCTCCTGTCCGGAGCTGCCAGAGTCGCCCTCCTGTCCGGAGCTGCCAGAGTCGCCCTCCTGTCCGGAGCTGCCAGAGTCGCCCTCCTGTCCGGAGCTGCCAGAGTCGCCCTCCTGTCCGGAGCTGCCAGAGTCGCCCTCCTGTCCGGAGCTGCCAGAGTCGCCCTCCTGTCCGGAGCTGCCAGAGTCGCCCTCCTGTCCGGAGCTGCCAGAGTCGCCCTCCTGTCCGGAGCTGCCAGAGTCGCCCTTCTGTCCTGGGCCCGCTGCGAGGGTCCCCAGTCCGGGGTCGGCGGCAAGGGTCCCCACTCCAGAGGCTCCACCTAAGTGGGCCAAGCCTAAGGTGGAGCGGGGTCTACGTCCCACACCAGAGCCGCCACCGCGAATAGATGCCCACCCAGACCCTCCCCTATGGGTTTAGGTTTTGCGGCCGGAGTCCACACCTTTGGGGGGGGGGGGGATATAAAAAATTCAAATATTTTTTTATTTGTTTACTACACGATTCCATATGTTATTTCATAGTTTTGATATCTTCACTATTATCTTCACTATTATTATTTTACTATTATTATTTTACTAAAATAGTAAAAATAAAGAAAAACTCTGGAAATAGTAGTTGTTTCCAATCTCTTGACTTGTACTGTATGTCCAGCTATCCTTCAGGTCCAGTATACACGGCTGCTCTGCAGGAGCGATTTTGGACACTTTGGCCAGAGGAGACATCTCTGAGACCATTCCTCCTTATGATGGATTTTGCTGCATTGCTTTGAATAATATGGGGCAAATTATTGTCTACGAGGAACCCATCAGGATTCCTCGTCCACATAGATTCCAATATTGGCCATTGGAATCTATGTGGACGAGGAATCCTGACCCTCACCATGGTCAGATGTCTTTCTACGATGCACACAGCCAACAACACCTTTAAACTACCGTCTTCTCAGGAAAAGGGAAAATAGGGTTTCTTTGACATCATTTTTTGTTTTCACAAAGGTATCTCCAGAAAGTGTTAAACAGGAAGGGGTCAGTGAAAATGGTGGAGCTCATTGGTTGAAGGTTCTTGTTGATTGCATGGGAGTCATTTTGCTTATTTTTTTACAAGGAAAGTTTCACTACTTCATTAACTATACTACATAGAAGACTGGCTATGAGTCAGGCTGGTTCCCAGACTTGCCCTCTACAAGATCATCAGCAGGCTCCATCACCATCATCTACCATCCTCTGACCAGTTATCTCCACTCAAGCCATGAACTGACCCTCTTCATCTTCAGAGGATACAGCTTTCAAAGACTTGGCCTCTATTGGTTGACCTGTCATGATGCTGTATATTGCTTGTTTGATTTTTGCTCTGAGTCTCTATAAAAAGCACTATAGAAATGCAATTTATTATTATTGTTATTCATATTCATATTAAATGTGGGTCTTTCTATGAGTTAGGGTGCCAGTGATGATATTGGAGGCCATCTAAACTTTGCCAGGCAATAAATATGGATATAACATTTTAGGCAATCACATCTTAGATAGAGATCAGGAACAAGCTAATTTGCTGATTGAGATTCAATCTACTTGGCGTTTTACAGCATCTACAGGACCCGTTTTATTACTGTGGGTTAAAATATACAACAACTTTAGAAAAGCGCTAGCTATGGCTACAGGAGAGGAAATGGTAAAGAGGGAGCAGGAGTTGACTTACAATCCACATCACACAATTTTGTATCTTTGTATAGTTTCAAGACATAGGGCCTAATGTATTTTCAATAGATCTGATATGGAGTCTAGCCTGAAGATAATGGGGAATATGTCTAATAAATAGCCTACCTGGAATAATTAATGCACCTCTGCACTACAATGTATGTAAAGCAACTACTACAGCCTAGTATGTGGTTAAATGTTTTAATGAAGGCCTAGGTTGTTGTGGACAGCCCACAAATAGGTCCAAATTCACGAGATAATATTCAGACTTTACTATTATGATACTATATCAGAGATGGTATAGAATCTCTGACTATACCTACCAGATGCAAATGTTTCGTTACAGATACGTGGACGTCACATTACTGTAGTTTTGTTAAGCCAAGATCGATCTAGTGGTTTACAGTGCCCTCATCTGTTCAGAGCTACCACTGCATCTTCACACAAAGGATACACCCCCCAAGTCATGCTGCAACCAGCAGAAGTTGATTTAAAAGCCATTTTGTTACATTTTAACAGTAACTATTCAACTGAAAACAGCATGGCTAGCCACACATTTATGTTAGCTCACACAAAACATGGTATGGACATGTTTAGCGTTGCTAGTCGCCTAATGGTTAGAGCGTAGCCTAGTGGTTAGAGCGTTGGACTAGTAACCGGAAGGTTGCAAGTTCAAATCCCTGAGCTGACAAGGTACAAATCTGTCGTTCTGCCCCTGAACAGGCAGTTAACCCACTGTTCCTAGGCCGTCATTGAAAATAAGAATTTGTTCTTAACTGACTTGCCTAGTTAAATAAAGGTAAAAAAAAAAAATAATAAATGTCAATAGGGGTGGAACAAGAGCAAAGACTGTTTAGAGGGTGTGGGGGAATGACCATAGCGGGAGCAGCATGACCGTTAAGGGGGGTTTGAGGACCAAGCTGTTCTTGTCTATGTTCTGTATTAGCCTTTGTCATATATTTTATGTTTTGTGTGTAGACCCCATGAAGAGTAGCTGCTGCTTTAGCAACAGCTAACGGGGTTTCTAATAAAATAGTAATACTAGAGGCGAAGCTAGGTTTATTCCGCACCAAAGCTGTCTACAAAAATAAGCCCATGAAGTGAGGATTTTCTGTATGGAGGTCAATGATTGTTGAATTTGGTGAACATTTGTTTTTGCTAATTTGCTACGTGCGGCTTATTTTGTCGAATATAAGTGTTAAAATCATTCGGGTGTTACGAGTGTACTTATATAAGTGCACGGCAACTATCTGCCCTCACATTTGCTAGAATGTTCCCATCTGGTCTCGCCTCCACTGCCTGCCTTCCGACTTTGAGGACAACATCTCCCATTGTTAGGCCGGAGACACGAGCGTCTCGTCATTATATCGACAATCTCTGCTAATCCTAAAGCTTGAATAAGGACGTGCCGAACTACCGAAAACAAACACAGTAAAACTGAAGTCAGAGATTACCAAGTTCCCAGTTGTTTTAAAAGCCGCATTAGTTTTAGACAACCTGTGTATACTCTGGTTTAACCATGTGATGAATAGATTACACGTTTCGGACTTGAGCGAGTTCCCGACACTTGACGCGTTCAAACAACTCGGAAATTTAGACTTCCAACTTCAGTGTGTTCAAGACAAGTGGGAACTCAGAAGTCATGATTTGACCTCGTTTTAATTCGAGTTCCCAGTTGTCATGAAAGCACCAACTGTGTCACCCCTTTGCCTGTTGAAATCTAGTACTGACTAGCATGTGAACGCTGCAGCACTGTCATTGTTTGTCCCACTCCGCTCGCCGTAGCTTAATACTCTGTCGCTCATTTTGCTCCACGTCGGCTGCACATGCGCACTACACTGGTCACCTGCAAGAAGAGACGAGTGACCATGAATAATACTAAATACAGGAATTACATTACAATAAAATACATTTCGCATGGAAGTAACAACATCTGGATGAAAAGATGTTCAAGAAACTAAAGCAGCAAAAGATAAACGAGGAGCAATTGCCGCAAAGGAATGCGCAGTCACCGCAACAGGCCCAGGTTGGTTTACGAGTTGTTAAACTCCGCTGTTCGAACTAACATGTCATGGTAGATAACTAGCGCGCTAGGCTAGTTGGTTTTCTACCTTAACGTTTTCGCTAAAACAACAACCATAGCCACATTCAAATGTCTATCTTCAAACTATTCTGCAAAACGACTCATTTGCTAGCTGCTCAGAACCGAAAGTGTGGCGATTCCCTAAAATCACGCCAATTCGATACAGTTACGACCGGAAGTGACCCCTTTGGTTGCAGGTTAGGATAATGCTTAATTATCCTAATCTGCTGCGTAATACGGCGTTAAAAACAACAGGGTACTCGGAAATCTCAAACGTCAGTGTGTTCAAGGCAACTGGGAACATGGACAAAAACGAGCTCGGACTGGGAAAAATCTTTTGAATGGTCCTCCAACTTGGAATTCCAACTGGCATCTTTCTAGAGTTCTAACCTGAAAATCGCTGACGTCATGATTTTCCGAGTTACCGGTTGTCTTGAAAGCACCATATGTTCTTTTAACCACTAAGGTATAATAAGAACTCCTAACCTGCTACGAAACGTTGAAAGCCAGTGATGTTTTTTTTTTTATCATTTGGAGAGTGAAGTCCTGTGTAGGTGTTTGAGCAACACTTGCCTCTTGACATGAGCAGAGAGGAATGGAAAGGTAGCTAGGGGGGTTAGGAGTAGAGGATGGGAAGAAGTGGGGTGGTAAAAGGTGGAGGTAGAGTAGTGAGAGTAAAGGTTAAGAAGAAGATGAAGCCTGAGGAGCCTTTGCATGTCTTGTCGAGGGAGAGTAGTGATGAGGGGTGTTCGGTTTTCAGTGTTGTACTGAGAAGTGGAGTTCAAGGTTTTGGTGAAATTTTATGATGAGGGTAGAGTCATGGCGGTCTGATCGCGTTGGCTAGGGAGTTGGAGAGTAAAGTAGGAGCATACCAGCAGCATACCACCCTGCATACCACTGCTGGCGTGCTTCTTAGCAGGGTTGGTCCTGTTCAGTCCCTGGATGAGAGACCAGATGCTGCTGCAAGTGGTTTTGGAGGGCCAGTAGGAGGCACTCTTTCCTCTGGTCTAAAAAATATCCCAATGCCCCAGGGCAGTGATTGGGGATACTGCCCTGTGTAGGGTGCCGTCTTCCGGATGGGACGTTAAACGGGTGTCCTGACTCTCTGACGTCATTAAAGATCCCATGGCACTTATCGTAAGACATGGGGTGTTAACCCCGGTGTCCTGGCTAAATTCCCAATCTGGCCCTCAAACCATCACGGTCACCTAATATTCCCCAGTTTACGATTGGCTCATTCATCCCCCTCCTCTCCCCTGTAACTATTCCCCAGGTCGATGCTGTAAATGAGAACGTGTTCTCAGTCAATTTACCTGGTAAAATAACGGATACAAATTTAAAAATCAGAGGTTGTGTCTGCTAAAGTTCTTTGTGATGGAAGTTTGGTGGTGTGTATCAATGTTAAACAGTATGGGAAGGCGCTCAAACTCAAGCAGGTATGTAAACGTGTGGTTGATAGTAGCCTGCTGGATCAAACTGGACGGCAGTGGGTGAAGGGAGTTATTACAGGAGTTCCAGAATTTGTTATCGTGAAATAAATAAAGGACCACTTGAAGGGAGGCTCTCTTAATGAGGCAAAGCGCCTTCAGATGACACGAGATGAGAAGAAGGTGGATAGCCTGTCAGTGCTACTAAACTTTAAGGATCAGGTACTGCCAGAAAAACATAGGATTGGTTATGAGTTATCATGTGCGAGCTTATGTTCCGAAACCATTGTGTTACAATAACTGTCAAAGGTTTGGGCATGTGGCGACAGTGTGTAAAGGAAAAAGGAGATGTGGGGAGAACATGCACATGGGGAATCTGGAGACTGGGTCCAGTTAAAGTGCTGTAACTACTATCAAGTGTGAAACAACTATCAACCCATAGTGTGGCTGATGGGGGTTGTGGAGTCATGAAAAGACAGTTGTAAGTGCAGCAGGTGAGGAGTGAGCGTAAAATCTCGTATGCAGAAGCAGTGAAGGTAGTTCACACAGAAACAAGCGGGGAACCTAGAAGAGCAGATATTCCAGGGCAGGGCAGGTTGGGTTGCAGGTTGGGCGTGATGTAGTGAGCAGAATGGGGGAGAACACAAGACTGGTAGGAGACATGAGGCAGGTTGTTACATTTGTGACAGAAGCAATCAATTGCACATAAAAATGACAATCTAAGACTAAGAAGATACCGATCATAGTGGAGCAGGCAGTGAAGTATCTTGGGATCACAGGACTGACATGGGAAAATGTACAGGATGACCTCAATAAGATTGAGAATCATTCTAGCCAGGAATCATTTTTTGGTTAGTTGTCATAATGATGTTAATCCTTCAATGGAATGCCAGAAGTTTGATGGCTAATGGGCAGGAGTTCAAACAACAGTTTCTTGAGGAGTTACCAGCCAAACCTGATGTGTTATGTCTCCAGGAGACATAGCTGAAACCTACTCTATATTTTTTTAATACAAGGTTATGTTGCAGTCTGTAAAGATAGGGGAGGAGGGGTGTATGCTACCTTTATAAAGCGTGTGATCCCATATAGGCATGTGGGAGAGGGAATTGAACAGGAGTATGTAGTGGTTGGGAGGGGGAATATGCTCATAGGGACATTTTACAACCCCTGTAAGAGAGTTGCTGGCCCTTGGGAATGTAGAAGGTCAAGATAGGAGACGGGTAACGTGGTGTGGGGATTTTAACGCTCATAGTACGCTCTGGGGAAGGGTACGGATAGATGGAAATGGACAAGTGTTGGAGGATCTACTTGATGAGAAAGGGCTTGAGTCTTAATAATGGCCGGGGAACCAGGATTGACCCAGTAACTGGAAATTAATCTGCTCTGAATCTTACTCTGATCTCAAGTTCAATGGCAGGTAGATGTAGTTAGGAGGTTTTAGAGGAATCTACAGGGGGTAGTGATCACTATCATATCATGTGTACTGTGGGAATGAGGGTGGAAAATTCAGTAGGACATTCCATTTTTTTTAATTGAACCTTTATTTAACTTGGCAAGTCAGTTAAGAACAAATACTTATTTACAATGAAGGCCTACACCGGCCAAACCCGGACGATACTGGGCCAATTGTGTGCCGCTCTATGGGAATCCCAATCATGGCCGGTTGTGATACAGCCTGGATTCGAAACAGGGTCTCTGTAGTGAAGCCTCTAGCACTGAGATGCAGTGCCTTAGACCGCTGCGTCACTCAGGAGCCCAAATGGATTGGATTGAGGAGATGGATATTTGGAAAAGCGGAGTGGGGTCAGTTTCAGGACTTGAGTGAACAGGAGCTGTCTCAGGTTGATCTCAATTCAGGTATAGAAACAGTGAATGATAGAGTAAGAGGTGCAATAGTAGGGGCTGCAAGCCAAGGGATTCCTATGGGTACAGTAAGGCGAACGAGTAACTCAGTTCCCTGGTGGACTGAGGAGTGTAGAGAAGCTGTGAAAGATAGGAAGCGGGCTTTCAGAATGTTGAAACGGTCCCATAATTTCCAGCACAGGATTCAGTATGAACAAGCACAAGCAGTAGTAAGGAGGATCATTAGGACAGATAAGAGGCAGGACCACTCCTGTGAGAGAGGTTTGGGGGATGATTTAGAAGATGAGTAAGGTCAGATGAGATTGGGATCTCCCTGTGCTGAAAAGTGGTGAGATGGTTGCAGTGAGAGATATGGAGAAAGTAGAGATGTTAGCCCAGGCATTTGTGAAGGTGCACAGCTCAAATAATCTGACAGAAGAGGGGCAGCATGGGGGAGAGAGGGTCAAAGGAGAGCATCTGGAGGTCCTGGATCAGAGAGCAATGGTGGAGGATGCATTGAATGCCCCTTTTATGTGGCCTAAGATGAAGAGAACTTTAGCTAAAGCTGGGGTAGCATATCCTGAGAGGAGGAGATGTTACATCATGATGGTTCGTCTCAGTGACACTGCAATGAGGAAAGTATTGTGCCTTTACAATAAGGTGTGGCAGGAAGAGAAACTGCCTGGAAGTTGGAAGCAGGCTTTAGTGGTGCCGATATGGAAACCAGGGAAATACCCTACTTGTCCTTCAAGCTATAGGCCGATAGCATTCACATCTCATGTATGTAAACTTATGGAAAGGATGATAACAGAAAGGCTGACTTACTTTCTGGAGAGTAGAGGACTAATGTCACCAGACTAAAGTGGGTTCAGAAAAGGCAGGGGAACGATGGATCTTGTGCTGTGCCTTGAGTCAGTCATATGGAAGGAACAGGCAAATATGGAGGTGGTAGCTGTTTCCTTTGATGTACAGAAGGCCTGATATGATGTGGAAGGATGTCAGGGGGGTTGGAGGAAAGGTTTTTAACTGGATAAGGGTTTTTCTTTTGGCCGATCAATAGAAGTGAGGGTGTGGAGCTCTTTGTCAGAAAGCTATGAGGTAGATAATGGTACCTCCCAGGGAACTGTCATTAGTCCTTTGTTCTCTATTACGATTGGCAATGTGTTATCCTAGGTGAGACCTGATATTGGGAGGTCATTGTTTGCGGATGACGGGGCACTGTGGAAGAGAGGGAGAAATATTACCCATACAGCCAGGAAAGTTCAAGAAGCGATTAGTGAAGTTGATCAGTGGTCCATCAGGTGGGGCTTTGAATTTTCAGTTGAGAAAACACCGGGGGGGGGGGTTTCTACATGAAGGTTGGGGAGGAAATATACTTGAAGCTGTATGGAAGGAATCTGGAGAGGGTGGGAGGGTTTAGGTTGCTGGGGGTCTGGTTTGACACTCAAATGACATGGACAGAGCATGTTAATAACAGTAGTTCTCAAAGGAAAGAAAATATTGAATGTGATGCGTTGCCTGTCAGGAATGGAGTGGGCGGCAGATAGAATGGTGTTAAATGCTATATATATAGCGCTGTTAAGGTCCTCACTGGATTATGGAAGTGTAGCATATGGATCAGCAGCTCAGACATCTTTAAAACGTTTTTTTAAAAGCTAGATGTAATCCAGGACCAAGCCCAAAGACTTTGTTGTGGAGCAGTCAGGACCTCCCCGGTGGCAGCGATGCAGGTAGAATTGAGAGAGTTGCTGTTAAAGTTAAGACATCTAACCATGACATATTGAGGACATAAGGTTACACATCCTAAATAAAAGGTACTCCTATGGTGCTGGGAACACTAACAAAATCCGAATACAAGTTTTGGTTGGATAGTAAATGGCATGGCGAGAGAGATGGGGTTGTTTGGGAGGGAGTTTGTGGTTCTTCCTGCTATCCCACCTTGGTTGCTCCCTCAGCCAGTGATAGATTCAGGATTGCTTGAGATGGTAAGAGCTATTGAGGAAAGAGTAGATTTAGTTGTAAGTGAACATTTTAAGAACCCAATACTATGCTTTCTTGAATATATTCACATATGGATCTAAGGACCCCAAACAGCTTTTAGTGTTCCTGAGTTTAAGGTGGCAGTGACAAAAAGCAACGGATAATTTATCTGTTTACACAATGGAGTTGATGGCCATACTCTTGGCTGCAGAGTGGGTGGAGGAGGTGAGGCCAGGCAGGGTACTTATCTGCTCTGATTCCTGTGTAGCACTGATGAGCTTCAAATCATTTGTGTCTCGGGGCAGACAGATGTGTTGTATGAGGTTTTGCAGTGCTTGTATAGGGTAAGACTAATGGGGATATTTGTGATGTTCCTCTGGGTACCAGCTCATGTGGGAGTAGAATTATTATTCTTTTTTTTGCTGATATATATTTTTTTAAACATAACCTTTATTTAACTAGGCAGTTCAGTTAAGAAAAATTAGTATTTACAAAATCGCCAAGCAGGCTCTTAAACATCCTAATGTTGAGATGGAATTGTCAATCAGTGAAGCAGAAGCCAAGGGGTTGGTTAAAAACTAATGACAAGAGTTGTGGAAAAGGGAGGGAAAGGGAAGACACCTGTATAAGGTTCAGGAAAAGGTGGGGGTAGGGAGGTCCTCAGGCTGAGCGACAAGGGAGGATAGTGTAATCGCAAGGCTGAGACAGACACACAAGGCTCAATAGTACATTGAAATTGGTGGGGACATATCCAACTAGGAGTTGTGATCATTGTCAGGAGGAGATGGAGACAGTGGAACACGTTCTATTTCAATGCCAGAAATATGGGAGGAAAAGGGAGCAATTGTTATTATATTTGAGAAGTAATGAAGAGCCAAGATTAAGTGAACTGCTGGGGGAATCTTCAGGGGATTTAGTATTTAATTATGTATTTTGTTTCCTTGAGGCAAGAATAGACCTTCCCTGGCTCTGATCCACACTCCAGTCCAGTTGGTGGTGGTAATGCACCTTAAAGTTGGTTGCCAACCGCTATAAAAAAAAATCCACAGAAGAAGAAAGGGCCTCCTGAATGGCGCAGAGGTCTAAGGCACTGCATCGCAGTGCTTGAGGTGTCACTAAAGCTCCGGGTTTGATCCCAGGCTGTGTCACTGCCGGCCTTGACCGGAAGACCCATGAGGCGGTGCACAATTGGCCCAGCATCGTCTGGGTTAGGAGAGGGTTTGGCCGGCCGGCTCCTTGTGGCGGGCCGGCGCCTGCAAGCTGACTTAGGTCACCAGTTGGACAGAGTTTCCTCCAACACATTGGTGCGAGCTGGCTTATGGGTTAAGCGAGCAGTGTGTCAAGAAGCTGTGTGTCTTGCCAGGGTCGTGTTTTGGAGGACGCATGGCTCTCAACCCGACTCCGTAGCGGAGTTGCAGCAATGGAACAAGACTGTAACTACCTATTGGGCAGCATGAAAATGTGGAGAAATGGGTAAAAGTACAACAAAGAAAGAAAGAAGAATGGTACGGAAAGTCACTTCCGGTCGTAGATGTATCGAAGTGTCATGTTTTTAGGGAGTCATGTCTGAGCAGCTTCAAAACAAAGTCTAGCTAGCTAGCTAGGCTAATCTATACTAGAGTCATGTGACTTTAAAAAAAAACACAATAGCAGAACAATAATCATAGTTTTGTCTACATTTAATCAAACAAGTGTAGCTGTCTGTGGAACCATTACATTTGTCCCAGCCAGCCAGATCATCTTTAAATAATTGATTGACTGGACTTGTTAGTACTGTAGCTACAGTTCCTTGTAACTGTCTAGCCAGTCAGCTGGTGGCTTCATTTGGACAGCTCCATGCATGTCACTCCTACTGGATAATCATTTATTTTTATCCCATGATGTCTGTGTTTCTCAAGGTAATGTTTTTTTCCATAGTCTGTGTCTATAAAACCTGTCTGTCAAGCTGGCAATGTTTACAGAAAATAGTAGCCTATTGTTTAGTGAGGGTAGCTTGGTCTTTTAGTGAGTCAACACTAGAATCTTACCTAAAGATAGCCAAGGTAAAAAACAATATTATCTAGCTTTAACAGATGCATATTTCTTGTGTAGAGTGAAATCCTTACTCTGTGGACTTGAACATGTTGGACAAATGTGTTGTTTATATCATGATAAATATCAATAATTTTCCCTAAGATGGGCCCTGGAGAGAGACGTAGCAGCCACACACACCCCTCCCTGCACCAAGATACCTCAGCCTCACCTAGTGATAGAGAGGTAAGACATGAGCCTCAATGACGTATGTAATATCATCTGACCTACACTAAAGTCTTCTGTTGATGTGCTTTGGCTCTACACTGCAACAGCAACTTGTGCCGGCAGGAGAAATTGGCCTACAGTATGCACTGCCTTCTTAGGATCACTTTCTTATAAGGATTGCTTGAAATAATGTTATATTAGTCCTAGATCTTACGCTTCGGGCTAGTTTCTCGGAAACCTATGAAGCCTAGTCCTGCCCAGACTACAAAACACTTTCAATTGAGGTTCTAGAAACTAAGATTAATCTGTGTTCAGGAAACTGTCCCTCATCATTAGACATAGATGATATGATGTGTAGGTCCCAAAGCCCTGGTTACCTTCTCTTCCTCCAACACCTCTTGGAATGATGACTTCAACTCAGGTCCTGGAGGGTCAAAAAACTTCTGGTTTTCACCTTCTCCTTCGAATCAGGGACTGATTCAGACCTCGGACACCAGGGGCCTCATTTATCAATATTACGTATATACTATTCTAAAATACTACTTTCGAACGGAATTTAGAATGTTCGTACGAATAGAAAAAGGGTGATTTATCAAATAATCTTATGAGCCTCATACGTACACCGGTAGGAAGTAACTATCGTGGAAATTCTAACCAAAAAGAAGAGAGACTATAGATTCTTCAAACAACAACTTGGAGCAGTTAACAATCACTCAATCGTGCAGAGTTAAGGGCCCAATGAACAGAGTTGGGTTTCAGCTTTTATAGGACAGTACAACGTCTTTGTTTACATGGTGGTTAGCAGATGTGTGGAAACAGGGGCGGGAACATGGTGTAAAAGGTGATTCGCTTGTCTGTGCAGATTAAGATAGCTGATGTTGCCACAGCTCGCACCATTGTCTGTTCCTTCCTGCACGTTTCCACACAGCTGAGTTCCTGCAGATAGTAAAACATGGGATATGTCACATGCTGCGGTCGCACCCAAACGGCTCTTAGCTATACACCCAGTGTTATGACTAAGTCACACAGACACGTTTGTATCAGTAAAAAAACACTAACAAATAACAATAGATCGTTCTCTTAAGTGAAATGTTTAATTTGTAATTTTCCCCACATAACCATTGATAAATACCAATTGTTCTCAGTGCTCGTGCACTGATATATGGTCAAATTCCCCCCTTTAAAGCCTGTGGGGAATATACAACGCGGTGAGGTGCTAGTGTCAGAGATTGAGTACAACCAAAAGTTGTTATTTGACTCGCATAGTTGTGGCTTGACCAATAAAAAGAAAAACATGGCAACAAAGAGTAGACCATTAAGACAATAAGTTGCTTTAGCAATGACAAATCTACTTCAAAAGAGTAGGCAACACTCACCAATAAGCCATCCATCCTCGACAGCTCCCTCCTGTAGGTGTTTAGGCCAATATTGCTTTTATGCAGAATGAAAGAGTTGTACGTACCATCACATTCAGCAATGTCTTTTGCGCATCATATAGCCTATCACCTGCGCATTAAGAGTGGAAGCCTTCACATACAGTACCAAAAGTCAAAGGTTTGGACACACCTACTCTTTCAAGGGTTTTTCTTTATTTTTCTTTCTACGTTGTAGAATAATAGTGAAGACATCAAAACTATTAAATAGCAGTAACCATGTAGTAACCAAAAAAGTGTTAAACAAATCAAAATATATTTAAGATTTTAGATTCTTCAAAGTAGCTGCCCTTTGCCTTGATGACAGCTTTGCACACTCTTGGCATTTTCTCAATCAGCTTCACGAGGAATGCTTTTCCAACAGTCTTGAAGGAGTTCCCACATATGCTGAGCACTTGTTGGCTGCTTTGCCTTCCCTCTGCGTTCCAACTCATCCAAAACCATCTCAATTGGGTTGAGGTCAGGGGATTGTGGAGGCCAGGTCATCTAATGCAGCACTCAATCACACTCCTTGGTCAAATAGCCCTTACACAGCCTGGAGGTGTATTTTGGGTCATTGTCCTGTTGAAAAACAAATGATAGTCCCACTAACCACAAACCAGATGGGTTGGCGTATTGCTGCAGAATGCTGTGGTAGCCATGCTGGTTAAGTGTGCCTTGAATTCTAAATAAATCACAGACAGTGTCACCAGCAAAGCAACGTCACACCAACTCCCCTGTGCTTCATGATGGGAACCACACATACGGAGATCATCCGTTCACCTACTCTGTGTCTCACAAAGACACAGCGGTTGGAACCAGAAAACTTTGATTTGGACTCATCAGACCAAAGGACAGATTTCCACCGGTCTTATGTCCATTTCTTGTGTTTCTTGGCCCAAGCAAGTCTCTTCTTCTTATTGGTGTCCTTTAGTAGTGGTTTCTTTGCAGCAATTTGACCACGAAGGTCTGATTCACGCAGTCTCCTCTGAACAGTTGATGTGTCTGTTACTTGAACTATGTGAAGCATTTATTTGGGCTGCAATTTCTGAGGCTGGTAACTCTAATGAACGTATCCTCTGCAGCAGAGGTAACTCTGGGTTTTCCTTTCCTGTGGCGGTCCTCATGAATGCCAAGAGTGTGCAAAGCTGGCATCAAGGCAAAGGGTGGCTACTTTGAAGAATCTCAAATATAAAATATATTTGTGTAACACTTTTTTGGCTACTACATGATTCCATATGTGTTATTTCATAGTTTTGATGTCTTCACTATTATTCAACATTGTAGACAATAGTAAAAATTAAGAAAAACCCTTGAATGAGTAGGTGTTTAAACTTTTGACTGGTACTGCAGTTGAACTCATTGGGATGGTGTTTTAATGGTGACGTTTGTGCCGCCTTGCGGCGTTCGTATTTGGGAACCCATTGATGCAAAGAAAATCCTCTTGACTTCAACCTGTTGTGCGATGGTGTATGGAAATTGTATGTTAGTTTGTTTTGCTGCTGATTTGCATTCAAAACATTGTCTCATCGAGGGCTGTGAGATGCCGCTCAGCAAGCTCCCGCTAAAAAGTGGCCGTTGCCAAAAACCCGAGGGTGGATAGCACTTGGATGTGCACTGGAATGGCATGTCTTTGCCTTTTTAAAGTAGGTCTTAAATCCTTGCAAAAATCCTAGAAGATTGGCTCATCTGATATCGTTTCCCAAAATCAATCTGTACTTTTTGCAAAAAAAAGTCCCACCTGTCTCTTAAAAACACCTCTGCTAAATGCAGCGTGTGACAAATCTTCCAACAGAGCAAGATCAACCTAATTCGATTTCCCATTATCAAATCATTTTTTTGTATTTCAACAATGGTTTCACTTTCACACGTGCCTTTAATTTAACAAATGACTGTAGTTTATATGGATTATTATCGTAACAAATGCACTGATGTGGTCAGATGATATGCCTGTCAAGATATGTTGCATGAATTCACAATGGAAATACAAGGAAACTGAAAATTATTCAGATATTTTCAATATATATTTTCCCCATTCTACGCTTGACAGGCAGCAAGTTCCCTTATTCCACCACTTGGCATGGCTGTGTCTAAATTTACACACACTCTCAAGCAAACGTTCATATCGATAAATCTCACACCTTCCGTGGAAATTATCCCACACATGGTTTATGCACAGATTTGTGCCTTTGCATGATTGATAAATAAGGCCCCAGTGAGTGCAGTTTTCTACCAGAAGTGTTTCGGCCCTCCAGGACCTGAGTTCAAGAGCCCTGACTTGGGCCTATGTCTGCAGTGCTTCCAGAGGACTACGCCGCCATGATCTGCTGCATCATAAAACTGCCCTAATACATATCCAAGGGTGTAAAGTTTCTGTAGCCTCACCCAAAGGATAAGCTGTTCAACCAGTATTATCCCTTAAGTCTCAGCCCTGCATCGATTTAAAGCTGATTAAAACAAACCATGACCAACACGGATGGAGGCAATTCAGCCTAATTAGTGGAAATTGGGGACTAAGTAGTCAGACCATTCAGGGCCCCAGGGGTTCAGTTAAGGACCTGCTTAATTTCAATCACTTATTAGGCCTGAACTAGGTTTTTATCCAATAAATTACCAAATGAATAGGGTTAAGAAATATGTCCACTATTGAAAAGAAGCTAAACCTTTTTGACTGTCTTCACCAAGTCCTAGCCAATTGTTTGGTTATTTTATTGTTCAAGACTAGGATAGTACTTCAGTTAATTCCATGGGTGAACCACAATGTGTCGGCATGCCAAGTTTTTTTTCTAATGACCTCTGCCTTTGGAATGTAGCCTAAACAAGTGAGTGACGTGTTCTCAGGTAGACTGCTCTGAGGAAGTAGCCTAGGCCATTATGCAGCAATTAGGAACTCTGATCTATTGAGACAGACTTTTAAATTTAGTTAAGGATTAGGTGGATGGATCTCAATGAATGGCAATATATACAACAGCATTTTAATATTAGGACTTTGACTTATAGTGTTTTGTACAGTAAATCCAATTTGGCATATCCATGTCGTCAGATAAAAAAATATATACATTTTACCAAAGATCATAGGCTATACAACTTTATTTTCAACACATCACATTCATTTCAAAATCCATTGTAAGAAATAAGCTACCTCAGCAAATAAATTATTGATTCCGCATTTTAAATCTCAACTCAAGCCTAAGATATTCACCAACCAAATCCAGCCTGAGGTAGTGAATTGTAGGCTTAGATGTTTCAGGCTTCCAGCCCTTTGACAGCATCCGGCTTTATCATCTCCCCTGAAGGAATGCCATGCCCACTATATGGCTTCAGATAGCCTAGAGGCATCTTCTTCCTCCTCATCGTATTCAAATCATCTCTAGCTCACCGTCAGCTCCAGCCTTTACTCCTTTGACTTCACTGTTTCTGTGCCCCACAAAAATGTAGGCAAATTAGCCTCATAAAAATGTTTCGCTTAATGATGACTTGGACATCCTTGTTTCAAAGACAAGATATTGACATTTAGGCCTACCTTTCTATCAATCTCATGAAAGGCTATTTCACAATGGAGGACACAGATACTAGGATGTCAAATTCAGTAAATGCCACATAGCCCTACTGTTGATTGGGTGTTCTTTCCATCTTTTCTTTCTCTCTGTCTCTCTTTGACCAGTCTTTCGCTCTCTCTGTGTTTTTCCTCTGTCTCTTTGTCAGATTCTCTCACTTTCGTTTTCTCTCTCTGACCAGTGTCTCTCCAGAGAATCTGGGCAGAGACTACACTCTCCTCAGCGCTGTTTCACTCACTCTCATGGTGTTGTTGTTTTTCTCATTGCTCTCTGTCCCCCCCTCATCTGTCGTCCTGTTGACACATTGACCTTTGACCTGGGGTCAGGTGCTGGCCGGGATGATAGCCGAACCTGCTTTTCTCTCTGAGTATACTATCTTTGCTCTGGACCAATCAAAGCCACCCCCCAAAGCACCTCAGGCTCAGGTTGCTCAGGTAGCCAGTGCGGTGAGTTCGGTTCGCCCCCCTCACACCCACCCCTGCCTCCTCTCCTCCTCCTGCCCCTCTCGTTTTCCTTTCCTCGCTCCTGGGTAGAGGGTAGAGGAGCTGGCCTGCTGTTTAGAACCAGTGAAGACTGCTTGCACCCTGCTCTCTGTCTTTTCCTCCTCCTTATCTGTTTTCTTTGATGTTCGTAACTTGAAGGCATCTCATCCCCACCTAACCTTGCATCTAATCCCTTGGGAGTGATTGTTGGTTTGTAAATGTGACTGTTGGGATAGAAGCTTGTTGTGCTTTCGTCAGTATGCCGGTTTGTTGTTATCCAATAGTCTCTTTCAGTTGTCTCTGAATTGACAGAAATGGATGTTATGCCGATTCCCCTTTGTCTTTAGTTATCCTTTATAGTTGCTTGCCCCTGAAACCCTACCAACCTCCTGCATAGTTAACTATAGATTTTATTCCCTTCCTCGTTCCCACTTCTCACCCCAAAAGTTTTCTGTTTGGAGAGTTTATAGTCATGCAATCCACCTCCGTACCTTCTCTACTTAGCTTGCATAGTTGAAGCTTTTCCTAGAGCCATGAAAGATTTTCCTTGATTTCGTTTTATACATATTTACCCGTCTCAATATAATTGATTAGTAGTGGTCAAACAAACAGCCCATCCAACAATACAATACCCTTCCGTTTGGTGTTGAGTGACATATTTATATTAAAAAAGATCGTACACCAAAACAACCAAGCTGGTGTTGGGAACTAGAATAATGCAGGGGGAACTAGAATAATGCATTCCCATTCCTCCTCACTTCATCTATTGAAATACCATTGGAAAGTACCACACAATACATTGGTCTCAATCTCATGCTCTTAGAATAGACCAAGTTGTCCCCCCTGAAATATTTAGCTAGCCAGCAGGGTTGGGGTTGGCATTACAATTGACTTCCTGAATTTAAATGGAATTGACCCCACAGACAGACTAGGCTACAGGCTAGATTGCTGTTGAAAAACAGAGCACAATGGGCTGGCTAGCCTCATCTGTCTGTCTGGAGGATTTACACATGTTCTGCATTTAGAGATGGGCTTAAACCTTCTCTAGGCTGTCATCACACTCATCTACAATTAACAAGTTATCGTTACTCATTCTGTGTCTATTACGTGTTTTATTTTTCTATATTTTCTTTTTTTCTGCATTATTGGGAAGGGCCCGGGACCATTTAACAAAATATCATCACTCTTCACCTGCTTATAATATAGTATGTGTTTTACTATAACTTTGGAATCAACAGATATTGCAAATTATAGTACCTATTATTTAAACAAATAGCCTGACTCAGAGATATGTTACTGTTTTGAGCAATGTTAAGTTGGAATCACTTCCTAATATTAGCCCATAAATGTAATCTGTTTGTGGCCATGTGTGTGACCATGTGTATTTGTACAAAACATTTAACTTGAAAGTAAATGGTAAATGTGCCTTTTTTATAAACACGCAGCCTATTTGTTCCTCATAACTGCAGAGAGCTGTTCAGTTTAACACACTGACATACTAACCTGTCCTTAGCCCTCTTGGAGTCCTCTAGCAGCTAACCTGTTAGCCTACTTTCTTACTGTGTTTGAGTGCAGAGACTGCAGACGTCCTCTACTTCTGACCTCGAAACACAGTACCAGTGTAGCTCTGATTTCCACCGCCTGGTGTCTGGAAGCCAAGCCAGGCTGGCATAGTTGTCTGTTGACACAGTATCGTTAGTCATCTGTTGGCTTGGTACAACTGCAGAGGGGAAACTATGATGTGTCCTGAATGTCAGGGATGCACCCTATTCCCAACAAATGGAATACATAGTGCACTATGTAGGGAACACAGCCGACATCCTTCTGTTTGGCTAGATATCCCTTTATATGCCCTGCCAGATTGTGTACAACTACAGAGACTATGGCACATGTTGCTGGTACGCTAGCCTGACTGTCTGGAATGTCTGACACAGTACCACCATACCAGTACTGTTGTCATCTGCTAAAGATATCCCTTACAAACCTGCCCTGGCACATCCTCCAGCACTACACTGCTTATACCTATCCAGCCCCCTTAGATCTGCCAACATTGATGGGTTAGGGCCAAGGGGAAGGAGTAGAGAGCTAATTAGACAACCGGCTTACACACCCTGACAGACTGTGTAAAACTACAGAAAGACTGCATCCTGCTGTCTTCAGTGTTCCCATCCAGACTGTCAGTACGGTTAGTCATCATGCCTTGGCCAGTGGCCTAACAGACTGTGTACAACAACTAAAACTAGGCTGCTGGTCAATGATGCCACTGCCAGTCTTCACATCCAGAGTGACAGTACTGTTTTCCTCCTTTGTGTGCCCTGTCTGCACACACAGCCTAACGTAAACAGCATCTTGGAATGACTGTTTGGGTGTAGTTGTAGGCAGCCTTCAGAGTCTGGGTTGTAGGGGTGGGGATGGGTAGTGTCTAGACATTAGGCCATGTATAATTCATTGATTGAGAGCAAGTCAGGCCTGTTTTCCACTACTCTGAGTCTCTCACTCAGTCGCTCTGGGGCTCTTCCCTTTGTCTGCCTGGAAGACAGGGTTAGGGGGCATTGGTTTGACCTACAAACACTCACACTCAGATCCAAAGTCAAATGAAATGACCTGTTGTTGTAGTCAAAACAGACCCTGCTGCTTTGTAGCCTCACAGCAAACCAGACACATTGTGAAATGTGTCCCTTCTCATCAGTCTCAAATCGCAACCTCAAACTCCCATAATACATTTGTATAGAGGTTTTCATTTGTTGACCCATCATTTATTAATATTTTTGATACTTTGCAATGGGTGTATAACTCTGTCTGTAATACGTTTGTTTCATGTGTAAGTGTGCTCTCAACATTTCTTTGTAACTGGGACAGCTTCTTGACTGGTATAACTGGTCGGATTTAAAGATCACACTTGCAGAACACCCCTTGCTTTTCTTATCTGATATCATTGTTACTCAAAGGAGGAGAGGAGGGGAGGAAACTGTTAACAAGCTTACAAGTAGGCCAACAACTGGGTCGTGTTCATTAGGTCACTCTGTAGCAAAATATTTAATAACACTTTTAAAACTGAAGATGACAATTTCAGGCAACCCCTCCCTCTTTCAGTCCATTTTCTTCTGTTTGGTGGCTGATGCACCAAACTCTGATATTTTCAATAACCAACCAGCCAGGCTACCCAGCTAATGTTCACAACAACACTACTACACCTGTCTCTACTATGTTCTAGTTAACCTACTAAAACATCCTGCTGCAGTGATCCACAGCAATGCCAAACCTTTGACCTTCAACCTCTTCATCTACTGGCTCCTCTAATCAAGTTTGACTGTTTGTTTTGACCTCATGGCTACTGTGTAAAAAGATGGCTACCAGTTGTAGTTTTTAATGGCTACTAGTTGTAGTTCTATTTGAACTCCTATCTGTTCTGTTACTGTATGTTGTACAGTAGAGATGCCTTCTATCTTGTAATTTAACCCCTCTGTTTAATCCAAGTTTGCATGAGGGTACCCAACTACAGTACCCATAAGCCCCTGCATTGCTCCTGTCCTAGCAATACTAATATTCAGAGCCATGTATATACATGGCTCTGCTAATATTGCTTGATCCAATACAGAGTAATCAAGGTGTAGCGGTACTGTGCACGATGGCTGGGTGTGGGACATATGGAAGACTAACAGGTCCAGGTACCAGGGCGGCGTCTGAAATTGCACCCTATTCACTATGGCACCTATATAGTGCACTACTTTGTCACCAGGGCCCATAGTCAAAAGTAGTGGTCAAAAGTGTTGCACTACAGTATATAGGGAATAGTGTGCCATTACAGACACAGCCCTGGTTTAACCATGGCCTAAGTTGTTCTAACCTCTTTCTCTCCTGCCTCCTGCTACAGAGTGGCAGGAGAAGTGCCACAGGATCACCTAGAGGAAGCATCAATGGAGATGGGAGGGCTTCTCCTCAGGCAAGTTACCTCATTCTCCTAACACCTTTCTCTGGCTTTTCTGTTTCCATTTAAATGTGGTTATTGATGTGTCCTGAAGAGGTAATAAAGCAACTAAGAATACAAGTTAAGATGCTATGCCAGTTAGGCCTAATCAGCTGCAGAGGAAGATGCATTCTGATAAATGTGCCATTTGGATAAAGTCTAGGCCTAACAATAGGAGTGGTTTAGTTGATTATCTTTAACCCATGCATGTGGAAACACTCATTCATATCCCACGTGTCTCTAGCTATCTATGTACATTCCCATGTTTCAGTTCAATATAGTTGACTGCCATCTGGAAATTAATAACTTAAAGTAATACACTCTCCTGTCCATCCTCATACAGAGAGAAGAGCCCCAGTCGTTTGCCCAGAAGCTACAGCTCCGCGTCCCCTCTGTGGAGTCTCTCCTCCTCCGCGGTGCCAGCCGGGCCGAGGGCCTCTTCCGTTCCCCGTCTAAAGAGAGCCTGAACCGCAGCCCCTCTCTCAACTCCCTCACCCCCCTGGGGGAGAATGAGCCCCTGGCCTCCCCCTCTGTCACCCCAGCCTACGACCCTCCATCAGACATCGAGAGCGAGGCAGAGGAGTCGTATGGTAGCCCTGAGTCCCTGCCGGCCCTGTCTAAAGAACAGCTGATCCATCGGCTACACAGGGTGGAGAAGAGCCTGGGGAACTACAGAGGGAAATACTCAGAGGTGGGGGTCATGAGACACTACAGCAGTGGTACTACAGGGTACATCCTTTAGTGGGGCTTGTGGAAATCGGTCTCAAAAGAAATCAGTGTAATCACTAAATAATTCTCAGGTAATTACCAGTTCAGCAAGTCATTCAGAACGGCTAAAACAGGGAGGTGGCCTGCTGTATGTCTACAATACACCTCTATGGGATGTACAGGTCACTATGATCAGTCTTCTCTCGCTCATCCAGTTGGTCTCAAATACAGATGACCAGAGTAGGGAGTTGGCCTCCTATGCATACAGTGCATTGAGAAAGTATTCAGATCCTTTGACTTTTTACACATTTTGTTAAATGCCTCATTCCAAAATGGATGGAGAAAAAAAATCATCATCAATCTACACACTACCCTATCATGACAAAGCGAAAACAGGTTTTTAGAAATGTTTGCAAATGTATTCAAAATAAAACACAGAAATACCTTATTTACATAAGTATTCAGACCCTTTGCTATGAGACTCGAAATTGATCTCCGGTGCATGCTGTTTCCATTGATTACACAGCGTTGTACGAGATCTTCAGTTTCTTGGCAATTTCTCGCATGGAATAGACTTAATTTCTCAGAACAAGAATAGACTGACGAGTTTCAGAAGAAAGTTCTTTGTTTCTGGCCATTTCGAGCCTGTAATCGAACCCATAAATGCTGATGCTCCTGATACTCAACTAGTCTAAAGAAGGCCCGTTTTATTGCTTCTTTAATCAGGACAACAGTTTTCAGCTGGGCTAACATAATTGCAAAAGGGTTTTCTAATGATCAATTTGCCTTTTAAAATGATAAACTTGGATTAGCTAACACAACGTGCCATTGGAACACAGGAGTGATGGTTGCTGATAATGGGCCTCTGTACGCCTATGTAGATATTCCATTAAAAATCAGCCGTTTCCAACTACAATAGTCATTTACAACATGAACAATATCTACACTGTATTTCTGATCAATTTGATGTTATTTTAATGGACAAAAAATGTGCTTCTTTCAAAAACAATGATATTTCTAAGTGACCCCAAACTTTTGAACGTTAGTGTATGTTAAAAAAAATGTGTGTAACAATTTCTAAGAACCTGTTTTTGCTTTGTCGCTATGGAGTATTGTGTGTAGATTGATTAGACTGTAATATAACAAAATGGAACTCAAGGGGTCTGAATACTTTCTGGATATACTGTATATCTCTGTATGTACAGCTATATTTGATTTACCTTTCTAACTATTCTCCTTCTCTCTGTGTGTGTGTCTGTCTCTCTACAGTTGGTCACTACCTACAGAACAGTTCAGAGAGATAAGGAGAAGACCCAGGTGATTTTCATAAACCACCTCAACACCAGATTACATATAGTGATGCTCTGTACTATTGGGAGGATGGAGGAATGATTTTATCCACACTCGCTGAATGCTGATGTAGTCTTTTCTGCTTTTCCCCTCAGGCCATTCTCAGTCAGAGTCAAGACAAAGCTCTCCGTAGGATAGGGGAGTTGAGAGAGGTACGAGAGTATGACCATGAACACCATCTGTTTCTGTTAAATACCAGTGTATGTCTGTACTATTTTTGTCTTACTATCCCTAGGAAAGTACTGTCTATGGGGTCTTATTTTACTCTGTTATGACCCGTTACTCTCTCTGAACTCAAAAGCTTTTAGGATGCGGGCAACCGCTGTCACAGCATTAGAGGTGGAGGTCCTGAAATCTTTCTGTCCTGACCCAAAAAACAGGAGCTGAGCCAAAGGAAGGAAGTCAAGAGCAGTAGGTTAGCTAAGCCAAGGACGGAGCAGTAGGTTAGCTAAGCCAAGGACGGAGCAGTAGGTTAGCTAAGCCAAGGACGGAGCAGTAGGTTAGCTAAGCCAAGGACGGAGCAGTAGGTTAGCTAAGCCAAGGACGGAGCAGTAGGTTAGCTAAGCCAAGGACGGAGCAGTAGGTTAGCTAAGCCAAGGACGGAGCAGTAGGTTAGCTAAGCCAAGGACGGAGCAGTAGGTTAGCTAAGCCAAGGACGGAGCAGTAGGTTAGCTAAGCCAAGGACGGAGCAGTAGGTTAGCTAAGCCAAGGACGGAGCAGTAGGTTAGCTAAGCCAAGGACGGAGCAGTAGGTTAGCTAAGCCAAGGACGGAGCAGTAGGTTAGCTAAGCCAAGGACGGAGCAGTAGGTTAGCTAAGCCAAGGACGGAGCAGTAGGTTAGCTAAGCCAAGGACGGAGCAGTAGGTTAGCTAAGCCAAGGACGGAGCAGTAGGTTAGCTAAGCCAAGGACGGAGCAGTAGGTTAGCTAAGCCAAGGACGGAGCAGTAGGTTAGCTAAGCCAAGGACGGAGCAGTAGGTTAGCTAAGCCAAGGACGGAGCAGTAGGTTAGCTAAACCAAGGACGGAGCAGTAGGTTAGCTAAGACAAGGAAAGTGAGGACGGAACAGTTGGTTAGCTAAGACAAGGAAAGTGAAGACGGAACAGTAGCTTAGCTAAGACAAGGAAAGTGAAGACGGAACAGTAGGTTAGCTAAGACAAGGAAAGTGAAGACGGAACAGTAGGTTAGCTAAGACAAGGAAAGTGAGGACGGAACAGTAGGTTAGCTAAGACAAGGAAAGTGAGGACCGAACAGTTGGTTAGCTAAGACAAGGAAAGTAAGGACGGAACAGTAGGTTAGCTAAGACAAGGAAAGTGAGGACGGAACAGTTGGTTAGCTAAGACAAGGAAAGTGAAGAAGGAACAGTAGGTTAGCTAAGACAAGGGAAGTGAAGACGGAACAGTAGGTTAGCTAAGACAAGGAAAGTGAAGACGGAACAGTAGGTTAGCTAAGACAAGGAAAGTGAGGACGGAACAGTAGGTTAGCTAAGACAAGGAAAGTGAAGACGGAACAGTAGGTTAGCTAAGACAAGGAAAGTGAAGACGGAACAGTAGGTTAGCTAAGACAAGGAAAGTGAAGACGGAACAGTAGGTTAGCTAAGACAAGGAAAGTGAAGACGGAACAGTAGGTTAGCTAAGACAAGGAAAGTGAAGACGGAACAGTAGGTTAGCTAAGACAAGGAAAGTGAAGACGGAACAGTAGGTTAGCTAAGACAAGGAAAGTGAAGACGAAACAGTAGGTTAGCTAAGACAAGGAAAGTGAGGCAGGAGCTCAGCTAACTCAATGAAAGAGAGGAATGAGCAGTAGGTTAGCTAAAACAAGTGGTAGGGAGTGGAGAAAACAGCATATTTTCATTATCAGAACACGATAAGGCATTGCAGGTGACTTGTTTGAACTTGTGTGATGTAATTCACTGAGACTCTCACCTGTGTTTGTAGGAAAGAAAACTTTCCCTGGTTGAAATGGTGCAGTGTGCCCTGCATGTAGGAAGTATTGGAACACTTCTCTGGCTCATGATTGTGATAATAAGGCGATCAGTGGGAGCAAGGCAATTCACAGAACTACTCACTATGAGACCCAGATTAGTAGTTCTGTGAATTGCCTTGCTCCCACTGATCGCCTTATTATCACAATCATGAGCCAGAGAAGTGTTCCAATACTTCCTACATGCAGGGCACACTGCACCATTTCAACCAGGGAAAGTTTTCTTTCCTACAAACACAGGTGAGAGTCTCAGTGGGAAGTAGGGTGTTATTGTAAATCAGTCATTCTGAGTGGTACGACTGCACTGTAGGTGATCGCAAACACACTATATTCCTCACCAAGAGCTGTGTGTATTAAGGCACTGTGTTATATGACAATGTTTCTCCCCAGGAGTTGCACATGGACCAGCAGGCTAAGAAGCACCTTCAGGAGGAGTTTGATGCTGCCCTGGAGGAGAAGGACCAGATGATTACTGTGCTTCAGACCCAGGTGTTTATATACAATACAGGGCAGTTTTCACGTTTTGTTACATTTTTGTTCAATGTAAAATGCATCACGTTGGCATTTGCCCCCACTGATCTGTACAACAACATAAAGTATAAGAATAATGATACCATTTCTACAACTGATTTAAAATAAAATGTGTTTCAATGAGTGTATGCTGAACACTGTCAGTATAATCTTGACTGTAGAATAATATCTGGTCTTCAGCCTGTGTTGCTCTGTGTTTTGACTGTGTGATCCCTCCTCCTCTGTCAGGTTGCCCTGATGAAGAAACATCTGAAGGGGATTCCTGGTGGAGCTCTGGCTCCTGAGGTTGAACATCCTCTCCAGGCTGAATATGCTCCAGACTCCACCTCTGCCCCACAGAGCCCCTTCAAAGACGCAGGTACTATACAGTACAGACACTATGCTGACTCACACCCCTGATAGATGATGATGTGTAGATGGACAGTAGCAGACCTGCGTTCAAATAGTATTGTCTGGTGCAATGTAACCAATTGAATAGTGCCTAAGGTGCAAACCCTCTACACCTCTGGCACTCTAGGCAGGCTAAACCAAACACATAGTGTTTGGATTTCAAATACTATTTTCACCCAGGTCTGAGTAATGTAGTGTTGAAATGTTTAGAGCCATTTGTCTTTTATCACATTTATTGAGTATATTTAAAGGGATTAATCACCCAAATTACGAAATTACACATTGGTTTCCTTACCCTGTAAGCAGTCTATAGACAAGGTATGACGGCAATCCATGCTTTGATTTTGTTTCCCTGGCACTGTTTAAACATTCAAATGTTTTAGCGTTTGTGGCATAAATCCCATTCAAGTCATGGGACCGATTATTAGCATTTTACACACGTTTTATTTATTTTATTTAACCTTTATTTAACTTCATTTAAAATCATCAGAAAGTATCTCAAATCGATTGTAAAGCTCAACAAAGTGACTTATAGATGTTTTGAACATGAATTGTGAAAAATGCAAATATCGGTCGCATGACTTAAATGGGATTTGTGCCACAAATGCTGAAACATTAGCATGTGGAAACAGTGCCAGGGACACTAAACCAAAGCATGGATAGCTGTCATACCTTGTCCATAGACTGCTCACAGGGTAAGGAAATCAATGTGTAATGTATGTGAATTATCCCTTTAACACATAAAACCACAACACCAATCCTCTTATTCAGAGGGGTTGGGTTAAATGCGGAAGACACATTTCAGTTGAATGCATTCAATTGTACAACTGACTAGTTATCCCCCTTTCCTTAACGCCTCAGTACTCCCCTTTTTCTGACTGAGCCGCGTTACCTCATCTAAACTGCAGAAGGCAGCACTGACCCAGTGAAAACCATGGATAGGATTAGAACATATATACAGTATGTATATCTATGTAATAGAACATGTATCTCTCCATGGTAATCCCTTTCTCACTAAGCTGTGTTACCTCTTCCAAACAGCAGAGGGCATCACTGACCCATCTAAAAGCATGGAGGTGCTGCAGAAGAGGGTGACTCGCCAGGAGAATCTGCTCCAGAAGTGTAAGGAGCTGCTGAAGACACACAAGGAGCGCAGTGCCCAGCTGACCAGTGAGAACGACACTCTGCAGGAGCAGCTGCAGGAGAGACTGCAGGAGCTGGAGAAAACCAAGGTGTGTTAACCAATGTCATTGGAGGCTGGTGGAGGGAGAAATGGAGATGATGTATTGTGATAGTATTCCATGGCTGGAATGGAGTAAATGGAACGGTATGAAACACGTAATCATAAATTATCAATATTGCATTCCGGCCGTTACAATTAGCCATTTTGTTTAGAAACCGTCACATGGCTCTTCTAATCAACTTTTCTGGAAAGATAGCTTACCCTTCACCCTGGAATACACATTTTAGAAGACCATTTTCCACATATGGCCGCCTGTACTTAGTACACTGTAGTTTTGAAAGGAGTTCATTATATGGGGCTGAAGAGTGAGTGTCTGAACCACAGAAATGAAGACTATGGTGTGAAAAGTAACATGTTTCACAACACTGTTTTAGAAATCATCCAATGGAGTCTTGATGGTTTAGTGATCATGTGCCTGGTCTGTGGCTTCACTATCTATTTCTATGACACACACTACTGCTCGGGAAGGGTGAGGCCCTCATAACGAGACAGAGCTCCAAAGTACACAATGTATGGAAAAGGGTGCCATATGTAGGGAATAGGGTGCTATTTACGACTCATCCCAGGGGCTGACCAAGGTCATGTCATTTAGCTAACTTTGTGACATTTATTCAGTTTAATACCACAACATTGTTCTTTGGTGGAATAATAAGTACATGGTTTAGTTTGGCTGTGGTGTCTGTCGTTTTCACTAGCGGCCGTGAGTGATGCTGGGCGTCAGAACAGACCTGTGATAACAGACAATAGCTCTGCATCTAAGTGTGATGGGCAGAGGTGTGTGTGTGTGTGTGTGTGTGTGTGTGTGTGTGTGTGTGTGTGTGTGTGTGTGTGTGTGTGTGTGTGTGTGTGTGTGTGTGTGTGTGTGTGTGTGTGTGTGTGTGTGTGTGTGTGTGTGTGTGTGTGTGTGTGTGTGTGTGAGAGAGAGGGAACCTGGCCAGTGTCTGAGAACAGGGCTGTTCCTGTGACAGAAAGAGCCAGAGGTTAACAGGCGCTCAGCTCTCCTAACTAGCGTGGAGGGGCTTGCCCCCCCCCCCCCCCCCCCCCCCCACACCCTGTAAAACAGACAGCAGCTGTCTGTCTCTCAGGCCACCATTTCACCTTTGGGATCTGGTATTTATATGGCGTTGTGGTCTGTTTGGTATTTGCGTTAAATGATTATTTACTTTATTGTATGTTCTCACACAGTAGTTTCATAGTGAATTGCTAGCTACACTACAGACCACTGCTGCTAACCCAACCTAACGTGGTCTGTGTGTTGGTTTAGTTGGCCTCGTATGCGGCCTCTGTTGACAACCGCCTTGTGGCTGTGGTGGCCTGGCCTCATGGATGGTGTAGGGAGACTCTCTGCCTGCCATGCAGAAACATTTTGCAACCTGTCTTGGTACTTCCTTGTTTTATTTAACTTTTTTCTAACCAGAAAAGTAGCCTGTTCTGAGAGCTATTTGTGCTGTATTCATTGTTAATTGAAACGACCATAGGAGTTGGCTATACAACACAAACTCATATGGGACCAGGCTACAAGCAAAGAGCCTGGAGGTTCATGCGAGGGCAACCTGTACAATAATCTGAGCACCATCCTGATGATTTTAAACAATATGTTGTAACGAATTATGCATCCATTTGTCTGAAATCTGGTGTTTGTACCCCTGCATAAAGGTTATGAGGGGTAGTTGGTTGTCGAAATTCAGTTCAGTGTTATTAAGTACAGCGGGGCTCCTGTTCCTTTACTACAGCGGGGCTCCTGTTCCTTTACTACAGCGGGGCTCCTGTTCCTTTACTACAGCGGGGCTCCTGTTCCTTTACTACAGCGGGGCTCCTGTTCCTTTACTACAGCGGGGCTCCTGTTCCTTTACTACAGCGGGACTCCTGTTCCTTTACTACAGCGGGGCTCCTGTTCCTTTACTACAGCGGGGCTCCTGTTCCTTTACTACAGCGGGGCTCCTGTTCCTTTACTACAGCGGGGCTCCTGTTCCTTCACTACAGCGGGGCTCCTGTTCCTTTACTACAGCGGGGCTCCTGTTCCTTCACTACAGCGGGGCTCCTGTTCCTTTACTACAGCGGGGCTCCTGTTCCTTTACTACAGCGGGGCTCCTGTTCCTTCACTACAGCGGGGCTCCTGTTCCTTCACTACAGCGGCGCTCCTGTTCCTTTACTACAGCGGGGCTCCTGTTCCTTTACTACAGCGGGGCTCCTGTTCCTTTACTACAGCGGGGCTCCTGTTCCTTTACTACAGCGGGACTCCTGTTCCTTCACTACAGCGGGGCTCCTGTTCCTTTACTACAGCGGGACTCCTGTTCCTTCACTACAGCGGGGCTCCTGTTCCTTTACTACAGCGGGGCTCCTGTTCCTTCACTACAGCGGGACTCCTGTTCCTTTACTACAGCGGGGCTCCTGTTCCTTTACTACAGCGGGACTCCTGTTCCTTTACTACAGCGGGGCTCCTGTTCCTTTACTACAGCGGGGCTCCTGTTCCTTTACTACAGCGGGGCTCCTGTTCCTTTACTACAGCGGGACTCCTGTTCCTTCACTACAGCGGGGCTCCTGTTCCTTTACTACAGCGGGACTCCTGTTCCTTTACTACAGCGGGACTCCTGTTCCTTTACTACAGCGGGGCTCCTGTTCCTTTACTACAGCGGGGCTCCTGTTCCTTTACTACAGCGGGACTCCTGTTCCTTTACTACAGCGGGGCTCCTGTTCCTTTACTACAGCGGGACTCCTGTTCCTTTACTACAGCGGGGCTCCTGTTCCTTTACTACAGCGGGACTCCTGTTCCTTTACTACAGCGGGACTCCTGTTCCTTTACTACAGCGGGGCTCCTGTTCCTTCACTACAGCGGGACTCCTGTTCCTTTACTACAGCGGGACTCCTGTTCCTTTACTACAGCGGGGCTCCTGTTCCTTTACTATAGCGGGACTCCTGTTCCTTTACTACAGCGGGGCTCCTGTTCCTTTACTACAGCGGGGCTCCTGTTCCTTTACTATAGCGGGACTCCTGTTCCTTTACTACAGCGGGGCTCCTGTTCCTTTACTACAGCGGGGCTCCTGTTCCTTTACTACAGCGGGACTCCTGTTCCTTTACTACAGCGGGACTCCTGTTCCTTTACTACAGCGGCGCTCCTGTTCCTTTACTACAGCGGGACTCCTGTTCCTTTACTACAGCGGGGCTCCTGTTCCTTCACTACAGCGGGACTCCTGTTCCTTTACTACAGCGGGGCTCCTGTTCCTTTACTACAGCGGGACTCCTGTTCCTTTACTACAGCGGGACTCCTGTTCCTTTACTACAGCGGGGCTCCTGTTCCTTTACTACAGCGGGGCTCCTGTTCCTTCACTACAGCGGGGCTCCTGTTCCTTTACTACAGCGGGACTCCTGTTCCTTTACTACAGCGGGGCTCCTGTTCCTTTACTACAGCGGGGCTCCTGTTCCTTTACTACAGCGGGGCTCCTGTTCCTTCACTACAGCGGGACTCCTGTTCCTTCACTACAGCGGGGCTCCTGTTCCTTTACTACAGCGGGGCTCCTGTTCCTTTACTACAGCGGGACTCCTGTTCCTTCACTACAGCGGGGCTCCTGTTCCTTCACTACAGCGGGACTCCTGTTCCTTTACTACAGCGGGGCTCCTGTTCCTTTACTACAGCGGGACTCCTGTTCCTTCACTACAGCGGGGCTCCTGTTCCTTCACTACAGCGGGACTCCTGTTCCTTTACTACAGCGGCGTTCCTTCACTACAGCGGGGCTCCTGTTCCTTTACTACAGCGGGGCTCCTGTTCCTTTACTACAGCGGGACTCCTGTTCCTTCACTACAGCGGGGCTCCTGTTCCTTCACTACAGCGGGGCTCCTGTTCCTTTACTACAGCGGGGCTCCTGTTCCTTTACTACAGCGGGACTCCTGTTCCTTCACTACAGCGGGGCTCCTGTTCCTTCACTACAGCGGGGCTCCTGTTCCTTTACTACAGCGGGGCTCCTGTTCCTTTACTACAGCGGGGCTCCTGTTCCTTTACTACAGCGGGACTCCTGTTCCTTTACTACAGCGGGGCTCCTGTTCCTTCACTACAGCGGGGCTCCTGTTCCTTTACTACAGCGGGGCTCCTGTTCCTTTACTACAGCGGGACTCCTGTTCCTTTACTACAGCGGGGCTCCTGTTCCTTTACTACAGCGGGGCTCCTGTTCCTTTACTACAGCGGGGCTCCTGTTCCTTTACTACAGCGGGACTCCTGTTCCTTCACTACAGCGGGGCTCCTGTTCCTTTACTACAGCGGGGCTCCTGTTCCTTTACTACAGCGGGGCTCCTGTTCCTTTACTACAGCGGGGCTCCTGTTCCTTTACTACAGCGGGACTCCTGTTCCTTCACTACAGCGGGGCTCCTGTTCCTTTACTACAGCGGGGCTCCTGTTCCTTTACTACAGCGGGGCTCCTGTTCCTTTACTACAGCGGGGCTCCTGTTCCTTTACTACAGCGGGGCTCCTGTTCCTTCACTACAGCGGCGTTCCTTCACTACAGCGGCGTTCCTTCACTACAGCGGGGCTCCTGTTCCTTTACTACAGCGGGACTCCTGTTCCTTTACTACAGCGGGGCTCCTGTTCCTTTACTACAGCGGGGCTCCTGTTCCTTTACTACAGCGGGGCTCCTGTTCCTTTACTACAGCGGGACTCCTGTTCCTTTACTACAGCGGGGCTCCTGTTCCTTTACTACAGCGGGACTCCTGTTCCTTTACTACAGCGGGGCTCCTGTTCCTTTACTACAGCGGGACTCCTGTTCCTTTACTACAGCGGGGCTCCTGTTCCTTTACTACAGCGGCGTTCCTTTACTACAGCGGGACTCCTGTTCCTTCACTACAGCGGGACTCCTGTTCCTTTACTACAGCGGGGCTCCTGTTCCTTTACTACAGCGGGGCTCCTGTTCCTTTACTACAGCGGGACTCCTGTTCCTTTACTACAGCGGGGCTCCTGTTCCTTTACTACAGCGGGACTCCTGTTCCTTTACTACAGCGGGGCTCCTGTTCCTTTACTACAGCGGGACTCCTGTTCCTTTACTACAGCGGGACTCCTGTTCCTTTACTACAGCGGGGCTCCTGTTCCTTTACTACAGCGGGACTCCTGTTCCTTTACTACAGCGGGACTCCTGTTCCTTTACTACAGCGGGACTCCTGTTCCTTTACTACAGCGGGGCTCCTGTTCCTTTACTACAGCGGGACTCCTGTTCCTTTACTACAGCGGGACTCCTGTTCCTTCACTACAGCGGGGCTCCTGTTCCTTTACTACAGCGGGGCTCCTGTTCCTTTACTACAGCGGGGCTCCTGTTCCTTTACTACAGCGGGACTCCTGTTCCTTTACTACAGCGGGGCTCCTGTTCCTTTACTACAGCGGGGCTCCTGTTCCTTTACTACAGCGGGGCTCCTGTTCCTTCACTACAGCGGGACTCCTGTTCCTTTACTACAGCGGGACTCCTGTTCCTTTACTACAGCGGGGCTCCTGTTCCTTTACTATAGCGGGACTCCTGTTCCTTTACTACAGCGGGGCTCCTGTTCCTTTACTACAGCGGGGCTCCTGTTCCTTTACTATAGCGGGACTCCTGTTCCTTTACTACAGCGGGGCTCCTGTTCCTTTACTACAGCGGGGCTCCTGTTCCTTTACTACAGCGGGACTCCTGTTCCTTTACTACAGCGGGACTCCTGTTCCTTTACTACAGCGGCGCTCCTGTTCCTTTACTACAGCGGGACTCCTGTTCCTTTACTACAGCGGGGCTCCTGTTCCTTCACTACAGCGGGACTCCTGTTCCTTTACTACAGCGGGGCTCCTGTTCCTTTACTACAGCGGGACTCCTGTTCCTTTACTACAGCGGGACTCCTGTTCCTTTACTACAGCGGGGCTCCTGTTCCTTTACTACAGCGGGGCTCCTGTTCCTTCACTACAGCGGGGCTCCTGTTCCTTTACTACAGCGGGACTCCTGTTCCTTTACTACAGCGGGGCTCCTGTTCCTTTACTACAGCGGGGCTCCTGTTCCTTTACTACAGCGGGGCTCCTGTTCCTTCACTACAGCGGGACTCCTGTTCCTTCACTACAGCGGGGCTCCTGTTCCTTTACTACAGCGGGGCTCCTGTTCCTTTACTACAGCGGGACTCCTGTTCCTTCACTACAGCGGGGCTCCTGTTCCTTCACTACAGCGGGACTCCTGTTCCTTTACTACAGCGGGGCTCCTGTTCCTTTACTACAGCGGGACTCCTGTTCCTTCACTACAGCGGGGCTCCTGTTCCTTCACTACAGCGGGACTCCTGTTCCTTTACTACAGCGGCGTTCCTTCACTACAGCGGGGCTCCTGTTCCTTTACTACAGCGGGGCTCCTGTTCCTTTACTACAGCGGGACTCCTGTTCCTTCACTACAGCGGGGCTCCTGTTCCTTCACTACAGCGGGGCTCCTGTTCCTTTACTACAGCGGGGCTCCTGTTCCTTTACTACAGCGGGACTCCTGTTCCTTCACTACAGCGGGGCTCCTGTTCCTTCACTACAGCGGGGCTCCTGTTCCTTTACTACAGCGGGGCTCCTGTTCCTTTACTACAGCGGGGCTCCTGTTCCTTTACTACAGCGGGACTCCTGTTCCTTTACTACAGCGGGGCTCCTGTTCCTTCACTACAGCGGGGCTCCTGTTCCTTTACTACAGCGGGGCTCCTGTTCCTTTACTACAGCGGGACTCCTGTTCCTTTACTACAGCGGGGCTCCTGTTCCTTTACTACAGCGGGGCTCCTGTTCCTTTACTACAGCGGGGCTCCTGTTCCTTTACTACAGCGGGACTCCTGTTCCTTCACTACAGCGGGGCTCCTGTTCCTTTACTACAGCGGGGCTCCTGTTCCTTTACTACAGCGGGGCTCCTGTTCCTTTACTACAGCGGGGCTCCTGTTCCTTTACTACAGCGGGACTCCTGTTCCTTCACTACAGCGGGGCTCCTGTTCCTTTACTACAGCGGGGCTCCTGTTCCTTTACTACAGCGGGGCTCCTGTTCCTTTACTACAGCGGGGCTCCTGTTCCTTTACTACAGCGGGGCTCCTGTTCCTTCACTACAGCGGCGTTCCTTCACTACAGCGGCGTTCCTTCACTACAGCGGGGCTCCTGTTCCTTTACTACAGCGGGACTCCTGTTCCTTTACTACAGCGGGGCTCCTGTTCCTTTACTACAGCGGGGCTCCTGTTCCTTTACTACAGCGGGGCTCCTGTTCCTTTACTACAGCGGGACTCCTGTTCCTTTACTACAGCGGGGCTCCTGTTCCTTTACTACAGCGGGACTCCTGTTCCTTTACTACAGCGGGGCTCCTGTTCCTTTACTACAGCGGGACTCCTGTTCCTTTACTACAGCGGGGCTCCTGTTCCTTTACTACAGCGGCGTTCCTTTACTACAGCGGGACTCCTGTTCCTTCACTACAGCGGGACTCCTGTTCCTTTACTACAGCGGGGCTCCTGTTCCTTTACTACAGCGGGGCTCCTGTTCCTTTACTACAGCGGGACTCCTGTTCCTTTACTACAGCGGGGCTCCTGTTCCTTTACTACAGCGGCGTTCCTTTACTACAGCGGGACTCCTGTTCCTTCACTACAGCGGGACTCCTGTTCCTTTACTACAGCGGGGCTCCTGTTCCTTTACTACAGCGGGGCTCCTGTTCCTTTACTACAGCGGGGCTCCTGTTCCTTTACTACAGCGGGGCTCCTGTTCCTTTACTACAGCGGGACTCCTGTTCCTTTACTACAGCGGCGTTCCTTTACTACAGCGGGACTCCTGTTCCTTTACTACAGCGGGGCTCCTGTTCCTTCACTACAGCGGGGCTCCTGTTCCTTTACTACAGCGGGGCTCCTGTTCCTTTACTACAGCGGGACTCCTGTTCCTTCACTACAGCGGGACTCCTGTTCCTTTACTACAGCGGGGCTCCTGTTCCTTCACTACAGCGGGACTCCTGTTCCTTTACTACAGCGGGACTCCTGTTCCTTTACTACAGCGGGGCTCCTGTTCCTTTACTACAGCGGGGCTCCTGTTCCTTTACTACAGCGGGGCTCCTGTTCCTTCACTACAGCGGGGCTCCTGTTCCTTTACTACAGCGGGGCTCCTGTTCCTTTACTACAGCGGGGCTCCTGTTCCTTTACTACAGCGGGACTCCTGTTCCTTTACTACAGCGGGGCTCCTGTTCCTTTACTACAGCGGGGCTCCTGTTCCTTTACTACAGCGGGGCTCCTGTTCCTTTACTACAGCGGGACTCCTGTTCCTTTACTACAGCGGGACTCCTGTTCCTTTACTACAGCGGGACTCCTGTTCCTTTACTACAGCGGGGCTCCTGTTCCTTTACTACAGCGGGGCTCCTGTTCCTTTACTACAGCGGGACTCCTGTTCCTTTACTACAGCGGGGCTCCTGTTCCTTTACTACAGCGGGACTCCTGTTCCTTCACTACAGCGGGGCTCCTGTTCCTTCACTACAGCGGGACTCCTGTTCCTTTACTACAGCGGGGCTCCTGTTCCTTTACTACAGCGGGACTCCTGTTCCTTTACTACAGCGGGACTCCTGTTCCTTTACTACAGCGGGGCTCCTGTTCCTTTACTACAGCGGGGCTCCTGTTCCTTTACTACAGCGGGGCTCCTGTTCCTTCACTACAGCGGGGCTCCTGTTCCTTTACTACAGCGGGGCTCCTGTTCCTTTACTACAGCGGGACTCCTGTTCCTTTACTACAGCGGGGCTCCTGTTCCTTCACTACAGCGGGGCTCCTGTTCCTTCACTACAGCGGGGCTCCTGTTCCTTCACTACAGCGGGGCTCCTGTTCCTTTACTACAGCGGGGCTCCTGTTCCTTTACTACAGCGGGACTCCTGTTCCTTTACTACAGCTGGGCTCCTGTTCCTTTACTACAGCGGGACTCCTGTTCCTTCACTACAGCGGGGCTCCTGTTCCTTTACTACAGCGGGGCTCCTGTTCCTTTACTACAGCGGGGCTCCTGTTCCTTTACTACAGCGGGGCTCCTGTTCCTTTACTACAGCGGGGCTCCTGTTCCTTCACTACAGCGGGGCTCCTGTTCCTTTACTACAGCGGGACTCCTGTTCCTTTACTACAGCGGGGCTCCTGTTCCTTCACTACAGCGGGGCTCCTGTTCCTTTACTACAGCGGGGCTCCTGTTCCTTTACTACAGCGGGGCTCCTGTTCCTTTACTACAGCGGGGCTCCTGTTCCTTTACTACAGCGGGGCTCCTGTTCCTTTACTACAGCGGGGCTCCTGTTCCTTTACTACAGCGGGACTCCTGTTCCTTCACTACAGCGGGGCTCCTGTTCCTTTACTACAGCGGGGCTCCTGTTCCTTTACTACAGCGGCGCTCCTGTTCCTTTTGATGACTTGCAGATTAATCCATCTTTTACTTTCAAAGATGGTCCATCATTTCCTTACCCAAAGAGCACCTTCAACCGTCAATATATATATATTATCTGATCTCTCCTTCAATCTGTCTGTTCTCAGTGCCTTCACTGTTGCTTTGATACCTTGCACATGAACCCATTTTTATATATTTCCTTTCGTTTGTCTTGTCTGCACTACAGGAGCTGCACACCACAGAGAAGACCAAGCTCATCACCCAGCTGCGTGATGCTAAGAACCTTATTGAACAGCTGGAGCAGGACAAGGTGAGTGAAGAGGGCTTATAAATGCTAGCCAGGAGATTCTGGACCTTGCTAAGCCGGCTAACGAACTTAAAAACTGTTTGAATAAAACAACACCACCATAGGTACGTCGGAAATAAGCTGAAACGTCAGTTAACTTTCCTTTTTAAGGTTGGTCATATATCTTGATTGAAGCTCCCTTTTTAAGCTTCTGAGTCAGTGGAGGCTGGTGGCACTTCAAATCAGGCTCATCGTAATGGCTAGAATGGAATCCTAAGACAACACATGGATACCCGGTGTTTGAAGTGTTGTATACCTTTCCTTTCTTTCCATTCCAGCCATTACAATTACCCCATTCATCGATTGCTCCCTCCTTCCACCAGCCTCCACCATTCTGGTCCTAACGTTGAGTGCCCCTTAAATGTCCTTCGCACTCCTGCTTAGTGTGAATCTGTGAAATATAGACATGTTTGTGCTATGCCCCTGAGTGCAGAGATGACAGAAACACTCTATCCACGATTGTTGCGCTTGACCATTATCCTCTGGCTCTGCAGGAGAGGTGTGTGTGTGTGTGTGTGTGTGTGTGTGTGTGTGTGTGTGTGTGTGTGTGACTTGTGAGGTCACACTGATGAATATGGGTTAGTGTTAGAGGCACAGCATAATGGATAGAAACAATTTAGGGGCCTTGAGTTTGATTAAGACATGCTACGTAGGAGACAATCATAACAGTGCAGATAAAAAAAAATCATTGAGGACCTATTTGGAAATACACTCATATATATATATATACATACATACATATGTATATATATGTATATATATATATGTATATATATATGTATATATATATGTATATATATACATATATATATACATATATATATACATATATATATACATATATGTATATATATATATGTATATATATATGTATATATATATGTATATATATACATATATATATATATACATATGCAGCTAGCTAGGCCAGTGACTCAGCCCCTGTAATAGGGTTAGAGGTAGAGAATCCGAGTGGAGGGGAACCGGCCAGGCAGAGACAGCAAGGGCGGTTCGTTGCTCCAGAGCCTTTCCGTTCACCTTCACACTCCTGGGCCAAGGTAGCTTAGCAGTTCAGACGTATTTTTCCGTGTTGTCGTGTCGTGTCCTGTATATATATATATTTACACCTTTTCTTCACATATCTTTTATTTATTTTATTATCCAAGAACTCAACTACAAAAGCTTTCCTGCAAAAGCTTTCCTGCAACCCGCTTCACCAATTACAATAAGTACTATTCACCTCAATCTGAAAATCCATCGTGGAAGATAGCCAGGGGCTAATTCAGAAGCTAGCCTGAAAGCTAATCCAGAAGCTACTCCGATAGCTAGCCAGAAGCTAATCTGTAGCTGCCCCGAAATTAGCCGGTTTGCTGGCTAGCGTTGGTGTTTCAGCTGCCCACGTTTTGCGGTCATCAGCTATTCCTCTAGCTCGATAATCTACCGGCACTTTAGTGCAACGCGACTCGGACCGGAGCATTCCGGGACTTTTTTTCTCTCAGTTTCCCCGGATTCCAACCGCAGCCTCAGCCTCTATTTTGCACCTTGATTTCGCAGCTAGCTAGCTGCATACCGTGTGACTATTGGCTTACGTCGACCCCGGAGCTAACTCAAATCATGCTGGAGCTAGCCAGCTGAGGAGTTCCATCACCATCCGGACCCGCTTCTTTGTTGCTGCTGCAGATACGGAACCCCACCGGGCCTTCACGACTGACTGCCGACGTTATCTGCCCGAGGGATTTATCCAACCGGCACCTCCGTCCCGGCGTTACCTGAACGCTCATCTGAGGCCCGCTAATCGTTAGCTGTCTTATCGGCTGCTATCTGAACAAAACCCCACTACACGGAACCTACCGACGGAAACGCACGAGGTATCTACAAACAGACCTCCATCCTATGCTGCTACCGATAGCCATATACCCGGCCAGCTGTCTGGATCGCCACGACCCCAACCAACCTCTACTCACTGGACCCTTATTTATCACTCGATTAAGCTTGCCTCTCCTTAATGTAAATATGCCTTGTCCATTGCTGTTCTGGTTAGTGTTTATTGGCTTATTTCACTGTAGAGATTCTAGCCCTGCTCTCTATACCATATCCAACCCTGCAGTTCCACCACCCACATATGCGATGACATCACCTGGTTTCAATGATGTTTCTAGAGACAAGATCTCTCTCATCATCACTCAATACCTAGGTTTACCTCCACTGTATTCACATCCTACCATACCTTTGTCTGTACATTATTCCTTTAAACTATTTTATCGCCCCCAGAAACTTCCTTTTACTCTCTGCTCTGGTAGCTCTAGGCGACCAATTCTCATAGCTTTTAGCCGTACTATTATCCTACTTCTCCTCTGTTCCTCTGGTGATGTAGAGGTGAATCCAGGCCCTGCAGTACCTGGCTCCACTCCTATTCCCCAGGCGCTCTCTTTTGATGACTTCTGTAACCGTAATAGCCTTGGCTTCATGCATGTTAACATTAGGAGCCTCCTCCCTAAGTTTGTTTTGTTCACTGCTTTAGCACACTCTACCAACCCGGATGTATTAGCCGTGTCTGAATCCTGGCTTAGAAAGACCACCAAAAATTCAGACATTTTTATCCCCAATTACAATATTTTCAGACAAGATAGAACGGCCAAAGGGGGCGGTGTTGCAATCTACTGCAAAGACTGCCTGCAGAGTTCTGTTATACTATCCAGGTCTGTTCCCAAACAATTTGAACTTCTACTTTTAAAAATCCACCTCTCTAAAAACAAGTCTCTCACCGTTGCCGCCTGCTATAGACCACCCTCTGCCCCCAGCTGTGCTCTGGACACTATATGTGAACTGATTGCCCCCCATCTATCTTCAGAGCTCGTGCTGCTAGGCGACCTAAATTTGAACATGCTCAACACCCCAGCCACCCTACAATTTAAGCTTGATGCCCTCAATCTCACACAAATTATTAATGAACCTACCAGGTACCACCCCAATTCCGTAAACACGGGTACCCTCATAGATATCATCCTAACAAACTTGCCCTCCAAATACACCTCTGCTGTTTTTAACCAAGATCTCAGCGATCACTGCCTCATTGCCTGCATCCGTAATGGGTCAGCGGTCAAACGACCTCCACTCATCACTGTCAAACGCTCCCTGAAACACTTCAGCGAGCAGGCCTTCCTAATTGACCTGGCCGGGGTATCCTGGAAGGATATTGATCTCATCCCGTCAGTAGAGGATGCCTGGTCATTTTTTTAAAATGCCTTCCTCACCATCTTGAATAAGCATGCCCCATTCAAGAAATTTAGAACCAGGAACAGATATAGCCCTTGGTTCTCTCCTGACCTGACTGCCCTTAACCAACAGAAAAACATCCTATGGCGTTCTGCATTAGCATCGAACAGCCCCCGTGATATGCAACTTTTCAGGGAAGCCAGAAACCAATATACACAGGCAGTTAGAACAGCCAAGGCTAGCTTTTTCAAGCAGAAATTTGCTTCCTGCAACACAAATTCAAAAAAGTTCTGGGACACCGTAAAGTCCATGGAGAATAAGAACACCTCCTCCCAGCTTCCAACCGCCCTGAAGATAGGAAACACTGTCACCACCGACAAATCCACTATAATTGAGAATTTCAATAAGCATTTTTCTACGGCTGGCCATGCTTTCCACCTGGCTACCCCTACCCGGGACAACAGCACTGCCCTCCCCTCTGCTACTCGCCCAAGCCTTCCCCATTTCTCTTTCTCCCAAATACAGTCAGCTGATGTTCTTAATGAGCTGCAAAATCTGGACCCTTACAAATCAGCCGGGCTAGATAATCTGGACCCTTTCTTTCTAAAACTATCTGCTGAAATTGTTGCCACCCCTATTACTAGCCTCTTCAACCTCTCTTTCGTGTCGTCTGAGATACCCAAAGATTGGAAAGCAGCTGCGGTTATCCCCCTCTTCAAAGGGGGGGACACCCTTGACCCTAACTGCTACAGACCTATATCTATCCTACCCTGCCTTTCTAAGGTCTTCGAAAGCCAAGTCAACAAACAGATTACCGACCATTTCGAATCACACCACACCTTCTCCGCTATGCAATCTGGTTTCAGAGCTGGTCATGGGTGCACCTCAGCCACGCTCAAGGTCATAAACGATATCGTAACCGCCATCGATAGGAAACAATACTGTGCAGCCGTATTCATTGACCTGGCCAAGGCTTTTGACTCTGTCAATCACCACATCCTCATTGGCAGACTCGACAGCCTTGGTTTCTCTAATGATTGCCTCGCCTGGTTCACCAACTACTTCTCTGATCGAGTTCAGTGTGTCAAATCGGAGGGTCTGTTGTCCGGGCCTCTGGCAGTCTCTATGGGGGTGCCACAGGGTTCAATTCTTGGACCGACTCTCTTCTCTGTTTACATCAATGATGTCGCTCTTGCTGCTGGTGATTCTCTGATCCACCTCTACGCAGACGACACTATTCTGTATACTTCTGGCCCTTCTTTTGACACTGTGTTAACAACCCTCCAGGCGAGCTTCAATGCCATACAACTCTCCTTCCGTGGCCTCCAACTGCTCTTAAATACAAGTAAAACCAAATGCATGCTCTTCAACCGATCGCTGCCTGCTCCGGCCCGCCTGTCCAACATCACTACTTTGGACGGCTCTGACTTAGAATATGTGGACAACTACAAATACCT
This sequence comes from Salvelinus fontinalis, assembly GCF_029448725.1. Classification (NCBI taxonomy): domain Eukaryota; kingdom Metazoa; phylum Chordata; class Actinopteri; order Salmoniformes; family Salmonidae; genus Salvelinus; species Salvelinus fontinalis. Next base: position 20,637,376 of record NC_074694.1, read on the forward strand.
AGGTGTCTGGTTAGACTGTAAACTCTCCTTCCAGACCCACATCAAACATCTCCAATCCAAAGTCAAATCTAGAATTGGCTTCCTATTCCGCAACAAAGCATCCTTTACTCATGCTGCCAAACATACCCTTGTAAAACTGACCATCCTACCAATCCTCGACTTCGGTGATGTCATTTACAAAATAGCCTCCAAAACCCTACTCAATAAATTGGATGCAGTCTATCACAGTGCCATCCGTTTTGTCACCAAAGCCCCATATACTACCCACCACTGCGACCTGTACACTCTCGTTGGCTGGCCCTCGCTTCATACTCGTCGCCAAACCCATTGGTTCCAGGTCATCTACAAGACCCTGCTAGGTAAAGTCCCCCCTTATCTCAGCTCGCTGGTCACCATAGCAGCACCTACCCGTAGCACGCGCTCCAGCAGGTATATCTCTCTAGTCACCCCCAAAACCAATTCTTCCTTTGGACGCCTCTCCTTCCAGTTCTCTGCTGCCAATGACTGGAACGAACTACAAAAATCTCTGAAACTGGAAACACCTATCTCCCTCACTAGCTTTAAGCACCAGCTGTCAGAGCAGCTCATAGATTACTGCACCTGTACATAACCCATCTACAATTTAGCCCAAACAACTACCTCTTTACCTACTGTATTTATTTATTAATTTATTTTGCTCCTTTGCACCCCATTATTTCTGTCTCTACTTTGCACTTTCTTCCAATGCAAACCAACCATTCCAGTGTTTTTTTTAGTTTTTATTTTACTTGCTGTGTTGTACTCACTTCGCCTCCATGGCCTTTTTATATTTTTATTTATTTATACATATATCTGTTTGCCTTCACCTCCCTTATCTCACCTCACTTGCTCACATTGTATATAGACTTATTTTTTTTATCTTTTTCACTGTATTATTGACTATATGTTTGTTTTTACTCCATGTGTAACTATGTGTTGTTGTATGTGTCGAACTGCTTTGCTTTATCTTGGCCAGGTCGCAATTGTAAATGAGAACGTGTTCTCAATTTGCCTACCTGGTTAAATAAAGGTTAAATAAAAAAAATAAAAAAAAATAAAAAATCATAGGACCTACTGAAGAGATGAGTCTTCAATAAAGACTTAAAGGTTGAGACCGAGTCTGCGTCTCTCACATGGGTAGGCAGACCATTCCATAAAAATGGAGATCTATAGGAGAAAGCCCTGCCTCCAGCTGTTTGCTTAGAAATTCTAGGGACAATTAGGAGGCCTGCGTCTTGTGACCGTAGCGTACGTGTAGGTATGTACGGCAGGACCAACTCGGAAAGATAGGTAGGAGCAAGCCCATGTAACGCTTTAAAGGTTAACAGTAAAACCTTGAAATCAGCCCTTGCCTTAACAGGAAGCCAGTGTAGGGAAGCTAGCACTGGAGTAATATAATCAAATTTCTTGGTTCTAGTCAAGATTCTAGCAGCCGTATTTAGCACTAACTGAAGTTTATTTAGTGCTTTATCCGGGTAGCCGTAAAGTAGAGCATTGCAGTTGTCTAGCCTAGAAGTAACAAATGCATGTATTAATTTTTCTGCATAATTTTTGGACAGAAAATTTCTGATTTTTGCAATGTTACGTAGATGGAAAAAAGCTGTCCTTGAAACAGTTTTGATATGTTCGTCAAAAGAGAGATCAGGGTCAAGAGTAACGCCGAGGTCCTTCACAGTTTTATTTGAGACGACTTTACAACCATCAAGATTAATTGTCAGATTTAACAGAAGATCTCTTTGTTTCTTGGGACCTAGAACAAGCATCTCTGTTTTGTCCGAGTATAAAAGTAGAAAGTTTTCAGCCATCCACATGTCTGAAACACAGGCTTCTAGCGGGGGCAATTTTGGGGCTTCACCAAGTTTCATTGAAATGTACAGCTGTGTGTCATCCGCATAGCAGTGAAAGTTAACATTATGTTTTCGAATAACATCCCCAAGAGGTAAAATATATAGTGAAAACAATAGTGGTCCTAAAACGGAACCTTGAGGAACACCGAAATGTACAGTTGATTTGTCAGAGGACAAACCATTCACAGAGACAAACTGATATCTTTCCGACAGATAAGATCTAAACCAGGCCAGAACTTGTCCGTGTAGACCAATTTGGGTTTCCAATCTTTCCAAAAGAATGTGGTGATCGATGGTATCAAAGGCAGCACTAAGGTCTAGTAGCACGAGGACAGATGCAGAGCCTCGGTCTGACGCCATTTAAAAGGTAATTTACCACCTTCACAAGTGCAGTCTCAGTGCTATGATGGGGTCTAAAACCAGACTGAAGCATTTCGTATACATTGTTTGTCTTCAGGAAGGCAGTGAGTTGCTGCGCAACAGCTTTTTCAACATTTTTTGAGAGGAATGGAAGATTCGATATAGGCCGATTTTTAGTTTTTTATATTTTCCGGGTCAAGGTTTGGCTTTTTCAAAAGAGGCTTTATTACTGCCACTTTTAGTGAGTTTGGTACACATCCGGTGGATAGAGAGCCGTTTATTATGTTCAACATAGGAGGGCACAGGAAGCAGCTCTTTCAGTAGTTTAGTAGGAATAGGATCCAGTATGCAGCTTAAAGGTTTAGAGGCCATGATTATTTTCATCATTGTGTCAAGAGATTTTTATTTATTTATTTTTATTTAACCTTTATTTAACCAGGTAGGCAAATTGAGAACACGTTCTCATTTACAATTGCGACCTGGCCAAGATAAAGCAAAGCAGTTCGACACATACAACAACACATAGTTACACATGGAGTAAAAACAAACATATAGTCAATAATACAGTGAAAAAAAAATAAGTCTATATACAATGTGAGCAAGTGAGGTGAGATAAGGGAGGTGAAGGCAAACAGATATATGTATAAATAAATAAAAATATAAAAAGGCCATGGAGGCGAAGTGAGTACAACACAGCAAGTAAAATAAAAACTAAAAAAAACACTGGAATGGTTGGTTTGCATTGGAAGAAAGTGCAAAGTAGAGACAGAAATAATGGGGTGCAAAGGAGCAAAATAAATTAATTAATAAATACAGTAGGTAAAGAGGTAGTTGTTTGGGCTAAATTGTAGATGGGTTATGTACAGGTGCAGTAATCTATGAGCTGCTCTGACAGCTGGATAGCTGGATATAGATATAGTACTAAAACACTTAAGTGTCTCTCCCGATCCCAGGCCCTGGCAGAGCTGTGCAGATCCAGGACAGCTAAGCCCTGGAGGAATACGCAGATTTAAAGAGGAGTCCGTAATTTGCTTCCTAATGATCATGATCTTTTCCTCAAAGAAGTTCATGAATTTATTACTGCTGAAGTGAAAGCCATCCTCTCTTGGGGAATGCTGCTTTTTAGTTAGCTTTGCAACAGTATCAAAAATAAATTTAGGATTGTTCTTAGTGATGTATAGCTCGCCGCCATTGGACTCTGGAGCTGTGGAAACACGTTCTCTGGAGTGATGAATCACGCTTCACCATTTGCTAGTCATACGGACGAATCTGGGTTTGGCGGATGCTGGGAGAACGCTACCTGGCCCAATGCATAGTGCCAACTGTAAAGTTTGGTGGAGGAGGCATATAGGTCTGGGGCTGTTTTTCATGGTTTGGGCTAGGTCCCTTAGTTCCAGTGAAGGGAAATCGTAATGCTACAGCATACAGTACAATGACATTTTAGATGATTCTGTGCTTCCAACTTTGTGGCAACAGTTTGGGGAATGCCCTTTCCAGTTTCAGCATGACAATGCTCACGTGATCAACGCAAGGTCCATACAGAATTTGTTTGTTGAGATCAGTGTGGAAGAACTTAACTGGCCTGCACAGAGCCCTGACCTCAACCCCATCGAACACCTTTGGGATGAATTGGAACGCCGACTGCGAGCCAGACCTAATCACCCAATATCAGTGCTCTTGTGGCTGAATGGAAGCAAATACCATCAGCAATGTTCCAACATCTAGTGGAAAGCCTTCCAAAAAGAGTGGAGGCTGTTATAGCAGCAAAGGGGGGACCAACTCCAACTCATTTGGAATGAGGTGTTCGACTTTTGGATATGTAGTGTAAGTGTGTTCATTAATGTGCTATCCTCCGGGATCACATACACGTATTGTTGATATACATCATGTATTATTTTATTCTGAAAGTAAAATTAAATTCAATCCAATCATGGCTGTACCTTCAGGGCATGGTCATTGCAGAGACAAAGCGTCAGATGCATGAGACTCTGGAGATGAAGGAGGAGGAGATCGCCCAGCTCCGCTCCAGAAGCAAGATGGCCGCCGCCCAGAGAGAGGAACTGCAGGAGCAGAAAGAGAAGTCTGAGAAAGCAGGTCAGTGGATCTCCTCTTCCTCTTTAGCAATGTGTAAGTTGTACATGTACCGTATCTAACCAACGATGTGTGTTTCCACCTTCCCCCAGGGTTTGAGGAGCTAGAGAAGGCTCTGGCCATGGCCCAGAGGGCTGAGGAGGCACGGAGGCTGCTGCAACTCCAGCTGGAGGAACAGGTGAAGGAGGTAGAGCGGGCCGGGGAAGAGGAGAGGAGGAGTCTGCAGCAGGAGCTCACCAGGGTCAAGCAGGAGGTTGTCACCATCATGAAGGTGAGGGACATCTACTGTACATAAAAATACTAATGAAATACTCACTCAGTACTTATGCAGTAGTACACAATCACTACTCACCCAGTACCAAGAGCAGGGTTGGCGTCAATTCCATTTCAATCCCTGTAAATTTACTAAGGGGACGATTTTACGACCAGAGTTAAGCGCACATAAATTAAACATAATTCCCTTTTTATGAGCTTTTCTCTCTGTGTGTATTCTGGACTTGAAATCAAGCATGAGAATAGCATGCTATTCACCCGCTATTCATTCGGGTGGAGATCTAAGATATAAAGGTGTGGCGGAGGTGTGTCTACAGATACGCTGTATTCTGACCTTCATTCCCTGAATAACTACATATATAGTCAACAGCATGCTCTTACCAACTGAGCCACGATGGACTACCTGTATTTACCCATCCATTGCAATCATTTGAAGGTGTAATATTGTGTTGCTATTTGTGTTGTAGAAATCCTCAGAGGAGAAGATGGCAGAGATGGAGAAGCTACATAGTGAAGCACTGGCCAGTAAAGAACAGGAGCTCAGCACTCGAGTCAACCAGGCCGTGGTAAGTTCATATATTTTAATACTGTATTTTCTCCTCTCATATACTGCCTACACATATACTGCAAAACAAACTCGGCTATAGTTTTGACCAAAGTGTTTGAGCTGCATGTTTACGTATATTATGTGAATATTTCTCCGGCACTGTCTTGCTGTTTCTATTGCTGTTTTATTGTGAGAGTGCTGAGTAAAATATCCAATGTATTTGTTACATATGGCAGATTTAAACTTGAATTGTGTGTTTGGTGTAGGAGCGGTGTCAAGAGGAGCTGGCCCAGGCTGCCAAGGAGTTGGAGCAGCAGTCTGCCCTTGCCCTGGAAGATGCAGAGCTGCAGAAGGCTGCCATAGAGACCGAGGCAGAGACCAATGCTAAGGAAATACGCCTGGAGCTGGAGACCACCAGAACTGTAAGTCCTCGGGTAGTTAATACATAAAGACTAATGCATTATTGATATTTGGAATTAGAATATTTTGGCGTTTAGCTACTCTATTCAAATATGCTGCACATTGTTGATTCTACAGCAAATAATATACTCTAATGTATCTAGAAGCTTTACATTGTTGGTTAATTCTATGGCAAACATACAATAAATACACATCTCATTACAGAGAATTCTGGAACTGGAGAGCTCTCTGGAAAGGTACTCCCAACCTGGGTCAGTTCCGTCATCAGATGATCTCTCCACTCAGATGGAGGAGCTGAGGAGAAAACACGAGGAGGAGGTGACTGCACTAGAGGAGAAGTACCGTGAGGAGCTGGAGAAGCACAAGGTAGAGCTGCACCAGGAGGCCTTAGCCCAACACAACGCTGCCATGGAGGAGTTCAGGGCAACACACAGAACTGAAGTGGAGACCATCTTGAAGGAGAAAGAGGTCCAGTTGCAGTCCCATGTAGAGGACATGAACCAGAAGACGATGGAGAAGCTGGATGTAAAACAAACTGAGTTGGAAGCCCTTTCCTCTGAGCTCCAGGAGGTGTTGAGGAGCAAGCAAGTTCTCGAGGAGAGACTGGATGCAGTTGAAAACGCTGGTGGGTCATCCAGGCAGGAGCTGGAGCAGAGACTACAGGAGGTGCTGACCAAGCACAGTGTGGATATTGAGGAGATCAAACTGCAGCATGAGCAGTCCCTGGGAGGAATGGAAAAGACGCTAAAAGAAGAACTCAACAAGTTGACGCTGGTGCTGAAGGAAAAAGAGAAGGAGCTTGAGGCTCACCTTGTCTGTGAGAAAAGGCTGAAAGAAGAATCAGAGACGGTTCTTCAAGACCGGAATGCCAAGGTTAAAGAATTTGAGGAGCTTAAGAAGAGTTTAAAGCAGGCCCAATCAGAAAAGAAGGGCCTTGAGAAATCTAACGCCCAACTCCGTAAGATCAGAGATGAACTCTCACAGTGCAAGAGTCAGTTGATAGATTTAGAGCAAAAACTGGTGACAACTCGAAGTGACTGCCAGCAGAAAGAGGAATCTCTTCAACAAAAGGTACAGGAGCTTGAAGAGCTAGAGAAGAAGTTGCAACAGGCTAAGAAGGAGCTCTCTGAACAGGATACATTTTACACTGATGAACTGAACACTAAGCAAGAGGAAGAAAAGAAACTAAAGAAACAGCTAGATGACCAGAAGGCTGCTCATGAGAAGGTAGAAAACATTAAGATAGACATGGAGGCCAAGTTGAAATCACAGGAAGCGAAGATGGAGAAATTTAAAATAAAGAACAAAGAGATGCAGGAGAAATTCAAGAAGAAGCTTCAGGAACTTGAGGAATCTTCAAAAAAGGAGCTGGCAAAGAAGGAGTCAGAGCTATTGCAGAAGGAACAGCAAGGTAAAGAGAAAATCATGGAGTCTCAGACAAGTTCAGAAGGCCTGAGCAGTGCTATGTCCCAGCTTGAGGCCAACCACAAGGAAGAACTAGAGAAGATGTGTGAAGTCCATAAGCAAGAGAAGGAAAATCTTGAGCATCATTGGCAGGGAAAGCTGGGACAACAGGAAGAGGAAATACAGGAGAAACACATACAAATACTACAGGAGAAGGTACAGGAATTGGAGGAGGTCACCCAGCAGTTTGGAAAGACCAAAGAAGAAAAAGAGCAAGTTGTGCAGGAAGTGAAGAACTTGAAGGAGGAGTTGGCGATGAGACAGACCACTGTGCAGAAACTGCAAGCCGAGCTTAAGGAAGCGGCAGTCAAGATGGAGAGTTTATCTCAATCTGAGGCAATGTTCAAAGAGCAAGTAGAGGTGATTGAGAGGAATCTAAACACGGCTCTGAATGAGAGGAACTCCTTCCAGGATCAGGTGAGCAAGACTGAGGAGAAGGCAAGAGAGACGATCAAGGCTCTGTCTGAGAGGTTTGTAGACACCGAGACGCAGCTTCAAGCTCTTGAGGCTTCTAAGGGTGAAGAAGGGGAGGCCGTTCAGAGGAGACTTGAACAGCATTCTCTTCAACTGGAAGTCAAGGAAAAAGAACTGCAGAAGCAGTTCACTGGGATTAGCAACGAACTGATGCGTTACTGCAGAGAAATTGAGGCCAGCATCGAAGGTGGTACGAAGGAACTCTCTGAACGAGTCGAGAGCAGAGTGAGAGAGTTGAAAGAGAGGGTTCTGGGTAATCAGAAGAAGGTAGCACATCTTAAAAACGTTATCCTTATCAAGGTTGACAGGATACGCACTTTGGAGGAGCAACTCCATCAGAGGACAGAGGAGAATAAGAACCTATGCAGTTCACTAGAGCAAATGACTATTCAGCTAAATGTACACAAAGATGATATCAAAGCCTTAACTGCTGAGAGGGAGTCTCTGCAGAGGGATGCTAAGAATCACTCCCAAGCTCTCTCAGAAAAAGTAATTTGCATCGAACAGCTCAGTGAGGAAAACCGAACCATCTCAGAGAATGTCAAAACAAATGTTGTGCGTATCAGCAACTTGGAGAGTATCGTAAATGACTTGAAGACCCAGTTATCAGGTAGCCATATGAGGAAGGATGAAGCCATATCACTGCTTGATCAGCAGCACAAGGAGGAGAGACAGAGGCTTGTTTGCCAAATGGAGGAGATCATTGACAGACTAGAGAAAGAGAAGAAATCTGCAGTGGAGCAAGCCGACACCCTCAGGAACAAACTCACTGAGTTCAAGACGAAAGCAGAGTCCGAGTTCTCACAGAACCACAATACTGTCAAGTCTCTGCAGACCAGACTTGAGGATATGGAGGAACAGATCTCTGAGAAGAATGAGGCCTTACAGAGGCTGACGGCCAGCATTGACAATCAGTCCGTCAGCAAGTCGGAGATGGACCAAGCCTTGAGTGAAAAGGAGCAGAAAGTCAGTGCCCTTTCTTTGGAAGTGGAGAGCTGCAACAGCCGGCTCAGTGAGCTGGAGGAGCAGTTATTCCTCAGGACGAAAGAGAGTGAGCAGCTAACTGCTGACCTGAAGCAGCAGCACATTATCAGGGAGAGTGAGAAACGAGAGCTCACAGAGCATCTACAACAGACCCAGGAGCAGTTCAGAACCCAGAATGTGAATCTACTCCAGGCTACAGAGGAGAAACTGCAGTCCCTGGAGAGAGAGAACCAAACTTTGAAACAAGAGCTGGAGTGGCAAAGGGAAGCCTTTGAGATGACGAAGGCTGAGATTCTCAAGAGCAAAGAGGAGAGTCTGAAGGCGGCTGAAGAGAGGTTCTCAAAAGACAATGCTGGGAAAGTGACCGAGCTGAAGAAGAAAGCTGAGCAGAAAATTAGCCAGATTCGGAAACAGTTGACCTCACAACTTGAGGAGAAGGAAAAGACAATCAAAGACCTTCAGACACAGTTGGAAGAGGCCAAGATCGATGAAGCGAGAAAGAAGCAGCAGGTGGAAACCCTGGAGGAGAAAGAAAATTCCCTTGAGGAAGCCATGGCCAAGATGACGGAAGAGCAGGAGAAACGCATTGAGCAAGTGCGTAGTGATGAAAGACTGGAAAAAGAGAGCTCTTTACAGAGTTTGAAGGACATTTACGAGGAAAAGCTATCATTACTTCAGAAAGACATTTCAAACCAGGAGGAAGCCCTAGCCAAGCTGAAGGAAGAACAAGAAAAACATATTGAGCAAGTGCAGAACGGTGAGAGACTTGAGAAAGAGAGCTTATTGGAGAGTTTGAAGAACATGTACGAGGAAAAGCTATTGTCACTTCAGAGAGATGTTTCGAACCAGGAAGAGACCAAAGCGAATGAGACCCTCTCAAGGCTTGAGGAGATTAAGATGAAGCTTAAGGAAGTAGAGGTGGAAAAAGTAAACTTTCTGGCTGAAATAAGCTGCCTGAAGGATGATCTGCTTGAGAAGACTGCACTGATCGAACAGCAAAAGACAGAATTGGCTAGCTTAGAAAAACAGGGTACGAATGCCGTGGAGGTCGTGGAGCATTGCACTGCAGAGCAAACCAAGAGTCTCACAGCAGGCAAAGAGATGGAGAACCACTCTCTGACGCAGGAATATGGGGATGCTGAATCTCTGTCATCCCTGCAGAATAAGCTGGCAGAGGCGGCGCAGGAGAAGCAGAATCTACAGAAAGACTTGCGTTCCCTGAGGAGGGAGCACCAGCAGGATCTGGAGTACGTGAAGAAAGAGTTGGCCCAAGAGAACGAGAAGAAGCTCAAGTAAGTTTGACCTAATGGTTAGTGCAGTCAATCAATCAATCAAACAAACACAATTAATTATAAAGCTCTTTTTACATCAGCAGTCCCAAGTGTTTTACAGTAAAAGTGCATTAACCTCTCATAATCTCATAATTAAAATTTCTCAAACATACAAGTATTATACACCATTTTAAAGACAAACTTCTTGTTAATCCAGCCACAAGTGTCCGATTTCAAAAAGGCTTTCGGCGAAAGCACACCATGCGATTATGTTAGGTCAGAACTCCATGTTAGACAATAAATGTGTGTTTTGTTCGATAAAATTCATCTTTATGTCCAAAAACCTCATTTGAAATTGGCGCTTTATGTTCAGAAATGCATTGTCTCAAACAAACATCAGGTGAAATTGCTCATCATAAACATTGATGAAAGATACAAGTGTTATACATACGATTAAAGATAAACTTCTTGTTAATCCAGCCGCTGTGGCAGATTTCAAAAAGGCTTTACGGCAAAAGCACACCATGCGATTATGTTAGGTCAGCGCCTAGCCACAGAAAACCATACAGCTATTTTCCAAAGAAGGAGAGGTGTCACAAAATTTAGAAATAGCATTAAAATGAATCACTTACCTTTGATGATCTTCATCTGATGGCACTCCCAGGTCTCCATGTTAGACAATAAATGTTAGTTTTGTTCGATAAAGTTAATCTTTATGTCCAAATACCTCTCTTTGTTTGCGCGTTTAGTCCAGTAATCCAAAGGCACAAAGCTCGGGCACAAAGTCCAGACAAAGTCAAAAAAGTTCCATTAAAGTTCGTAGAAACATGTCAAACGATGTATATAATCAATCTTTAGGATGTTTTTATCATAAATCTTCAATAATATTCCAACCTAACAATTCCGTTGTCATTAGAAAGGAAAGGGAACGGAGCTCGCGCTCACGGCCATGCGCGAGACTAAACTAAAGGCTTTCAGCCTGACCACTTGTTGAAACAGCTCTTATTCTCTCCCCTTTCACAATAGAAGCCTGAAACAACTTCTATAGACGGTTGACATCTACTGGAAGCCTTAGGAAGTGCAATCTGACCCCATAGACGCAGGATATTAGATAGGCAATCACTAAAAAACTACAAACCTCAGATTTCCCACTTCCTAGTTGGATTTTTCTCAGGTCTTTGCCTGCCATATGAGTTATGTTACACTCACAGACATTATTTTAACAGTTTTTGAAACTTTAGTAGATTTGGATGGAAAACACTCTAATTATATGCATATTCTAGCTTCTGGGCCTGAGTAACAGGCAGTTTACTCTGGGCATACTTTTCATCCAAACTTCCCAATGCTGCCCCCTATCCCAATGAAGTTAAAGTAGTCAGTTGAGGTCAGAAAATAAATGCTTTCATTGCCCTTTCTATTCATCCTTTTTGGTACTTCCTGTTTTTTCTTTCTCTATCCATACTGTATTTTAAATGATTCTCTCCCCATTGAACAGGCTTGAGGTCGAGGATCTGGAGATGAAGCAGAACTCGTCCCTAAAGCAGCTGATGAGGGAGTTCAACACACAGATGGCTTTGAAAGAACAGGAGATGACTGCTGCACTGAAGGAGACCATTGGTGAGAGGGAATCAGAGTTTTCTGACAAGCCATTGCATGATAAGACACTGGCAGGTATTACCATTGAAACTTTAAAAATATTTAAAAAGTCGCATCTTTCTTTTTCTACAGTTCAGTTAGTTAGCACTTCAAGTTTTTCGGAAGTGTGTCTTACTACATATGTTACTAGACTGTCAATGCCCAAAACACTGAAAAGAATATGCACATATGAAGTCATTATATGTTATAAATGAATTTGTTTTGTGTGACTAAAATGGTTTACGGTGTTAGTTTATAATCTAAACCATCCAGTCAAACTTCACCAATGCAAATTCTTCACTGTTTGATCATTTGTCATGGAATCCACATAAATTAATGTGTAATTTGTACTTGTAGTATTCATTTGAAGTGTTTCCAATAGAGAAAATGAAATGAGTTTTAAAGATGAGTGACTTTTTAGACAGAGAACAATAGGGGTGAAACGGAGTTGGGAGATGATTGAATTAGGAAACTGTCTCTGTCTGAAAGAATCACCATATGTTTTCACTGTAGTCCAGTCATTAACACTGCATTCCAAAACGGAAGTGAGGGACTGTTTTGTAATATGTGAACTTCAAGGTCTACTACGTGCTTTGTTTCTTGGCCCGTATTCAAAAACTGTCTGAGTACTGAATCTGATCTAGGATCAGGTCTGCCCATTTAATCATATTCTGTATAACCTAAAAGGCCAAACTGATCCTATATCAGAACTCTTTCTCCTCTCTTCTCTTCCAATCAGGGAAGGCCCAGAGCGTGGAGGTGGAGCTTATGGACAGCCATCAGGAAGAGACCAATCAGCTGCAGAAGGTGATCGCCCAGAAAGATGATGACTTAAACAGAACAGTCCATCGATATGAGCAGGTCCTGCAGGTACAGTACTGTATGAATGAATAGCACATGAATGTGTCTCTCACACTTGTAATAACCTATACTGCTAAACTCTATCAATATGTAAATACATAGCAGTTCCTATGTAACTACAAATATATTACTACAGCTATATTTTAAAGTAAAGGGTTATATTAATTGACATTTATCATTACAGACAGACTGACTGGTTTGCTTTTAGAACGTAGTTTACAAGTATGATTTACTGGTCCAACATTGGGTCTGTTTTCCTCAGAAGAATTTGTCCACTTGTGTTTTGTTTCCATGCCGTGATTTTAATAGTATTGTGATACTGGTCAGTAGTCCAGACACTCCTATCAGTTCCTGACATATTTTTCAACTTTGAGCTTTATAAGAAAAGGACTCCACCCATCATCAGGAAACTATTACTGACATGGAACCTCCTCCCTTCAATCAGTCCCCCAGAGAACTCAGCTAAATGACAGATACCTTCTGGCTGTAGTGTCTGCTGAATGATTTACATTAATGACTACTAGACTAAATGTGTGTGTTTGTGTGTGTGGGTACCTTCTGACAGTCTGTTAAGTGATTTACATTTGAAACTAGACTAAATGACTATAGAGGGATAGTCTGCTCTGCTCAGTTAAGTAAACTACAATAAAAGCTGTCTTCTCTCATTCATCACTGTCTCCAGACATAATGAAAGTAGGGAGGCCTTAAGTAGAGTAGCACTTGGTATTTGACTGACCCACAATACTGTGTAGTTGTGATATCAGACTATACAAAGATGAAATACACACTGAAGAAAGGCTTTTAGCTAAAATGTTTGTGTGCTGATCAAATAAATGTAACTACCCCCCCCAAAAAAAGTGCAGGCAAAATACATATAAATACAAGGAAAAAATAGGGGAAAGTTATTTGAAAGTACTGTACTTTTTGAGTACAGACCTACTGTATTTTCTAAGAAAGGAAATGACTGGGTCGTGGTTGTCCTGTTCTTCCCGGCAGAGTCGAGAGGTGGAGATGGGGGACAGAGTGTGGCAGGTACAGAAAGAGCTGGAGGACCTGCAGGCAAGGACCCACAGCGGCAGTGGAGAGGTACGGTATCTCAGTTCATACTGTCCATGTTTATTGGGAGCAGCACAGGGTGAAGCTAGGAGCAGGGGTTAAAACTTTTAAACAAATTGGCATCCTTGATGTTAAGGGGGAAAAATCCCTGAAAAATGACAAAATTAAAATCACAGTGCAGTTATTACAAAACTACCACTAACAAGTCCTGATCATCAACATAAAGGGGGAAATGAAAATGAAACAAATACCTAACACAACAATGCTGTAACATAAAAATATATTTTTAGCTACTTTATAATGAGGGAGAGTGAGCGGCTCGAAGCAGAGCAGCAGCTCCTGTGAGTGACGCAGGGAAGGAGAGAGAGATGGCAACCAAGTCGACTCGCGCTGGTAGACTAACTTATTGCTAGTTATGTATCATCTCATCTGATTACATAGTACTGGCCTTGACTGCATCAACCCAAGAGTAGTTAAGCTAGCTAGCTAACGTTAGCTAGGCTAGTTGAGACTACATAACTTGAACTGTGCACTTCCTCCCCTTCCGAATCCTACAGTAAATAACAACAAGTCCATTCGGATTATTAAGTAAAGTTGGCTTTTGGGGTTGTAGCATGTCCTTCTCATTTAAGTTTTAGTTAGATATCGCCTAATAGCTTGCCACACAGATGCTCTAGCTCTGACTATAGCCTAGTGCCGGTTTGATGACTTGTGATTGGATGACAACAACAAGCTACACGAGCCACTCTTGTGAAAAGCAAGAGCACCAGCAGCATAAAGTCTATAATTTTCTCTCTGCAGGAAGCGCGATGTAGACCATCTGCATTGTGAATTCATGTGGAATTTTATGCATTTTCTTCTTGTTTTGATGGAAAATCAATAACAAAATATCAGTTTAAACATTAAGAAAATGTTCCATTTGTCACATCCCTAGCGAGGAGCACAACTAGCGGCACAGGGTTAACCACAGAGCAGTTTGGGAATTAACTGCCACCACCCACTAGTTGCTTGACTCGCTCCTGCCAGATTTCTCCCGTCAGCCCTGAGATTCAAAACGTCAGCCATCCGGTTACTGGCCCTCCTCTCTTAACTTTGAGGCTACCGCCACCCCATCGCTACAGGTTTACCGGTTTATTCATACTGTATTTAATTTACCCCCGCACACAGGATGTCAAAAGAGGTTGCCATATCTGTGGTATCTTCCCACCGACAGACTGTGTGTCTCAAATCGCACCTTATTCCCTATTTAGTGCACTACCTTTGACTAGAGCATTCTATGCCCTGATCAAAAGTAGTGCACTATAAAGGGAATAGTTTGACTTTTGGGAAACCCATACAGCCCTGGAGGCTTCACTTGGCTGGATGACATATAGAATGGGATTCTGTTGAAGCAATACATTAAAACAGCTTCCTGCTCATCTTGCTCACAAAAGAGAGACACACACACACACCTCTGCACAAATGGTCATTTTTCTTGATCCTGCCTCTCTGTGGGCCTGTATTTGAAACACCTATGTGTCTGATGGAGGAAAGATTACCGGTTCAGTGTGGAAAGCCAAGCAAAACCAAACCCCAGACGTGGGCCTTGTGTCTATATATATGTGTGTGTGTGTGTGTGTGTGTGTGTGTGTGTGTGTGTGTGTGTGTGTGTGTGTGTGTGTGTGTGTGTGTGTGTAATTATTTATTTTTCCAAAAGTTCCGAGTTTACGAGCTTAACAGTTAGTGTCAGCTATCTTCTGGTTTGTTGTGGAGTAAAAATGTGTTTGTCTGTGTGTTAACAACAGGAGCCCCACTTTAAAGACCTGAGACGTTCAAGGCAATTGTCAAAGCGTGTGGCTTACACATTTTGCTGTAATCAGGCGATAGGTTCTTTGAGTGAGGTGGCTGGTCTCCAGAACTAGCTGGATGATCTGAGGATTTCTTGAATCAGACTGGGTAGTGTTCGCTTTTGGAAAACGGGTTTAAGAGGCAGTACACCCCCCCTTTGTTCCTCCATCCAGACCTGTGTTCCAATACTATTCAAAATACTGCCTGGAGTGCCAGATGGGCAGAGGTTTTGTGACTATTCTATTGGTTCCATTTCGCCAGGCAAGCTCAATCAAGCCCAGATAAAGTATGTGAATGTTAAATATTATTCGAACCCAGGTCTGGTACACACATTCCACCCTCCATCCCTGTTCCCAGTTAATCTATGTGTCACAAATGGCACTCTATTCCCTATAAGTAGTGCTCTATATGTGTAATAGGGTGCTATTTGGGACGCAGTCATTCTCTGGACTACAGATGTATGCTTTAGAAAGGACAGGGATCTAGAGAGAGAGGTAGAAAGGCAGGAGGAGAGGGGGGAGGAGAGGGCGAATTAATACTCATGTGTTGTTGTGTAGAGAGACCCTCAGACTAACACCCACGCTCAGTCACACATGCACACGCCAGAACACATTCACCACATCTCACACACACACTCTACACAAAGAAATGATCAGCTTGCACGCACACCTACACAGGACACACTCCCCCGTACACACACAATGAAGTGCAGCTCTTTTCTCGTTCACCTCGCTGTTGCATATTTCCAATCTGATGTAATATCTTTGTGGGGATTGTATGGGGTTACACTCAGGAAGGACTACCCTTATTCAGGGCCTCAACAGGCCACTCTCTACTCATGTAGATGTCAGGTCAGTCGCTCTGTCTCCATGCTTTACAGACGCTGTGAAATAGAGCACTCACCTGATGCTCCTATAAAAGTGACATTTATTTTATTTCTCTATCTTTCAGGTAAATCACATTGAGATTGGAATCTCTGTTCAAGAGAGCTCTGAAACAATGTTCAAACCATTTTCCCATTTAGGAGGAACGTCCAAAACTAGAACTACAGTTTCTTTGTCTCTATTGATTTTATGCTCATGTCTGTTATTGATGATTGTGTTGTATTGGTTCAGAAGGGTGTGGAGGAGCTGCAGGCCCAGCTAGCTGAGAAGACCACCCTGCTGAGTGAGGCCAGGCTGAAGGAGCAGCAGTTTGTCGACAGGGTGAGTGTCACAGGTGGTGCCAGGCATAACCGTACTCTTCTGGCATGGATGTTTTTTTGTTCTTTCTTTTTTCTTTTTTTAAAATCATTTAGCAGACGCTCTTATCCAGCTCTTATTAGGGTTCAGTGCCTTGCTCAAGTGCACATCGACAGATTTTTCACCTAGTCGGCTTGGGGATTCAAACCAGCAACCTTTTGGTTACTGGCACAACACTCTTAACCGCTAGGCTATCTTTCCAGTATGGTTCCAGCAACTATGATGATGTTATATGGCCAGCAGTACAGCATGGCTCGACTATGCTCAGCTTGCCTCAGTAGTGGGAAAAGGGCATCAGTTGACCTTGGTCTTTCAGTCTCTGTCTCTCTACGGTACAGTACATCCCTCATTCCACACCACTGTATTCCTCTCTTCCTTTCCAGGACTCTTTCACCCTCCGGCCATCCTATCTGACTGTTAGTCTATCTTTTTGGATTAAGTTAATTACATGGAACATCTGTTTATTCTTGCTGTAACCTTATAAACAATTACCCTGCCCCTTCCCACTGTTTCTCACACACACACACACACACACACACACACACACACACACACACACACACTGTTTCTCTCACACATTTTGTGGACAGATCGTTCTCCAAATAAACTAACCCCTGGATGACCATAGCAGGCCAGTATATTGCTATTTATCTCCCACAAACTGTTCAGTATAAGTCATTTTAAAGGAACACAACCACTTGAATAAAATGATAACACTTTACTAAGCCTGTAGGTATGACACTTCATAACTTGTTATAAGCATGTGTAATGCTTTACACCTGCAGACTTTAATTAAAGTGTTCCCAAAAAAGGAATCCCCTTTTGTTGATTTTGTGCTTTTTTCTAATGTAATTTTCCCCTTCTAGATCCACTCACTAGAGGACAAAATGAGATGTGTCCACAAGAACTCAGTGTTGACTCATATGGGGAGCACGTTCAAAGGTAATGTAAACTTAAACATCTATATTTAAGTAATAAGGCCTGAGGAGATGTGGTATATGGTCAATATACCACGACTAGGGGCTGTTCTTAGGCACAACGCAAAGCAGGCCCTTAGCCGTGGTATATTGGCCATATATCACAAGCCCCCGATGTGCCTTATTGCTGTTGTAAACTGGTTATCAATGTAATTAGAGCAGTAAAAATAAATGTTTTGCCATATCGGTCTGCTATACCACAGCTGTCAGCCAATCAGCATTCAGGGCTTGAATCACCCAGTTTATAATAACATTTATATAAAACATCTATACTACTTTAAATATGAGCATCTATATAACAGAGGGATTCTTTCCTCTGGTCCAATGCCCCAGGGCAGTGATTGGGGACATTGTCCTGTGTAGGGTGCCATCTTTTGGATGGAACGTTAAACGGATCTCCTGACTCTGTGTTCACTTTTCGTAAGAGTAGGGGCGTTAACCCCGGTGTCCTGGCTAAATTCCCAATCGGCCCTCGTACAATCATGGCCACCTAATCATCCCCAGATTCCAATTGGCTCATTCATACCTCTTCTCTAACCCCTGTAACTATTCCCCAGGTCGAACTATAAATAAGAATGTGTTCTCAGTCAACTTACCTGGTAAAAAAAAATACACTACATGACCAAAAGTATGTGAAAATCTGCTCGTCAAACATCTCAATCCAAAATTATAGGCATTAATATGGAGTTGGTCCCCCCTTTGCTGCTATAACAGCCTCCACTCTTCAGTGAAGGCTTTCCACTAGATGTTGGAACATTGCTGAGGGGACTTTCTTTCTTTCAGCCATAAGAGCATTAGTGCGGTCGGGCATTGATGTTGGGTGATTAGGCCTGGCTCGCAATCGACGTTCCAATTCATCCCAAAGGTGTTCGATGGGGTTGAGGTTAGGGCTCTGTTCAGGCCAGTCAAGTTCTTCCACACTGATCTCGACAAACCATTTCTGTACGGACCTTGCTTTGTGCACGGTGGTATTGTCATGCTGAAACAGCAAAGGGCCTTCCACAAAGTTGGAGGCACAGAATCAACAAGAATGTCATTGTATGCTGTAGCGTTAAGATTTCTCTTCATTGGAAATAAGGAGCCCGAACCATGAAAAACAGCCCCAGACCATTTTTAATCCTCCACCAAACTTTACAGTTGACATTTTCGTTATGTGTCTTATTTTTCACACCCGTACAGCATACAGATAGATACAGAGAATCTGTCACAGTGCGAGAGCTGCTGCTGCAGCATCTCAAACGGCAACAGAAGACGGGCTTCATCAGCATGTCACACACCACTTTGCAATGAGCTGGAGGCAGTAGGCTATGCATTTTGAAAACATACTTCATTGTTTGAAACCTGAACGTTTTAATACATATGAGGCATGTCTTACCTTGCTTCAAAGTAGCCTATTAGATGTCCTCTTTTTCTCCATTTCTAATGGATATTTTCATCACTGTCACATGAAACTGCGGTGCCCTTTTGACAACAGTGTTTTCCAGCTAATTGCATAATGGAATGAACATTCACGCGTGTCCTATTGCCTTATCTGCTTATAATGTGAAGAAATACTTGTTTATCAACATTTTAAGCTAAACATTCTGATATGTTGCATCAGACTCATTGCTTTTTAATGTTTTTTTTATGTAGCCTAGGCCTCGTTGTTGTATTCATTATGGCTCTGTCTTCCCATAACTGTTCTAGAGTCTGTTTGGAACAGGCTGTTTCTCAACAAGCTGACCAATATAATAGGTAAACTTTTCTACTATGGGGGATGGTAGATTGACATAGCCAAGATGAGTATCGAACAGCACTAGTCTGAGGAAAGTAAATGTGGCAGTTGTTCTAACATGTTTGAAGTGCACATCAGAGTTTGGTAAGAAGGACGCACATCGTTGCATCCTCGACTTGTATTGTTCTGTTAATATGAATTACCGTAATCTAAATGTGATTTCTGCCGTTCTGAGTACCGTGGGTGGACACCCTAATCAGTTTATGACCCAGTTTATGTGGGTCCTACAGATTTCTCAAATGTCCGGTAAATTAAAATGTTGCCGGTGAAATGTCCAGCGCCACATATTCCATATGGAAACCTTGTTATGAATTGATGTCATATGCCAATGGAAGGGCAGGAAATGCACCTGTCTTCCTTATTTAGGAGATAAATGTAAACATGTTCAAGCCAGTCTAAACTAAACGATGCCAGAGACTGGGCATGTTATTGATTGTAGGAATATGTGCTGCGTGTGAGCGATAGTTTGACTAGTAGGCCTAGGTCCACACATGTAATCCCAGCTGTGCTGCTGACTCTGTGGGAGAATAGTACCTCTAACATCACTGCTATTAATCTGTCAAGTCAATCTGTGAACACACACACACGGCACGCACTGTTGAACATGGATAAAAAATATGTGACATGGGACGCAGGGGTTTTGAGAGAGGGTGTGGAGGAGAGGAGAGGGGAGGACAGGGTAGAGGAAGGCGGGACTGTCAAACTAAATTCTAGCCTCTTCATGGACCTTTCCTGCTGGCGTAATAAAGAAAATCGGCTGTCGGAAGGGAAAGTGGGACGAGGAGGAGGTGTGGAACCGGGTGAAAATTCATCCCAGGACATAATGGCTTTTGCAGGCTGCAGTCTTGTTTCCCACGCAAAAACCCCTAACGCACAGCAGCACAGCACACGGCCTCCCTGGCCTCTCCCCGTGCCTCCTGGCCTGAAGTTTCACCACTCAATTTCAAACGCTCTCTCCAACCCGAGACACCTGTGGTCCACTCTTTTTGGCCTCCGTGTTTGAACAACCCTCTTGGCCAGGTCACATCCTAACCTCTCCCCTTTGCATACCCCATTACTTTATATTCCATAGCTTCTCTATTCTAGCTGCAGAGAAGCCTGCTGGTCCAGTGACTCACTCACACCACTGTTGACAGCCTTGGCATATATTAACACCATCTAAATATGGCTTCTGCTGTCTTGACCACTGTGAAAACCTGATAACACCACTGAGCTGAGCTGTACTCAGTCATAGTTGTTGGTAATGTGCTAAAAAGGAACAATGTGAAAACAATTTCCAAGCCATTATAGATAGTTTATAAACCACCTTAGAGTAACGGCTCCTGGTCAAGAGGTTAATGAGGAGTGGTTCCAGGTAGAGGGACTCGCCCCTATGTTGTGTAGGGTGGGTCCTCAGCCCCCTGTTTTAGTGTTACTCTTCTGTGGGTTCAGCTGGGGTACCCTGCCCAGGGCCTGGAGGTCAGGAGGACAGAGGGCTCAAAGGATTTATTAGCCAGGCCGTTTCTCCACGCCTGATGATCAAAGACTAGTTTGCGTTACCTCTTCTTTCTCTTCATCACTCCTTTCTTTTCCTACCTTTCCCTTTCCTAACCCTTTACCTTTCAACCTCAAGGCCATCTCTATCGTGTTCAGATGCACACCCTTCACTGGCCCTAACATCTCTATGGAACACGTTGTCCTTATAGAGGAAATGCTTTGCACAGCTCCAAGTTGTTACACACACACACACACACACACACACACACACACACACACACACACACACACATATATATATATATATATATATATATATATATATATATATATATATATATATATATATATATATATACACTGCTCAAAAAAATAAAGGGAACACTTAAACAACACAATGTAACTCCAAGTCAATCACACTTCTGTGAAATCAAACTGTCCACTTAGGAAGCAACACTGATTGACAATAAATTTCACATGCTGTTGTGCAAATGGAATAGACAACAGGTGGAAATTATAGGCAATTAGCAAGACACTCCCAATAAAGGACTGGTTCTGCAGGTGGTGACCACAGACCACTTCTCAACTCCTATGCTTCCTGGCTGATGTTTTGGTCACTTTTGAATGCTGGCGGTGCTTTCACTCTAGTGGTAGCATGAGACAGAGTCTACAACCCACACAAGTGGCTCAGGTAGTGCAGCTCATCCAGGATGGCACATCAATGCGAGCTGTGGCAAGAAGGTTCGCTGTGTCTGTCAGCGTAGTGTCCAGAGCATGGAGGCGCTACCAGGAGACAGGCCAGTACATCAGGAGACGTGGAGGAGGCCGTAGGAGGGCAACAACCCAGCAGCAGGACCGCTACCTCCGCCTTTGTGCAAGAAGGAGCAGGAGGAGCACTGCCAGAGCCCTGCAAAATGACCTCCAGCAGGCCACAAATGTGCATGTGTCTGCTCAAACGGTCAGATACAGACTCCATGAGGGTGGTATGAGGTCCCGACGTCCACAGGTGGGGGTTGTGCTTACAGCCCAACACCGTGCAGGACGTTTGGCATTTGCCAGAGAACACCAAGATTGGCAAATTCGCCACTGGCGCCCTGTGCTCTTCACAGATGAAAGCAGGTTCACACTGAGCACATGTGACAGTCTGGAGACGCCGTGGAGAACGTTCTGCTGCCTGCAACATCCTCCAGCATGACCGGTTTGGCGGTGGGTCAGTCATGGTGTGGGGTGGCATTTCTTTGGGGGGCCGCACAGCCCTCCATGGGCTCGCCAGAGGTAGCCTGACAGCCATTAGGTACCGAGATGAGATCCCCTTGTGAGACCATATGCTGGTGCGGTTGGCCCTGGGTTCCTCCTAATGCAAGGCAATGCTAGACCTCATGTGGCTGGAGTGTGTCAGCAGTTCCTGCAAGAGGAAGGCATTGATGCTATGGACTGGCCCGCCCGTTCCCCAGACCTGAATCCAATTGAGCACATCTGGGACATCATGTCTCGCTCCTTCCACCAACGCCACGTTGCACCACAGACTGTCCAGGAGTTGGCGGATGCTTTAGTCCAGGTCTGGGAGGAGATCCCTCAGGAGACCATCCACCACCTCATCAGGAGCATGCCCAGGTGTTGTAGGGAGGTCATACAGGCACGTGGAGGCCACACACACTACTGAGCCTCATTTTGACTTGTTTTAAGGACATTACATCAAAGTTGGATCAGCCTGTAGTGTGGTTTTCCACTTTAATTTTGAGTGTGACTCCAAATCCAGACCTCCATGGGTTGATAAATTTGATTTCCATTGATAATTTTTGTGTGATTTTGTTGTCAGCACATTCAACTATGTAAAGAAAAAAGTATTTAATAAGAATAGTTCATTCATTCAGATCTAGGATGTGTTATTTTAGTGTTCCCTTTATTTTTTTGAGCAGTGTATATTCACACACAGCGCCTTCAAATGTATTCACCCCCTTGGCATTTTTCCTATTTTGTTGCATTACAACCTGTTTTATTTGGATTTCATGTAATGGACATACACAAAATAATCCAAATTGTTGAAGTGAAATGATAAAAATAACTTGTTTAAAAAATAAATGGAAAAGTGGTGCATGCATATGTATTCACACCCTTTGCTATGAAGCCCCTACATAAGATCTGATGCAACCGATTACCTTCAGAAGTCACATAATTAGTTAAATAAGTCCACCTGTGTGCAATCTGTCACATGATCTCAGTATATATAAACCTGTTCTGAAAGGCCCCAGAGTCTGCAATTGCAAACTCAACACCTCTCATCACCCCAAGAATACCATCCCCAAGCATGGTGGTGGCAGCATCATGCTATGGGGCTGTTTTTCATCGGCAGGGACTGGGAAATTGGTCAGAATTGAAGGAATGATGGATGGCGCTAAATACAGGGATATTCTTGAGGGAAACCTGTTTCAGTGTTCCAGAGATTTGAGACTGGGACCGAGGTTCACCTTCCAGCAGGACAACGACCCTAAGCATACTGCTAAAGCAACACTCGAGTGGTTTAAGGGGAAACATTTAAACGTATTGGAATGGCCTAGTCAAAGCCCAGACCTCAATCCAACTGAGAATCTGTCAATCCAACTGAGAATCTGTGGTATGGCTTAAAATTCGCCAATTTTGCCCAGTTGTGGTACGCTAAGCTCAAGTCCTTTTACGAGGGCCTCCTGTCTTTTGCATGAGTAAAAATAGGAACAAAACCCACCCCAGCAGCTTGAGAATTTATCAGCCTATTTGCATTTGAAGTTGGAGCACATCGACTGGTATTTCCATAAATGGGGAAAAAAGCACTATTTTGCAATTTGGCCGGCAACAATTTTTATCTGCTTTTCTTTCTTTTTTTATCGACCAAAAACCAGCATTTACCGCTAACGGAAACCCTGAACTGGACTGTTTGTAATGTTCTTGCGGTGTACTAGTGCTCATCTAGGCCATGTGCCATTCTTTCCAGTTTTGGTCGTTTTTGTATTTGGCACTTGGTTTGAACCCACGCCTGTGTGCTGCTGTAAGGGTTTCCATGTTCTGTAACTAATTGAAACATTATTCACTCCTTTTTTGTTTAGGCATTCCTAAATTAGTTCAGGAGTAAAATTTGTCTTAACAAATCACATAAGTTACATGGACACACTCTGTTTGAAATAATAATGGTTGACATGATTTTGAATGATCGACCCTTCCTCTGTCCCCCCATACATACAACATCTGTCCCTCAGTGAAGTATTGAATTTCAAGCACAGATACAACTAAAAAGACCAGGGAACTTTTCGAAAGCCTCAAGGAAGGGCGGTGATTGGTAGATGGGTAACAATTCAGACAATTAACAACATTGTAGTGACTCCACAATAATGATCTAATTGACAGAGTGAAAAGAATACAAATATACAAATATTCCAAAACATGCATCCTGTATGCAACAAGGCACTAAAGTAGAACTGCAACAAACAAGAAAACACATAAAAGGAATACACTTTTTGGCCTAAATGCAAAGCCTTGCAAAGTTTGGGGCAAATCCAACAACACATTACTGAGTAACTGCCTCTTTATTTTCAAGCTTGGTGGTGGCTGCATCATTGTATGGGAATGCTTGACATCGGCGAAGACTGGGGAGTTTTTCAGGATACAAAGAAATGGAATTGAGCTAAGCACCAGAAAATTCCTAGAAGAAAACCTGCTTTACACCAGATACTGAGGAATTCACCTTTCAGCAGGACAATAATCTACAACAAATCAAAGGCCAAATCTATCTACACTGGAGTTGCTTATCAAGAAGACTGTGAATGTTCCTGAGTGGCCAAGTTACCATTGTTGGATTAAATCTGCGTGAAAATGGCAACTTGAAAATGTCTGTCTAGCCATGATCCCCAACACCTTGACTGAGCTTGAAGAATTAATGTGGATGCTAGCATGATTACGGATAATCCTGAATGAATCGTGAATAATGATAATGAGTTTGAAAGTTAGATGCACAAATATCATACCCCCCCCAAAAAATGCTAACCTCCCCTGTTATTATAATGGTGAAAGGTTAGCATGTCTTGGGGGTATGATTTTTGTGCGTCTAACTTTCTCACTCATGATTATTCACGATTCATTCAGGATTATCTGTAATCATGGTAGCATAAACATTACTGTAGAAGTGTTTAGAAACATTATATTCTTATTTATAATAAAAGTGACTCCAAAATGACATACATTATTTACCATTCATTTCTATTGCGTAAAAATTATCTGAAACACAACCAAAACAAACAACAATTGCATCCAACCAGTTTTTAGAGTCACAAGCTTGATGTCGTCATTGCGTGCTATGAATAGGGGATCAAATACTTTTAATATACATACTGTATACAGTGTAAGTGAACTTGTCCCCTAAAATGGAGGGACTATGTACAAAAAGTGATGTAACTTCTAAACGATTCACCCGATATGAATAAAAATACTCTCAAATGAAATCGACAGTCTCCACTTTAACCTCACAGTCATTGTAGCATTACAAATCCAAAGTACAAATCCAAAGTGGAGTACAGAGCCAAAACGACAACAAATGTGTCACTGTCCCAATACTTTTGGAGCTCACTGTATGTCCTAGTTTATAGCTTGGTTACTGAATTCAATGATGATCAAGATTGTACGACTTTGTCCATACATTTTAAAGATTTAGTGACTTTAATTTTGTGATTAATTAATTTGACCCTTTTTGTGTTCTAGATCCTGGCCATTACAGTGCTGAGTCCTTCTCAGAACCCACAGAGTTTGAGTACCTGAGGAAGGTGCTGTTTGAGTACATGATGGGACGGGAAACTAAGGTATTTTATCAATAATCAATTTGCATCTTTAACACTAAAGTAACATTTTCTGATGAGGAAAGATTGACAGTGCACATATGAGCCCATAATCCTGCATCATTCAAGTTTCTTGAAATATAACTATCGGTATCACACTTCCCTTTTATTCAGCCCAGGATAGATTGCCATTTATTTAGTTGTTTTCCCTCAATGAAAATGTGAGAAGAGGTCGATAATATGGAAGGAGAGACCGGATAGAGAGAGAGCAAATAAACCTCTCCATTCCCACACAGCCATCACCCAGTTAGACTCGTACAAAAGTAATTTTGTGTTTGTGTCCGTTTAGCATAGGTGCTAATTAATGATGCTGTATGGGAATTAACAGTGCTAGTTGACACGGTCCTAAAAACGGCAGGGTATCGCACGCACACACACATAAAGCTAGCAGGGTTCCCCCCTTAGGTCCTCAGTAAACAGTTAAACTTGATGATGTCATAGCCATATCATTATGGCCTCCCTGGGAGTGGAAGGATGTCCCCCACACAGACATACTATTCACATGACTCACACTACCATTTTAAAGACTTACTGGCCTTGTTTAGCTCCTCTAGAACAATAAGAGGTCTTTGGTTGGTTGTTCCCCTGGTTTCCTCAAACAGTAGCACTTTTTCTGATTAGGGCCAGTATTTTATAAGCTAGCTAACACATGCTGTTAACCCTGGCAGATAGTCTTGGAGGTTTTTTTGTCTCAATGAGCAGGCTGATTTGATTGGGTCGTTGATGGTGGTGTTGAGGGCAGGGGGTCACAGAGCCTTATGGGCTGCAGTGTGTGATCTTAGGTGGTAAATGGGTTCACTTAACCTCAATTGTTTATCTGATGGAAGATGGTAGTGATGAGGGCAGAGGGTCACAGAGTAGAGACTGCATGTTGGATTACTATGGGGTGAAGTGGGTGACTGACCTGGGTGATTGGCTGGACAGGGGATCACTAAGACTCCATGATGGATCTGAGCTTGGTATATGGCTAGACAGGGGTTAACCTGCCTCCATATTGGATTTGCATTAACTGAATAGGGAACTGAGCTTGGTGAATGTCTGGACAGAGGTTGACTGATTGATCATCCATGTTGGGTCTGGGCTGGGTGAATGTCTGTACAGATGGGCAGCTTTAGTACTAGGTTTACTTCAATGATCCCAACCCGGCTGCCAAGAATTGAGAGACTTAAAAACATTGGAACCATGTGGCTGCATACCCATGCCATTGAAAGCATTGACTCCAACAACTCAGTTGTGAACTGTCATCTTTTTCCCAACACATATCACAAACATCCGCAGCCACCAAGGTCAAGTTAATGTTTAAGGAATTTTCACTGAAAAGAAATGGGTAAAAAAATTACATTTTTTGAATGTATGCTACTTTTCTTTTTAGATGGTTAAGTAATTTCTGTATTTTCTCTTCCCTCCCACAGACGATGGCTAAAGTCATAACCTCCATGCTCAAGTTCCCACAAGACCAAGCTCAGCAGGTTCTGGAGAAAGAGGATACAAAAGCAATTGTAAGCATCTGTTCTTCCTTGTCGTAAAGCCACTAATGATGAGCCATATGCAACCACACAGATACATACATGCATACACACACACACACCCACACACACACCCAGTCCATGCTATGTCAGCAATCGCTTACAGACGTTGCCTTGGCCTATAGGTATAGTATGTTGATAATATCCTACTCATCCAGATATATTGCATCTTAAACAACTAGACCCATGTAGATCACTTACCCGTGACTACAGTATCGGTTACAGCAATGGAAACACATGGCGGAATGTGAAGGGGGAAGACATGTCTAGCCTCTTGTCTGTTACAGTATTAAGGCATATTGGTAAGCACAGTGTACAAGCATACAGAATTTGGCTTTAGTATCAAATCACATTTATTTGTCACATGATTCGAATACAACCGGTGTAGACCTTACCATGAAATGCTTAGTCATAAGTGTGTTGTAGGTCAGATCAGGGTAGATGGTATTTGTGCTTCTATTATCTTCTTACCAGTCAAAGTAGTACTGTGCAGTTAAAGTAATCATGTATCTCTCTTCTCACTATTGTTTCAGCCTTGGCTACGATGAGGGTCAGGTATTAGAATGACGCTGGTACTTTAAGGATGGCGGGTGGACTAAACTGCTGCTGAAGGACTAGAAGGAAGACTACTGTACCTCTGTGGACTAGCTCTAGCCCTTCTACTGTCCTGTCTGATTTCTTCTGCTTCTGACTGTGTGTGTTTGTGCGCTGTGTAGATATGTAGATATGTGTATGAGCTGCATAGCTAATCTTATGAGGGAACTATAAAATATGCCAACTAAAGATAGTATCTAATTCTTCCAGTCTACTTTCACGCGATGAAATTACGGTTTTTAATTCATGAATTATACAATATTTGTTTGTTTTTTAGTCCAAAATTAATTCTCTTTTTTACTTCGATTTTCTTTGGATGGATGGCTTGTGCAATAAGTTTGTTTTGGTCATTGGGTTGGTTGATTGTTTTTGAGTTGATTATTTGGTTGTGTTTTCTGATAAAGGAACTGTCCAGTGTTTCCAGATTTCTATTAAATATGACCTATAATTAATGACAATATGAGTGAAATACTTTTCCTTTGAAAACGTGGTATTTAAGCAGCTTTTTGTGTTGGAATGGTGTGGGTTTACCCCAACAACTAACCTAACGTAGCAGGTCTAAAAGAAATGCCTGAAACTAGATTCCCTACACACTAGTCTTGACGAGAAGGAAAAAAACTGTCAGGGGAGGTTCTCTTCTGCACTGTTCAGCCAATCGATTAGATGTGGAGGAGGAGTTAAGATGGAGTTGCAACACAGGCTCTTTCCATTTCCCCTGAAAAGCAGAACATCCGGTTGTTGGGGACGACCCAACTACAGAATGTTGTGGGCGTATACCGGTCATTAAAAATATGAATGTGAGTAGACCGCTGATTGGCCAGCTCAGCCAATGAGGCAGGATGACATCGTTCTCTATGAGGAAATGGCAAGCATTTTCTAAACTGTCTGTTCGAGAAACAAGTTTGAGGTGGGGTTTTTGAAGTGTTATTTCTTCAATTTATGCTTTGCCCACAAATATGAGTATAAGACTAGTCAACAACATTATTTGGGTATGAGTTAACAGCATATTAACTTTTAGGAGATTTTAACTGGACAGTTACTTTAAATTATGGTTTTCAGTTGATCCGTGGTTGTTTTTGAGTTGATCTTTGGTTGTTTATCAGTTGATTTTTGGTTGTGTTTCTGCTCTACGTATCAATTTCCCCTTATGACTGTGTGATGGGATCATAGAAATATATCTACGTTCTATTTCTATCGATTCTTAATATGAATCTGCATTCTATTTATATGGATGAGATGATCCTTTAACTTTACCTTCCATTACACTCTACCACTTAGACACACTGGCTTCTAGTACCATGTTTGTTTGTTTCCCACAGCTTTTCTACTTTATATTTTGTGGTGACTGACCCAAAAATAAACTCAAAACATATTATAAATAAAAAAGTGAATCTGTACTATTGGGAACAATGTGACTGTTGGCTATATTAATACATTTTGAGACAAGTTAATACAATTTTATTTACACTGATTTTCTGTCTTCCTCTGTGCTCATTTTTCACTTTGTTGAAATGTGGATCTTTTTCAATGTTGTATATACAGTATGTACATGTGTTAGCCTATTCTGACCTTTATATTATTGTATGACCAGATATATTTCAGAAAGAGAAACTGTATTTCACTAAGATATTGAATTACCTTTTGAAGAGCCCGGTGGTAAGGTACGCTTATTTGAATTTTCAGTAAGACATGTCAGTCAGAGGTATTTTGTTGAGGTATTTCAGTCCTTTTTTTCACAATTTCTGTTGCACAATCTGTATCATAAGATAAGAACAGTTCTGAGGATGATGAGGTGGTCACCTGCTTGTGTTCTAACTGTAGAGAATGAACAGAATAACAACCACTCTAACCAAAACAGGACATGTCACAGTTCTATTAACCTGTAAGTATAGAACTGTTTGGCAAACTGATAGAGGAAATCTGTTTCACACTGTTGAATAACAAATGTTTCACGTTAGGAAATAAATAACATCTGTATTACAAACTGCCAAGATTTAAAGTTGCCTTTATACAGTACAACTCTGTGATTACTTTGGCAGCCAGATGGCAGTAATCTTTTGTAACATACGTTTCATTCACCTTATGGAACCAGGTCCTTATTAAGTGAACCAAAAATTACAGTCCACTTAGTATTTTATTTCTGATATTTTAATTTGCTAGCAAGCCACTTATTTTGTTAAGCAAGGAAGTGTTTCCAAAATATATGAACACGTGATGAAGACGACATGATCCAAAAACATCAGCCAATATACAAATGGATTGGTCTACAACAGGTACTTTGTCTTTGGCCCTTGATTTGCCCACATACCGAACGGCAGGGGGCAGCATCGTTCATAAACGTTGTAAGCGCGAGGCGGTTTTTGGTGAAATGTGATGCTCGGGCCCCGAACCCATTTGCGTTTCACCATGACCGCACTTATCATCGCCGCGAGCAACTACGAGCTGCATTCTCCAGTTCGTCAGATTCACAGTATGGAGAGCAGCTGATCAGACCGTTACTTTTCACCGGACCATTATTTTTATTCTCGAGCACTACCCCATTAAATTTTCCATGTTCGAAGTGCTAGACTTCAGAAACTAGTTGAACTGTTAGTTTTTGTAACTTTTTCTGTAGTAGCACTGAAACCTTCACAGGCTTTGTTTTGTTTTTAGATACTTCTTCAATAGTGTTGTTCCTCTCAAGGATGCGCAAAAGGATGGCCCATTTTCAGAATCAGAAGAGGAGCCTTTTGAATGTGCTCTACGTGTATTTGTCTGTTTCTGTAGTTCACTCCTACAACATTGACTTAGAACATCCTATTGTGTTCCGTGGACCTGACTCGAGTTTCTTTGGATATTCTGTTCTGGAGCACTATCATGACAATACGCGCTGGTAAGTCTCATAGGCTACCTGTATACTCATGGTAGCCTATAACGCCTAGTATCTATCTTATAGTGAATGTTATTGCAATGGAGACTGTTCATGCACTTATGTATCCGCCCTTGGACATTAATGGCACAGTATGGTTGTTACGCAATTCTTATGGATTGTATTTGGGCCATTCGGATTTGTGTCGCGCTACGTAGCCTACATGCAGTTGTTGAAAGAATAGCCTAGCTTGCATGCAGTTGTTGAAGAATAGCCTAGCTTGCGTGCAGTTGTTTAAAAATGAATAGCCTAATGATGTGAGCAATAGCCTCTAAAATCACTAAGTAAATAAATATAATTTTCTAAAAAAAGACACTTACTCAATTGACAGTGTGTGGGTGAAGTTGACTCACTAGTTTACTGCTGCGCGTAAACGCATTTCTCTTGTTTCGAAAAACAGTCCATTTGTATGATGGTGACATAATCTTATCTTTATTATGTCAACAGTTTGATTGATGTGCAGTATTTAAGAATGTGCATCTCATTTGGTTTCTTTTAGACTTTTTTTCTGTAGCAGCCTAGCTGACCTGTCCCAGATTCCAGCATGTAGCCAAAGCTTATGGGATCATGTCCCCATAGCTGTCACAACTCCCACCATTGTCTTCATTGTCATGAGTCAGTGTGCTGTCATGAATCAGGGTACTGATACCATGACTGACCCATATACCCAGGGGTGGAATTGTCATAAAAGTCACTCGGGAACTCATATTACATTTTAGAGTTCATCTTTAGAAAGCAGATTTTCACATCAAAATAATTTCACTTTGGGAACTCCGGTTCCACATGTTCTCCCCCAGTTCCACCCCTGAATATAGGCTACCATACTTGTCTTGAACATGGGGGGAATTACTCTGTTGTAGAATGGGCCTTATGAAGATCATTATGTGATTTTACTGTGACAGCCCACTGGGCACAGACGTCAATTCAACGTCTATTCCATGTTGGTTTAACGTCATTTAATTGAAATGATGTGGAAACAACATTGATTCAACCAGTGTGTGCCCAGTGGGAGGATGTGTGTTATTGACACTGTATCCTTCATGCTTGGTGACAACCACCCTTTGACTCTTCATGCAAGGTGTTCTTCTTCTCCCATTGTTTCTGTATGCAAGGGGCAGATAGGGCCCCCCAAGGCCAACTCTTCCTACTACAGTAGTCCTCCTTCTTGAACTTGTTCTTGTTCTTCTTCTTGACTGCTGTGACAGGATGTGTTGCGTTTACACCGTTTACAAACTATGTTTTGTTTCTGTCTACAGGGTGCTGGTAGGGGCCCCAAAGGCCAACTCTTCCCACAGCAGCTCTGTTCACACCCCTGGAGCCGTGTTCAAGTGCCGTGTCCACAGCAACCCAGAGAGACACTGCACTGAGATGGACCTAGGCAGAGGTCAGTATTGAACCACAGAACATGCAGTCACAAGGGACCACAGTAGAGCCATCTGGATAACCACAAACTATACTTACCCTTAGGACCAGAGTCTTCTGTTCAGTATAACCCCCAGACCCCCAGGACTCAAGACTGGAGGCTTCTATATATACACGTCTCTCCTCAGAGCTCGGAGCCACTGGCCGTGCATACAGTACAAGGAACAACCACATAGATATACCCGGGGCGCCTCATTTATCAATCATGTGTAGACACAAATCTGCGTAAACCATGCGTGGGAGCATTTCCACACAAAGTGTGAGATTTACGCACAGCCATATGTGTGTGTGTGTGGGGGGGGGGGGGGGGGGGGGGCTGCAACTCAATATGAGGAATAATGTTTTAAACACCCAGTGTGTATTAGCCACAGGCTTTAACAGGATGATTTTGACTCTATTGGGTTAATTAGGGGTGTTTCAAAATGCTAATAGCCAAGCACTGAGGCTGAGAACAATTGGTATTTATCAATGGTTATCACCTACCAGTGTGTGTATGACGCTTGTAGGATTGTTTGATAAATCACACATTTACTATGCGTATGAACATTCTAAATTCTGTTCGTAGGTAGTATTTTAGAATAGTTTTCTATGCAATATTGATAAACGAGGCCCCTGCTTCACAACCTTCTACAGAGAACTACTTACCATACATAGACAGGACAACTGACCATTGACGGACAGGACAACTGGCCATTGACAGACAGGACAACTGGCCACTGACAGACAGGACAACTGGCCACTGACAGACAGGACAACTGGCCACTACCAGACAGGACACCTGACCATTGCCAGACATGACAACTGACCATAGACAGACAGGACAACTGACCATAGACAGACAGACAGGACAACATACCATGGACAGACAGACAGGACAACATACCATGGACAGACAGACAGGACAACATACCATGGACAGACAGACAGGACAACATACCATGGACAGACAGACAGGACAACCGACCATAGACAGACAGGGCCACTGACCATAGACAGACAGACAGGACAACATACCATGGACAGACAGACAGGACAACCGACCATAGACAGACAGACAGACAGACAGGACAACATACCATAGACAGACAGACAGGACAACAGACCATGGACAGACAGACAGGACAACAGACCATGGACAGACAGACAGGACAACAGACCATGAACAGACAGGACAACAGACCATGAACAGACATGACAACAGACCATGGACAGACAGACATGACAACATACCATAGACAGACAGACAGGACAACAGACCATAGACAGACAGACAGGACAACAGACCATGGACAGACAGACAGGACAACAGACCATGGACAGACAGACAGGACAACAGACCATGGACAGACAGACAGGACAACAGACCATGAACAGACCATTGACAGACAGACAGGACAACAGACCATAGACAGACAGACAGACAGGACAACAGACCATGGACAGACAGACAGGACAACAGACCATGAACAGACCATGGACAGACAGACAGGACAACAGACCATGAACAGACAGGACAACAGACCATGAACAGACATGACAACTGACCATGGACAGACAGACAGGACAATAGACCATAGACAGACAGACATGACAACAGACCATAGACAGACAGACAGGACAACAGACCATAGACAGACAGACAGGACAACAGACCATGGACAGACATGACAACAGACCATGGACAGACATTACAACAGACCATAGACAGACAGGACAACAGACCATGGACAGACAGACATGACAACAGACCATGGACAGACAGACATGACAACAGACCATGGACAGACAGACAGGACAACAGACCATGGACAGACAGACAGGACAACAGACAACACTAACCACAAAGTATGTTATATAGGCAGCTACAGTGTTTAACACTGGTCAACTGTTCCTTTTACTTATAAATAATAAAGACATACGGAAAGAGAGAACATTCTCGGGTTGCTAGAAGTCCAGAAATATTTTGATAGGTATGATTAATGTTTTAGCTAATATTTTCCAAGTGGTTGTGCCAGAAAGTTTACTGCAATTGCTATTCTTGTGGTCAAGAGAGAGAGAAGGTTTATGTGGGTTTAATAGAAATCCCCACTTACTCCTCCATGTCACCAACAAGATGTACATTATTAAACAAAGCGTCAGGCCAGACGTGGGGTCCTGTTGCAGTGTTCACTCTCTTCCTCTGTCTCTGGTCTCTGTCTCATTCTCTGTCTCTCTGGTCTCTCTCTGTCTCTCTGTCTCACGCTCTCTGTCTCACTCACTCTCTCTCTGTCTCTCTGTCTCACGCTCTCTGTCTCACACTCTCTGTCTCACTCACTCTCTCTCTGTCTCTCTCTCTGTCTTTCTCACGCTCTCTGTCTCACGCTCTTTGTCTCACACTCTCTGTCTCACACTCTCTGTCTCTCTCTTTCCCTTTCTCTCTCACACACAACACACGACACACACACAGAGCGAGAGCTACCATGAATTATGCCAGACAGAGGGAGTTCAGCCCTAGGGTGCCTCAGAGAAAATATTAGTGATGAACTCCGGAAATAGCGTCAATTATAATTTTTCTTATTTGCACTGACTGCTCCAGTAAATCTGTGTGTGAATCACAAATGGCACCCTGTTTCCTATAGCCTAGTGCACTACTTTTTACCAAAGCTCTATGGGGCCTGGCCAAAAAGTGCATTACATAGGGCACAGGGTGCAATTGGGGACAAAGCCGGTGATCTGAGACGGAGGAACTGAACAGAGAGAGAAAGAGAGAGAGGTTAGCCCACCGCTTTTTTCTAAAGTTAAGTTAGATTCAGACTCTGTAAAAGCAGTGCCTTGATTGCACAATTCTTCTTGTGGTGTCTACGTCTGCTAATTCACCTAACATTTGCTAATTGATTTTATTTGCCCAGTTAAGTGCATTCTTGTTAAAGTGAATAACTATGTTCCTTTCTTACTGCTGTTTACTCTTTGCAGTCATGTTTTAATGGGACTAATGTTTTTATGTCTTGGGTAGCGTCCCAAATGAGACCCGAGATCTTGGTGAAATGTAGTGCACTACGTAGCCAATAGGGGTGCCATTTAGGAGGAGACACAGAGTCTTACTCCTTTTTCAGACATTCCTTAGGTCTTTTTGATCTTCATTAAGATTTAAGAATTGCTTAAAGTTGCAGAGACAGAGAGCAAATGGACATAGAGTCCTAGAAGCCAGTCAAAATATAGCCCAGCACCATCAAAAGACATGTATGCTTTTCTAAGCCACTTTTATCTGTTAGCAAACATGAAATAACTGGGCAGCTCCTTTGGCCTAGAGTTCTGCTACACACTCTGTAATGATTAAACAGGGTAGGATGACCAAACAGCGATTCTGTCCTAAATGGCACCCTACATAGTGCATTACTTTTAACCAGAGCTCTATGGACCCTGGTCAAAAGTAGTGCACTATATAGGGAATAGGGTGCCATTTCGGATGAAGGAAGCGTTTCAATCCTCTCCTCCCTCCTCCTAGGTCACTGTGCTCTCCATCTATCAGAGAGACAAACACACACACGACATTCTGGGCTGTAGTCTGGGATTTAGGCCATATCTGTTGGTCCAAGAGTTGTTTGTTTGGTGTCAACACCGATAAAAAAAAAAAAAAAGCCTGTCTGGTATTCAGATCATTACAAGGAACTTGACATGGTACATTTTCCTGTAGTCACAAAATTAAGACTGTTCAATAGTGAACCAGGGTGGAACCCAGGATGTATGTATGCCATAAGACTGTGTTAGCTTAATGAGCTAAAGCCAAGGCATTATCTCAGGGCAGCTAACACAAATCCTCAGACCTCAAACAAGGTCACTCATCATTGGAGCATAGCTCACCGAACCACGTCCACTACATCTACAAAAAACAAAAAGATAAAAGATCAACTTTAAAGCTCGTTTGTTAGAACTATATTAGAAACTTGTCTCTAGGCACCCCTTTCATCTGTTGACTCCCAGAGGATGGGGGAAACATCCACTAGGTTAAATATTAGTCATTGTTAACAAACTGCTATCTTCTGTCTGTCTCCTGCAGGGAACAAGCCCAGGGAGTCTTGTGGGAAGACGTGCCAGGGAGACAGGGATGATGAGTGGATGGGGGTCAGCCTCGCCCGGCAGGACAAATCCAATGGGAAAATACTGGTGAGTTCAAAATTCACAATACGACCCTGATCATCTGTTTTCATCTGTTTCATCTGTGTCTCCTAAAGTGTGTACTTGCACACTCTCTGTCATGGATTTGAAAGCATTGGATTGATGTACGCAGTTACTTCAGCAATTGTTTAACACAATCTATGTATGCTTGCAAATGCTGCCGGGTTTAAACCACCATCATTGTTACAAATGTCTTTCCATGAACCATATAGTTAAACCCCAGCTTTTCCTAACATCAAAGCGCTCCTTAAAAGGCAAATGTATTTTTTACTCCATCCTTTGGTTTTCAAGTAGAGGCACATGCTTTTGGCAATACGGCATGATTGTTTTCAATTGGATAAGTGGACACAACTTAATTCCAAATAATTTACTTATACGACACATCGACTATGAAAGTACACATTTAGTTTTTTGTTTATTTGTGAGTTTGTGTGTGTTTATGTATGTGTGTGCATGTGCCTGTGTGTTTGTGTGCAGCTGTGCATGTGTGAGTCTGTCTTTCTGTGTGTGCATGTAAAATGCATGTTTTCTTTATTTATTTTTATTTCACCTTTATTTAACCATGTAGGCCAGTTGAGAATAAGTTCTCATTTACAACTGCGACCTGGCCAAGATAACGCAAAGCAGTGCGACAAAAACAACAACACAGAGGTACACATGGGATAAACAAACGTACAGTCAATAACACAATAGAAAAATCTTTATACAGTGTGTGCAAATTAAGTAAGGAGGTAAGGCAATAAATAGGCCAATAGTGGCGAAGTAATTACAATTTAGCAATTTACACTGGAGTGATAGATGTGCAGATGAGGATGTTCAAGTAGAAATACTGGTGTGCAAAAGAGCAGAAGAACAAAAACAAATATGGAGATGAGGTAGGTAGTTGGTTGGATGGGCTATTTACAGATGGAGCTGTGTAAGGCTTCAGCGATCGGTAAGCTGCTCTGACAGCTGACACTTAAAGTTAGTGAGGGAGATATAAGTCTCCAACTTCAATGATTTTTGCAATTCGTTCCAGTCATAGGCAGCAGAGAACTGGAAGGAAAGGCGGCCAAAGGGGGTGTTGGCTTTGGAGATGACCAGTGAAATATAACTGCTGGAGCGCGTGCAATGGGGGGGTGTTGCTATGGTGACCAGTGAGCTGAGTTAAGGCGGAGCTTTACCTAGCAAAAACTTATAGATGACCTGGGGCCAGTGGGTTTGGCGACGAATATGTAGCGAAATGGCTATTGTGCGAGATTGCTGTGAACCATGCATGCTGCTATCATTCTGTTAGCAGTTGACGTTAAAAACACCTATTTAATTTTAAAGCAATCAATAAACCAACTATATGCAGTAGTAACCTCTGAAGTGCTAGCGAGGCCGTGGGTCTTTACTCCAGGGTCTCTTTTTGTATATTTACTCCCAGATCAGAGGGCAGCTGGCTGGGTTTGTTTAGGCTGCAGTCCCTGGCCCTTCCACGGTGGTGGTCTCCTAACCTTAGTTTCATTAAGTGTTAACTCCTGCACCCTGCAGTGGGCGATGAAAGGACCAATCCCCTCTCTCTTTGGCCCTGAAGCCCGTCTCTCGCCCTGTGGGACATTCCATGGCCTTGAGACTGGCTGGACGTTTTGGAGGGTTGTCAGTAGTGGGTCGAAGGACACTTGTAAGGGCTATAAGCCCATGTAGAGAAATAGACAGAGTAGAAGGACACTCATAGCCTCCGTTGGCCTTGTGTTGAGACAGTCTGTAAATACCTCTGGCAGGTGGCAATGTGTTAACACACTTGTTGATAGGCTTCCCACATCAGGGGAGTTGGAGGAATCTTGAGAATTTGTGTTCTGTTGCTATGGTCTTTCTCCATTTCAATGCTTCCATTTTCTGATCATTGCAGAGGGATTATATTTCCATGATGTTCAAACCACTTCCAATGGTTATTATGCATGAATAATAAGAGATACAGAGATTTAGGAGGGATTTGTCTTGGGTAATGTATTGTAGTTGTTTTTAGGTGATGGCTGTTTTCCTTATCCCTTGAAAAAGGGACCCTATCAAGTTGTTGCATATCAACAGAGTTGAAGTTAATCATTTGTTAATAATTTTAGCATCTGTAGACCATTTGTAAAAGGACTCATTAAATAAAGTGATACCAAAATGTTAGTTAGGGCCAGGCACCACAGGCTGAAATTAAATTTTTGCATCTACCTATCAATTTAGAAATTTGTTGCTATTTTGGCCCATTAATATTAATATTTTCGAAAAGTAAACATACAAATGTCAAAAACTTGATGAACATTTATATTTTCTTTAGTTTATCATACTACCGTCATCAACATTTTTATGAATTTTAACCACTAAAATGGACATACTTAAATACTACATTAAATTACATGTAATTTAAAAGCCCATTTTATAGCGATTGTTACAAACTAGACTATAATTAGTAACTTACTTTGAAGGGATGGTGATTGGGTCTAAATAGGCATTTGTTATAGTCTAAATTCAGTGTACTTGTTTTTAACTGCCATTTCTTAAATGTCAGATTCTTCCAACATGCCAACACATTTTTCTCAGCTTCAGAAGCATCTGCATTCACCAAATGTTGTGTGGTTTTCCTTAGATATATTCTCCAGACTTGCCCAGAGGGAGTTATTGATATGCTGTAAATGTTTTATTGTAGATAACATTTTTCTTTGGAAAGATGTGCCAAAAAAGCTTTTAGTATTTTACAGATAGAATGATGGAAAAAGTATTTATCCACAATCTGCTCTGGATAAGTCTTGGAGTGTCTTAACAAAATGAAACCAAAATATTTAGTTTGATTTCATCCAGTGTCCAGAAAAATTGATTTCTGTGATATGCAAATATACACATATTAATGACATATCACTGCATTTGCAGATTTTAATAAAACATTTTTAAAAATACAATTATAATAAAATATATTTTACATTCAACTAGTAAAAGTTGGTTATGATATGATTAAGGGGGAAAAAATAGCCTATGAGGGTGTAGTGCCTGGCCTTAACTCCAGCAGGTTTGGTGATTTTACAGTAAGTCAAGTGGCAAATTGTCCAAGTGGTTGTTTTAAACTCCCCAGCAGGTTTGGTGATAACAGAAAGATAGTGAAGTTTCAGAGCCACGTATCAATGGGCCCCTGTAGAGGTCTGCTGAGTATAGACATATCATAGTAATAAACTACTATCCATTCTGAAGGGAGCAGGCTGCTGATATTTGTTTTTATCTCATCTGAATGGACTCAGGTATCTCTGCATGAGGAGAGGACCGGCTGGTTGGCAGATGTCGCTCTGTGCTGTATGTATCAAGCGTCTCAGAGTAGGAGTGCTGATCTAGGATCAGTTTTGTCTTTTAATATCACAATGAATAAGATTACATTGACACAGGGTACTTGATCCTATATCAACACTCCGACACTTGATACATCCAGACCCTGAACTACATTTATTTCAGCCGTGTGTTGCTTAAAGTTTAACCAATCAGCTGTGTTTAACTGAAAGTCTAAACCAATCAGCTCTCAGACTGGACAGCAAAATGTGTGATAATGGAACACCTCCATATTTGGTCTCTGATTCTGGCAGAGAAACACAACATTAACATTATGTTTTTACTAGTTTATTACTTGTTTATAATATACTGCTTCTTTGGAGTCAGGCATACTGCTTCTGTTGTAGTACTGAATATGATTTAGTAGCAAGCTTGTTGGAGCACCAGTAGTACTGCTAGTGCTGTCGGCCAGACTGCTCTGAAACACATGAGTGTTTCCCAACACAGCCATACTTCTGCCAGACAGTCATCTGATGCTCTCTCTCCCTGTGCCCAAAATCTGCTGCACAACTCTTCTACCCGCTTCAATAGGCTGTGTAACAGTGTGGACTGGAATTCTCCTCCAGTATGAAAGGGGAAAGAGCTGAACTTTGTGTGTGTGTGTGTGTGTGTGTGTGTGTGTGTGTGTGTGTGTGTGTGTGTGTGTGTGTGTGTGTGTGTGTGTGTGTGTGTGTGTGTGTGTGTGGAAAAGTGTAAAGATACCTTTATAGAAAATGACAAAAGTAAAAGTCTAAAAGTATTTAGTTTAAAATAGACTTAAGTATCAAAAGTAACTGTAATTGCTAAAATATACTTAAGTATTAAGAGTAATAGTATGAATAATTTCAAATTCCTAATATTAAGCAAACCGGCACCATTTTCTTGTTTTTTAAATTTACGCATAGCCAGGGGCACACCAACACTTAAGTAGTACTTTAAATTATTTAAAGTATTTTTAACTAAGTATTTTGCATCACTGTCTAAGACTGCATCCCAAATGACACCCCATTCCCTAGATAGATAGTGCACTACTTTTGACCAGAAATACCTTGATCAAAGTTGTACACTATCTAGGGAACAGGTTGTTACTTGGAATGCAGTCTAAATTCGGACCACATTTCTGAGGCACCATTTGTGCAAAGAAGCTTGGAGGCTGCTGCCATAGTTTCCTATTAAAACCCCCTAAGGTCGAAGTCCCCCCCCGCGGAAATCTAATTTGCATAATACAAAAATCCCCATTATAATCTGTCAGTTTAAGCTAGAGATATCTGTTTTGCATTTGATGATATCTCAATCCACCGCATCCGCCTATGTCGCACTTCCGCATCTGTGTTGAAAGGTGACAGAGCTAGAGCGGTGTTTGTCAGACCATGAGACATCCCGAAAATCGGTCTTCTCACAAAATCGTCTGTAGCGTCCGAACAGTTTGGCCTAAAACCAATATGACCCCTCTGTGAAAAGGTGACTCTCACGAACACGTACACATTGCTCTAGGGTGCCCACAGGCCTCACAAGACATCTCTGAAGGTCCCCCGGTACCCGTTGAAAAAAGTTATGGAAGTACAGTACCAGTCAAAAGTTTGGACAAACCCTTTGCCTTGATGACAGTTTTGCACACTCTCGGCATTCTCTCATCCATCTTCATGAGGTAGTCACCTGGAATGCATTTCAATTAACAGGTGTGCCTTGTTAATTTGTGGAATTTCTTTCCTTCTTAATGCATTTGAGCCAATCAGTTGTGCTGTGACAAGGAAGGGGTGGTATACAGAAGATAGCCCTATTTGGTAAAAGACCAATCCATATTATGGCAAGAACAGCTCAAATAAGCAAAGAGAAATGACAGTCCATCATTACTTTAAGACATGAAGGTCAGTCAATACGGAACATTTCAAGAACTTTGAAAGTTTCTTCAAGTGCAGTCGCAAAAACCATCAAACGCTATGATGAAACTGGTTCTCATGAGGACCGCCACAGGAAAGGAAGTTACCTCTGCTGCAGAGGATAAGTTCATTAGAGTTACCAGCCTCAGAAATCGGCAATTACCTGCACCTCAGATTGCACCTCACAGAGTTCAAGTAACAGACACATCTCAACATCAACTGTTCAGAGGAGACTGCGTGAATCAGGCCTTCATGTTCCAATTGCTGCAAAGAAACCACTAATAAAGGACACCAATAATAAGAAGAGACTTGCTTAGACAAAGAAACATGAGCAATGGACATTAGACCGGTGGAAATCTGTGCTTTGGTCTGATGAGTCCAAATTAGAGATTTTTGGTTCCAAATGCTGTCTTTGTGAGACGCAGAGTACACGTAGGTGAACGGATTATCTCTGCATGTGTGGTTCCCACTGTGAAGCATGGAGGAGGAGGTGTGATGGTGCTTTGCTGGTGACACTGTCAGTGATTTATTTAGAATTCAAGGCACACTTAACCAGCATGGCTATCACAGCATTCTGCAGCAATATGCCATCCCATCTGGTTTGCGCTTAGTAGCACTATCATTTATTTTTCAACAAGACAATGACCCAAAACACACCTCCAGGCTGTGTAAGGGCTGTTTGACCAAGGAGCGGGATGGAGTGCTGCATCAGATGACCTGGCCTCCACAATTACCCGACCTCAAACCAATTGATACAGTTTGGGATGCTTTGGACCAAGAGTGAAGGAAAAGTAGCCAACAAGTGCTCAGCAATGTGGGAGCTCCTTCAAGACTGTTGGAAAAGCAATCCTCATGAAGCTGGTTGAGAGAATGCCAAGAGTATGCAAAGCTGTTATCAAGGCAAAGGGTGGCTACTTTGAAGAATCTCAAATATAAAATATGTTTTGATTTGTGTAACACTTTTTTGGTTACTACATGATTCCATATGTGTTATTTCAAGTGGTTTGATATCTTCACTATTATTCTACAATGTAGAAAATAGAAGGGAAAAAACTTGAATGAGTAGGTGTGTCCAAACTTTTGACTGGTGGTGTATATATGAAGACTTATTAGTGCCAAAAATAAGGGGTTAAATGCACGTAAAAAATAAAAAATCATTTTTGGTTTGGAGGGACTATCTGTTGTTCCATGTAGTAAATCTGTTATTCAGTGTGTTTGTATGGGCTAATAGCCGTAAGGCCAGAAAACATTTTCATCAAAAACATTTTATAACATTTTTTGATACTCCAAGGGGTCTTAAAATTCAATATCAAATGATCTGAATGATGAATGATCCTTTGTATGACCTTCTTATTAAAACAATTCACATAGCTCATTATACAATGAGTGGGTCTAATCCTGAACGCTGATTGGTTAAAACCGCATTCCACCTGGTGTCTATTCCACAAATTACCACCGGCTAAATCTATGACGTTAATGTTCCTATTTACTCTGTTCTGTCTGTCTGCGCAATCCACTGTTATACTAGCCCAACAAAGCAATTTATAAACTTGATCTCCACCATAAAAAGCATCTAAAAAGTATCTAGACATTATCTCACATTTATTTTATACTAACATTTAGTTTTCAACAGCGGACATTTGAATAAACCCTGCTGTCTGTCTCTGACGTGCAAAATGTCTCATCCCGACTCCAAAAGTCTTGAGTCAGAATGAGACAGATGGGCAGCTTTTCTCAGCCAGTCGAAGTCATGAATCAGCATAGTTTGTATGGATATATACGAAGAAATATCAATAGAAAACAGGTCAAGCGAAACGATGTGGCACATTTTCCTTGTTTTACCATCCCTGTGAGGACTTCTGGTCTCCACCAAACTTTACACACACAAAGAGATGGAGATCGTTCTGGAATGTTTATCCAAAATACAAGATGCTAAGAGATTATTTAGAGGAACACTTTCAACACGCAATATTAATGTAGAAAACAACTTTATGGGACTGAAGGAATTTCAATGCTTTACTCCAGATACAGACTCCCCCTGAAATCACAGAAATAACACTATAAAGTTTTGAAAATGAACTTGAATTCACTTCTTTAAAAAACATGTTATTGTGATTTACAGTGCTCTATTTACCTCTGTGAGTTGGTGTATTTGGAACTAGCCATGGGAGAGTTTTTCAATACCGTCATTACCGTTGAAACAATTTATCTTTGAAGTACTTTAATACAATAGAATATTTGTAGCTACTTTTTAAAACAATGCCTGCAGTCAACATTTGCAATACGTTAGGAGATAAAGAAGATCACGTTCTTCATTTAACCTGTCACATCATTTTTCATTATGAAGTAGACCCCCGTCACGTGGAGTTTGTTTACAAGCACCCAACTACGAGAGACTTGTGAGTCACTCACTGTTGTGCAGCACGCGCTATGTGATCTAGTTAAAGTAGCGAATTCACAACTACATTTTGCCAGCTAGATATCTTCTAACTATTAAGTTAACTGTCTAAATGTGCTATCTAGCTAAGTGGTTAGTCTTGCGAAATCCGTACATTACAGAACTCTTAGGAACTCAGTTGAGGAGCAGTGTAGAGAGGTAGAGCATGGTGCTTGCAATGTCAAGATCGTGGGTTCGATTCCCAGGACCACCCATACTTAAAATCTATTCCTGCATGACTGTAAGTCGCTTTGGGGAAAGAACGTATGCTAAATGGCATATGTGAACTGGTTAAGGGCTTTTCACACTACTGAACTGTACCTAACTGAGCTGGCCAGGTTACTAGAGATGTGCATTTTTCCCTTTCAAGACGATTCAATAGGTATCTAGATACATCGGCTCCAATACAGGAACTATACATTTTAGTTTGAAACGATTCTGGGTATGTTCTGGGTATAACCCTGGAAATTACATTGGTTGTAACTCAACCAATAAAGCCTAATATTGCGCAAGCCAGTTTACAAACATTTGAATGCTGAAGGTTACCTGCAGATAGAAGTGCCAGATCAGGAATAGGCCATCTCGTTGGTCAGCGCACGAATCTGCGCACGGCGCGCAGTTTGACTAGGCTAATGATATTGCCTGTGGTTGTTCATCATTCAAAAGGCCTTGTAGATCAAAGACTGTCAACATAATTACATGCTTAGTTAGACACTGAAGAAGAGGATGCAGTT
This sequence comes from Salvelinus fontinalis, assembly GCF_029448725.1. Taxonomy (NCBI): domain Eukaryota; kingdom Metazoa; phylum Chordata; class Actinopteri; order Salmoniformes; family Salmonidae; genus Salvelinus; species Salvelinus fontinalis. The sequence continues at coordinate 20,681,790 of NC_074694.1, forward strand.
GTCACAAAAGATGAGCGGTATTTTCAGAAGGTAGAAAGAAAGTAATTTGAGCAAAACATTTTAGTGAACCGGCAATTTGAATTGATTTCTGACCGATGCATGCTACGTTTGGGGTCCTGCCCAAAGCACAGGGACAGATGCATATCTGTGAATAGTTACATCCCTAGTCGTTATGCATCAGTTGCTGAAACCATGCTGAAAAGAACATGTGAAAAGAAGAAATACTCCTGTGGCTGTAAAGTTTGGCTCGGGCCAGCACAATAATGTGAAATGAGTAGGACGGAGCGCAGTGTGTTACTACAGTATGAATATGTTATGAGAAATGATAGGAATTCAGAGGTTATTATTAACATCTTATGATGAGTAAACTTATGACCCACTACATATATAATTGCTTTTTTGGAGGCAGGATGTTCTTTATTTTGGAAGCAGGGGATGTTTAAACGAGGCTGCCTGGATCTTTAATTTAAAACCCTTGCCCTTCGGTCTCAATGTAGACTTTGATCTAAACCCATTCTTGTGATGGTGTTTTTGTTATCCATTGTAAATAATGTTTGTTGGCCTATGTAGCCAAATTGTATCTATGATCGTATGTATTCCATTCATGCTTTTTTACATGTTCTTTTTATATCTGTAAATTGATCAATGAAATCAAGCCACAGTCGGCCATGATTACAGACACAAATCACATTTATTTATAAAGTCCTTCTTACATCAGCTGATATCTCAAAGTGCTGTACAGAAACTCAGCCTAATACCCCAAACAGAAAGCAATGCAGGTGTAGAAGCACTGTAGCTAGGAAAAACTAAGGCCAGAACCTAGGAAGAAACCTAGAGAGGAACCAGGCTATGAGGGGTGGCCAGTCCTCTTCTGGCTGTGCCAGGTTGAGATTATAACAGAACATGGCCAAGATGTTCAAATGTTCATAGATGACCATCATGGTCAAATAATAATAATCACAGTAGTTGTCGAGGGTGCAGCAAGTCAGCACCTCAGTAGTAAATGTCAGTTGGCTTTTCATAGCCGATCATTCAGAGTATCTCTACCGCTCCTGCTGTCTCTAGAGAGTTGAAAACAGCAGGTCTGGGACAGGTAGCACGTCCGGTGAACAGGTCAGGGTTCCATAGCCGCAGGCAGAACAGTATAAACTGTAGCAGCAGCTCGGCCAGGCACCTGTGTGTCTTTTCAAACTATATAAACTAGTAACCCGCAGTGTTTGCCACTATACCCCGATGAAGACAGCTTGGCTGTCCAAATGTTGGTTATTCAATTATTGCATCTGAGCTCTTAGAGTGTGCAGCTCTCCTTTTCTTTTTCAAGATGTTCTTTAGCTGACCTGAACCACGCTGGACTGAGCTGGCCTAGTTACACATCCACCATAGTTGCTGGAACGCTACTGGACAGAAAATAAGTGTCAGCACAGTTTGGTTCAATAGTGTGAAAGGAGACCTGGGAAGCAACTAAAATGTTAATATGAAGATGTTATGAGTTAGGTCTAACTAGGAGTTAGGATCTCATCCCACCGCATATAAAATGTCTGTTTTGGAAGCAGGGGTTGTTCCTAAGCTGATGTTCAGATATTCACACCACAGACCAATGAGACCAGGGCCGTTATGGTCACAGTTGGCTTTGCTTTCATCCCCCTTCTTCTCTCAGAACAGTTAATTTGGCAGCCACAGAGACAGTGGCTGGATCCTAAATGGCACCCTAATTCCCTATATAGTGCATTATGTTTGACCAGGACCCATAGGGCTGCTATTCGGGACGCAGACACACTGTCTCCATCTCACATAATACAGAGTCGGTCTTGCCTTCTGCTTTGTGGATATCGAGTTACATAAGAACTATTGAGTTAAGTAATCAGGATGGTAGATTAAAGAATACACTTATTATGTCAAGTGTTTGGGAATGCAAATTATTGGTTAATGTGTGTGGGGGTGGGTGTGTGTGTGTGTGCATGTGCTTCTGTCTGTCATTTCTGTCTGTCCATGTGTCCATCTCTCCGCCCTTTCTGTCTGTCCGTTCTCTCAGTTATCTCTCAGAGGAGGCCAGTAGATCCAGTCATACTTGAGTGAGATGCCATGTCTCTCTGTCTGTCAGTGTCTGTCTCTCTGTTCTGACTATGCCTCACCTCATGTGTTTGATGCAGGCCTGTGCCCACCGTTGGAAGAACGTCTACTATGACTCTGAGCTCATCCTTCCCCATGGTTACTGTTCCATCATCCCTCCTACGCTACAGGGCCGGACCCAAGCCCTGATCCCCTGCTATGAAGGTACAGAAGTACACACACACATACACACACACCAACTGTACAGGACAGGACCCAAGCCCTAATCCCTTGGTAAGAAGGTACAGTAATGTCTTCAATGGTTCTCAATCTTTTTGGATTACTCTACCCCTAATTAGATTTTTCTCTGCCTGAAGTACCCCCTCATGAACGATTGATCGTCTATTTTCTCATGAGTCTTCCAACGTAACCCCTGCTTATAGGCCAGTTACTCTTATAGGTAATAGCACCCCATGTTGAGAAACACTGCTTTACATCCACTTCATGATGGATTAGATCAAATAATGTAGAATCATTTCCTTCCTGGTAAACTATGCATACACAGATGCTTCCTTCTACCGACAAACAGACAGGCAGTAAGGTCATGGTTACTGCATGTTAATTTCAATGGAATTCTTCCATCAGCCAAATTGACTCACACTGTACACAACTTATAGACACAGACGGATGAGGGGGAGAGGGCTTGTGTGTTTAAGCTGTGTGTGTGTGTGTGTGTGTGTGTGTGTGTGTGTGTGTGTGTGTGTGTGTGTGTGTGTGTGTGTGTGTGTGTGTGTGTGTGTGTGTGTGTGTGTGTGTGTGTGTGTGTGTGTGTGTGTGTGTGTGTGTGTTTAAGCTGTGTACACGCTCGGCCCCAGGTTAGACAGTGCAGGTAGTTTATCATGGCACACGTTCTCTCCGGCTCTCACAATGAGTTATAGACTTACTGCATACACACACACTCCAGACCACTGACTGATATCCTGACCTTAAAAGCTAGCTGTCACTTTTTGAGCCTTGAAGTGTGTTCACTCTTTCTCTCTCTCTGTCTCTCTCTCAAACCAACTTAAGAGAGAAATATGAGCTCTCAGTCTGGCAGGACGCAACACCTACGGATTCCAAGGACACACACACACTTCATTATGCTGCTAAAGGATCAAATATTACACGCACACACCCTATGCATCTAATCATATGCATTATGATCTGAAAGGAAAAACTGATCCCAGATAAACTGTCCTACTCTGAAAGTCTTTGTTTGCGCCGTTGTGATGCCCGTTCTCGCGGGCTCTCGTGCGTGGTCCCGCAAGGGGCTGCGTGTGGGGGATCCCGCACGACGAACTTCCGACGACACAGCGGTTGTAGGCCTGATCACCGACAACGATGAGACAGCCTATAGGGTGGAGGTCAGAGACCTGGCAGTGTGGTGCCAGGACAACAACCTCTCCCTCAATGTGATCAAGACAAAGGAGATGATCGTGGACTACAGGAAAAGGAGGACCGAGAACTCCCCCATTCTTATTCGTGGGGCTGTAGTGGAGCAGGTTGAGAGCTTCAAGTTCCTTGGTGTCCACATCACCAACAAATGATCATGGTCCAAACACACCAAGACAGTCGTGAAGAGAGCATGACAAAACCTATTCCCCCTCAGGAAACTGAAAAGATTTGTCATGGGTCCTCAGATCCTCAAAAAGTTTTACAGCTTCACCATCGAGAGCATCCTGACTGGTTGCATGGCCGCCTGGTATGGCAACTGATGGGCTTCCGACCGCAACGCGCTACAGAGGGTAGTGCGTACGGCCCAGTACATCACTGGAGGCAAGGTTCCTGCCATCCAGGACCTCTATACCAGCCGGTGTCAGAGGAAGGCCCTAAAAATTGACAAAGACTCCAGCCGCCCTAGTCAGAAACTGTTCTCTCTGCTGCCACACGTCAAGCGGTACCGGAGCGCCAAGTCTAGGTCCAAGAGGCTTCTAAACAGCTTTTACCCCAAGCCATAAGACTGCTGAACAGCTAATCAAATGGCTACCCAGACTATTTGCATTGACCCCCTCCCCCCTTTTTCTACGCTGCTGCTACTCTCTTTACCCCTACCTACATGTACATATTACCTCATTACCTCGACTAACCTGGCCCTCGCACATTGACTCGGTAACGGGTCATTTCCCTAGAATGTTCTATACAAGTGTCATGGCTTGCGTCCTAAATGGCACCCTATTCCCTACATAGTGCACTACTTTTGACCACAGTCAAATTTCATTACATTATGCGTTTTGATTCGGCCAAGTGAGTTTCTTTTTCAAATGAAGGCAGGCCTTTATTTCTTGATTGGACTCGCAGGTTTAGATTTTTTATTAAAACATTTTTTCCTTCCTTTCTGCTATTGCTTCCAATCTCACGGAGCCACTGCAGCTAGGCATGCGCGCACACACATACACACACACACACACACACACACACTTCAGCTAGGCCTCAGATGGGGCCATGTGTACCCTGTGATTCAGAGATATCCAAGCCCAATATTGTTCTGTAATTCGAGAGGTAGTGTCCCCCCAAGTGTGAGTTTATGTTGAATGTTGCCTTACTCTGTAGTTTGTAACTCTGCTTCCTAAATGTCACCCTATCCCCTACATAGTGCACTACTTTTGACCAGTGCCCATAGTGAATCCCATAGGGCTCTGGTCAAAAGTAGTGCACTATATAGGGAATAGGGTGACATTTGTAACAAAGCCTAACTTTCTTCCTCCTGATTCCAGATTCCTATTTGGCTCGCGCTGAAGACTTTGACTAGGTCCATATGGAATACAGAAATAAGAGGAGTGAAAGTGCTGGCTAAGACACAAAGCGAAATCATTTGTGGTTTGTTTTTTCTTTGCAGACTATAAGCAGAAGTATGGGGAAGAGCACGGCTCGTGCCAAGCGGGGATAGCGGGCGTTTTTACTGAGGTCAGTAGCAGTGCATTCTCCATGTTCAACTTTTCTCTTCTTCTAATACATGTGATACTGCTTCTGTCTCTGTTAGTTCAGTCATACTGTTTGGAGGTTGCTCTTTCAGTCTGGGATATGTTTTAATGCTCGAATACACATGCACACACACACACACACACAGGACACACACACACTGGACAGACACAGACACACCGGACACACACACTCACCACAAACACAAACAAACACACAGACGACAGTCATAGTGCTTTTAGCAACGCGCATCCCCCGTCCACTTGAGAATCTGTCTTTTTCAGCCATATATGTCCTGTGTTTGAGAGGTGAAAAATCCAATTGTCACTTCAATCTCCCAGGATTGAATGCTTTCATTCTCGCAGGATTGAATGCTTTCATTTTACTCCTGCGACTCTTTTATACTCTTGTTTGTGCCTGTCGTTTTTTCTCGTTAACGTTACGACCATGGAAATGTTTGTAATGATCTGTCAAACAAACCACGGTAATGGCTGAAATGGGCTCAATGGAATATATTGGCTATAAGAGCATTAAAGCTTTGTCGGGAATTTAAAATCTCAACACTTACATCACAAGAAAGATAAGAAAGATAACTTTATTTTGTGGAATTTTAAAAAGTAATCATTTGACACAGGTGAAATGTTTACAAATGAAATGCGCTGAAATAAAAGCAACTTCGGAAACTGAGCACTGGGATTATAGTGGTATTATTTCTGATGTAGCAAACAACGTAAAGTATGTATAGAAAGAGGTAATCTAGAGCCAAGTGCGTAGAGTTTTTATCTGACGGTATCCTGCTATTAACACACAAGTTGAATTATGCAATAGAACATGACAACAACAGTAATTAATGAAAGGAAAAGGGGGATACCTAGTCAGTTGTACAACTGAATGCATTCAACTGAAATGTGTCTTCCGTATTTAACCCGACCCCTCTGAATCAGAGAGGTGCGGGGGGCTGACTTAACCGACCTCCAATGAGGCAGTCTAGATAGCACAGGTGAGTGCAGGCAGACAGGGGAAGGTTTTGTGGTTGCAGCCCTGTTCTACGCCTTTAAGTTAATTCATATATGCAAGTCAAAAAGAAAGTTGTATGGACTCACTCTGTGTGGAATAATAGTGTTTAACATGATTTTTGAATGACTACCTCATCTCTGTACCCTACACATACAGTTGAAGTCGGAAGTTTACATACACCTTAGCCAAATACATTTAAACTCAGTTTTTCACAATTCCTGACATTTAATCCAAGTAAAATGTCCTTGTTTTAGGTCAGTTAGGATCACCACTTTATTTTAAGAATGTGAAATGTCAGAATAATAGTAGAGAGAATTATTTATTTCAGCTTTTATTTAGTTCATCACATTCCCAGTGGGTCAGAAGTTTACATACACTCAATTAGTATTTGGTAGCATTTCCTTTACATTGTTTAACTTGGGTCAAACGTTTCGGGTAGCCTTCCACAAGCTTCCCAAAATAAGTTGGGTGAATTTTGACCCATTCCTGCTGACAGAGCTGGTATAACTGAGTCAGGTTTGAAGGCCTCCTTCCTCACACACACACTTTTTCAGTTCTGCCCACACATTTTCTATGGGATTGAGATCAGGTGTTTGTGATGGCCACTCCAATACCTTGACTTTGCTGTCCTTAAGCCATTTTGCCACAACTTTGGAAGTATGCTTGGGGTCATTGTCCATTTGGAAGACCCATTAGAGACCAAGCTTTAAATTCCTGACTGATGTCTTGAGATGTTGCTTCACTATATCCACATAGTTCTCCATCATCATGATGCCACCATTTTGTGAAGTGCACCAGTCCCTCCTGCAGCAAAGCACCCCCACAACATAATGCTGCCATCCCCGTGCTTCACGGTGGGGATCGTGTTCTTCGGCTTGCAAGCATCCCCCTTTTTCCTCCAAACGTAACGATGGTCATTATGGCCAAACAGTTCTATTTTTGTTTCCTCAGACCAGAGGACATTTCTCCAAAAAGTACGATCTTTGTCCCCATGTGCAGTTGCAAACCGTAGTCTGGCTTTTTTAATGGTGGTTTTGGAGCAGTGGCTTCTTCTTTGCTGAGGGGCCTTTCAGGTTATGTCGATATAGATACTTGTGTACCTGTTTCCTCCAGCATCTTCACAAGGTCCTTTGCTGTTCTGGGATTGATTTACAATTTTCGCACCAAAGTGCGTTCATCTCTAGGAGACAGAACGCGTCTCCTTCCTGAGCAGTATGATGGCTGCGTGGTCCCATGGTGTTTATACTTGCGCACTATTGTTTGTACAGATGAACGTGGTACCTTCAGGCGTTTGGGAATTGCTCCCAATGATGAACCAGACTTGTGGAGGTCTACAATTGTTTTTCTGAGGTCTTGGCTGATTTCTTTTGATTTTCCCATGATGTCAAGCAAAGAGGCACTGAGTTTGAAGATAGGCCTTGAAATACATCCACAAGTACACCTCAAATTGACTCAAATGATGTCATTTAGCCTATCAGAAGCTACTACTGCTATGACACCATTTTCTGGAACTTTCCAAGCTGTTTAAAGGCACAGTCAACTTAGTGTATGTAAACTTCTGACCCACTGGAATTGTGATACAGTGAATTATAAGTGAAATAATCTGTCTGTAAACAATTGTTAGAAAAATTACTTGTGTCATGCACAAAGTAGATGTCCTAACCGACTTGCCAAATGTAATAGCTGTCGCTTTCCTCATCCTCAGATGAGGTGAGGAGAGAAGGATCTTCTGACCAAAATGCGGAGTCTGGGAAATATGCCATCTTTATTTTATAACGAACACCGATGACAACGAAAACAAACACTTTCAAAACTTACAAAATAACAAACGACGTAGAACGGAACCTGAACATAAACTCACATAACAAACGTAAACTCACGGACAGGAACGTTACATCGAAACACACGAACAGCCAAACAGTCCCGTAAGTGAAACACATCGACAACGACGAAGACATCACAGGAGACAATCACCCACAAACACACAGTGATAATGCCCTACCTAAATATGACTCTTGATTAGAGGAAAATGCAAACCACCTGCCTCTAATCAAGAGCCATACCAGGCAAACCGAAACCAACATAGAAACAGGTAACATAGACTGCCCACCCAAAACACATGCCCTGACCAAAAACACATAAAAACTAACATAAATAGGTCAGGACTGTTACAGTACCCCCCCCCCAAGGTGCGAACGCCGGGCGCACCAGCACAAAGTCCAGGGGAGGGTCCGGGTGGGCAGTTGACCACGGTGGTGGTTCCGGTTCCGGACGCTGTCCCCATACCACCATAGTCACTCCCCTCTTCTGTCTACCCCTACCACTGACCACCCAAACATTACCTTCCCCTAAATAATCAGCTAGCACCGGAACAAGGGGCAGCACCGGGACAAGGGGTAGCACCGGGACAAGGGGCAGCACAAAAACAAGGGGCAGCACCAGGATAAGGACCATCACTGGAATAAGGGGCAGCACCGGGACAAGGGGCAGCACCGGGACAAGGGGCAGCACCGGGACAAGGGGCAGCACCGGGACAAGGGGCAGCACCGGGACAAGGGGCAGCACCGGGACAAGGGGCAGCACCGGGACAAGGGGCAGCACCGGGACAAGGGGCAGCACCGGGACAAGGGGCAGCACCGGGACAAGGGGCAGCACCGGGACAAGGGGCAGCACCGGGACAAGGGGCAGCACCGGGACAAGGGGCAGCACCGGGACAAGGGGCAACACCGGGACAAGGGGCAGATCCCGGCTGAAGGACTCTGGCAGGTCCTGTTTGGACGGCTCTGGCAGGTCCATGCTGGCTGACGGCTCTCGACGCTCATGGCAGACTGACGGCTCTCGACGCTCATGGCAGGCTGACGGCTCTCGACGCTCATGGCAGGCTGACGGCTCTCGACGCTCATGGCAGGCTGACGGCTCTCGACGCTCATGGCAGGCTGACGGCTCTCGACGCTCATGGCAGGCTGACGGCTCTCGACGCTCATGGCAGGCTGACGGCTCTCGACGCTCATGGCAGGCTGACGGCTCACGACGCTCATGGCAGGCTGACGGCTCACGACGCTCATGGCGCTCTGACGGCTCTGGCTGCTCATGGCTCTCTGACGGCTCTGGCTGCTCATGGCTCACTGACGGCTCTGGCTGCTCATGGCTCTTTGACGGCTCTGGCTGCTCATGGCTCACTGACGGCTCTGGCTGCTCATGGCTCACTGACGGCTCTGGCTGCTCATGGCTCACTGGCGGCTCTGGCAGATCCTGTCTGATTGGCGGCTCTGGCAGATCCTGTCTGGTTGGCGGCTCTGGCAGATCCTGTCTGGTTGGCGGCTCTGGCAGATCCTGTCTGGTTGGCGGCTCTGGCAGATCCTGTCTGGCGGGCGGCTCTAGCGGCTCCTGTCTGGCTGACGGCTCTAGCGGCTCCTGTCTGGCGGACGGCTCTGTAGGCTCATGGCAGACGGGCGGCTTTGCAGGCTCATGGCAGACGGGCGGCTTTGCAGGCTCCTGGCAGACGGATGACTCAGATGGCGCTGGGGAGACGGATGGCTCAGATGGCGCTGGGGAGACGGATGGCTCAGATGGCGCTGGGGAGACGGATGGCTCAGATGGCGCTGGGGAGACGGATGGCTCAGATGGCGCTGGGGAGACGGATGGCTCAGATGGCGCTGGGGAGACGGATGGCTCTGGCCGGATACGGCGCACTGTAGACCTGGTGCGTGGTGCCGGAACTGGAGGCACCGGGCTAATGATAAGCACCTTCCTACTAGTGCGTGGAGCAGAGACAGGGCACACTGAACTCTCAAAGCGTACTCTATACCTGGTGCGTGGTACCGGCACTGGTGGCACCTGGCTGAGGGCACGCACCTCAGGACTAGTACGGGGAGAAGTGACAGTGTGTACAGGACTTGGGAGACGCACAGGTGGCTTAGTGCGTGGGGCCGGAACTGGAGGCACCGAACTGGATACACGCACTATAGGGAGAGTGCGTGGAGGAGGAACAGGGCTCTGGAAATGCACTGGTAGCCTAGTGCGTAATATAGGCACTGTAGGTACTAGGCTGGGGCGGGGAGGTGGCGCCGGAAATACCGGACCGTGCAGGCGTACTGGCTCTCTTGAGCATTGAGCCTGCCCAACCTTACCTGGTTGAATGCTCCCGGTCGCCCTGCCAGTGCGGCGAGGTGGAATAGCCCGCACTGGGCTATGCAGGCGAACCGGGGAAACCATGCGTAAGGCAGGTGCCATGTATGCCGGCCCGAGGAGACGCACTGGAGACCAGACGCGTTGAGCCGGCCTCATGACACCTGGCTCAATGCCCAATCTAGCCCTACCAGTGCGGGGAGGTGGAATAACCCGCACTGGGCTATGCACACGTACAGGAGACACCGTGCGCTCTACTGCGTAACACGGTGTCTGCCCGTACTCCCGCTCTCCACGGTTAGCCTGGGAAGTGGGCGCAGGTCTCCTACCTGCCCTTGGCCCACAACCCCTTAGCCCCCCCCCAAGAAATTTTTGGGAGTTACTCACGGGCTTTTCGGGCTTCCGTGCAAGACGTGTCCCCTCATAATTCCGGTTACGAGCTTGAATCTCCGGCTTCCATCCACGTCTCCTAGCTGCCTCCTCATACCAGCGCTCCTGGGCTGTGGCTGCCTCACTCTTCTCACGAGAGCAGCGATTTCCTCCAGTTTGCGCCCAGGGTCCTCTACCAGACAGGATCTCCTCCCAAGTCCAAAAGTCCTTGTTGCTCCGTCGAGCATTTTTCCCATACCGCTTGGTCTCTGTATTTTGGTGGGTGATTCTGTAATAGCTGTCGCTTTCCTCATCCTCAGATGAGGTGAGGAGAGAAGGATCTTCTGACCAAAATGCGGAGTCTGGGAAATATGCCATCTTTATTTTATAACGAACACCGATGACAACGAAAACAAACACTTTCAAAACTTACAAAATAACAAACGACGTAGAACGGAACCTGAACATAAACTCACATAACAAACGTAAACTCACGGACAGGAACGTTACATCGAAACACACGAACAGCCAAACAGTCCCGTAAGTGAAACACATCGACAACGACGAAGACATCACAGGAGACAATCACCCACAAACACACAGTGATAATGCCCTACCTAAATATGACTCTTGATTAGAGGAAAATGCAAACCACCTGCCTCTAATCAAGAGCCATACCAGGCAAACCGAAACCAACATAGAAACAGGTAACATAGACTGCCCACCCAAAACACATGCCCTGACCAAAAACACATAAAAACTAACATAAATAGGTCAGGACTGTTACACCAAATGTATAGTTTGTTAACAAGAAATTTGTGGAGTGGTTGAAAAATGAGTTTTAATGACGCCAACCTAAGTGTATGTAAACTTCCGACTTCAACTGTATATGTAAAGTCCCTCAGTCGTGTATTGACTTTCAAGCACAGATTCAACCACAAAGACCACAGAAGTTTTGCATTGCCTCACAAAGAAGGGCACTTATTGGTAGATAGGTAAAAGAAAAGGAGACACTGAATATCCCTTTGAGCATGGTAAAGTTATTAATTACACTTTGGATGGTGTATCAATACACCCAGTCACTACAAAGACACAGGTGTCCTTTCTAACTCCGTTGCCGGAGAGGAAGGAAACTGCTCAGGGATTTCACAATGAGGCCAATGGTGATTTTAAACAGTTACAGAGTTGAATGGCTGTGATAGGAGAAAACTGAGGATGGATCAACAACATTGGAGTTATTCTACAATACTAACCTAAATGACAGAGTGAAAATAAGGAAGTCTGTACAGAATAAAAATATTCTAAAACATGTATCCTGTTTGCAGTAAGGCACTAAAGTAACACTGCAAAAAATGTGGCAAATAAATTCACTTTTTGTCCTGAATACGAAGCATTATGTTTGGGTCAAATCCAACACAACACTTCACTAAGGTACAATCTTCATGTTTTCAAGGATGGCAAAATCGTAGATGAAAATTTGCTTCAGTCTGCTTTCCAACAGACACCGGGAGACAAATTCACCTTTCAACAGGACAATAACCTAAAACTCAATACCAAATATACACTGGAGTTGCTTAGCAAGATGACATTGAATGATCCTGACTGGCCTAGTTACAGTTTTGACTTAAATCAGCTTGATAATCTATGGCAAGACTTGAAAATGGCTGTCTAGCAATGATCAACAACCAACTTGACAGAGCTTGAAGAGTTTTAAAATGGGCAAATATTGTACAAGCCAGGTGTGCAGAGCTTTCAGACACTTACCCAGAAAGACTCTGTAATCGCTGCTGAAGGTGATTCTAACATTTATTGACTCAGGTGGTTGAATACTTACAGTGCATTCGGAAACTATACCCCTTGACTTTTTCCACATTTTGTTACAGCCTTATTCAACTTTGTTGAAGCGCCTTTGGCAGCGATTACAGCCTCGAGTCTTCTTGGTTATGATGCTACAAGCTTGGCACATCTGTATTTGGGGAGTTTCTCCCATTCTTCTCTGCAGATCCTCTCAAGCTCTGTCAGGTTGGATTGGGAGCGTCGCTGCACAGCTACTTTCAGGTCTCTCCAGAGATGTTCTATCGGGTTCAAGTCCAGGCTCTGGCAGGGCCACTCAAGGACATTCAGAGACTTGTCCTGAAGCCACTCCTGCTTTGTCTTGGCTGTGTGCTAAGGGTTGTTGTCCTGTTGGAAGGTGAACCTTCGCCCCCAGTCTGAGGTCCTGAGCGCTTTGGAGCAGGTTTTCATCAAGGATCTCTCTGTACTTTTCTCCGTTCATCTTTCCCTCAGTCCTGACTAGTCTCCCAGTCCCTGCCGCTGAAATACATCCCCACAGCATGATACTGCCACCATGGCTCACCGTAGGGATGGTGCCAGGTTTCCTCCAGACGTGATGCTTGGCGTTCAGGCCATAGAGTTCAATCTTGGTTTCATCAGACCAGAGAATCTTGTTTCTCATGGTCTGAGAGTGTGTAGGTGCCTTTTAGCAAACTCCAAGTGGGCTGTTATGTGCCTTTTACTGAGGAGTGGCTTCTGTCTGGCCACTCTACCATAAAGGCCTGATTGGTAGAGTGCTACAGGGATGGTTGTCCTTCTGGAAGGTTCTCCCATCTCCACAGAGGAACTCTGGAGCTCTTTCAGAGTGACCAATGGGTTCTTGGTTACCTCCCTGACCAAGGCCCTTCTCCGATTGCTCAGTTTGGTCGTGCGGCCAGCCCTAGGAAGAGTCTTGGTTGTTCCAAACTTCTTCCTATTAAGACTGATGGAGGCCCCAGTGTTCTTGGTGACCTTCAATGCTGCAGAAATGTTTTGGTACCCATCCCCAGATCTGTGCCTCGACACAATCCTGTCTCGGAGCTCTGCGGACAATTTCTTCGACCTCGTGGCTTGGTTTTTGCTCTGACATGCACTGTCAACTGTGGGACCTTATATAGACTGGTGTGTGCCTTTCAAAATCATGTCCAATAAATGCAATTTACCACAGGTGGACTCCAATCAAGTTGTAGAAACATCTCAAGGATGATCAATGGGAAACAGGATGCACCTGAGCTCAATTTCGAGTGATATAGAAAACCTGTTTTCGCTTTGTCATTCTCGGGTATTGTGTGTAGATTGAAGAGGAAATTGTTTTATTTAATCCATTTTAGAATAAGGCTGTGTATTAGTTTTTTATTTTTCATTCATCTTGAAACATTTTTAGAATGTTTCTTCCACTTTCACAATACAGAGTATTTATGTAGATAAAAAAAAAGACAAATCCATTTGAATTCCAATTTGTAACATAATTATTTATTTTTTAAGTCAAGGGGTGTGAGTACTTTCTGCAGGCACTCTATTTATGCAAATTATGCACATATAATTGAATTTATTTGACAATTTACAGTACCAGTCAAAAGTTTTAGAACAGCTACTCATTCAAAGCTTTTTCTTTATTTTGACTATTTTCTACATTGTAGAATAATAGTGAAGACATCAAAACTATGACATAACACATATGGAATCATGTAGTAACCAAAAAAGTGTTAAACAAATCAAAATCTATGTTATATTTGAGATGCTTCAAAGTAGCCACCCTTTGCCTTGATGACAGCTTTGCACACTCTTGGCATTCTCTCAACCAGCTTCATGAGGTAGTCACCTGGATGCATTTCAATTAACAGGTGTTCCTTGTTAAAAGTTCATTTGTGGAATTTCTTTCCTTCTTAATGTGTTTGAGCCAATCAGTTGTGCAGTGATAAGGGGTGGTATACAGAAGATAGCTCTATTTGGTAAAAGACCAAATCCATTTCATGGCAAAAACAGCTCAAATAAGCAAAGAGGAAATGACAGTCCAACATTACTTTAAGACATGAAGGTCAGTCAATCTTAGCCCAAGCAAGTAGGTGTGTCCAAACTTTTGACTGGTACTGTATATTGAATACTTGAATTCCCACCTAAACTCCATTCATTATTTGTCCGTGACAGTTTTATGTGCTATAATTCATTCAATACCTGATGGTTTTGGAGTGCCTTCATCCATTGTCTAACTGAGGCATTTATTATAATACTTTTTTTAAACATTTGAGCAATTTTGATGACAAAGAAATCTACCAAAGCCATGTTAGTCTCCTTACTCATTCCTGTTTCCATAGGCTACTAAGAGGGGCTGTGTTAACCTGACTTGACCTCTCTGATACACTGTAAGCCTTGTTCCTCCCATAAAGAGAGAGTGTCAGAAGGAAATAAAGATTTATTTTGCTTTCACAGCGGAAACACACAAGTCAGTTAAGAACAAATTCTTATTTACAATGACGGCCTACCCCGGCCTAGTAGCGGTTTTCCTCCTCCTCTTCATCCGAAGAGGAGGAGTAGTGATCAGGCCAAAATGCAGCAGGTTTTGAAAACATAATGAATTTATTAACTGCCGAAAACAAACACGAAAACAAACACTTGGAATGACTACAAAATAACAAAATGAACGTAGACTGACCTAAAACATGAGAACTTACATATAACACGAAGAACGCAGGAACAGGTACAGACTATAACAAACGACCAAACAAACGCTACAGTCCCGTGTGGTACGAACGAACATACAGACACAGAAGACAACCACCCACAAACAAACAGTGTGAACACCCTACCTTTATATGGTTCCCAATCAGAGGAAACGTCAAACACCTGTCTCTGATTGAGAACCATATAAGGCTAATACCAATGACCTAAACATAGAAACACAAAACATAGAATGCCCACCCCAACTCACGCCCTGACCAACTAAACACATACAAAAATAACAGACAACAGGTCAGGAACGTGACAGGACGACACTGGGCCAATTGTACGCCGCCCTATGGGACTCCCAATCACGGCCGGTTGTGATACAACCTGGAATCGAACCAGGGTCTTTAGTGAGTGCCTTAGACTGCTGCGCCACTTGGGAGCCCCATAGCTCTCTGGTCAAAATGTGTGCACTATATAGGGGATAGGGTGCCATTTGGTACACCGCCATTCTCTTTGTACTTAGTCTGTGCTTTTGATGAGGTGAAATAAGGACATATCAAAGAGGTAGTGCACTGTTTAAAGTTGTGCCAGTCCATTCAAGTGTAATCAGTAATTTGACTTATTGAGTTATTTGCTGAGCTGTCTGAATGTCTCTGTCTGTGTGCCCAGAGAAGAGCAGTGTTCTGTTCTATTCTGATCAGGCACTGGAACATAACAACACCACCACCACCACTATTATCTTACCTGACAGAGAGTTGCAGTTCCAAGCCCAAAACCAGGTCTGTCTTTCAAATTGCTGAGCTGTCTGTATGCCAAGAGAAGTCTTCCTATTTGAGGAGCATCACCTAACAGCAGTAGTGTCCAGAACCCAAGTCCATCTATCAAATCAGTTCAGATCATTATTTCATTCTACTGTGGCTCCAGATCATATAAGAACTTTGCATAATTAACCTTCAAAAGGAATGAAAAAATAAAGTTATGCAATTTAGAAATCTAAAAAAGGTTTCAAGTTACCATCAAATCTGTTCAGACCACAGACCATCATTTCACTCTGCACCCCGTACTGTGTGGTATCTAGCCTGGAAACCAAACTGCAGCCTGTGGGGAATCTTAGCCTGGCTCCAACCTGAATATCACTCAGTTTCATTGTTTCACTTCACAGGTTCAGTCTGGAACTACACCAATAGACAGACACTTGGACTGTCTAGATGAGAAATTATTTAGTTTGGATTCCAGGCTGTGTGGAATCAATACTGTATGAGACCTTTGCATAGTGCACGGCTGAACATTTATAAGGAATGGGAAAATAAGTTATGTAAGAGTAGGAATAGCGATGAGCATCCAAGTTGCATGTCAAGGTTGTGTTACCAGAAGGTCGGGGGGTTGTTGGACTCAACAACGGAGTCGTCTGAACAAAGGAGCAAAGGAACAACACATTTTTTCCACCGCAGACTATCCATACACAGACAAGCGAAGAGCTGTCAGACTCTTGGACAGCATTTCAATACAGAATGTCAGAATCTGAGGAATGTTAGATATAATGGACAGCTGTTGTTCTTAACCTTTGTCTCTGAATTGTAGCTAATGTCTTAGTATTCTAGTGTTTCAGAGATGTGTGACAGCAGGAGGACAACGTTCTGACATTCTAAAAATGAAGTGACAGCAGGATGCATCTGACATTCTAGAATCTAGTGAAAGCGGGATGTATCTGACATTCTAGAATCTAGTGAAAGCGGGATGTATATGACATTCTAGAATCTAGTGAAAGCGGGATGTATCTGACATTCTAGAATCTAGTGAAAGCGGGATGTATCTGACATTCTAGAATCTAGTGAAAGGGCGATGTATCTGACATTCTAGAATCTAGTGAAAGCGGGATGTATCTGACATTCTAAAATCTAGTGAAAGCGGGATGTATCTGACATTCTAGAATCTAGTGAAAGCGGGATGTATCTTCTTTCCAAGATGGCGTAGCAGTCGGACGTGTGTTTGTCTTGTCCCGTCTTGTCCCGCGTAAATAGTCCTCGTATTTTTCGTATACATTTCGTATATATTTTAATTTCACTTTCCATCTAGGAACTGAATATACATTCCTGCAACCCGCCTCACCCAATGTGGTACGGATCTGCTATTTTTTATACTTTAGAACCGTAACCCCAATCAGAAGCTAGCCAGATAACTAGCTACTAGCTAGTAGTCAGTTAGCCACTGCTGCGGTCTTCACCCTTAACTCGGACACCAGCCAGCTTCAGCTCGGGCCAATACCTGCCAGTCTGCAGGCGTGATATCAACCCAGAGCATATAGGACTGCTTTTTCTCTACCACATCACCGGATTCCTGACGCAAGCTCTGGACAATTACACCAGATCATCGTAGCTAGCTAGCTGCAACTGAGTGGCTACTACTGGCTAACACCTCTGTCTCGAAACAAGCACCAGTTAGCCTTGAGCTAGCCTCGAGCTAGGCCCATCTGCCGGCTAGCCGAAGAGGTCTACCAGCGAATTCTTGGGCTACAATACCTCTTTTGCCAATTGGACTGGACCCTTTATTGCCGACACGGAGCCCCGCCGATCCATCACGACTGGTCTGCCGACGTAATTGTCCGAGGTGGCTTCAACAGGCTTTTCCATTGCGACGTTTCTGAATACCCATCTGCTAATTATTAGCTGTCTTATCGGCTGCTATCTAAATAAGTATACCGGACAATTTTTTTCTTTTTTTTCTTGGGTCACTATATCTATTTTGCCAATTGGATCGATCCCCTCTACCACACGGAACCCCACTAATCTACCGACGGAAACGCACGAGGTGACAAAAAATAAAATAAAAATAGACCTCCATCCTATGTTATCTTGCTACCGATAGCCAGCTACCCAGCCAGCTGTCTGGATCGCCGTGACCCCAACCAACCTCTACTCACTGGACCCTTATGATCACTCGATTAAGCATGCCTCTCCTTAATGTAAATATGCCTTGTCCATTGCTGTTCCTGTTAGTGTTTATTGGCTTATTTCACTGTAGAGCCTCTAGCCCTGCTCACTATATATCCAACCTTTCAGTTCCACCACCCACATATGCGATGACCACCTGGTTTCAATGATGTTTCTAGAGACAATATCTCTCTCATCATCACTCATTACCTAGGTTTACCTCCACTGTATTCACATCCTACCATACCTTTGTCTGTACATTATTCCTTGAAGCTATTTTATCGCCCCCAGAAACTTCCTTTTACTCTCTGTTCTAGACGTTCTAGACGACCAATTCTCATAGCTTTTAGCCGTACCCTTATCCTACTCCTCCTCTGTTCCTCTGGTGATATAGAGGTGAATCCAGGCCCTGCAGTACCTAGCTCCACTCCTATTCCCCAGGCGCTCTCTTTTGATGACTTCTGTAACCGTAATAGCCTTGGTTTCATGCATGTTAACATTAGAAGCCTCCTCCCTAAGTTTGTTTTGTTCACTGCTTTAGCACACTCTGCTGCCAACCCAGATGTTTTAGCCGTGTCTGAATCTTGGCTTAGGAAGACCACCAAAAATTCTGACATTTTCATCCCTAACTACAAGATTTTCAGACAAGATAGAACGGCCAAAGGGGACGGTGTTGCAATCTACTGCAAGGATTGCCTGCAGAGTTCTGTTTTACTATCCAGGTCTGTTCCCAAACAATTTGAACTTCTACTATTAAAAATCAACCTCTCTAAAAACAAGTCTCTCACTGTTGCCGCCTGCTATAGACCACCCTCTGCCCCCAGCTGTGCTCTGGACACCATATGTGAACTGATTGCCCCCCATCTATCTTCAGAGCTTGTGCTGCTAGGCGACCTAAATTGGAACATGCTTAACACCCCAGCCATCCTACAATCTAAGCTTGATGCCCTCAATCTCACACAAATTATCAATGAACCTACCAGGTACCACCCCAATTCCATAAACACGGGTACCCTCATAGATATCATCCTAACCAACTTGCCCTCCAAATACACCTCTGCTGTTTTCAACCAAGATCTCAGCGATCACTGCCTCATTGCCTGTATCCGTAATGGGTCAGCGATCAAACGACCTCCACTCATCACTGTCAAACGCTCCCTGAAACACTTCAGCGAGCAGGACTTTCTAATCGACCTGGCCGAGGTATCCTGGAAGGATATTGATCTCATCCCGTCAGTAGAGGATGCCTGGATATTTTTTTTAAATGCCTTCCTCACCATCTTGAATAAGCATGCCCCATTCAAGAAATTTAGAACCAGGAACAGATATAGCCCTTGGTTCTCTCCTGACCTGACTGCCCTTAACCAACAGAAAAACATCCTATGGCGTTCTGCATTAGCATCGAACAGCCCCCGTGATATGCAACTTTTCAGGGAAGCTAGAAACCAGTATACACAGGCAGTTAGAAAAGCCAAGGCTAGCTTTTTCAACAGAAATTTGCTTCCTGCAACACAAACTCAAAAAAGTTCTGGGACACTGTAAAGTCCATGGAGAATAAGAACACCTCCACCCAGCTTCCAACTGCACTGAAGATAGGAAACACTGTCACCACCGACAAATCCACTATAATTGAGAATTTCAACAAGCATTTTTCTACGGCTGGCCATGCTTTCCACCTGGCTACCCCTACCCCGGTCAACAGCACTGCCCTCCCCACTGCTACTCGCCCACGCCTTCCCCATTTCTCTTTCTCCCAAATACAGTCAGCTGATGTTCTGAAAGAGCTGCAAAATCTGGACCCTTACAAATCAGCCGGGCTAGATAATCTGGACCCTTTCTTTCTAAAACTATCTGCTGAAATTATTGCCACCCCTATTACCAGCCTTTTCAACCTCTCTTTCGTGTCGTCTGAGATCCCCAAAGATTGGAAAGCAGCTGCGGTTATCCCCCTCTTCAAAGGGGGGGACACTCTTGACCCAAACAGCTACAGACCTATATCTATCCTACCCTGCCTTTCTAAGGACTTCGAAAGCCAAGTCAACAAACAGATTACCGACCATTTCGAATCCCACCATACCTTCTCCGCTATGCAATCTGGTTTCAGAGCTGGTCATGGGTGCACCTCAGCCACGCTCAAGGTCATAAACGATATCTTAACCGCTATCGATAGGAAACAGTACTGTGCAGCCATATTCAATGACCTGGCCAAGGCTTTTGACTCTGTCAATCACCACATCCTCATCGGCAGACTCGACAGCCTTGGTTTCTCAAATGATTGCCTCGCCTGGTTCACCAACTACTTCTCTGATCGAGTTCAGTGTGTCAAATCGGAGGGTCTGTTGTCCGGACCTCTAGCAGTCTCTATGGGGGTGCCACAGGGTTCAGTTCTTGGACCGACTTTCTTCTCTGTATACATCAATGATGTCGCTCTTGCTGCTGGTGAGTCTCTGATCCACCTCTACGCAGACGACACTATTCTGTATACTTCTGGCCCTTCTTTTGACACTGTGTTAACAACCCTCCAGGCGAGCTTCAATGCCATACAACTCTCCTTCCGTGGCCTCCAATTGCTCTTAAATACAAGTAAAACTAAATGCATGCTCTTCAACCGATCGCTGCCTGCACCTGCCCGCCTGTCCAACATCACTACTCTGGACGGCTCTGACTTAGAATATGTGGACAACTACAAATACCTAGGTGTCTGGTTAGACTGTAAACTCTCCTTCCAGACTCACATCAAACATCTCCAATCCAAAGTTAAATCTAGAATCGGCTTCCTATTCCGCAACAAAGCATCCTTCACTCATGCTGCCAAACATACCCTTGTAAAACTGACCATCCTACCAATCCTCGACTTCGGTGATGTCATTTACAAAATAGCCTCCAAAACCCTACTCAATAAATTGGATGCAGTCTATCACAGTGCCATCCGTTTTGTCACCAAAGCCCCATATACTACCCACCACTGCGACCTGTACGCTCTCGTTGGCTGGCCCTCGCTTCACACTCGTCGCCAAACCCACTGGCTCCAGGTCATCTACAAAACCCTGCTAGGTAAAGTCCCCCCTTATCTCAGCTCGCTGGTCACCATTGCAGCACCTACCTGTAGCACGCGCTCCAGCAGGTATATCTCTCTGGTCACCCCCAAAACCAATTCTTCCTTTGGCCGCCTCTCCTTCCAGTTCTCTGCTGCCAATGACTGGAACGAACTACAAAAATCTCTGAAACTGGAAACACTTATCTCCCTCACTAGCTTTAAGCACCAGCTGTCAGAGAAGCTCATAGATTACTGCACCTGTACATAGCCCATCTATAATTTAGCCCAAACAACTACCTCTTTACCTACTGTATTTATTTATTTTGCTCCTTTGCACCCCATTATTTCTATCGCTACTTTGCACCTTCTTCCACTGCAAACCAACCATTCCAGTGTTTTTTTACTTGCTATATTGTATTTACTTCACCACCATGGCCTTTTTTATATTTTTATTTATTAATATATTTTATTTGCCTTCACCTCCCTTATCTCACCTCACTTGCTCACATTGTATATAGACTTATTTTTCACTGTATTATTGACTGTATGTTTGTTATACTCCATGTGTAACTATGTGTTGTTGTTTGTGTCGAACTGCTTTGCTTTATCTTGGCCAGGTCGCAATTGTAAATGAGAACGTGTTCTCAATTTGCCCACCTGGTTAAATAAAGGTGAAATAAATAAATAAATCTGACATTCTAGAATCTAGTGAAAGCGGGATGTATCTGACATTCTAGAATCTAGTGAAAGCGGGATGTATCTGACATTCTAGAATCTAGTGAAAGCGGGATGTATCTGACATTCTAGAATCTAGTGAAAGCGGGATGTATCTGACATTCTAGAATCTAGTGAAAGCGGGATGTATCTGACATTCTAGAATCTAGTGAAAGCGGGATGTATCTGACATTCTAGAATCTAGTGAAAGCGGGATGTATCTGACATTCTAGAATCTTGATTTGACCATCAAATCAAGGACTGACTGACCAATCAACTCCAGATGTTTGTTTCTTTACTTCCTGACTAGATAATTTCTTGTCATTCCGTTAGACTTTTTGATGTTTTGTAACTTTTGTTAGGTCGACTGTGAGAGATGGGTGGTAAATTTGGAGTCACTGACCTGATGTTTTTGTTCTTTGCTTATTTGATTTTAATTTGCTCTGTCTGTTGTAGGTATATGCAGGGGTGAAAGTAACCAGTACAGTACAGGAGTACTGGCAAAATAAATTGTGTGGGTACACCGAAACATCTGAACATGAGCCTATATCACAATAATTAAAACAAAGATCCCAAGAAAGCTGTAGGCCATTTCACTATTATTTATCATTACCGCATGTCAGTGTAATTACAAATGAGCAAATGGACTTGAAACCTGAGGAAGTACGCTCCAAAATGCGGTGTGGTTCCAAAATAACATTGACATTTTGCCAATTCAGAGATAAGTGGCCAAAACGCGCACAGACAGCAGTAGACGGATCAATACAGGTCAAAAGTCCTATTTGAAAATCGCAGAATGTCATTCATTACACTTTTTGGTGTTTTCTAATAGATGCTCTTTCCATTCATCCAATGGCTGGTGCACAGTGCACTGTATGGATGCGGGAATGATTTTAGAGTGGACAGACATGCACAGGCAGCCAGGCTTAAAGGAGCCTTTTCAAGTGATTGTTTGACAATCAGATGCAAATATCAGGACTGGTTGTGTTTATGCCACATTAAAAGGCAATACATTTTAAAGGTGTGTGCACACATAGACGGTCCCGTACTGGCATAGCCATGGGAAGTAGTTTGGAGTGGGGGTGCTAAAAAAAAAATCTTGCTGCCGCTGAAGACATCTATATTGGTCAGCTAATACGGAATTGGTAAAGGCAAAGGCACAGTGCACTATTTTTGTGGGGGGGGAAATCAACTAAATGTATTGGAGTGTTTATCAGCATTCGTAACTGGAGTCTGATAATTATCTCTACAAAACAGTTAATCTGATAATACTTGTAGAGTATAAAAATACTTGCTTGATATACAGTACCGCTATGCCAATTGTGCGTCGCCCCACGGACCTCCCGGTTGCGGCCGGCTGCGACAGAGCCTGGGTGTGAACCCAGAGACTCTGGTGGCGCAGCTAGCACTGCGATGCAGTGCCCTAGACCACTGCTCCACCCGGGAGACTGTTTTGACTTTATCAAAAGTAAATGTAATTGCTCAAATATACTTAACTATCAAAGGTAAAGGTATCAATAATTTCAAATTCCTTCTATTAAGCAAACCAGGTGACACAATTTTCTTTTTTATTAAATGTACCTATATTTAGGGGAACACCAAAATTCAGATATCATTTACAAATGAAGCATTTGTGTTTTGTGAGTCCGCCAGATCAGAGGCAGTAGGAAAGACCAGGAATTTTTGTTGTGCCATGGAAAATGTATGGATAAAAACTACATAATTTTCTGTCGGAATGTTATTAAGTAAAAGGTGTGAAAAATATAAATAGTAAAGTGATGACTTAAGTAGTACTTTAAAGTATTTTTACTGAATTACTTTGCACCACTGTCTATCGGATATTTTCCCTAATGTGTAAACAGCAAAAAAAAGAAAACACATGGAATCAGATTTTTGGACTTTCGATGAATACCACCTCCAATGTGGATCTAAATCCTTAACCAAACCCGATCCTCCATATGCAACTTCTGTCTGGATGCTCAGATCAGATTTTTTAGCTCTGAAGTGGTTTTATTGCACATGACCGTTACCATTACAACCACTCCAAAATTTAAAGGAACATTGACAGGAAATGAACATTGCATCTGTGTGCTACTTCAGAGGCTACATCAGTGTGAATGCGCAAATCTGATATGGGTCACATGTAAAACTATGTGTGGACAGTCAGGAAAAAAAGATTGGCGATATAGAAAGGAATTCCGATTTGGGTTTTTAGGGTGGCTGTGTAAACACAGCCTAATGTTGTAAGATGTATGGTGTGTGATAAATTTCAGGAGCTGGTGGTGATGGGAGCTCCAGGATCATACTACTGGACAGGAACAGTCAAGGTCTACAACCTGACCTCCAACACCTTCTACAACCCCAACAAAGAAGAAGTCGACTCACACAGATACAGCTATCTAGGTATGTTTCCTTTGATTGATTTAATCGACTAATCACTTATGCAATCGATCAATCTGTCGGTCAGTCGGTCTTTCAATCAGTTGATTAATTAATAAATAAATAGCCCAATCAATTTATAAATCATCAATCAAATGTATTCACAAAGCCCTTTTTAAATGATAGTACACTTTACACTACACTAACTTGGTGTAGACCCTCAAAGAGCACGAGTAAAATAGTTGACTACCTGACTACCTCATTTATTTGATTGTATTGGCAACTCTGACTGATTCTGTCTTTCTCTCTGGGCTATGCTGTGACTAACCACTATTTAATGTAAAGTCTGACTGTTTCTTTCTCTCTGGGCTATGCTGTGACTAACCACTATTTCATGTAAAGTCTGACTGTTTCTTTCTCTCTGGGCTATGCTGTGACTAACCACTATTTCATGTAAAGAATGACTGTTTCTTTCTCTAGGCTAAGCTGTGACTAACCACTATTTCATGTAAAGTCTGACTGTTTCTTTCTCTCTGGGCTATGCTGTGACTAACCACTATTTCATGTAAAATCTGACTGTTTCTTTTTCTCTGGGCTATGCTGTGACTAACCACTATTTCATGTAAAGTCTGACTGTTTCTTTCTCTCTGGGCTATGCTGTGACTAACCACTATTTCATGTAAAGTCTGACTGTTTCTTTCTCTCTAGGCTATGCTGTGACTAACCACTATTTCATGTAAAATCTAAATGTTTCTTTCTCTCTGGGCTATGCTGTGACTAACCACTATTTCATGTAAAGTCTGACTGTTTCTTTCTCTCTGGGCTATGCTGTGACTAACCACTATTTCATGTAAAGAATGACTGTTTCTTTCTCTAGGCTAAGCTGTGACTAACCACTATTTCATGTAAAGTCTGACTGTTTCTTTCTCTCTGGGCTATGCTGTGACTAACCACTATTTCATGTAAAGTCTGACTGTTTCTTTCTCTCTGGGCTATGCTGTGACTAACCACTATTTCATGTAAAGAATGACTGTTTCTTTCTCTAGGCTAAGCTGTGACTAACCACTATTTCATGTAAAGTCTGACTGTTTCTTTCTCTCTGGGCTATGCTGTGACTAACCACTATTTCATGTAAAGTCTGACTGTTTCTTTCTCTCTAGGCTATGCTGTGACTAACCACTATTTTTATGTAAAATCTAAATGTTTCTTTCTCTCTGGGCTATGCTGTGACTAACCACTATTTCATGTAAAGTCTGACTGTTTCTTTCTCTCTGGGCTATGCTGTGACTAACCACTATTTCATGTAAAGTCTGACTGTTTCTTTCTCTCTGGGCTATGCTGTGACTAACCACTATTTCATGTAAAGTCTGACTGTTTCTTTCTCTCTGGGCTATGCTGTGACTAACCACTATTTCATGTAAAATCTGACTGTTTCTTTCTCTCTGGGCTATGCTGTGACTAACCACTATTTCATGTAAAATCTGACTGTTTCTTTCTCTCTGGGCTATGCTGTGACTAACCACTATTTCATGTAAAGTCTGACTGTTTCTTTCTCTCTGGGCTATGCTGTGACTAACCACTATTTCATGTAAAGTCTGACTGTTTCTTTCTCTCTGGGCTATGCTGTGACTAACCACTATTTCATGTAAAGTCTGACTGTTTCTTTCTCTCTGGGCTATGCTGTGACTAACCACTATTTCATGTAAAGAATGACTGTTTCTTTCTCTAGGCTAAGCTGTGACTAACCACTATTTCATGTAAAGTCTGACTGTTTCTTTCTCTCTGGGCTATGCTGTGACTAACCACTATTTCATGTAAAGTCTGACTGTTTCTTTCTCTCTAGGCTATGCTGTGACTAACCACTATTTTTATGTAAAATCTAAATGTTTCTTTCTCTCTGGGCTATGCTGTGACTAACCACTATTTCATGTAAAGTCTGACTGTTTCTTTCTCTCTGGGCTATGCTGTGACTAACCACTATTTCATGTAAAGTCTGACTGTTTCTTTCTCTCTGGGCTATGCTGTGACTAACCACTATTTCATGTAAAGTCTGACTGTTTCTTTCTCTCTGGGCTATGCTGTGACTAACCACTATTTCATGTAAAGTCTGACTGTTTCTTTCTCTCTGGGCTATGCTGTGACTAACCACTATTTCATGTAAAGTCTGACTGTTTCTTTCTCTCTGGGCTATGCTGTGACTAACCACTATTTCATGTAAAATCTGACTGTTTCTTTCTCTCTGGGCTATGCTGTGACTAACCACTATTTCATGTAAAATCTGACTGTTTCTTTCTCTCTGGGCTATGCTGTGACTAACCACTATTTCATGTAAAGTCTGACTGTTTCTTTCTCTCTGGGCTATGCTGTGACTAACCACTATTTCATGTAAAGTCTGACTGTTTCTTTCTCTCTGGGCTATGCTGTGACTAACCACTATTTCATGTAAAGTCTGACTGTTTCTTTCTCTCTGGGCTATGCTGTGACTAACCACTATTTCATGTAAAGAATGACTGTTTCTTTCTCTAGGCTAAGCTGTGACTAACCACTATTTCATGTAAAGTCTGACTGTTTCTGTCTCTCTTTCTCTCTAGGCTATGCTGTGACTGCTGGACACTTCTCCTCTCCTAACTTCATAGATGTGGCTGCAGGAGCTCCACAACACAGTGGAGGAGGAAAAGTATGTACAGGATTTGATTGGTTGTTTTAGGAGGAGTATCATATCTTAGTATTGAATATTTTAACACTGATTTGTTAACACTGTATTTTAACACTGTATCCTCCTTTCCCTCCAGGTTTACATTTTCAGAATAGATGGTGGGTCTTTGGTGAAGATCTTTCAAGCCTCAGGGAAAATGGTATGTGTCTGAAATATGGACCACAGCTATCTACTAGGCTGTTTAACCATTACTACATGACAGTGACATGTTGTTTCTTTAGTGTGTCAGTGGTGATCACTGTTCACTTCTACCATCTGTTAGTATTCTTTGTTATCAGAAATGACATAGGCCTACACTTGAGTGATCATGCTCAATGGAGTCTCTAGACTTAATCAGGGTCTGGGAAACCATGCCCCATGTGTTGTAGAGTACACATACTGTAGCTGGTGCAGGTGAAGCATGGCAGACTGTTAGTTAATGGTTTTCTCAGAAGCACCCCAGTGTTTATGTGGTTTATGTAAAGTGTTTAGAGCGCTCTAGGCTTGCATCCCAAATTGCACCCATTGGGCTCTGGTCAAAAATAGTACACTATATAGAGAAAGGGGTGCCATTTGGGACACATCCCTAGTCTGGCCACGAACCAGACAGCTAGAGAGGGCAATTCACATGACAAATACATTATACTAGTTCAACATCAATAATCATGTTTCGATGAAAAGACTGATCTGACTAGTGGTGTGTGTGGCTCTGTGGCTGTAGTGGTGTGTCTGTCTGTGTGCCTCTGGCTGTGCTTGGTTATTTTCCAGATGGGCTCTTACTTTTGCTCCAAATTGTGTGAATAGAATAGAATACATGTATATCTTTCTACATTATACACAAGATGAACACAGCGTTATGTATTTTCACTGACCCAATGCTACCTGTCTGTGTGGCTCTGTGGCTGTGCTTGGTTATTTTCCAGATGGGCTCTTACTTTGGCTCCTCATTGTGTGCAGTTGACCTGAACCGGGACGGCCTGTCGGACCTGCTGGTTGGAGCGCCCATGCATAGCACGCTACGGGATGAGGGACAGGTCTCTGTCTACCTCAGCAAGGGCAATGTGAGTGGGATCTGGGTTGGATGGGAATAGAGTTGTAAAATTCTGTGAACTTTCTGAAATGTCCCAGATCTTCCAGAAGTTGTAGGATATTCGGAAGGGAGTGACCAGGTAGAGAATCCTCCGACTAGGAATTCTCTAAATGAGATTTGTGAAAAACATTGGAGATATACAGTATATTCTAGCCCTCCAGTCAGCCTGTATATAACCCACCATATAGAAACATGGCTGCCTATACAGCTTGGTCTCATAGACTAGATGTAAACGTAAATCCACTCAAATTAGTATGATATGTCACGTTTGGAATGGTTACATAATACAGATGGGTACTTAAGGCAAAAATGAAAGTAGGGTGGTTGGTCGGGGTGGATGAGTTGAGTGTATATTATGACCTCCATACAGAGTGTTTTATCTGTCCATGTCAGACCAGCTTTTTGGTTAACAAAATGTTATTACCTCGAAGAATGTTTGATTTAACAGTGGGGATTATTTAGCTTTGTATAGACTGGTGTCTGTGGTTGATCCTGTTCTATTTATGAGTTATCATTAGGATCTTATAACTAGCTCGTCTTCGAGGTTGTTACTGTGTGTTTGGTTGTTTGAGTTGTTAATGAAAGTCAAGTAACTAAAGAAAGGGGAAAGCAGCCATCTATAATCGATAGAGAAAGTTCCTCAACTGTTATAGTAGAAAGCAGGATGTATTTTACTTAGTAGTAAGTTATAACCATTCTACTTTAAAGTAAAGGGTTGTGTCATGCCGTAACTGCTCCCCTTTTAAAGTAATGGGTTGTGTCACGTCATAACCATTCCACTTTAAAGTAATGGGTTGTGTCACGTCATAACCATTCCCGTTTGACTCTACTTGCAGGGGGTGATGGAGCAGGCTGAACTCTTAAATGGAGATGATGCCTACAATGCACACTTCGGAGAGTGCATCACTGCAATCGGAGACATCGATGATGATGGGTACCAAGGTAAGTGTCTCTCAACTAAGTCACTGTGTTTTCAAGTATAGAATGTATGCTTATATGAAAATGTTAACCCTCCTCAAACCACTATTTAGCACTATTGTTGTATACATACAAAACTTCTGGATGACACATATTAGATTTATGAGAATTGGTCTAGTCTAGTTTTTCTTCCACAATGTTAAACATTGTGACATAAGCAAACGTTGGATGGTTGTAATACGTATGCTATAAAACCCAAAAAGCTTTTCTCTCAGGGACATTCTGTTTTGATTATTTTGTGGAGAGGGGATCTTGTGCGCCGCCCTCTGGGGCTCCCAAGTGGCACAGCGGTTTTAGGCACTGCATCTCAGTACTTGAGTCGTCACTACAGACACCCTGGTTCGAATCCAGGCTGTATCACAACCGGCCGTGATTGGGAGTCCCATAGGGTGGTGCACAATTGGCCCAGCGTCGTCCGGGTTTGGCCGGTGTAGGCCGTCATTGTAAATAAGTATTTGTTCTTAACTGACTTGCCTAGTTAAATAAAGGTATAAAAAAAATATTCAGTAAGCATAACCCTCTTTCACTCATGTGTATGCACACACACACACACACACACACACACACACACTCACAGACACAAACACACACCCAGAAATAGCGTACACACAAGCTGCACACTGACACACACACACAGACAGTCTATTTGTCCTGGCACACTGACATAGTCTAAAGAAGGATTTTCTTGGTGTGTGTAGACTGAAGAGCAGTACCACTCTCTCTCATTATCTGATGAGGAATCTACTGTTAGAACACTGGTATTGTACCCATTAGCAGTATTGTGTGACATTTGAGGGCGGGACTGGAAAAACAAATAACTAATTGTTCAATATGATTCCAACTGTTGAGATGACGCTTAGAGAGGAAATGAGTGATAAATAACATGTTTTACACTCAGCATTTACATTCAATGTTCAGAACATTGGAATAACATTCTGTAGGTTTCTGCTTTCAATTCCCCACATTTGACAATGTAAGAGAAACAGGATGAGGTACTTAGTAGCCCATGTTGTTAAACCACATTATAAACCTTGAAGATTTCCTTATCCATGTTATAATTGTTTTAAAACGTTCACTTTTTTCTTAGGCATGCTATAGCATCCTCACTGAAGAACTATTTTTGTTTTAAAAGAGGAAAGGGCATTTTCCAGCTTTGGTTGCGAGGTGGGATTAAGGGACGTTGTCTGCCCATCAAATGCCACCCTCTTCCCTGCATCGTATACAACTTTTGACCAGGGCCCATTTGGGATGCAGACTTTATGTTCATCCTTTTGCCTTCAGTTTTATGGTTCTGTTTCCACTCTTACAGAGGTTTCACACTGGGGTTTATGGGGACTGACAACACTTAAATGTCTATTAAGAGACTGTAACAACATGTTTCCAAAGCACAGCCCTGCAAAAAAAGACCCAGGGGTCCTGACCATAGAAATAGAATGAATAGATTGGACGTCTCCATTCATGTCAATGATGGCATAATGGGTGGACTGGCAGCCATTTTGAGTATACCCATGCCAGGAATTAAAAGCAGGAAGTGTACCCTTCAATCTGTGCTGTGATTTGTTGAGTCAACTCAACTGACATTACAAAACATACATGTCATTGCATGAGCCACATCAGATAGAGTCATTTGAATTACCATTCTATATTACCATGTCGAATGTTGATAGAACACTCCAAATAACCATGGAAATGATTGCATTACAATACCAGGCAGCCAATGCAAGTGGACCCATGAGTTTACCAGTCAAATTGCCATAGTTAGAGCTTCCAAGCCTGTTCTATTCAGAGGCGTCATGCCCATAGGCGGCACAGGGGCACGTGCCCCTTCAGATTTGTCCTGTTTAAAAAAACATATATAATTTTTTATATATTTTTTTTTGTACTACTAGCCACTTAAGAATTTCATGAAGTTGGCTTTAGCTAGCCCAGATAGGTTCTCCCAACCTCATAACTACACTTAACCAAAAAGTATGAACGCAACATGTAGTGTTGGTTTCATGAGATGAAATAAAATATCTCAGAAATGTTCAATACACACACAAAGCTTATTTCTCTCGATTTTTTTCCACAAATTTGTTTACATCCCTGTTCGTAAGCATCCCTGGTATATCAAGAAGCTGATTAAACAGCATGATCATTACACAGGTGTTGGGGACAATAAAAGGCTAAATACATCAAATTGTATTTCTCACATGTGCCGAATGCAACAGATGTAGACCTTACAGTGAAATGCTTACTTACAAGCTCTTAACCAACAATACAGTTGTAATAAAATACCAACAAAAAAAGTAAGAGATAAGAATAACAAATAATTAAAGAGCAGCAGTAAATATCAATAGCGGGGCTATATACAGGGGGTACCGATACAGAGTCAATGTGCGGGGTGGTGGAGGGGGGTGGGCTATGACTAGGGTGGCTGGAGTCTTGACAATTTTTAGGGCCTTCCTCTGACACCGCCTGGTATAGAGGTCTTGCATGGCAGGAAGCTTGGCCCCAGTGATGTACTGGGCCGTAAGCACTACCCTCTGTAGTGCCTTGCGGTCAGGATGCTCTCAATGGTGTAGCTGTAAAACCTTTTGAGGATCTGAGGACTCATGCCAACTTTTTTCAGTCTCCAGGTCTGATCTCCTCCCTATAGGCTCTCATCGTTGTCGGTGATCAGGCCTTCCGCTGTTGTGTCATCAGCAAACTTAATGATGGTGTTGGAGTCGTGCCTGGCCGTGCAGTCATGAGTGAACAGGGAGTACAGGAGGGGGCTGAGCACGCACCCCTGAGGGGCACCCGTGTTGAGGATCAGCGTGGCGGATGTGTTGTTACCTACACTTACCACCTGGGAGCGGCCCATCAGGAAGTCCAGGATCGAGTTGCAGAGTGAGGTGTTTAGTCCCAGGGTTCTTAGCTTAGTGATGAGCTTTGAGGGCACTATGGTGTTGAACGCTGAGCTGTAGTCAATGAATAGCATTCTCACATAGGTGTTCCTTTTGTCCAGGTGTGAAAGGGAATTGTGGAGTGCATAGAGATTGCATCATCTGATCTGTTGGTGCAGTATGTAAATTGGAGTGGGTCTAGGGCAGGTATTCCCAAACTGAATACCCCCGGGGGACGCGCAATGCCGTTGGGGGTAGGCCAAATAAAAATTAGATTTACATTTTACTTTTTTTTCTTCACATTTCCAAGCAGTTTATTTATATTTTCCAACGAGGCTATACATTTGTGTGAGTTTTTTCTCTCGCCTGAGTAGCCTCGTTTCACTGCCAAAAATAAAATTAAGCCATCTAGTTAGTGTTCAGCAAAATAACAACACAATGTCAAATACAGGTAATTAACATCCAAACACATTAACCGTTACTCTTTCGCGGTAAATACACAAATGTAGCCAAATGTAGCTGCTGCTCATGCTGGTATTCGTACTGATGGCGCAAAAGCCATGACAGGGAGACATAGTGTAGTGGTCACGCGCGTGCAAGCAGTTGTTCCCAATGCCACTTGGGTACACTGCAGCATCTTCTGAGAGGCTCTTGCTGCCAAGGGAATGCATGACAGCTTGAAAGACGTTTTGGACACTACAGTGAAAATTGTTAACTTTGTTAAAGCAAGGCACCTGAACTCTCGAGTATTTTCTGCACTATGCAATGATATGGGCAGCGACCATGTAACGCTTTTACAACATACAGAAATGCGCTGGTTATCAAGGGGGAAAGTATTGACACGTTTTTTTAAATTGAGAGACGAGCTTAAAGTTTTCTTTACTGACCATAATTTTCACTTGTCTGACCGCTTGCATGATGACAAGTTTCTCACACGACTGGCCTATCTGGGTGATGTTTTTTCTTGCCGGAATGATTTGAATCTAGGATTACAGGGACTCTCCACAGCTATATTCAATGTGTGGGACAAAATTGAGGATATGATTAAGAAGTTGGAGCTCTTCTCTGTCTCGATTAACAAGGACAACACACAGGTCTTTCCATCATTGTATGGTTTGTTGTGTGCAAATAAACTCAAGCTTACGGACAATTTCAAATGTGATATAGCGAAGCACCTTAGTAAGTTGGCTATTCAATTATGCAGGTACATTCCCGAAACGGATGACACAAACAACTGGATTTGTTATCCCTTTTGTGCCCTGCCTCCAGTCCACTTACCGATATCTGAACAAGAGAGCCTCATCGAAATTGCAACAAGCGGTTCTGTGAAAAATTTATTTAATCAAAAGCCACTTCCAGATTTCTGGATAGTGCTGCGCTCAGAGTATCCTGCCTTGGCAAATCGTGCTGTTAAGACACTGATTCCATTTGCAACCACGTACCTATGTGAGAGTGGATTCTCAGCCCTCACTAGCAAGAAAACTAATACAGGCACAGACTGTGTGGAAAATTATTTAAGTCTGAGACTCTCTCCAACACCACCCAACATTGCAAAGTTATGTGCATCCTTTCTAGCACACCCTTCTCATTAACCTGTGGTGAGATATTCACAGTTTTCGATGAACAAATAAAGTTTTATATGTAGGATGGCTAAATAAAGAGCAAAATTATTGATTATTATTATATTAATATTTGTGCCCATGTCCTATAAGAGCTCTTTGTCATTTCCCATTGTGACAAAAACTCACACTCATTCTTATGTTTAATAAATGTATTGTATAGTGTGTGTGTGTGGCAGGCTTACAATGATGGCAAAAAAACGACATCTGAGAGTGTGCTGACCCTGGTGCTAGAGGGGGTACGCAGCTGGAGGTTGAATGTTTGAAGGGGTATGGGACAAAAAAATGTCTGGGATAATGGTGTTGATGTGAGCCATGACCAGCCTGTCAAAGCATTTCATGGCTACAGACGTGAGTGCTACGTGTTGGTAATCATTTAGGCAGGTTACCTTAGTGTTTTTGGCCACAGGGACTATGGTGGTCTGCTTGAAACATTTTGGTATTACAGACTCAGCCTGGGAGAGGTTGAAAATGTCAGTGAAGACACTTGCCATGCTCGGAGTACACGTCCTGGTAATCCATCTGGCCCTGCGGCCTTGTGAATGTTGACCTGTTTAAAGGTCTTACTCACATTGGCTGCGGAGAGCGTGATCACTCAGTCGTCCGGAACAGCTAACGCTCTCATGCATGTTGAAGTGGTACTTGCCTTAAAGCGAGCATAGAAGTTATTTAGCTCGTCTGGTAGGCTCGTGTCACTGGGCAGCTCTCGGCTGTGCTTCCCTTTGTAGTCTCTAATAGTTTGCAAGCCCTGCCACATCCGATGAGCGTCGGAGAAGGTGAAGTACGATTCGATCTTAGTCCTGTATTGGCGCTTTGCCTGTTTGATGGTTCGTCGTAGGGCATAGCGTGATTTCTTATAAGCTTCCGGGTTAGAGTCCCACACCTTGAAAGCGGCAGCTCTACCCTTTAGCTCAGTGCGAATGTTGCCTGTAATCCAGGGAATCTGGTGGGGTATATACGTAGTCACTGTGGGGACGACGTCCTCGATGCACTTATTGATAAAGCCAGTAACTGATGTGGTGTACTCTTCAATGCCATCGGAAGAATCCTGGAACATATTCCAGTCTGCGCTAGCAAAGCAGTCCTGTAGTTTAGCATCTGCTTCATCTGACCACTTTTTTATAGACCGAGTCACTGGTGCTTTCTGCTTTAATTTTGGCTTGTAAGCAGGAATCAGGCGGATAGATTTATGGCCAGATTTACCAAATGGAGGGCGAGGGAGAGCTTTGTATGGGTCTCTGTGTGTGGAGTAAAGGTGGTCTAGATTTTTTCCCCCTCTGGTTGCACATTTAACATGCTGATAGAAATTAGGTAAAACTGATTTAAGTTTCCCTGCATTGAAATCCAAGCCACTAGGAGTGCCGGCTCTGGATGAGCGTTTTCCTGTTTGCTAATGGCGGTATACAGCTCATTGAGCGCGGTTTTAGTGCCAGCATCGGTCTGTGGTGGTATGTAGACAGCTTCGAAAAATACAGATGAAAACTCTCTAGGTAGATAGTGTGGTCTACAGCTTATCATGACATACTCTACCTCAGGCGAGCAAAACCTTGAGATTTCCTTAGATATCGTGGACCAGCTGTTCTTCACATACAGTTGAAGTCGGAAGTTTACATACACCTTAGCCAAATACATTTAAACTCAGTTAAAACTCACAATTCCAGACATTTAATCCTCGTAAAAATGCCCTTTCTTAGGTCAGTTAGGATCACCACTTTATTTTAAGAATGTGAAATGTCAGAATAATAGTAGAGAGAATGATTTATTTCACTTTTTATTTATTTGATCACATTCCCAGTGGGTCAGAAGTTTACATGCACTCAATTAGTATTTGGTAGCATTGCCTTTAAATTGTTTAACTTGGGTCAAACGTTTCGGGTAGCCTTCCACAAGCTTCCCACAATAAGTTAGGTGAATTTTGGCCCATTCCTCCTGACAGAGCTGGTGTAACTGAGTCAGGTTTGAAGGCCTCCTTGCTCGCACACGCTTTTTCAGTTCTGCCCACCAATTTTCTGTGGGATTGAGGTCAGGTGTTTGTGATGGCCACTCCAATAACTTGACTTTGTTGTCCTTAAGCCATTTTGCCACAACTTTGGGAGTATGCTTGGGGTCATTGTCCATTTGGAAGACCCATTTGTGACCAAGCTTTAACTTCCTGACGGATGTCTTGAGATTCAATATATCCACATAATTTTCCTCCCTCATGATGCCATCTATTTTGTGAAGTGCACCAGTCCCCCCTCCTCAAAGCACCCCCACAACATGATGCTGCTTCACGGTTGGGATGGTGTTATTTGGCTTGCAGGCCTCCCCCTTTTTCCTCCAAACGTAACGATGGTCATTATGGCCAAACAGTTCTAATTTTGTTTCATCAGACTAGAGGACATTTATCCAAAAAGTACGATCTTTGTCACCATGTGCAGTTGCAAACCGTAGTCTGGCTTTTTTATGGCGGTTTTTGAGCAGTGGCTTCTTCCTTGCTGAGCGGCCTTTCAGGTTATGTCGATATAGGACTTGTTTTACTGTGGATATAGATACTTTTGTACCTGTTTCCTCCAGCAAGGTCCTTTGCTGCTGTTTGGGATTGATTTGCACTTTTCGCACCAAAGTACGTTCATCTCTAGGAGACAGAACGCGTCTCCTTCAAATCAAATTTTATTTGTCACATACACATGGTTAGCAGATGTTAGTGCGAGTGTAGCGAAATGCTTGTGCTTCTAGTTCCGACAATGCAGTAATAACCAACAAGTAATCTAACCTAACAATTCCACAACTACTACCTTATACACACAAGTGTAAAGGGATAAACAATATGTACATAAAGATATATGAATGAGTGATGGTACAGAACGGCATAGGCAAGATGCAGTAGATGGTATAGAGTACAGTATATACATATGAGATGAGTAATGTAGGGTATATAAACATAAAGTGGCATAGTTTAAAGTGGCTAGTGATACATGTATTACATAAAGATGGCAAGATGCAGTAGATGATATAGAGTACAGTATATACATATACATATGAGATGAGTAATGTAGGGTATGTAAACATTATATTAAGTGGCATTGTTTAAAGTGGCTAGTGGTACATTTCTACATAATTACCATCAATTCCCATTATTAAAGTGGCTGGAGTTGAGTCAGTATGTTGGCAGCGGCCGCTAAATGTTAGTGGTGGCTGTTTAACAGTCTGATGGCCTTGAGATAGAAGCTGTTTTTCAGTCTCTCGGTCCCTGCTTTGATGCACCTGTACTGGCCTCGCCTTCTGGATGATAGCGGGGTGAACAGGCAGTGGCTCGGGTGGTTGTTGTCCTTGATGATCTTTATGGCCTTCCTGTGACATCGGGTGGTGTAGGTGTCCTGGAGGGCAGGTAGTTTGCCCCCGGTGATGCGTTGTGCAGACCTCACTACCCTCTGGAGAGCCTTACGGTTGTGGGCGGAGCAGTTGCCGTACCAGGCGGTGATACAGCCCGACAGGATGCTCTCGATTGTGCATCTGTAGAAGATTGTGAGTGCTTTTGGTGACAAGCCGAATTTCTTCAGCCTCCTGAGGTTGAAGAGGCGCTGCTGCGCCTTCTTCACAACGCTGTCTGTGTGGGTGGACCAATTCAGTTTGTCCGTGATGTGTACACCGAGGAACTTAAAACTTTCCACCTTCTCCACTACTGACCCGTCGATGTGGATAGGGGGGTGCTCCCTCTGCTGTTTCCTGAAGTCCACAATCATCTCCTTTGTTTTGTTGACGTTGAGTGTGAGGTTATTTTCCTGACACCACACTCCGAGGGCCCTCACCTCCTCCCTGTAGGCCGTCTCGTCGTTGTTGGTAATCAAGCCTAATCAAGTAGTGTCATCCGCAAACTTGATGATTGAGTTTGAGGCGTGCATGGCCACGCAGTCGTGGGTGAAGCGGTTTGACGGCTGCATGGTCCCATGGTGTTTATACTTGCCCACGATTGTTTGTACAGATGAATGTGGTACCTTCAGGCGTTTGGAAGTTGTATCAAGGATGAAGCAGACTTGTGGAGGTCTACAATTGTTTTTCTGAGGTCTTGGCTGATTTATTTTGATTTTCCCATGATGTCAAGCAAAGAGGCACTGAGGTTGAAGGTAGGCCTTGAAATACATCCACAGGTACACCTCCAATTGACTCAAATGATGTCAATTAGCCTATCAGAAGCTTCTAAAGCCATGACATTCTTTTCTGGAATTTTCCAAGCTGTATAAAGGCACAGTCAACTCAGTGTATGTTAACTTCTGACCCACTGGAATTGTGATACAGTGAAATAATCTGTCTGTAACCAATTGTTAGAAAAACTACTTGTGTCATGCACAAAGTAGATGTCCTAACCGACTTGCCAAAACTATAGTTTGTTAACAAGAAATTTGTGGAGTGGTTGAAAAACGAGTTTTAATGACTCCAACATAAGTGTATGTAAACTTCCGACTTCAACTGTATATGCATAGGCCCCCACCCCGTGTCTTACAAGAGGCTGCTGTTCTGTCCTGCCGATGGAGTGTATAACCCGCGAGCTGTATGTTCTTAATGTCGTCGTTCAGCCATGACTTGGTGAAACATAAGATATTACAGTTTTTAATGTACCGTTGGTAAGATATATGTGCTTTCAGCTCGTCCCATTTATTTTCCAGTGATTAGCTAGCTGGAGGCAAAGGCAGATTAGCCACTCGTCACCTGATCCTCACAAGGCACCCTGATCTTTTTACATGAAATCTCAGTTTCCTTCTCCAGCGAATCACGGGGATCGGGGCATGGTCGGGTGTCTGTAGTAGTATATCCCTCCCGTCCAACTCATTGAAGAAGAACTCTTTGTCCAGTTTGAGGTGAGCAATCGCAGTTCTGATGTCCAGAAGCTCTTTTCAGTCATAAGAGATGGTAGCAGCAACATTATGTACAAATCAAGTTACGAACAACGCGAAAAAACAAACAATATAGCATGGTTGGTTATTAAGAGCCGGAAAGACGGCAGACCTCCCCTCCGGGCGCCATCGTAATACTCTAAAATGTGCAGTTTTGTCACACAACACAATGCTACAGATTTCTCAAGATTTAGGGAGCGTGCAATTGGCATGCTGACTGCAGGAATGTCCTTCAGAGCTGTTGCCAGAGAATTTCATTTCTCTACCATAAGCCACCTCCAACATCGTTTTAGAGAATTTGGCAGTATGTCCAACCTGCTTCACATCTGCAGACCACGTGTAACCACACCAACCCAGGATCTCCACATCTGGTTTCTTCACCTGAGGGATTGTTTGAGACCAGCCACCCATACAGCTGATGAAACTGTGGGTTTGCCCAACCAAAGACTTTCTGCACAAACTGTCAGAAACCATCTCAGGGAAGCTGATCTGCGTGCTCGTTGTCCTCACCAGGGTTTTGACCTGACTGCAGTTTGGCATCGTAACCGACTTCAGTGGGAAAATGCTCACCTTCGATGGCCACTGGCATGCTGGAGAAGTGTGCTTTTCACAGATTAATCCCGGTTTCAACTGTATCGGGCAGATGGCAGACAGCGTGTATGGCTATGTGTGTGGCAGTGGGGTTATAAATTATGGACAAAGAACAATTGCATTTTATCGATGGCAATTTGAATGCACAGAGATACCAAGACGAGATCCTGAGGCCCATTGTCATGCCATTCCTCCGCCGCCGTCATCTCATGTTTCAACATGATAATGCACAGCCCCATGTCGCAAGGATCTGTACACAATTCCTGGAAGCTGAAAATGTCCCAGTTCTCACCAGACCTGGATACATCTAGCATGTTTGCGATGCTCTGGATTGATGTGTACGACAGCGTGTTCCAGTTCCCGCCAATATCCAGCAACAGACATAAATCAATCAATCAAATGTATTACTAAAGCCCTTCTTACATCAGCTGATGTTACAAAGTGCTGTACAGAAACCCAGCCTAAAACCCGAAACAGCAAGCAATGCAGGTGTAGAAGCATGGTGGCTAGGAAAAACTCCCTAGAAAGGCCGGAACCTAGGAAGAAAGCTAGAGAGGAACCAGACTATGAGGGGTGGCCAGTCCTCTTCTGGCTGTGCCGGGTGGAGATTATAACAGAACATGGTCAAGATGTTCAAATGTTCATAGATGACCAGCAGGGTCAAATAATAATAATCACAGTGTTTGTCGAGGGTGCAACAGGTCAGGACCCCAGGAGCAAATGTCAGTTGGCTTTTCATAGCCAATCATTCAGAGTATCTCTACCATTCTTGCTGAGGAGTGGGACAACATTCCACAGGCCAGAATAAACAGCCTGATCAACTTTATGCCAAGGAGATGTCGTGCTGCATGAGGCAAATGGAGGTCATACCAGATACTGACTGGTTTTCTGATCCACACCCCAAGTATTTTTTTAAGGTACACAACATGACCAAAAGTATGTGGACACCTACTTGTCGAACATCTCATTCCAAAATCATGGGCATTAATATGGAGTTGGTCCCCTCTTTGCTCCTATAACAGCCTCCACTCTTCTGTGAAGGCTTTCTACTAGATGTTGGAACATTGCTTTGGAGGCTTGGTTCCATTCAGCCACGAGCATTAGTGAGGTCGGGCACTGATATTGGGTGATTA
The DNA here is from genome assembly GCF_029448725.1 of Salvelinus fontinalis. NCBI lineage: Eukaryota > Metazoa > Chordata > Actinopteri > Salmoniformes > Salmonidae > Salvelinus > Salvelinus fontinalis. Next base: position 20,721,697 of record NC_074694.1, read on the forward strand.
GGTCTGGCTCGTAGTCGGTGTTCCAATTCATCCCATAGGTGTTCGATGGGGTTGAGGTCAGGGCACTGTGCAGGCCAGTCAAGTTCTTCCACACCGATCTCGACAAACCATTTCTGTATGAACCTCCCTTTGGTCCTTCCCCAAACTGTTTCCACAAAGTTGGAAGGACAGAATTGTCTAGAATGTCATTGTATGCTGTAGCTTTAAGATTTCCCAAAACTGGAACTAAGGGGCCTAGCCCGGACCATGAAAAACAGCCCCCGACCATTATTCCTCCTCCACCAAACTTTACAGTTGGTACTATGCAGTGGGGCAAACCCAGATTCATCCGTCGGACTGCCAGATTTTGAAGCGTGATTCATCACTCCAGAAAACGTGATTCCACTGCTCTAGAGTCCAATGGTGGCGGGCTTTACACCACTCCATCCGATGCTTGGCATTGCGCATGGTGATCTTAGGCTTGTGTGCGGTGGCTCGGCCATGGAAGCCCATTTCATAAAGCTCCCGACGAACAGTTTTTGTACTGACGTTCCTACCAGAGGCAGTTTGGAACTCAGGAGTGAGTGCTGCAACCAAGGACAGTTGATTTTACGTGCTACGCAAATCAGCACTTGGTGGTCCCATTCTGTGAGTCTGTGGGGCCTACCACTTCGCGGCTGAGCCGTTGTTGCTCCTAGACATTTCCACTTCACAATAACAGCACATACAGTTGACCGGGGAAGCTCTAGCAGGGCTAGCTGACTAACTGACTTGTTGGAAAGGCGGCATCCTATGACGGTGCCACGTTGAAAGTGTCTGAGCTCTTCAGCAAGACCATTCTGCTGCCAATGTTTGTCTATGGAGATTGCATGGCTGTGTGCAAGATTTTATACATCTGTCAGCAGCGGGTGTGGCTGAAATAGCAGAATCCACTCATTTGAAGGGGTGTCCACATACTTTTGTATATATAGTGTATCTGTGACCAACAGATGCATATCTGTATTCCCAGTCATGTGAAATCCATAGATTAGGGCCTTTATTTCAATTGACTGATTTCCATAAATGAACTGTAACTCAGTAAAATCTTTTAAATTGTTGCATGTTGCGTTTTTTTGTTGTTGTTCTGTGCAGTTAGTAGGAAGCTATTTCAGGCTATCAATCAAGTTAGAGTAGCTAGCTTGTCTAACTATCGCAGCTGGCATGCCTGCTGGGTTAGTAGACTAGAAAAGCTAAATGTACTGAATAAGACTCACATTCCTTTCAATCTTTTAGCAGAGAAGCATATTTCGTTTCTTTAAAAAATAACCGCACAGTGTTTAATAGTCACATATACAGGGTTGCAGGTGTGATTGCAGGGTACAGTGAAAATCATATGGTGAAAGGTTGACCGCTCAAGAGGTATGCTCAGATATGAATTACGTGTAATGATTATGGCTATAGATTGCAGGAAAAAGCTGTTTCAGGTGTTTTAAAAATGCGAAATTCTCCAACTTACGGATGGGGTGCCTAACCCATTCAGATCACCCCCCAGCGATCCTCACATACTTTGTGCCCCCTCAGATTTTTAGGGTGCATGACGATGCTGTTTCTATTCATTCTATTTCAATGGTCCTGACACACACAAAGCAACTTCTTGAACAGCAGTTGGAATCCAGTCTTGTTGGTTCTTAACTTTCTTGTTAATTTTCTGTAGACGAGTAATACTGAACTCTTTCTCTCTGTGTGTATGTCTTTGTCTCTCTGCCTCTGTCCTATTCTCTCTCTCTCCCCATCTCTCTCTAGATGTGGCCATAGGAGCACCCAAAGAGGATGACTACGGTGGAGCAGTCTACATTTACCATGGCGATGCCACAGGAATTGTCAACAAATATTCTATGGTAAAGACACTTTCTTTTTTTTCTTTTCTTTTTTTTTTCAAAAATTTGATCCCCTTTTCTCCCCAATTTTCGTGGTATCCAATCGCTAGTAATTACTATCTTGTCTCATCGCTACAACTCCCGTACGGGCTCGGGAGAGACGAAGGTCGAAAGCCACGCGTCCCCTGAAGCACAACCCAACCAAGCCGCACTGCTTCTTAACACAGCGCACCTCCAACCCGGAAGCCAGCCGCACCAATGTGTCGGAGGAAACACCGTGCACCTGGCCCCCTTGGTTAGCGCGCACTGCACCCGGCCCGCCACAGGAGTCGCTGGAGCGCGATGAGACAAGGATATCCCTACCGGCCAAACCCTCCCTAACCCAGACGACGCTAGCCCAATTGTGCGTCGCCCCACGGACCTCCCGGTCGCGGCCGGCTGCGACAGAGCCTGGGCGCGAACCCAGAGACTCTGGTGAAGCAGCTAGCACTGCGATGCAGTGCCCTAGACCACTGCGCCACCCGGGAGGCCGGTAAAGACACTTTCAATGGTTAGACACAACAAGTAATCAACACAAGTCTTGCGTAGATAATATGCCACCATCATAGGCTCTTTTGGAGGAAGAGATTCTAGAAAGTCAAGAGACAATTCATCTTAAGCCAAATGAGACATTATGTCCCCTGTGTTTGAGACCAACAACAAAAAATATCATCTTCATCTGTTTTTAATTTCTAGTTTAGTCCACACACACACACACACACACACACACACACACACACACACACACACACACACACACACACACACACACACACACACACACACACACACACACACACACACACACACACACACACACACGTTTGTTTTACAAACAATTGATTCCCATTTGCAATCCTCTTTTCCTTAACCTAACCCTAATCCTAACCCTAAACCACTAACCTTAATCCTAACCCTAACTCTTAAACCTAAAATAGTATTTTCTCTTGTGGGGACCGGCAAAATGCTCTTAATATTCCTTGTTTTACTATCCTTGTGAGGACTTCTGGTCCCCACAAGGATAGTGAAACCAAACACACACACACTGCATTGTGTTAGCAACAAGGATAACATCACAGCTCCATCTGTGTTGACACAGCAGCACTATTGCTCTCTGTGTGCATCTCAAATGACACCCTATTCCCTATAGTACAATGTTTTTTTACCAGAGCCTTATGTGCACTAAATAGGGAATAGGGTTCCATTTGGGAAGCATCCTCTGACTAACGTGTCATAAAGACCCAGGTGGTAATGTTATCCTGGGAAGAGATTTTCCACTCATCTAATACGAATACACACACACAGGAGTGTGTTTTCAATAGCTTGGAAGCCAGAACAAAAGATCCCCACAATGGATATTAGCCCCATGAAACAATATTATAGAGTGTGAGTCCCAAATGGCACCCATATATAGTGCACTACTTTTCACCAGAGCCAATAGGTCCCAGGTCAAAAGTAGTGCACTGCATAGGGTCCCATTTGAAACAGTCACAGTAGTTCTTCATTTCTATTTACTGAGAGATACAGGATGAGGTGAAATGTAAAAGTCCACTTCCCTCTCAAACCGTAGCCTTACTCAGTGTTGTTGTTAGATTAAAGCTCAGACAGTGGTGTGGTAGCAGTAACAGACACAGTTGTCTGTTATGGTAGCAGTAACAGACACAGTGGTCTGTTTCGGTAGCAGGCACAGCCACAGTGGTCTGTTATGGTATCTCTAAGTAAATAGAAATGAAGGACTACTGTGACTGTGTTTCAAATGGGACACAGTGGTCTCAGTGGTAGCATTATCAGACACAGTGGTCTCAGTGGTAGCATTAACAGACACAGTGGCCTCAGTGGTAGCATTATCAGACACAGTGGTCTGTTATGGTAGCAGTAACAGACACAGTGGTCTGTTTTAGTAGCGGTAGTAAAAACATGCTTGACTGTTATGAGACAGTGTGATGCTGATCCCTCCTGCTACAGTAATGTGTTCGCTAGTGTTGGTCTGACAGGTCAGTCTGTGTGTGTGTACTTGCGTGCATGTTTGTGTGTGTGTGTATTCTATCTCACGTTTTATATAATTCATTGCAGAGGCTGTCTGGACGGAGTGTAAACCCCGCCTTCCAGATGTTCGGCCAATCAATATCTGGCAATGTGGACATGGACGACAATGGATATCTAGGTACTGTCACAATATACAGTACAATACATAGAATGAAGAATTGGCGTGCTCAACTGAAAAGTTTATAGTAACAAAAACTCTTTGGGTGCCGGATTCAAAAGGGATACACTGTTAAAAAAAAAAAAACATTCTTAAAGATTAACTTAAATAAAATTTCAGTGAGTGCAGGTTTTTCCTTTGTACAGTACAAAACAGATGATACAACGTAGCCAACACTAGGTTCAGGGTTAATGATGTATGTAGGGCCTACAACTCCACTAGGTTCAGGGTTAATGATGTACATAGGGCCTACAGCTGCACTAGGTTCAGGGTTAATGATGTACGTAGGGACTACAGCTCCACTAGGTTCAGGGTTAATGATGTACATAGGGGCTACAGCTCCACTAGGTTCAGGGTTAATGATGTACGTAGGGGCTACAGCTCCACTAGGTTCAGGGTTAATGATGTACGTAGGGGCTACAGCTCCACTAGGTTCAGGGTTAATGATGTACGTAGGGGCTACAGCTCCACTAGGTTCAGGGTTAATGATGTACGTAGGGGCTACAGCTCCACTAGGTTCAGGGTTAATGATGTACGTAGGGGCTACAGCTCCACTAGGTTCAGGGTTAATGATGTACGTAGGGCCTACAGCTCCACTAGGTTCAGGGTTAATGATGTACGTAGGGCCTACAGCTCCACTAGGTTCAGGGTTAATGATGTACGTAGGGGCTACAGCTCCACTAGGTTCAGGGTTAATGATGTACGTAGGGGCTACAGCTCCACTAGGTTCAGGGTTAATGATGTACGTAGGGGCTACAGCTCCACTAGGTTCAGGGTTAATGATGTACGTAGGGCCTACAGCTCCACTAGGTTCAGGGTTAATGATGTACGTAGGGGCTACAGCTCCACTAGGTTCAGGGTTAATGATGTACGTAGGGCCTACAGCTCCACTAGGTTCAGGGTTAATGATGTACGTAGGGGCTACAGCTCCACTAGGTTCAGGGTTAATGATGTACGTAGGGGCTACAGCTCCACTAGGTTCAGGGTTAATGATGTACGTAGGGCCTACAGCTCCACTAGGTTCAGGGTTAATGATGTACGTAGGGGCTACAGCTCCACTAGGTTCAGGGTTAATGATGTACGTAGGGGCTACAGCTCCACTAGGTTCAGGGTTAATGATGTACGTAGGGCCTACAGCTCCACTAGGTTCAGGGTTAATGATGTACGTAGGGGCTACAGCTCCACTAGGTTCAGGGTTAATGATGTACGTAGGGCCTACAGCTCCACTAGGTTCAGGGTTAATGATGTACGTAGGGGCTACAGCTCCACTAGGTTCAGGGTTAATGATGTACGTAGGGGCTACAGCTCCACTAGGTTCAGGGTTAATGATGTACGTAGGGCCTACAGCTCAACTTCATGTCGTTATTGTAAAAGAGAATGTATTCTCAATATCCTACCTGGTGAGATTTAGGTTAAACAAATAAATCAAACGAGCTTGGATCGAATCAGCAGACAAAGTAAAGAATGTCTGCTGATTCGAATGTGGTGTTATTCACGCCTTCTCCCACTTGTTCACCCGTCTGTCTGACTCTGAGTGGTCCCTGGTATGTCAGTTAGACTACCGTCTGTCTGACTCTGAGTGGTCCCTGGGCAGACTCCTGTCTGTCTGACTCTGAGTGGTCCCTGGTCAGTCGGTTAGACTCCTGTCTGTCTGACTCTGAGTGGTCCCTGGTCAGTCGGTCAGACTCCTGTCTGTCTGACTCTGAGTGGTCCCTGGTCAGTCGGTTAGACTACCGTCTGTCTGACTCTGAGTGGTCCCTGGTATGTCAGTTAGACTACCGTCTGTCTGACTCTGAGTGGTCCCTGGGCAGACTCCTGTCTGTCTGACTCTGAGTGGTCCCTGGTCAGTCGGTCAGACTCCTGTCTGTCTGACGCTGAGTGGTCCCTGGTCAGTCGGTTAGACTCCTGTCTGTCTGACTCTGAGTGGTCCCTGGTCAGTCAGTTAGACTCCTGTCTGTCTGACTCTGAGTGGTCCCTGGTCAGTCGGTCAGACTCCTGTCTGTCTGACTCTGAGTGGTCCCTGGTCAGTCAGTTAGACTACCGTCTGTCTGACTCTGAGTGGTCCCTGGTCAGTCAGTTAGACTACCGTCTGTCTGACTCTGAGTGGTCCCTGGTCAGTCGGTTAGACTACCGTCTGTCTGACTCTGAGTGGTCCCTGGTCAGTCGGTTAGACTACCGTCTGTCTGACTCTGAGTGGTCCCTGGTCAGTCGGTTAGACTACCGTCTGTCTGACTCTGAGTGGTCCCTGGTCAGTCGGTCAAACTCGTGATGCTGAGACATGTTGTTTACTGCATTCCACATCAACAGGGGACATTCAGAACTAGAACAGTAAACAACAAGTATGAGGACTCCATTGTTAAAGCGCAACTGAAGGCAATAAACTTCATTGGTTGAAAACAGCCCATGTGGCATCGATATTAGTCAGAATCATTTATTCTAGTGTCAAAATTGACTACAAAGTGTAAATAGAATAAATGTGGTCATAGTCAGTCTCATTCAAAACTGAGATGTGCAAGACAATTAGGAAAAAATGGTGGATCACGGAATGGGTACTGTGTAATAGGTTTCCTTGGGTTGTTTTTTTTTCAATCCTGCCCACAGCTGGCAGCACCCAAGTAATCATCAATTTGGAGCGCAGCTGCACACATCCCCATCTAATGCCCGTGGTCAATTTGGTTTGACATTTGATATCGATATCGGGCTAGTTAGGGACCATCATAAATTACACAGATTACATGGGGAAATATTTACAATTGTCAATAGCTAAACATTTCAATGACTTAAAAATCTCAAACCAACTATAATTTGTAGAAATTCATATACAAATATTGCAATCATATAATGAGACAACTTAAAGGCGTGTAACATGGAAATATTGTCCCATTTACATTGTGTAATGTATTGACAGTCCCTAACTGGCCCCGGAGATAGTCTATCCAAAGTCAAACCAATTTTGCAACGGTCGCTCACCAGCCGGCTGAAGCTAATTGGCGAAAGAAGTTTGCTAGCCCTAGCTAGCCAAGGCGACATCAAGATACAAGACCTGGTTAGGCTGTTTCAAGTTATCTAGATGGGTGAGTGACTGTAACTGTGTACTGTTTTGGCAGAGTGAATGTACAAACGCTTGCCACGTGAGAACACACACGCGAGAGCCACCCACAATAAACAACATCCCCAATACTCTCATTTGGCGTCAGTCATTGTTGCTGCATTTATTAATGCGCGAGCTAAAATAACGTCCAAATCAGTAAGTTCAGCCCCCTTTTAATGATAACCTTTGTGTATTGTGCCATATTTTCAAAGAAGGATAAATCTGCACTAACTTAGGTTTCGCTCATTGGTTGTTCTTTCATTGCAGATATTACCATTGGTGCTTTTATGGCTGATAGTGTGGTGTTATTGAGGTGAGTGGTTGTATTGTTGAAGTTGGAATGTAATATATTTTGGTGTTACACGAACAGTGGCTTTGTTTCACTGTCCATACCAGCTTACCACTTTGAATGTGTGCACAATACATTGTTTTATTCTAAGAGTTAACCTGTGCTTCTGTAGATATTGGAAAAGAGCAGTATAAACGCATACAGTGGAACAGAGTATGTTTTTCATCACAGAAAGACATTAATGCCAAGCTGTGTCCACTGCAGTACCATGTTCAACATGTTGTAAGTCCATTGACACCGCGTTGTATTGTATTGGTTGTAGGTCCATTGACACCATGTTGTGTTTTATTGGTTGTAGGTCCATTGACACCATGTTGTATTGTAATGGTTGTAAGTCCATTGACACCATGTTGTATTGTAATGGTTGTAAGTCCATTGACACCATGTTGTATTGTAATGGTTGTAAGTCCATTGACACCATGTTGTATTGTAATGGTTGTAAGTCCATTGACACCATGTTGTATTGTAATGGTTGTAAGTCCATTGACACCATGTTGTATTGTACTGGTTGTAGGTCCATTGACACCACGTTGTGTTTGGTGTTTAGGTCCCGGCCGGTGATCACTGTGGACGTGTCCATCTACCTGCCTGTCTCCATCAACATCTCTGTGCCTCAGTGTCACGAGGGACCACAGCACCTCAACTGTTTCAACGCTACAGTCTGCCTGCTCTTCAGAGGAAAACACCTGCCTGGACAGATAGGTGAGCACAACTACAGCACAACTACAGCAGACACAAAATAATGTACAACGCACTTAAGTTGATAGAGTGGTATGTTTGAAATGGGACCCCTCATATGCCTTGTTTTAGTAGTTAGAACTAGTAGACTATATTGTAGTGGATTATTCAGAGCGATTTGTGAATGTGCCACTGAATTGTGTCATTCCATGATGTAGCCTTTGGCCAATGGATGCTGCCTATGGTTGTGGTTCTCCTTCAGTCTACTGGTCTAGTCTGGTTATAATCCAGCCAATAGGTGTTGACAGTTTAGATGTGGTCTTGGTTAGCTGTTTAGGTGTGGTCCTGGTTGGTTGTTTAGGTCTGGTCATGGTGTTCTGAGTGTTCAGTGTTTAAATGTTTGGTCATGGTTATCGTTTGACTCTTTAGGTGTGTTCATGGTTGACTGTTGTTTGGGTGTGGCCACAGTTGGGTGTGGTCGTGTTAAGCACCCCCCAGGACAGGGAAATAGCCTGCTGTTTCATTACATAATGAGGAGCAGATCCAGGGCCAGGCGTAACAGGAGGAATAAGGGTTCTCTGTTCTCTTCTGTTTGACTGTTTGGCACGACCAGTGGAAAGTAGTTCTGCACTGCAGCACCTCGTGTCTTTCTGTTTGGTGATGACGCCTGGTAGTGTATGTATGTGTGTGTGTGTGTGTGTTTCTGTTCTGTTTGGTGAAAACGCCTGGGCCGGTAATGAACACTCAACGCCCCTTTCCGCCTGACAGGGTGAGGTCATGGAAGGCACCCCCTCACACACATAAACACGCACACGCATACATGCATGCACATACACACAAACCATGGCGCAAGCACCACACCGAGATGCATACACACACACACACACACCGAGATGCACAAATTCACACACCCACACACACACAGTACATTTACATTTTTGTGTAATTTCTTTATAACTGGGAATAAAGTGACAGATGGTAAACAGTAGCAGCGTATGTGATGAGTCAAAAAAGTTTGTGAAAAAAGTGTCAATGCAGATAGTCCAGGTAGCTATTTGGTTAACTATTTAACTAACTATTTAGCAGTCTTATGGCTTGGGGGTAGAAGCTGTTCAGGGTCCTGTTGGTTCCAGACTTGGTGCATCGGTGCCCCTTGCCGTGCGGTAGCAGAGAGAAAAGTCTATGGGTGTTTCCAAAATGTATACTACCATACTCCACATACTCAAGTGCATTTTCTGAGGACGTTCTCTTGAATACGTTCTTGTGAGGATGAGAGTGTGGAGAACGCATAAAACATTTCATTTGAGAAGCACCCTCCCTACTGCATTACCTCGGAGACGAAACATACACAAAGCAAATGTTTTATTTCAGAATTATCATCGTAATCTAGCTAGCCAGCTAACTAGTTAAACAGGCAAAAATGATCTAAAACTAATGTGTTGCAAGGTATATGTCAATTCTTTGTGGCTAGCTAGCTAGCCAGTTAGCCATATTGACTTACTATGGACTTAACTATTCACTTCTAGCCAGGATAATGGCAATAAAGCCGAAAGAAGATACACAAAGCAAATGTTTTACTTCATAACTATCAGCTGGCTATATGTGAATCATAATAATGTAGCTAACCAGATAGTATAACTGGTAAAAATGCCCTAAAACCAATATTATCCAAAGTAGATGTTAATTCTTTGTTGGTAGCTAGCTAACAGTCCTTTGTGGCTATCTGGCTAGCTAACATTCGCAGCTAGCCAGTTAGCGCTATTGACTTACTATGGTCTTACGACCTACACACACTACAGTGTGTATTGTAGGCAGGTAAACATGCCAAAATTAACACAGCATGTATTTATTAACGTAGCAAGATAAAATATTGTAGTCAGGCAAATTTGAGATGTGAATAGGCAACATTTCATTCCGAAGTCGGAGTGTATTTTCTCTTGCTTCAGTTGAAATAATGTCCACAATTGATTTCAAAAGAAAATTTGCATCATTTTTACATGGTTGCTTCATATTTCTTTGGATACTTTCCGTTGAAGCTTTAATCAATGCATGCTTCAAAATATGTACATGTAAAGGCTCCATTTCGCATAATTTGATTTGGACTTATACTCCAACCCTCCCATGCTTCAATTCGCGTGCTCAAAGCACGGTAATATGCATTTTGAGAAACAACCTATGACTTGGGAGGCTGGACTCTATTCCAATTTTTAGGGCCTTCCTCTGAGATTGCGTTGTATAGAGATTGCCTGATCTGTGGATCTGTTGGGGCGTTATGCAAATTGGAGTAGGTCCAGGGTGTCTGGAATGATTGTGTTGATGTGAGTAATGAAAGCATTTCATGGCTACAGATGTGAGAGCTACGGGAGCTCTGCCAGCAGCATACCACCCTGCATACCACTGCTGGCTTGCTTCTGAAGCTAAGCAGGGTTGGTCCTGGTCAGTCCCTGGATGGGAGACCAGATGCTGCTGGAAGTGGTGTTGGAGGGCCAGTAGGAGGCACTCTTTCCTCTGGTCTAAGAAATATCCCAATGCCCCAGGGCAGTGATTGGGGACACTGTGTAGGGTGCCGTCTTTCGGATGGGACGTTAAACGGGTGTCCTGACTCTCTGAGGTCATTAAAGATCCCATGGCACTTATCGTAAGAGTAGGGGTGTTAACCCCGGTGACCTGGCTAAATTCCCAATCTGGCCCTCAAACCATCATGGTCACCTAATAATCCCCAGTTTACAATTGGCTCATTCATCCCCCTCCTCTCCCCTGTAACTATTCCCCAGGTCGTTGCTGCAAATGAGAACCTGTTCTCAGTCAACTTACCTGGTAAAATAACGGTAAAATAAATAAATACGGGGCGATAGTCATCTAGACAGGTTACCTTAGTGTTCTTGGGCACAGTAACTATGGTGGTCTGCCTGAAACATGTAGACTGGGTCAGGGAGAGGTTGAAAATGTCAGTGAAGATACTTACCAGCTGGTCAGCGCATGCTCTGAGTACACGTCCTGGTAATCCGTCTGGCCCCACTGCCTTGTGAATGTTAACCTGTTTAAAGGTCTTACTCACATCGGCTATGGAGTGCGTGATCACTCAGTCGTCCCGGAACAGCTGGTGCTCTCAAGCATGGTTCAGTGTTGCTTGCCTCAAAGCTAGCATAGACGCCATTTAGCTTGTTTGGTAGGCTTCCATCACTGGACAGCTCGTGGCTGGGTTTCCCTTTGTAAGCTGTGATAGTTTGCAAGCCCTGCCAAATCCGACGAGCATCAGAACCAGTGTAGTAGGATTTGATCTTAATCCTGTATTCACCCTTTGCCTGTTTGATGATTTGTCGGCGGGCGTAGCGGGATTTCTTATAAGCATCCAGGTTAGTGTCCCGCTCCTTGAAAGCGGTAGCTCTAGCCTTAAACTCAGTGCAGATGTTGCCTGTAACCCATGGCTTTTGGTTGGGATATGTACGTATGGTTACTGTGGGGACGATGTCATCGATGCACTTATTAATGAAGCCGGTGACTAATGTGGTAAACTCCTCAATGTTATCAGATGAGTCAGGGAACATATTCCAGTCTGTGCTAGCGAAACAGTCCTGTAGCTTAGCATTCACTTCATTGGACCACTTCCGTGTTCAGCGCGCCACTGGTTCTTCCTGTTTGAGATTTTGCTTGTAAGCAGGAATCAGGAGGATGGAGTTATGGTCAGATTTGCCAAATGGAGGGAGAGGGAGAGGGAGAGGGAGAGCTTTGTATGCATCTCTGTGTGTGGAGTAAAGGTGATCTTGCCTTGCCTCTAGCTGCACAGGTGACATGCTGGTAGAAATTAGGTAAAGCAGATTTCAGTTTTCCTCCATTAAATCACCGGCTACTAGGAGCACCACTTTTTGGATGAGCATTTTCTTGTTTGCTAATGGCCCTATACAGCTCTTTGAGTGCAGTCTTAGTGATAGCATCAGTTTGTGGTGGTAAATAGAAATATACAAAAATTATAGATAACTCTTGGTAAATAGAATGCCGCATGATATACCATACTAACTCTGGCGAGAAGAACCTTGAGACTTCCTTAACATTAGAGATTGCGCACCAGCTGTTGTTAACAAAGATCCAAACACCACTCCAGTTGAGCTTACCCGACGCTGCCGTTCTGTCCTGCCGATTCATAGAAAAACCAGCTGGAATATTATCCATCTCCTTGTTCAGCCAAGTTTCAGAGAAACAAAGGTAATTACAGTTCTTCAGATCCCGTTCATAGGATAGTCTCAAAAGGAGTTTGTTCGGTTTGTTCTCCAGTGATTTGTAGAATAGAACAGAGAGTAGAAGCGGATAATTTACTCTCCACCGTAGCTTCATCAGGGTACCTGTACGTCAGCCTCTATATTGCTGTCTCTTTCTCTTCCGAGTGTCAGGGATTAGGGCCTGGTCTAGGGTGAGCAGTATGTCCTGTGCCGCCGTCTCATTGAAGTAGAAATCTTCATCCAAATTAAGGCTGTTGATCACTGTTCTGATGTCCAGAAGCTCTTTTCAGTCATAGGAAACGATGGCGGAAACATTATTTACGAAAAACGTTAAGATCAGCTCCAAAGAACACACAAAATAGTAGAATTGTTCAGCTGCCCGTAAAACGACCGCTATACATTCCAGCTTAATTTCCTGTGTGTGTGCATGTCTGGTAGTGAGACATGATGACATCTCCAACTAAGGCTTGACCGGACTGGGGCTGTGGCAGTCACGAAATTCCGTCAGCCGGTGATTGTCAAGCTGTCGGTCTCACAGTAATTGACAGTTAATTAACATTAACACGTGTAGCGTCTCCTGGCTTCCACACACAGCCTACAAGCCATTTTTAAAAAGTCTAATAAATCCATGTAATATAACCTACACCTTCACAATAAGCACTTGATAATGCTTCGAATTTCACAGTGGCATCCCCTTTGTGGCCGTAATGCACCCCAAAAAAACATGCCTTTTGTGGCCTGGAGTGCTGCGTTGTGCCCTTCTTCCTTAGTGTGCTGCGCAATCCGATGTGCCTCTCACTCATATGGCTCTCTGTCACGTGATCAGGTCTTTCTCACAGGCTACAAGTGAAGACAGACACATCGGGGACGCAACTGCGCAAGTCCTTATCCACTTCCGAGGTGCATATTGAAGCTATTTGAAGAACTGTCCACATTTACTTTTCGTCAGCCAACAGGATGAGTAGGCCTAATGAACAGCAAAAGCACTAGCCTATGTCAATCTACTATCTCCCATAGTGCAAAAGTCAACCTATTCTATTCTGTGTGAGAAATAAATATTCCAAACATAGTCTGGGACAGATAGATCCCAAATGACTACAACCACTAGCATCCCCAAAACTTTTTCATGCAATGTGGCTGCCGTAACAGATCAGAACGTTTATCTTAAAATGTTGATAAACTATTATGCTATTTCTTCACATTATAAGCACAGCAATGTGTACATGGTATTAGGCTATAAGCGTGAATGTTCCATTAGCGGAAAACACCATTATCAAAAGTGACCGCAAATGCAATTATGCATGTAATGCTTTTATTATAAAGGTGCATTTTTATGGTAAATTATCTTTTCCAAACTTGAAACTCACACGCTGGTTATATATGCCAGTTATTAATATGCTTAATTAATGTGCTAAATTTAAAAAAAGTTATTTTGCAATTTTAGTTGTGATACAAACCATATTAAAACATATAGGCCTATTGGCTAGGCTACATGAGGTGTGCGACTATGATTAGAAAAAGTCGCAAAAAAAGGCATTGGGCATCATTGGGCATCATTCCCAAGTGATAATATATAATTCACAAGTGATAGGCTAATATTGTCAACCATCAGACGATTCTTGATTTAATCTTGTCTTTAAATATACTAAATAATATATGTGTGTGAATTTTTTATTTATTTAGAATGGACCATTATCATGCACCTGTATCGAAACGAGGCAGCGGGAGAAAATACATGTCATCTATGCACTTAAATAGCGAATGGAGGATGCTTTTCCCCGTGGTTTATTTTCATGCCAGCCAGGTAGGCTATAATCCTGCTGTAAATATAAGCAATGTGCTTAATATTAGGAAAGTTCAGAAATAGATATAGTAGGCCTAGCCTATAGAAAGCTGATGGGATCCTCCTCTTTTTATTAGCGGCCATCACTCTGTTTTCTCCCGCAATTGCATAGCCTATAGAAATGTTGCGCAACATGAGCTCATGAGCTCTCATGAAGTGTTTGATTAGATTTTTGAATACATTTTCATTGAAGTCAAGAGTGATTAGAGGGACAATGGAGTGCTGAGTCTATTGTAGTTAGCACGTTTGGTAGGCTACTAATGACCAGCAGCAGCATCAGAGCTTGGAGAAGCCTAATTACAGTGACTATACAGTCATGTGGAATTTGACTGCCTTCATGACACGTGACCGCCAGTGTGGCGGTAATACGTCACCGCTTCAGCCCTAGACCTGACTAAGATCCACCTTGGATCGAAACATTGTCACTATTAAAAGGTGCTATTAGGAGCCTTACATTGCCTCTCTAACTAACACATGTGGGCCTCTCTCTCCCCTATGTTTGACTGTATGAATATGTCTTATTCAGGCTGTGTGAAGTGAAACATGACTTAGCTTTAACTAACCCATGATTCCCACTCTCTCTCCTCTCCCCCAGAGTTGCTGTATAACCTGACAGCTGATGTGGATAAGAGACAGAGGAGCCAGCCTTCTAGAGTGTACTTGGTTCAGAACGGAGCCCAGATGAGCTCTGTGAGCAACGAACTCAGTCTGAACATCAACACAGTGGAGTGCCAACAATACACTGCATACGTTAAGGTGAGTTCCTAGACCTCAGTCATATGAGGGAGTCAGTCATATTGCTTTCACCTGGATTCACCTGATCAGTCTTTGTCTTGGAAAGAGCTGGTGTTCCTAATGTTTTGTACACTCAGTGTAGCAAAATGCTTGTGTTTCTAGCTCCGACAGCGCAGTAATATCTAACAATTTCACAACATATACCCAATACACACAAATCTAAGTAAAGGAATGGAATTAAGAATATATAAATATATGGATGAGCAATGTCAGAGCGGCATAGACTAAGATAAAGTAGAATATAATACAGTATATACATATGATTAATGCAAAATATGTAAACATTATTAAAGTGACTAGTGTTCCATTTATTAAAGTGGCCAGTGATTTTCAAGTCTATGTATATAGCCTCTAATGTGCTAGTGATGGCTATTTAACAGAAGCTGCTTTTCAGTCTTTCTGTCCCAGCTTTCATGCACCTGTACTGACCTCGCCTTCTGGATGATAGCGGGGTGAACAGGCAGTGGCTTGGGTGGTTGTTGTTCTTGATGTGTGTGGTTGCATGTGTGTATGACAGTTCAACAGTCTGTTTGAGTGGTATTTGACTGTAGCCTGCTGGGTCAGGTCAAAGGTGACAGGCAGTCGGTCATAATGGTTCATAAAACCACTGTTTACTTTCAGACTGTGCTGTCATCTCCAAATGGGTAGAAACCATAGACATTGAAACCAGTTGATAGTAATAGCGCTGACGTCATCCACGTATTCTTAGGGAAAACTCCCGATGGCGCATGAAGCCGGAAGTATTTGAATTTGAAGCGCTCAAAGGATCATGGCCGATGTAGTCATTTTCATTTTGTCTGAGAGAGTAAACCCAATGCTGCAAGATGACGTCGCCGTCAATAACGGAAGCCTTGGACATAAACAGTCGTAAACCAACCGATCACAACTCGGTTAGGCTAGATTGGATTTATATATAAATTATACAATTATTTTATCTTGATTCTGTATTTTTATATAATTGTAGGCTATCTTTATCATTTGTGCAACCGCTCTGTCATCCTCTGTTCTCCGCTCTGTCATCCTGTGTTCTCCACTTTGTCATCTTCTGTCGTCCTCTGTTCTCCGCTCTGTCGTCCTCTGTTCTCCGCTCTGTCATCCTGTGTTCTCCACTTTGTCATCTTCTGTCGTCCTCTGTTCTCCGCTCTGTCGTCCTCTGTTCTCCGCTCTGTCATCCTGTGTTCTCCACTTTGTCATCTTCTGTCGTCCTCTGTTCTCCGCTCTGTCGTCCTCTGTTCTCCGCTCTGTCGTCCTCTGTTCTCCGCTCTGTCGTCCTCTGTTCTCCGCTCTGTCGTCCTCTGTTCTCCGCTCTGTCGTCCTCTGTTCTCCGCTCTGTCGTCCTCTGTTCTCCGCTCTGTCGTCCTCTGTTCTCTGCTCTGTCATCCTGTGTTCTCCACTTTGTCATCTTCTGTCGTCCTCTGTTCTCCGCTCTGTCGTCCTCTGTTCTCCGCTCTGTCATCCTGTGTTCTCCACTTTGTCATCTTCTGTCGTCCTCTGTTCTCCGCTCTGTCGTCCTCTGTTCTCCGCTCTGTCATCCTGTGTTCTCCACTTTGTCATCTTCTGTCTTCTGTCGTCCTCTGTTCTCCGCTCTGTCGTCCTCTGTTCTCCGCTCTGTCATCCTGTGTTCTCCACTTTGTCATCTTCTGTTGTCCTCTGTTCTCCGCTCTGTCGTCCTCTGTTCTCCGCTCTGTCGTCCTCTGTTCTCCGCTCTGTCGTCCTCTGTTCTCCGCTCTGTCGTCCTCTGTTCTCCGCTATGTCGTCCTCTGGCAGCCCCATAGACATTGGTCAGCCACTCCATCTACTCTTGACAGGCTTTTTGACTCCGCACTCTCATCTGGATAGCACACCACACCCCCTTAGGTGCACGTGTAAAGAGCGTGCCTGAGGGAACGAGCATCCTCGTAGCCTGCTGATCCGTGATTGGTCTGTGTCAGCATGTGTGACAAAAAATGTACTAGTCAGAATGGATCACTATTTAATTAAATATCTTGAACTTTAAAATAATTCACCGTGGGGATCGAACTTGATTATAGTTTAAAAGAAATAGAGCCCAAAATGGCAGGCCCCCCCCCCCCCCCCCCCCCCCCCCCAAAAAAAAAGTTGGCCGTTCTGGTGATCGTAATTTACATAGGCATTCTAGGGCAGACTATGGCTTTTGGCACCGCTAGGTTGAAACGCAGTAGCCGACCAGCAGAGCTTGTGACTTCACGCTCCAGATGGACAGAGGGGGCCTTGTAGGAACAGGAGGCAGAAAAGTAATCTATTACACAGACAACATAGCTAAGGTGCAGGGAAATATGTGACTTAAATTGGAGAAAGAACCCTCCGCATTCACTGTTGAGCCATGCAAATTTCAGTCATTTAATTTCCAAGCTTTCTGTCACAGTAGTAAACCTTTGTCACTATTCTCAGATAGTATAGCCTAGAACTCCAACGAAGCCTATTTTTAAACTACGTTTTAATGACTGCAATTTGCATGGATCTTAATGTACAGACGAAAGCTTCTCGTACTCAGTAAAAACAGTAGACAGACGCTCCATTGTCACTTCATAAGTAGTAGTTACTTTATGGTAGCCAGCTGATTCAGAAGCGGCAATAGAGCGGACCTATGTCCTGAGATTTGAGGGCGTACATTTATGTCTCACCTCCTGCTAATGGGGACCAGAGGTCCCACCCCACACGGAGCCGGTACATTTTACTGGCATTCTTTACAGTGGACCCCAGGCTCATTTCTCCCTGGGAGGCTGAGCCCGACTGAACTATGCAGTGAAAGGATCTGTCATTATAATGCTAGCCTTCTCTTCATCTCTCTCTCAGCCCTGTGATAAGTGTACTTAAGTGATAATACCTGAGAAGCCAGTGTTTGGAGGATATATTGGCATGGGTGTGTAGTATATCCTCCAATATATCCTCTAAACACCGGCTTCGATGGCATTATCACTTTTATACAACGGGTTACCAACATATTCAAATAATAATTGACATATTTTCAATTTAAAACTTTATTTTATTGAATTGATCATACTATTTCATCCTTCCACAAGATATAGTCCTGACACAAATCTAGGGTTGCTACCCAAGCCAGCTGGACGTTCGTTCTATCGGTTCGGTTCCCAGAGATGTGTCTGTTCTGTGCCTATGGACGCAACCCATAATTTAACACTGTAATCAGACAGAGCATAAACTGTTAGCTTCAACTGTGTAAATTGTAGGTATGCAATAAGAAGTATTGTATTGTTAATTCCCAAAGTAAACATGTTCAACATCTATACAGCAATATCTCTATTTTTGTGCATCCCAAAAGGCACCAGATTCCCTTTATAGTGCTCTCATTTTGACCAAAGCCCTATGTGGGGCCCTAAGTGCACTATAAAGGGAATAGGGTGCCATTTGGGACTCAACCTCTGTGTTTCTGGGTGGGCAGTAGTGTACTGTAGATTAGCTTTGACATCTGGTGTGTGCCACGTACGTAACTAACTGGCATCTCTCTGGCACTGTGTGCTTTAATGTACTAGCAGGGATAAACACTCTTCCAGTAATACTGAGAGTGGGATTCATCAGGCCAGAACCACATGTCATGATAGAGTTGAGCTGTGTAGTAGAATAGAACAGAACTTTGTTTAAAAACATTGGCAATGTACAATTGTTTGATTAACCAGAGATGAGAGGAACACTTATTCTGCTTTGTGGAGTTAAATAGTGTTCAAAATGTGATGCAAGAATTACACTTCCAAAATAACCTCTTGGATATAGCATTATTTATAGTCAATGAATTACTATTTAAAGGTGTGACATATTGTTATAAACTTCCAATATAACCTTTTGTATTTCACTTTCTGTGACATTTATTTTCGCATTACATTTTTTATTAGATTCGCTTGACACCTTTTAAAAAAATATATTAAAAAAACACACACACACACACACACACACACACACACACACACACACACACACATACATGCATATTCATACACAACCACATACTCTTACATATTTTGTGTGAAGAAATGTTGAGTCTGAATTAGCTTATTGTAGGTTTAAAGAGGAGTGTGTAGGCTCAGCACATGTACCCATGAGGTAGTGTAGTGGTTATTGTTGGATTGAAGGGGTATATTTTCCTGACTTTGTTGTGTGGGGTAAGGAACACAGATGTGTGAACAAGGAATAGACACTGCTTCTATACAGTTCTATAGATTAGTTAAATAAAGGTTACATTTTAAATGTAAATCACCACCACAAGCCAACCAAAGAATCAGTGCACTCACCCATCTTCGCTAGCTCAGAATCCCGCACAAGTAGAATTCCAACCTAACCACACCAGACTGCTTAGACTACTAGAGTGATCATGGCTTTCAGTCTGACCTTTGATACTGTACATATGATTGAGGGAAATGGAGGGGAGAAAAATATTATAGTATAGAGATTATAGGGATTACACACTTTAATCTAATCCTCTAAGTGTTTGTTTGTGACTCTGAGAAAAGACTGAAGAGAGAGATGCCCATTCTATCATTTATCTTGTTAAAGTGTGTGCCCACATGAGCCAGGCCTTCTATTTGCTGGTTGAGGTATGCTAATGGTAAACAGCTGGTGCCCATCTACATCCTCCGGGAGACCCTGCCTCATGCACATATGGCTAAAACACAGGATCCCACTATTAGAGGTTAACGTCACAGCAGAGCAGGGTGGTGTCATTTCAAATGGAACTGGTTGGGTGGGTGTGTGAACTCCACCACGCTGTCTGTCGCTGGCTCCGGTGGGTGATGCAATGGAAAACCTAGCTGTAGCTGTGTTTGGGGTTGACTGACTGGCTCTGACCATGCCTGGTGTATGACTGGTAGGGGTAGCAGTCCATGTCATGAGCTATTTTAAGATATTTAAGTTGCTTGAACAGTACTGTATCTCGGCATGACTGTCCATGGATAGACATGGCAGTTTATCAATCCTGCTCAGTAAAAAACAAAGATGTTATTTCTGTTTCAGCCTAAACATTATTATAATAGCTGTTCATTCACTGCTATAAATAGTTTCTGGGGAATGTTGGCACAAGCCAAAGGACAAAGGAAAAACAGATTATTTTACACAGATGGACCTGATTTGGATGAATCAGTTGATCAATTCATCTTCAGGCTAACTTTCTGATCTAACTTGTAATGGACAGTGTACAAATGGACTAAGAAAGATTAGAAACCACAGGGCAATTCTTCACAACCCTACATCTGAGGCACATATCAGGAATGACCACTCACTCAGTTAATCACACAATATTATGGAATGCGAGTTAAATAATAGTGAAATAATAACATGTTTTTTATAAAGCAATTCCTAAAATTATATAAGTCTTTCATGTTGATAATTTTAAACATGTTTTGGTTGGCGGGTGAACGGTTATGGAAAGGCATACCAGACCTCCAGATGGACTTTGTTTGGTTATTTTTAGCTAAATAAACTACACACTGTGTATTTACCTCAGTCATACCTCACATTCTAGAGAGGGAAAACAGGATTGTTATAATGATGAATGCTGAATGATTTGGGTGGTTGAAATGACTGGGGGGGGGGGGGATGCATGTGTGCGTGCTGAATGATGTGGGTGCTTGAAATAAGCAGTAGGGTCCAGGAGGCTGTGTATACTTGAGTGAGTGATTACAAGAGCTGAGAGCTAGAGAAAAACACCCATATTATTCTCTACCCTTCATTTTCAAGTCTCACGTTCAGGCATTTTCGTGCAATTGGCACATTATCTCTTTGTTTATTGTATCTGAGCTGACTGTACACCACCAGACACCCTTGAAAATGAATCGTGAAATAGCTTACAGGTTTGGCTCAGTATTCATCTACTTTTTGTATCTGGATATTATACTAAAGCTTAAGCAATCGTTGTCTTCAAGGAGCTGGAAAATCATATACTGTACTTTTAAACTTTTGACAGTTAGTCTAACTTTTTCTGATATGCCCATCAACTACCAATCAAGCATAGAAATAAAATGACTGTAATGGAAAAAAACGTTCATTCTATTTTCTATGTCTACTTCATTGGTACACACGGGATGGGATGTTACGAAGAGTGCGCATTAACCAAGCTAGCTCCAGCAGTTGTCAGGCTGGAGGTCACTTTTCTCTGTGTCACTATGACATCTTCACTTTTTTACAGTTTTTTGGTCCTCTGTAGCTCAGTTGGTTGAGTGTGGCACTTGCAACGCCAGGATACTGGGTTCGATTCCCGGGAACACCCGTACGTAAAATGTGTGAACGTATGACTGTAAGTTGCTTTGGATAAAAGTGTCCGCTAAATGGCACATCTATTAACAGACAAATGTCCAGTGCTCATACCCAACTTTTCCCCCAGAAGAAGCTCCAAGAGGTCCAGACATCAGAATAGGTTGATGGATCTTTAAATACCCAATGGTGTCAGGACACTGTTAGAGGATATTCAATACTGCCAGCCAAGTAGGGCTCTCCCCAACAACAACAAAATTATTGGTCGACCGAGAGTCGTCTGTTTAAAACTTGTATTTTTCCATATATAGACACACCCTATGTTTGAATAAAATCAACTATATGTATGCTACTAAGCTTGTCTGATGCTTTAAACACTGCGTTTAAAATTGAAGACACTCAAATGACTAAAGAGTGAGCCAGAGATCATTATAACCCAACCAGAAGAAAACCTGTTCCTTACCCTCCTCACACTGCTGCTGGCCTTCACAGATTCTGCAATTACGCTCCTGAAGTTGCCGGCAATAGGCTACACCAGTGGTCGGCAACCTTTTCCATTTGGAGTGTCAAGTTATCGTACCATTTCTACTGATCTGCCTGCCAGTTATGATTTTCCTATGCACATTTTTGTGGAACAGTTTCATTTAATTTATAATAAAGTCTTCATATCGCAAAATCAATGTCATGTGATGAATCAAAATTCTGTCTACAGTACCAGTCAAAAGTTTGGACACACCTACTCATTCAAGGGTTTTTCTTAATTTTTACTATTTTCTACATTGTAGAATAATAGTGAAGACATCAAAACTATGAAATAACACATATGGAATCATGTAGTAACCAAAAAAGTGTTAAAGATATTTGAGATTCTTCAAAGTAGCCACCCTTTGCCTTGATGACAGCTTTGCACACTTTTGGCATTCTCTCAACCAGCTTCACGAGGAAAGATTTTCCATCAGTCTTGAAGGAGTTCCCACATATGCTGAGCACTTGTTGGCTGCTTTTCCTTCACTCTGCAGTGTAACGCATCCCAAACCATATCAATTGGGATGAGGTCGGGTGATTGTGGAGGCCAGGTCATCTGGTGCAGCACCAACACTCTCCTCCTTGGACAAATAGCCCTTACACAGCCTGGAGGTCTGTTCATGGGTTATTGTCCTGTTGAAAAACAAATGATAGTCCCACTAAGCGCAAACCAGATGGGATGGCGTATCACTGCAGAATTCTGTGGTAGCCATGCTGGTTAGGTTTTGCTTGAATTCTAAATAAATCACTGACAGTGTAACCAGCAAAGCACTCCCACACCATCACACCTCCTCCTCCATGCTTCACAGTGGGAACCACACATGCGGAGATTATCCATTCACCTATTCTGATCTCACAAAGACACGGCGGTTGGAACCAAAACTATCAAATTTAGACTCGTCAGACCAAAGGACAGATTTCCACCAGTCTAATGTCCATTGTTCGTGTTTCTTGGCCCAAGCAAGTCTCTTCTTCATATTGGTGTCTTTTAGTAGTAGTTTCTTTGCAGTAATTTGACCATGAAGGCCTGATTCACACAGTCTCCTCTGAACAGTTGATGTTGAGACGTGTCTATTACTTGAATTCTATGAAGCATTTATTTGGGCTGCAATCTGAGGTGCAGTTAACTCTAATGAACTTATCCTCTGCAGCAGAGGTAACTCTGGGTCTTCCTTTCCTGTGGCGGTCCTCATGAGACATTTTCATCATAGCTCTTGATGATTTTTGCGACTGCACTTGAAGAAACGTTCAAAGTTCTTGAAATGTTCCATATTGACTGACCTTCATGTCTTATTTGAGCTGTTCTTGCCATAATATGGACTTAGTCTTTTACCAAATAGAGCTATCTTCTGTATACCACCCCTACCTTGTCACAACACAACTGATTGGCTCAAACTCATAAAGAAGGAAAGAAATTCCACAAAGAAGAATATATTTAGATTTTAAATATATTTAGATTTGTTCAACACTTTTTTGGTTACTACATGATTCCATCATGTTATTTCATAGTTTTGATGTCTTCACTATTATTCTACAATGTAGAAAATAGTACAGAAATAAAGAAAACCCCTTGAATGAGTAGGTGTGTTCAAACTTTTGACTGGTACTGTAGATCCTCCTTGGAGAATGTAATGGAACTAATAGCCTGCTACGCTAGCTAGCTAGCTTCACCACTTCTCATGACCGCAAAGGACAGTGGCCCATAGCAAGGTTTCTGGACACATACTGTATGAATACTACAAAAGGGCTGTGAGATTGGCTTGTTGAAACATAAATGTGCATATGAGGATGGTTAGATTGCAGACGCTATAAACCTACCACCTGGTGTGATCACACAGACAGTTTGAGAAGTAGTGTCATCTGCCTAATAAAGCTATCCAGGAAGAGGAAGAGGCATGTTTACTGAGGACGTGAAACACACACTGTCATTTCCCATAGCCAAATGGGACGTCATCCAAAGTCGTAATAAGTGGAACACAGTTTAGTTTAGCCAGCTACATCATCAATATCACTGTTAACATTACACCACACCACTACACTATAAACTATCCATAGACAAATTATGTGCTCCCTCCACTTCTGTACTTTAGCAATATTAAAACACTGATAGACTGACTCCCAGAGACACCCCTGCCAGCCACATACACTTTGAGACCCAGAACATCAGCTCTGCGACTCACAGTTTGACTTCAGTATTCTACGTTTGTCCAGGGGGAGGATAAACATCAAGATTCAACAGTTAAGTTTAGGCATTCATTCAGAATGGGTAAGGGTTAAGGTTTGGGATAGGGTTAAAAAAGAAAAATGAATGCCTAGCACTGGGATATAACCCGCGACCCAAGAGCCGGAGCTCACGGCTTCTGCCCATCCACATCCCCCATCCACAATGCCCTAGCAAGCCACAAGCCTACTTGATGGTAATAGTGCTCACCGTTGCCCTTAGAGGCCAGTTTTGAAGGCATCTTCGACATCCTGGGGACCTGGAAGAACATCAAATATCGCCTTGGATCTCGAGTGACCTGGCTGCTCTGAGACCCAGAGTCTCAGCCCTCACTGGCACGTTAGCAGACAGAGCCAGAGCCACACGCTTCCACCACAACCACACTGCATGCTTTGTTTGCCTCCTTACACAGTTCTGCAGCAGTAAGACATTTTCAAATCCCTCGATGCCATTCAACTGGTTTCATTTACCGCAGGCCAAGAATGCTGATACAATAACACACACACACGTGTGCACACACATACAGCTATAGACACACACAAGCATAGAGAGGAAACTGATACAATGAATCCACATGGCAGGAGGAAGGTAATAGTGTCCAGCTGGTTTCTAAAGAAAGTCACGCCAGCTCCACTCTATTTATTCAGATTCAGAAAACTTCATTGTCCTCAGAGAGGCAATTCATCTTGCAGCAGTCATAAACAATAGGATGGAAAACATTAAAATGCATTGAGGCTGTCTCTCAAATGGCACTCTATTCGGCTCTGGTCAAAAGTAGTCCACTATATAGGGAGTCATTTGGGATTACATTTACGTTTAGCAGATGCTCTTATCCAGAGCGACTTACAGGAGCAATTAGGGTTAAGTGCCTTGCTCAAGGGCACATTGACAGATGTGTCGGCTGAGGGATTTGAACCAGCAACTTTTTGGTTACTTGCCCAACTCTCTTAATGGCTAGGCTAGTATAGTCAGAGGGATGTAGTCAGAACAGAGGGGGGCTACGTGAATAAATAAAGAGGAAAAATGTAATGTATCCTGCTCTTGGAGTATATCCTTTGATATACTGCACTGTCTGCAAGTATCAGTCTGGACAGAATTGAGTGGATTAGGCAATATTACAGCACTAGATTGTGCAGAGACAGAAGATGTTTAGCATACTGTTGAGGACTTCCCCATGTGGATTTGACAGCAGGGACTGGGACAATCCATGGGCCGTTCTCATCTCAGTCCCCGTTTAGGCGGACCCCTGGGGGTACTTGGCCTATCCACAGGGGTACTTGAAAAGCCTCATGAGACCACACGGTTACTGGTAAAATGCACATGAAACCATATGGTTACTGGTAAAATGCACATGAGACCATAGGGTAACTGGTAAAAGGCTCATGAGACCATAGGGTTACTGGTAAAATGCTCATGAGACCATAGGGTTACTGGTAAAATGCTCATGAGACCATAGGGTTACTGGTAAAATGCTCATGAGACCATAGGGTTACTGGTAAAATGCTCATGAGACCATAGGGTTACTGGTAAAATGCACATGAGACCATAGGGTTACTGGTAAAATGCTCATGAGACCATAGGGTTACTGGTAAAATGCTCATGAGACCATAGGGTTACTGGTAAAATAAACATGAGACCATAGGGTTACTGGTAAAATGCACATGAGACCATAGGGTTACTGGTAAAATGCACATGAGACCATAGGGTTACTGGTAAAATGCTCATGAGACCATAGGGTTACTGGTAAAATGCACATGAGACCATAGGGTTACTGGTAAAAGGCTCATGAGACCATAGGGTTACTGGTAAAATGCACATGAGACCATAGGGTTACTGGTAAAATGCACATGAGGGGGTACTTCAAGTGTTACTCCGGGCAGAGCAAAATTTAGTTGGTGGTACGGTAACCAAAAAAGAACCACTGCAATAGAACACTAAATTTAAAAGGTTTCCTGGATGGCTCTTGTACTGGCTAGATAGCTGCCACTTAATCTCACCACACACACACGCAGTATGTGGTGGCCAACTCTGACCGGAGTGAAGACTCTCTGCCCACTATGTTTCCCTCTAACCACTGAAAAGGAAACTCAAGTGATGTAGAAAGGAAGGAAATCTTCTCAACGAAATGTTGGCTATGGGGAGCAGTTTGGAGTAAAAAACTAACTGTAGCTCTCGCTCACAATTAAAAGCTGATGATTTATTTTTTCTTTAGATGAGAAACATGACTTTTTAGCCATAGATATAGAACATTGTTTATTATCTACGTCAATGTCCTTCATCAGAAAACGTAGGTTAGTTGATAGACCGCTGCGCCACTCGGGAGCCTAAGGCACTGCATCTCAGTGCTAGAGGCTCACTACAGACCCTGCTTCAATCCCGGGCTGTATCACAACCGGCCGTGATCGGGAGTCCCATCGGTTAGGTGTTGGTTTGGCCGGGGTAGGACGTCATTGTAAATAAGAATTTGTTCTTAAGTGACTTGCCTAAATAAATAAAAAATATTGATACTATGGACAACATGAGATCACACCTGTTCTCTTCTTCCCCTCTTGACTAGGACAGGATCAGATGTGTGTTCTCTGATTACAGGCTGTGATTAGAGTTCGGGCCATTAAAACGTTAGTAGAACGGAGTATAGCCTATAGTTTCTGAACAAATGGTTATGGTTAACAGATGGTCACAAAGGTGCTGAATGTTTTACATTGGGACTCATCCTTTAAAAAAATTTAAAAAAAATTAACCTTTATTTAACTAGGCAAGTCAGTTAGGAACAAATATTATTATCTTATTTACTGTACATTATCTTATTTACTGTATTTACTGTACAATGACGGCCTACACCGGCCAAAGCTGGACGACGCCGGGCAAACTGTGCGCTGCCCTATGGGACTCCCAATCACGGCCGGTTGTGATACAGCCTTTCTCCGAGCCAGGACAGGATCAGATGTGTGTTATCAAATCACGTTTATTTGTCACATGCGCTGGATACAACAGGCCTTACAGTGAAATGCTTACTTACAAGCCCTTAACCAACAATGCTTTAAGAAAATAAATACAAATATATGTTAAGTAAAAAATTGAAAATAAAACAAATAATTAAACAGCAGCAGTAAAATAACAAGCAGGGCTATATACAGGGGGTGCGGTACAGAGTCAATGTGCGAAGGCAGGGGTTCGTTTTCGGTAATTAAGGTCATATATACATGTAGGTAGAGTTAGATGTACATGTAGGTAGAGACTATGCATAGATTATAAACAGAGAGTAGCAGCAGCGTAAAAGAGGGGTCTAGGTAGCCCTTTGATTAGCTGTTCAGGATTCTTATGACTTGGGGGTAGAAGCTGTTAAGAAGCCTTTTGGACCTAGACTTGGCACTCCGGTACCGCTACCGTGCAGTAGCAGAGAGAACAGTCTGACTAGGGTGGCTGGAGTCTTTGACAATTTTTACGGCCTTCCTTTGACACCGCCTGGTATAGAGGTCCTGGATAACAGGAAGCTTGGCCCCAAGCTTATGTACTGGGCCGTACGCACTACCCTCTGTAGTGCCTTGCAGTCGGAGGCCGAGCAGTTGCCATACCAGGCAGTGATGCAACCAATCAGGATGCTCTCGAAGTGCAGGAGATCATTTCAGATTTGTTACAGTAGTACAGTATGTACTGTAATTCTAAATGATATTTTTGTTTTTCCCAGAGTGCTTTGGTTTGTAAAAATGATTATTTGTCCAATCAGACCAGACTCAGACAAGTGGAAATCAAAAGCTTCCTGTTTATGTTTCGGTAAATCATTATCAAGACAGGAAGTTCATTTCTCAAAAACAGGAAGTCTTCAAACTCTTGTTGTCATGTAAAAACAGCAACAAAGAACGTCATTAGCTACTGTTGATATAGAATTTGAGTACACTTATTGTTTTAAAGCCTACGGGTATAAAAAGCATTCTAATGTTATCGTGCATTGTAAGAATTGTTTTTTGATCAACATTAACACTAGCACCTCCCAGACTTTAAGGGATATTTTGGGATTTTGGCGATTACTAACCCTAACCCTTTATCTACTTCCCCAGAGTCCGATGAACTCCTGGATACCATTTTTATGTCTCTGTGTCCACTATGAACAAAGTTAGAGGTCGCTTCGCAAGCCAATGCTAACTAGCGTTAGCGCAATGACTTTAGGGCTATGGGTATCTGCTAGCATGTTAATAGATAAGTAGGGGCGGCAGGTAGCCTAGTGGTTAGAGCGTTGGGCCAGTAACCGTAAGGTTGCTAGATCAAATCCCTGAGCTGACAAGGTAAAAATCTGTCATTTTGCCCCTGAACAAGGCAGGGACCTTGTTCCTAGGCTGTTCTTCCCCTGTTCCTAGGCTGTCATTATAAATAAAAATGTGTTCTTAACTGACTTGCCTAGTTAAATAAATAAAAATAAATAAAAGATAAACATAGAATTCCAGTCAATGTGCGAATGCTAGTTAGCATTGGCTGGTGAAACTACCTCCAACTTTGTTCATACTGGAGCCACTGTATGATGGTACAGTATTTCTTAGAAGCAGGACATTAGATACCCCAGCATCTCTGGTTTAGCTGCAAATGAACTTCCTGTGTAGAGTGGCTGCCGAGAAAGTGATTGAAGCCATGCTTCAGCCGGCCGCAGCCCCCATACACACACACAAACTTGCACACGTGCGTGCGTATGTTGCTTCCATAAAAGGAACGGCTCTGAATCCTCATTTTCTTCAGCAGCACTAGAAGCTACAGTTGTTCTGCTTTGTGTGTGTCCTTAACGTGACTCCACACTGTCGAGGCAGTGGGACCCAGTAACACGGAAGGCCTGCCAGGGTCTTCCCTGGGGATAGGGGATAGGTGAACAAGGTGATTGGCAGGCACTGGAAATTTTGGAATTCTCAGGGATTCTGGAATTCTGAGAATGGGGAAGCAGCAGTGGAACACTATTTTTAATTAAGAAGCTCTCCGTTTCGTCTTAAAAGTTCCACAATTCCCTCATATTTCAGTCTTTTAAGGCGCTCTCAGTCCACACTTGGTGAATTGCTAGGAGCGTGAAAAATGGGAAGTCGTCCCAAAGTGGATGACATAATAAAAGAGGAAATAGTTTTGGACTTAATTCTCCAAACATCAAACAGGCATGTTATGTACAGATGTAGGATCCTAATTTGAGCTAATTTGCTACAGCAGGAAAATAATCCTGCAGCAACAGGAAATGTGTATTATAATAAATTGTCATTTTTAGCAGGGGTTGATTCATTTTTCATTACCGCAAATCAAGTTTGACATTTTAAAGTGGAAATGTTAAACCTTAGAAGTCTTTTTAAACCTCATATACACTGCAAGTTTGCATTTCCTTCTGAGCAGGAAAAATCTCAGCAACAAAAGATTGATCAAATGTACATCTTACATCTGTAGTGACTTAAAAAAATACAACTGTGCAGCTTACAGTGTTAGGGAACTGTTTGTTTTGTGTGTTAGTGAAGATGTACAGCTGTGTTGAGCTATTCCTTTGTAGTTGGTTTGTTCTCGAGGCTCACTGTGTGTTGAATGTTTTCACTTCCATGACAACCTTGTAGTTAGATATCTACATTGGGATGAATATCTAAAGCTCTTCATTTGTTGACAGAATGTACAAATAGTAAAAACAGGGAGGGTTTTAGTGTGTTTGAAGCAGAAAATGCGTGTGTGTGTGTGTGGAGTGCGTGTGTGTCTTTATGAATCCCAGCTGTATTTTAACTGTCTCAGGGTCAGGTCCTGAATGCCTTTTACATGATGTGTGCTGAGCTCATAAAGGTTTACTGTAATTTGTGTTTACATGCACACACACACATACTGCCATTGTTTCAGAAAGCAATTAAACCATTCCCTCTCCTATTCTCTTATGCCCATAAGCATTAAGGTCATGTACTGTATGTGAGCATGTGAACTTCAGGACCCGTATTCAAAAAACGTCCCACAGAAGGAGTGCTGATTTAGGATCAGTTTTGCCTTTTTGATAATATTAAATATGATTACATGGACAGCGGGGACTGAATTTATAAGGAAGTGTAAAGGAGATGTAGTACCCACTGTGACTATTAAAACCTACCCTAACCAGAAACCATGGATAGATGGCAGCATTTGCGCGAAACTGAAAGCGCGAACAACTGCATTTAACCATGGCAAGCTGACTGGGAATATGGCAGAATATAAACAGTGTAGTTATTCACTACAAGGCATTCAAACAAGCTAAACGTCAGTATAGAGATAAAGTGGAGTCGCAATTCAACATCTCAGACACAAGACACTGTATGTGGCAGGGACTACAGACATTCATGGACTACAAAAGGAAAACCAGCCACGTCGCCGAGACCGACGTCTTCCGGACAGGCTAAACACATTCTTCGCACGCTCTGAGGATAACACAGTGCCACCGACGCGGCCCGCTACTAAGGACTGTGGGCTCTCCTTATCCGTGGTCGCCGTGAGTAAAACATTTAAATGTGTTAACCCTCGCAAGGCTGCTGGCCCAGATGGCATTCCTAGCCGTGTCCTCAGAGCATGTGCAGACCAGCTGACTGGCGTGTTTACAGGCATATTCAATCTCTCCCTATCCCAGTCTACTGTCTCCACATGCTTCAAGATGGCCACCATTGTTCCTGTACCCAAGAAGGCAAAGGTAACTGAACTAATTGTCTACCGCCCATAGCACTCACTTCTGTCATCATGAAGTGCTTTGAGAGACTAGTCAAGGATCATATCACCTCCACCTTACCTGACACCCTAGACCCACTTCAATTTGCTTACCGCCCCAATACAGTAGGTCCACAGACGATGCAATCACCATCACCCTGCACACTGCTCTGGCCCACCTGGACAAGAGGAATATATATGTAAGAATGCTGTTCATTGACTATAGCTCAGCATTCAAAACCATAGTACCCTGAAAAGCTCATCATTAAGCTTGAGGCCTTTGGTTTGAACCCCTTCCTGTGCAACTGGGTCCTGGATTTCCTGACTGGCCGCCCCCAGGTGGTGAAGGTAGGAAACATCTCCACTCCTCTGATCCTCAACACTGGAGCCCCACAAGGGTACGTGCTCAGCCCCCTCATGTACTCTCCGTTCACCCATGACTGTGTGGCCAAACACACCTCCAACTCAATCATCAAGTTTGCAGACACAACAACAGTAGTAAATTTGATTACCAACGATGATGCGACAGCCTATAGGGAGGAGGTGAGGGCTCTGGGAGTCTAGTGCTTGGAAAACAACCTCTCATTCAACATCAACAAAACAAAGGAGATGATCGTGGACTTCAGGAAAAAGGGGGGTGCACCCTTTGCTATCTACATCGACGGGACCGCAGTAGAGAAGGTGGAAAGCTTCAAGTTCTTTGGCGTATACATCACTGACAAACTGAAATGGAACACCCATACAGACAGTGTGGTGAAGAAGGCACAACAGAGCCTCTTCAACCTCAGGAGGCTAAAGAAATGTGGCTTGTCACCTAAAACCCTCAAACTTTTACAGATGCACAATTGAAGCATCCTGTTAGGCTGTATCACCGTCTGGTACGGCAACTGCACCGCCCGCAACCGCAAGGCTCTCTAGAGGGTGCTGCGTTCTGCCCAACGCATTACCGGGGGCAAACTACCCGCCCTCCAGGACACCTACAGCACCCTATGTCACAGGAAGGCCAAAATGATCATCAAGAATATCAACCACCCAAGCCACTGCCTGTTCACTACGCTATCATCCAGAAGGCGAGGTCAGTACAGGTGCATCAAAGCTGGGACCGAGAGACAGAAGCTGCTTTTCAATCTCAAGGCCATCAGACTGTTAAATAACCATCACTAGTACATTAGAGGCTGCTGCCCTATATACATAGACTTCAAATCACTGGCCACTTTAAGGAATGGAACACTAGTCACTTTAATAATGTTTACATATCTGGCATTACTCATCTCATATGTGTATACTGTTTTCTATACATCTACAGTATCTTAATCACTTAATAATGTTTACATATCTTGCATTACTCATCTCATATGTATATACTGTATTCTATACTATTCTACTGTATCTTAGTCTGTTCTGCTCTGACATCGCTCGTCCATATGTGTATATAGTCTTAATTCATTCCTACTTAGATTTGTGTGTATTGGGTATATGTTGTGTAATTTGTTAGATATTACTTGTTAGATATTACTGCACTGTCGGAGCTAGAAGCACAAGCATTTCATTTGTAGGGTGCCGTTTGGGATGCAACCATACAATAGTCCCTAATGGGAACCACTGCTGTGATGAGCCCAGGGGCTGTTGCTTTAGAGAGGGTAGTGTTAGGTAGGTTACTTAGTGATGTGCAATGTTTGTGGGGGGAGGATTTCTATGCTCGGATTTCGAAAGGAGTTTGTGCGCGTACTTGCATGCATACGTTTGTGTGTGTGTTGTGACGGAATGTTATGTGTTGTTGTGTCAAGAGTGGGAGGTAGATAGTTCTGTATGCTGGACTAGCCTCCTGGGACAACTTCATAGATGGTTCACATTTCCTGTTGAACACACACACACACAGATGGTACATGTTCCTGCTGTTGAAGTTATATTCCTCTAAAGCAGGAACACTTCCAATGTTCCCTTCTAATTCCCTTCTTCAGTCAGGCAGAGGATAGGTCCCAAATTGTACCCCATTAGTACCCCAGTACTTTTGACCATGGCCAATAGGGCTCTGGTCAAAAGAAGTTCACTGGATACAGCTGTAGGATCTTAATTTGATCCAGTTTTCTACAGCAGGAAAATAATACTGCAGCAGCAGGATAATAATCTTGCAGCAACAGGAAATGTGAATTATTATGTGGATTATTGTTAATGGAACTTGTTTGTAGGGGTTGATACATTTTTCGTAAAAGTAAATCAAGTCTGACATTTTAAAGGCTTAATTACAAACTTTGGAAGCATTTTTAAACCTTGAATACACTACAAGTTTCCAAATTCTCAGCAACAGAAGAGTGATCAAATTAAGATCCTACAACTGTAGTGAATCGGGTGCCATTTGGGACAGAGTTTTGTCCTGTTTATCTTGCTATGGTAAAACAGTTACTGCAGCACCCATGATATTTAACATCAACTAGAGGTCAGAACTTATCTTATATTTCTCTTTAATGCTCCTTGTTATCACAACAAATATCACAGACACAAAAGCCTAGTGTTTGAAAGGAGGAGAAACGTGCATATCAACTTGAGAGAAACTATTGCTTTTCATTTGAACTATTGATCTATGAGTATGGAGTATGGTAGTTTTCTTGTCGTCATCATCATTTAAAAGATGACCTGTCATGTACAGTAACATTAGCCATTATGTACGCTAGGGTAATTAAATGTCATGTAGGGACATTAAACCTAACCGCTATAAAGATAAGCACTGGAAATACCACAATAACTGGGATGGCATCGCATTTCGACAGGAGTGTGTGTGTGTTGGCATGACATCTATCCAGTGAAAAATCCGTTGTTCGTCAGTATGATTTGTTTGGTGAAAACAAAGTGCTTCTGTACACAGAGTCATGCATCAAGAATGAGAACCCACCCGTGAATTATTATGGGGTTCAAGTTGGTGCGTTAACCTGCAGTGTGATCTGAGAAATGTTTCCACCTCTACTTCATCTAACACCATGCCAGAGTAGACTCAGCTATTCTCTCCTGGCTGAGTCTACTGAAGTAGAAGGGTAGAGTAAGGGTCTGTGCCAAGGCTGGTGCCTAATATAACTTATAACATTGAAAAAGTAATAACATTCAAACTAATATCTGGAAGGAAGAAATGTTCGGTGGCTGATGTTGAATGGTATGATTATTGTCAATCTCCTTCTCTTCCTTCTCGTCCACCACTACCACACTATTATCCCTTCAAGCTTCCCCACCAATCATGTCCTTTCCTTTAGAGACTATTATATTGGTTCCATATGAGGATTGGGACCAGCTGAAGCCTGTCCTAGCCTCACCAGTAACCTGTAGCAGACCTGGCTTCAAATACTATTTGAAATCATTTAAAATTATTTAGTTTGGCTTGATTGAGCTTGCCTGGCTGATGGAACCAATAGACATGTTAAAAAGGTGCAAATCCCTCACATCTGGCATACTGAGGCAGGCTGAAGGAAATGCTGAAAGTACTTAAAATATTTAAAATAGTATTTGAACCCAGGTCTGGCCAGTAGTAGATATCTGGTAAAGAACTTAAGACTGGCCTGGGCCAGGTCAGGAAGGGTCTGACTCTTGCCTCACTCCTCTGGGAGGCAATGCGAAGACGAAGCCAGATAAGATGCTTAACTAACCTATGTCCCCCATATGTGTGAGTTGTTAACGGAAATACTTGGCATGAGATATTTCAAATAGTGTCGACCTTCTTTAGCACCTCAGAGGGAGTGAGTCCCATGAATCACTCAGTTTATTTCCACTAACCCCATTCACAAGATCACCGTGGAGATATTTACTTCTTCAGTTTCTCCAGCTGTTCTTGTATGGCTGTTTGTTTTAACCAATATTAAGGCTACTCCTGGAATAGGAAGTGCTTTCAATGTTGAATCTCCATTAAGCATGATTTTTTTTTGTCCAGGTCTATATTATGCTTAATCTGGTCTGGAAAACCGTCTCGTAAAGGTGTATTTGAATTGAAACTTTCAGTTACTACTATTCATTAGAAACAAGCTGAATTGTAGACAGGAAATAAATAATATATCAACTCAAACATGCACTTCCCTTGCTCTGCCCTTTAAAGGAAGGTGTGTGTGTGTGTGTGTGTGTGTGTGTGTGTGTGTGTGAGAGAGGGTCAGAGCTTTGAAAAGGCTGACATCATCCTCCCCGCACCCACTGTGACGGAGAGAGGGAGAGTGAGAACATGAAGGGGAGGCTATTTGAATTGAAACTTTCAGTTACTACTATTCATTAGAAACAAGCTGAATTGTAGACAGGAAATAAATAATATATCAACTCAAACATGCACTTCCCTTGCTCTGCCCTTTAAAGGAAGGTGTGTGTGTGTGTGTGTGTGTGTGTGTGTGTGTGTGTGTGTGTGTGTGTGTGTGTGTGTGTGTGTGTGTGTGTGAGAGGGTCAGAGCTTTGAAAAGGCTGACATCATCCTCCCCGCACCCACTGTGACGGAGAGAGGGAGAGTGAGAACATGAAGGGGAGGCTTGGGGTGCTGCCATCTTGCTGATCAGATTTGCATGTGAGCAGTGGCGGTTCTATATGTCTATGACACAATGTAATCACAGTATTATGAATGAATTGTGGTTTATTTGGTAGCATTTCGTAGTGTGACGGATTTTACTAATTGCGTTAGTACTGTACAAAGTTAGAGGTGTGCTATTTGATAGATTCCCCTGCTCCCCCTACCTCGGGCTTCCAGTGGGGAGACCTGAGGTCAACCTACCCCTGCCCCCCTCCCCCCCTTGTACTTCTGAGAGGGAGACTTTTGCAGGCAGTAGCCTGCCTAGCTCACAAACTAGAATCAAGGGCGCCTACTCCGACAAGGTTAATTGACCCACAGTCCCACACGGTGACCTGATATCATTGACGTGATGTGCAAATGAGCGATAGAAAACAGATCGCCCAAATGTCACCATTCCGATTTTTTGGTGCGGGTGCCCCGTGCTGCCCCTGGCAAGATGCCACCCTGAGCGGCTGCCCATGTCGCCTATACCTAAATCCGCCACTGCATGTGAGTGTGTGAGAGAAGTTCCCGGGCTTAATGTCACGATTGTCGTCGGGAGAAGGAGAAGAGGACCAAAGTGCAGCGTGATAAGTATTCATAATACTTTTAATAAATATGAACACTCGAACAAAAACAACAAAACAACAAAACGAACAGTTCTGCAAGGTGGAACAAAAACACTGAACAGAAAATAACCACCCACAACTAACAGTGGGAAAACAGGCTACCTAAGTATGGTTCTCAATCAGAGACAACGATTGACAGCTGCCTCTGATTGGGAACCATACCAGGCCAAACACAATAGAAATAGAAAACATAGACATACAAACATAGAATGCCCACCCACATCACACCCTGACCAAACAGAAAATAGAAACATACAAAGCAATCTACGGTCAGAGCGTGACACTTAGGCTGCTGTGCCTGTGTGGGTAAATAGTTCCGGGTATAACAATCCTTAAAATACAGTAAAGAGTAGCAAATTGTCAGTATCCTAAGTAGTCATTTTGTCCAGTGTTATTAAACTGAAAACAAAAATAAATGCAAGACAATGCTATACTGCCTGAGAATTGCTCCCAGGTTGATTGAAATGCCATGAAACATAGTCAAATTAGTAGTTTATAGTTATAGGAGCCATGCACAGTCATGTGAATTCTATAGATAAGGGCCTAATGAATTTATTTCAATTGACTGATTTCCTTATAGGAACTGTAACTCAGTCAAATAGTTGAAATTGTCGCATGTTGCGTTTATGTTTTTGTTCAATGTATATTGTAAGCAGGCCTATATTGTAAACAACTGGATGGTAGATCAAGTTGTCAGATGACCAAGAAAGGTAGTTTCAGTGACAAAAATCCAAATGACAACTAGTCACAGAGTAGTGCCTGATGTTGAGCTAGGGGACATGGACCCTGGTTAATTGGCCATGTATCCTCCCTCCCTCTCACTCACTCAAACTGTCTCTTTCTCTCTTCCTCTCTCTTCCTTTCTATCTATCTCTGGGGATAAACGTGAATGAACCTCCAGTATGTCACATGAACTCCTCCAAATCTTTAAACTCTCTGTTTTATGACTGTGTATTTATGAGTTGAAGCTTTCCTTGATGACTGTCGTAACTTTTTATTCTAATTATATGTTCTAAAGAACAGAAACTCATTCTAAAGAACAGAAACTCATTCTAAAGAACATAAAGAACAGAAACTCATTCTATAGAACAGAAACTCATTCTAAAGAACATAAAGAACAGAAACTCATTCTATAGAACAGAAACTCATTCTAAAGAACATAAAAACAGAAACTCATTCTAAAGAACAGAAAGTCATTCTAAAGAACAGAAACTCATTCTATAGAACAGAAAGTCATTCTATAGAACAAACTCATTCTATAGAACAGAAAGTCATTCTATAGAACAAACTCATTCTATAGAACATAAAGAACAGAAACTCATTCTATAGAACAAAAACTCATTCTAAAGAACAGAAACTCATTCTATAGAACATAAAGAACAGAAACTCATTCTATAGAACAGAAACTCATTCTAAAGAACAGAAACTCATTCTATAGAACATAAAGAACAGAAACTCATTCTATAGAACAGAAACTCATTCTATAGAACAGAAACTCATTCTATAGAACAGAAACTCATTCTATAGAAAAGAAAGTCATTCTAAAGAACAGAAAGTCATTCTAAAGAACAGAAACTCATTCTAAAGAACAGAAACTCATTCTATAGAACAGAAACTCATTCTATAGAACATAAACTCATTCTCCATCAGTGCTTGTGTTCCGTCCGATGTGAAAGGGCACAATTGAATGAAACAGACCCTCCCTGAGGCGTCTGAGTACAAACGAGTGTTGGTTCATACAATGGCAGCCTTTCACTATAGAGTGACCTGTTGCCAGGCTGTCTCTCATGTGTGTGTGTCCAGCGCTGTGACCGGTGTGTGTGCCCTCGGTGTGTATGTGTGTTAGTGTGTGTCTGTGACCGGTACCTGTATGTAAGAACCAGTTGTTGTGTGGGTCCATTCCATTCACACAATTAAAGGCAACAGTCTGTTAACGCCCAGTAGGTCTCAGTTTCAGTTGGAGCTCAGTAACTCCTGTGTTCTATAAATACAGGAGTTAACAGCATCACTGGGAGGGAGCGTGAGCTGGTGTGGGAGGCTGGAGTAGTGGACTATGTAGGGTTGGGGAGCTGGGTTTGAAAGGGTGGGGGGTTGGGGTGAGGTAGGAGCCTGAAACTAGGGCTGGGGGAGGACTGTGGGGCTTGGGAGGCAGGGGTTGAGGTGGGGTGGTATGGTGAACATTAATAACTGCCTGATAAAAGCTTGGGCCAAAGAAGGCTTACCAATGACCTCCACTGTTTCCTAATATAAAGGGGGACGTGATGTGAGTCCTGCTGCTCTTTCTCAGAATCCAGCCAGGCATAGTTCTGTCCTGACTCTGGGTTTGGGAAGTGGTTCCATTCCAAATGGCATCCTATTCCCTATATAGTGCACTACTTTTGACCAGGTCTTATAGTAGTGTACTATACTGTATAAGGAAGAAGGTGCCATTTGGGACCCAGGCTCTGTCTCCGTCTCCCACAATAATACAGTCTCTGTTTGACAAGATCTAGTGGAAAGACCTCTAAACTAGTCCACGTTGTTGTTTAATGAAGGTCCTAATGGCTACCAGGGACTACAACTTTTTATTTCCCTACTCACTTTCCCTACGCATTTAGAATTCCAAGAGTTCACACAACAAACACTAGTTATGTTTAATGTTTTGCAACAACTCCATTTAAGTCCTTTAGTGTTGGAGTGCTGGGCTGCAGCTGAATGTGGGGACACTGGCCTGTGGCTGACTGGTCCCTGGAGGTAGGTTCACTCAGAGGCCACTGGACAGGGGCTATTTGAAGCATTTAGCTCTAAACACCACTGGGAATTTAAAAGGCCAGCCCCTCTCTCAAACAGTACACGACCTGTGTGCTTGTTTGTGCGTGTTTATGCGTGCGTGCGTGTTTATGCATGTCCGTACACTACTGTTCAAAGTGTGGGGTCACTTAGAAATGTCCTTGTTTTTGAAAGAAAATATATTTTTTTGTCCATTAAAATAACATAAAATTGATGAGAAATACAGTGTAGACATTGTTAATGTTGTAGATGAAGAAGCGACGCAGGGATGCTGGCCTACTAGGCAGAGTTCCTCTGTCCAGTGTCTGTGTTCTTTTGCCCATCTTTTCTTTTTATTGGCCAGTCTGAGATATGGCTTTTTCTTTGCAACTCTGCCTAGTAGGCCAGCACCCCTGCGTCGCCTCTTCATCTACAACATTAACAATGTCTACACTGTATTTCTGATCAATTTTATGTTATTTTAATGGACAAAAAAAATGATTTTCTTTCAAAAACAAGGAAATTTCTAAGTGACCCCAAACTTTTGAACGGTAGTGTACGTCCATGCCGTGTGTTTCAAGTTCTGATGTCACATGCACAAGTACAGTGAAATGCCTTTCTTCCAAGCTCTAACCCCAATAATGCAGTAATCAATAACAGTGTAATACTAAAAATAACTTAAGGTAGAACAAAAACACATGAGAAACAAAAATAAGAAGAACACAAGAAAAGAAAGTAAGTAAGCATACTATATACAGGGTCAGTTCCAGTACCATATTTACAATGTGCAGGGATACTGGAGTGATAGAGGTAGATATGTACAGGGGTAAGGTGACAGGGATACTGGAGTGATGGTGGTAGATATGTATAGGGTTAAGGTGACTAGGCATCAGGATATATGATAAACAGAGTAGCAGCAGCGTATATGATGATAGTATATGAGTGTGTGCATGAGTGTAGTCAGTATAAATGTGTGTGCGTGTTATGTGTGTGTGAGCAAGTGAAGTGCTTGTGTGTGTTGGATTGTCAGTGTGTAGAGTCCTGTGAGGGTGTATAGAGACAGTGCAAAAAAATGTATAAAATAGAAGGATCAACTCAGATGTAGCCCAGGCCAAACCTTTTCAACCACCTGAGGCGGAAGAGGCGCTATTGCGCCTTCTTCACGAATATGCGCGTATGAGGGCCATTTTAAGTCCTTAGTGATTTGGACACCAAGGAACTTGAAGCTCCACTTCAGCCCCCTCGATGTGGAGGTTGTTGTTTAGTATATGGAAGGTTGGGAACCAAACCAATCAAATTACACTGAACAAAAATATAAACACAACATGTGAAGAGTTGGTCGCATGTTTCATGAGCTGAAATAAAAGATCCCAAGGATTCTCTCAGATTTTGTGCACAAACACCTTGTGATGGGGACAATAAAAGGGCACTCTAAAATGTGCAGTTTTGTCACAATACAAAATGCCACAGATGTCTCGAGTTTCGAGGGAGCATGCAATTGACATGCTGACTGCAGTTATGCCCACCAGAGCTGTTGCCAGATAATTTAATATTAATTTAACATAAGCTGCATCCAATGTCGTTTTAATGAATTTGGCAGTATGTCCAACCGGCCTCACAACCGCAGTCGCGTGTAT
The DNA here is from genome assembly GCF_029448725.1 of Salvelinus fontinalis. NCBI lineage: Eukaryota > Metazoa > Chordata > Actinopteri > Salmoniformes > Salmonidae > Salvelinus > Salvelinus fontinalis. The sequence goes on from NC_074694.1 coordinate 20,761,899, forward strand.
GGCGTTGTGTGGGCGAGCGGTTTGCTGATGTCAACCTTGTGAACAGATGTCAGCGTTTCCGCCGCCATCACCTCATATCTCAAGGATCTGTACACAATTCCTGGAAGCTGAAAATGTCCCAGTTCCTCCATGGCCTGCATACTCACCAGACGTTTCACCCATTGGGCATGTTTAGGATGCTCTGGATTTATGATTACGACAGCGTGTTCCAGTTCCTGCCAATTCCACAGGCCACAATCAATAGCTTGATCAACTCTATGAGAAGGAGATGTGTCGCGTTGCATGAGGCAAATGGTGGTAACACCAGATACTGACTGGTTTTCTGTTCCACGCCCCTACTTTTTTTCCAAAGGTATTTGTCTTGTGAAATCCATTGATTAGGCCTTAATTCATTCATTTAAATGGACTGACTTCCCTATATGAACTGTAACTCAGTAAAATCTTAGATAATGTTGTATGTTGCCTTTATATTTTTGTTCAGTATATATTCAATGGTATTTGTGTTATGTTTAATGTGACATTTAACAAAGAAATACTTCAATCATACATACATTGACATAATTAGCAAACGTATTCTATGACAAACAGTAAAGCAGATTAAGCACAGTAAGAAGACTGCATATCTTGGTATATTTCTACCTGTGCGTTACCAGAAGCTTGACAAAGTAAGCTATACTACTAAGAGGATAATTCACAAAAACTTTTAGTGAAGTTTACAATTTCAGTTATGGCGATCATATGGACGGGCTGCAGTATTGTATCCCTCCCATGGAGGAATAAGCCCTGTAACCAGGCCTGTTTCTGTCCATTCATGTCCTACCCATTACTACACTGTTCCTCTTTCCTGCCATAACTCTCTCAAGTTGCTAGGTAGCAGACAGTCACCCCTCCACAGAGGATGTCAGTGTGTGTGTGGGCTAATGTGTTAATCCAACCAGACAGAACTTCAGCCCTCCTATATGACCTGAAGAGGATGGGGATGGGTGGATTGACGGACGGTGTAAAATGGAGCGATAAAAGAATGGAAATTGAGAGACGGATGGAGAGAGATGGAGAGAGAGACCCCCCACCGGAAAGAAAAAGAAAGTGAACCCATCTGTGTTTACATAAGGGGTTTGGCTCCAAGCTGCCAGACACTAGTATGGGGCAAAGATAAACACTTGTTTTCTGTTAAGCCTCAGCTTGTGTGAGTTTTCCCGGTCTGTTGGTAGTACGAGACAGTACGATGGAGCCAAACCCATCACCATCAGAGAGTCTCTAGCTCTTCAAAGAACAGAGTGAGTGAAGTGTAATGGACAGGAGAGATAGATGAAAGAAAAGCGAGAAAGACAAAGATGTGATTTTCCCATGTCCCCTTTCCAACAGTATTCTCTAATGAGGATGTAGGGTTTCATCATATTCAGAGCTTTTTGTTTCCAAGTCCCGTGCCAAAAGAAACACTTTCTCTATGGTTCTCTCGGGTTGTATGGCCTCGCAGTGAAAAATATAGCATAGAGCACAGGCCAATCCAATGCCAAGTGTTTATTATGAAATATATTACATTTTACCTTCTTCACACTACTGAGCCCATCCAAAACTGGGCTGAGCTGTACTGGGCTGAGCTGTACTGGGCTGAGCTGTACTGGGCTGAGCTGAGCTGTACTGGGCTGAGCTGAGCTGTACTGGGCTGAGCTGAGTTGTACTGGGCTGAGCTGTACTGGGCTGCTCTGGTTACGCATCCACCATAGTTGCTGAAACCAAGCAGAAAAAGAGAATGTGTGGAGAAAATATATGAGCCTGAACATTTTAGGTTGGCATGAGTGTTCTTCTGAACCTAGGATCCAGTTCTGAAGTTTGGGTGGCTCTGTTCATGTTGAGATTGCTAGAGAGCAGGAGGAAACTATTTTAAAACCACGCAGAGGTTCAGATGGTAACATAAGATAAAGGCATTTATTGTCTAGGTGGTAACATTTAGCTCTTTCTCATGACAAACCGAGCATTTAAGATTTGGTTCTGGATTCCGAGATTACATTGTGCTTGAACAGCCATTTTGTTTCTCTCTGTCTCTCTGCAGAAGGACGTGAAAGACGTGTTCACAGCCATCACCTTTGAAGTGGCCTACACCCTGGGGAAGCATGTGGTGGATGGACATCTTGACAATGACCTGCCTGCTCTCACACCTGTACTGCGCTGGAAGAAAGGAGACAAGATAGCAGCAAAGAATGAGGTAACATTCTACAGTTGTTGTGTTGCCTGTATGTACGTTGAATGAGGTAACATTCTACAGTTGTTGTGTTGCCTGTATATACGTTGAATGAGGTAACATTCTACAGTTGTTATGTTGCCTGTATGTACGTTGAATGAGGTAACATTCTACAGTTGTTGTGTTGCCTGTATGTACGTTGAATGAGGTAACATTCTACAGTTGTTGTGTTGCCTGTATGTACGTTGAATGAGGTAACATTCTACAGTTGTTGTGTTGCCTGTATGTACGTTGAATGAGGTAACATTCTACAGTTGTTGTGTTGCCTGTATGTACGTTGAATGAGGTAACATTCTACAGTTGTTGTGTTGCCTGTATGTACGTTGAAGGAGGTAACATTCTACAGTTGTTGTGTTGCCTGTATGTACGTTGAATGATGTAACATTCTACAGTTGTTGTGTTACCTGTATATACGTTGAATGAGGTAACATTCTACAGTTGTTGTGTTGCCTGTATGTACGTTGAATGAGGTAACATTCTACAGTTGTTGTGTTACCTGTATATACGTTGAATGAGGTAACATTCTACAGTTGTTGTGTTGCCTGTATGCCGTGGTGGAAAAAGTACCCAATTGTCATCAATTGTAAAAGATACCTTAACAGAAAATTATTAAATTAAAAGTGAAAGTCGCCCAGTAAAATACTACTTGCGTAAAAGTCTAATGTATTTGGTATCAAATATATATATATATATATATTTTTACCTTTATTTAACTAGGCAAGTCAATTAAGAACAAATTCTTATTTTCAATGACGGCCTCGGAACAGTGGGTTAAACTGCCTTGTTCAGGTGCAGAACGACAGATTTTTACCTTGTCAGGGGATTCGATCTTGCAATCTTTCGGTTACAAGCTCTAACCACTAGGCTACCTGCCACCCCATAGTTAACTATATACTTAACTATCAAAAGTAAATGTAATTGCTCAAATATACTTAAGCATCAACAGTAAAGTATAAATTGTTTCAAATTCCTTATATGAAGCAAACCAGACGGCACCATTTTCTTGTTGTTTTTTAAATTTTATTTCCGGATAGCCAGGAGCACGCTCCAACACTCAGACATCATTTACAAATGAAGCATGTGTTTAGTGAGTCCGCCAGATCAGAGGCAGTAGGGATGACCAGGGGTGTTCTCTTGATAAATGTGATCGCCCGGCTCGATTTGGTCTTATCTATAAAAATTTGAAATTGTGTTTTTTACTTTGAATAAAAGTAGAGACTCAGAGCTAGAACATGGTATATCATACACTCCAGTTGAACAATGGGAAAGTAATTCTGTTTTGGAAATTGATAAACTTGTAACCTCACTTTTGAGAAAATTGTCTGATCAGAGCGTTCTGTCCTAACAGCAGCAGTCAAGCACCCAAGCTAACTGGCCAACGTTGGCTAGCTTGATAGCTACTTCCAGACACAAATGAGAGAACACTTCACTCTGACCATTTTACTTGCTCTAGCAGAGCTCGTTAGGCTGTTTGTATGTTATCCAGAGTGTTGGTGACGGCAACTGTGCTGCTGGCAACAATTTAATTGCGCTTTATTGCCAATGTTTACTGACACTGGCCATATTCAACAGGTGTTGAGTGTTCGTAATTTCGTCAGTTATTCTGCGCTCTGGCACACTCAGACGAGAGTGCTCTGAAATCAGAGTAGATAGCCAGAACAAATTTACCAGCTACGTCTATCAGCAGATGTCGCAATGACATTATGAACATTCTATTGAAATCTTTACTTGCATATTGGAGTCTTTTGTTGAGACATGTAGCTAGCTAGCTAAACAATGAACCATAATCCCAACTCATAATGTTACTACCCTGCATGAATCTGCAGGTAGCTAACCAACCAGGTTCAATGTTAGCTAGCTAGCTAACATTATGCTAAACTAGCAAAGCAAATGGCTCTGAGATACGTAAAATATTACTACACAGTTCATACACGTCACGTTAGCTAGCGAGCCAGCCAGCTAATGTTCGCTAACTAGTTAACAGTACACTTTAACTTGAAATGAAATGACTTTCTGACAAAATCAGAAACTTATAATATCTGAACATTTTGCTAGCTAGACTATCTTAACCGCATACATGGATGGACGCTTCTCCCTATCACGGATGCCAAGGTTGCCCTTAGTTTGAAGATGTAGTCCCGTGTAGCTCAGTTGGTAGAGCATGGCGCTTGCAACGCCAGGGTTGTGGGTTTGTTTCCCACGGGGGGCCAGTACAAAAGAGTATGAATGTATGTACTTGTAAGTTGCTCTGGATAAGAGCGTCTGCTAAATGACTTAAATGTAATCCCGAGACAGGTGTTTTCTCCATCTCCTTAACTATCATACTCTACTTCCACTGATTTCAAAACTTGGTCTTCCAGAAAGTGGAGAGCAACACTTACGCAGCTCTACTACGTGATATCTTTCTAAAAAAGCCACGTTAGAAAGGATTACATACACATACTGACCAGCTCAAATAGACAGAAGCAAGCTGCATGGCAGACCAATCCGAACACATCTCTCGGTATATCCAGCCCGCTCATTATCTCAGCCAATCATGGCTAGCGTGAAGGTTGCTGACTTTTTCTGTGGCTAAACCAACAAGGCTCGTAGTTTTAACGATTTTATTCGTATTTACAGATGGCATACAAGTTTGTTATTAAGGCACATGACAGTTCACATGTTACAGAAGGCATTTTCGACAAAAAACGCATTTAGGTTGTTTTTTTTAAAGTTCAAATGGTAGTCCTGTGAAGTAGTGACACGCGACATCCGCCTAGTTTCCTGAAACAAGTCACAAATGTGTGAATTAGACCATTTTCCTGTCTTGCTTAGCATTCAAAATGTAACGAGTACTTTTGTGTGTCAGGGAAAATGTATGGAGCAGAAAGTATAATATTTTCTTTAGGAATGTAGTGAAGTTAAAGTAAAGTACAGATAACCCCAAAAAATTACTTAAGTAGTACTTTCAAGTATTTTCACTTAAGTACTTAACACCACTGCCTATATGTCTGTTGATTGAGATAACAGGCTACAGTTGTTGTGTTGCCTATATGTAGGTTGAATGAGGTAACAGGTTTTGTGTTGCCTATACGTAGGTTGAAATCCACACACACAACCTACTGTAGTGACAACACCTAGCAACCTCACTAAGAGTTTTGCTGTAACAGCTAAGGTGTTTGATTGACAGTCGCTGGACACAGATTTGAGTCCAGGTCTGAGTTACCCCCCGAAATCGCTCCAATACCATTGTTTTATTCTGGATCAAAATGGAGCTTAGGTGGTGGGATTGGCGGGGGCGTGGCAGTGGTTGGAGCCAAGACTTTTCAATGCTCAAAAATCGCAGAATACTTTCTGCCGAGAGTCTATCAGAGTTTAATTTAAATAAATAGTATATTAATTTCCTTTAAATTGTAGGAATATTTTAAGAATCCATCCTCTAACCCTGTTACCTGAAAGCAAAGTCACGTTTTCCTCTGTATCAGCAGAAGAATGTCAAAGAAATAACCTCAAATTATCGTTATAACGAGGTGGTTTCAGTTACCACTTGGTGTTACCACTGTTTTCTTTCCTTGAAAGAAATTTGGAAGGTTGATTCATTTAGTTATTTTTCTAGCATCCACATCTCCTCTACCCCACCCACCCATCCTCTACCCCACCCACTTTCCTCTACCCCCACCCACCTCTCCTCTACCCCACCCACCCCTCTACCCCACCCACCCCTCCTCTACCCCCACCCACCTCTCCTCTACCCCCACCCACCTCTCCTCTACCCCACCCACCCCTCCTCCTCTACCCCACCCACCTCTCCTCTACCCCACCCATCTCTCCTCTACCCCACCCACCTCTCCTCTACCCCACCCACCCCTCCTCTACCCCACCCACCCCTCCTATTCCCCACCCACCCCTCCTCCACCCCACCCACCCCTCCTATTCCCCACCCACCCCTCCTCTACCCCCACCCACCTCCTCTACCCCCACCCACCCCTCCTCTACCCCCACCCACCCCTCGTCTACCCCCACCCACCCCTCTACCCCACCCACCCCTCTACCCCACCCACCCCTCTCATTCCCCACCCACCCCTCTAACCCCACCCACCTCTCCTCTTACCCCACCCACCTCTACTCTACCCCCACCCACCCCTCCTCTACACCCGCCCGCCCCTCCTCTACCCCCGCCCACCCCTCCTCTACCCCCACCCACCCCTCCTCTACCCCACCAACATTTAAATAATCATCCCCCTACTCCCATTTCCACCACTTGTGCTCATGAAAAAGTGGAGAATTAGCAACTTTTTGCATCTTTCAACACTTAGAGAACTATTTGTGGGGAGTTTCATGGGCTGCAACTGCACTGTACTGTCTGGTTGCATCCCAAATCGCTCCCTTTTCCCCCTTAAAAGTAGTCAAAGCAATGCACTCCATAAGGAATAGGGTTGTATTTGGGGCACAGACTGTATTTCAGTTTCTTCAGACCAAGCAAATGGACAGCGCTGTTCTGGATGACTGACTGTCCATCAGCTCTGCTCAGTCTTGAAACAAAAAATAATCTGTTAATATAAAGCAAGTGATTCTTGGAGACTAGCCATCCTGTAGACACACACACACACACACACACACACACACACACACACACACACACACACACACACACACACACACACACACACACACACACACGACCGTCAGAGCTGCAATGGCAGTTCACCAGTCAGTCGATTTATCCCACATTAACCACAACACAACCCTCTAGTTTGTGTGTGTGCGCGTGTTCAGACCGGAACTGTGAGGTCATATAAACTCTCGGTCTCTCTCTCTCACTCCCTCACTATCCTCTCGATCTCACTCCCTCACTCACTCACACCCTCTCACTCTCTCTGTTATGTTTCCTCTTCTAGACATGGTTCGAGAAGAACTGCCTGTCTGATGACTGTGCTGCTGACCTGAGACTCCATGGGAAACTGCTGCTTTCTGGGTAAAGAACACAGACAGACAGACAGAGTCTGTTCCTCTGTTTGGCCACTCACTTCGTTGATATTGTGTGGATGAGTGTGTGTATTTCTTCTTTTCTGGCCACTGCTCACCACTCCTCTATGAAAGCGGACTGACGTCATGCTGTACACACTGAGGAGGTGTGGGTGTGGTCAGTGGAACTATGATGCGTCCTCATTGGCTCTCGTTGTGGTTGGAAACCATCCATGCCTTTTCCATATTTAGTGAGGGAGGTCTTTTCCTTTCCTCTTTGTTGTATGAATCATTGGCAGTCTGTACATTTGGAAACCAAAATCGGGTGTTATTCAGTGGTTCAGTAGTAAAACAGCTTAGTCATATATTACCAGTGTTCTTTGTATTTGTGTAGAGTGAAATATCTCTGATATAACTCCACTGTAGTTATGATAATAACTTCTACCTCACAGGGTAATGTCTCTACATAAAAAAAACACATTAAGAGACAGTGGCAGTCTTGAGACAGGCTAGTATTATACATAGGCCTACTTGTTAGTTACTGAATTAGAGACGATACATAATGATCCCAGAGAATGGAAAACAAATGCAGTTAATCAGCACTGTGCACTAATTAACTGAAATAGTTAATCAACTGAAATAGTTAATCAACTGAAATAGTTAATCAACTGAAATAGTTTATCAACTGAAATGCCTGATTCCTCATCCTGCTAGGCTCCATGTCTGTCCCCACTTAGCCTTGGAAGGAGTGAGGAACCCCTTCCAATGTTTTAATTGTTTCTGTCCCTATCAAATAAAATGTTAACTATTATATTCCTGCCTCCAGGCTCCATGTCCATCCCCACCTTGCCCTAGGAGGAGTGAGGAACGTCTCTCTGAACGTGACCATCTCCAACGCAGGGGACGATGCCTACGACACCAACATCTACTTCACCTTCTCCAGAGAGGTCTTCTATATCAACTACTGGCAGAGGGTTGGTTGTTGTTCTATTTCTGTAGTTCTGTTATTGTTGTTCTGTTGTTGTTGTTAGTGCAGGCTGTTGTGTAGAAGAAGGTACGGGCGAAAAGGGAAGAGAGAGGAGAGAAGAGAAAAGAGAGCACAGAGGAAGCCAGACTTTGTTAGGAGAGAGAGACATAGAGAGACAAGTTTAGGTAGTTAATTTGGCTGACCTTCTGTCACTCTGTCACATGCACTACTGACTAGGAACAGACGAATCATGTCAACAAGAGATAGGGTTGCCAAATTCCGGAAACTTTCCCAACATTCCCAAGTTTTTCAGAAACTTCTGTTGGAAGATTCCTGGAATCAAGAGAGAATACTCAGAAAGGGAATCCTACAACTGGAAATCCTACAACTGGAATCCAACAAGTGCAAATTCTTGAAAACCTAGGATTTTGGGGGGAAAGTTTTATTTTACAACCCTAGCAAGAGCACAATACCAAACAAAACTACTCCTCATTCAACAACTCCCTAACACTGTGACTATGTGCTATGACGTGACACAGATTTGAGCCAGCATTCAATCACTTTAAATCCCATGAGGGGAAGAGTGCAAGTGCAGGGAAGGGAAGTGTGCACGTGTATGGAAGGGAAGTGTGCACGTGTATGGAAGGGAAGTGTGCACGTGTATGGAAGGGAAGTGTGCACGTGTATTGAAGGGAAGTGTGCACGTGTATGGAAGGGGGGCAGAACAGATCTAATCATACCTGAGAGAGATGCCATGTCAGAGATGAGAGATGCCATGTCAGAGATGAGAGGGAGAGAGATGCCATGTCAGAGATGAGAGATGCCATGTCAGAGATGAGAGGGAGAGAGATGCCATGTCAGAGATGAGAGTGAGAGAGACAATAATATTTTACACATATGCACAATAATATTTTACTCAAATTGCGCAAATAGTATTTTAAGGGTTTTAGTTTCACCTGGCTAATTTAATTAACTATGAACTTCAGGTTTGACGTTTAATATTGGGTTACCTCCTGTAACAGAGTCTCTCTTTGTCTGGGAAGCTAATAGGTTGAGAGATTCTTTGTTAAAGAAGCTAATGGGTTGAAAGACTCTTTGCTTAAGAAGCTAATAGGTCGAGGGACCAGCGGGACCAGGAAGTCACAGACAGGAAGGGAACAATATTAAATGAAGACACAGGAGTCTCTCACAGTCAGACCTGGGTTTAAATACTATTTGAAATATTGCAAATACTTTGAGCATTTGCTTTAGGCTGCCTGGAGTGCCAGGTGGGCGGGGTTTGCACTTTCTGGACTTTTCAATTGGATCCATTGCATAAGGAAAGCTCAATCAAGCACAGCTAATACCGTATATATTATAAGTATTTGAGTTGATTTCAGATAATTTTTTAACCTAGGTCTGCAACAGCCTTAGTCTGACTACTGTATGAGACTTTAGTAATTACTTCTCCCTGCTGGTAGAAGATAGAGGTGTTGATACTACCTACCTCTGCTCCGCTATGGTTCTGCAAGGGTCAGCTCCCGGCTCCCGTTTCTCTGCTGAGGCTCTTTCTTTCTCTGTGTGTGTGTGTGTGTGTGTGTGTGTGTGTGTGTGTGTGTGTGTGTGTGTGTGTGTGTGTGTGTGTGTGTGTGTGTGTGTGTGTGTGTGTGTGTGTGTGTGTGTGTGTGTGTGTGTGTGTGTGTGTGTGTGTGTGTGTGTCTCTGTGTGTGTGTCTCTGTGTGTGTGTCTCTGTGTGTGTGTCTCTGTGTGTGTGTCTCTGTGTGTGTGTCTCTGTGTGTGTGTGTCTCTGTGTGTGTGTCTCTGTGTGTGTGTGTCTCTGTGTGTGTGTCTCTGTGTGTGTGTCTCTGTGTGTGTGTGTGTGTGTGTCTCTGTGTGTGTGGAGTCGAGCGTAAACTCCCATTCCCTCCGTGTTTTTGGGGGAATGTCACTGTTGTTCTTGCAACCAGAGCTGTCTTAAAACCAGGGAGGTGAATTGGTTTCAGAAGCTCAACATCGTCTCACTTCTCAGGGAGCCAGAAGACAGCACACTGTTCAGAAGACCTGGGTTCAAATACTATTTGAAATCTTTCATATACTTTGAGTGTTTGGTCTAACCTGCCTATAGTGCCAGATTGGCGAGGTTGTCACATTTGTGACTATTCTATTGGTTCCATTGCACCAGGCAAGCAAAATCAAGCCCAGTATTTAAAATGATTTCAAAAAGTATTTGAACTCAGGTCTGTTGCCACAGTGGCATACACCGAAGCACAGGAGCCTGGGTTATGAGGTGGAGCTGGGTGGTGGGCTTATTTTTGGGGGAAGGGAGCACCAGGTTTGTGTTTTGGAAGCTTATGTTACTCATGACAGGTCAGGAGTTTGGGACAGCCAGAACCTCTGCTAGAGGCTTTTGCAGTAAAGTAAGAAGGAATCAAACGCCTTTAGCAGAGGTTCTGACTATAGACATCAGGGTACTGGTTTGAGGGCTAGACATATAACCAGAGCAGTGTTGTTATTTAGACTGCCAAGTCCTGCTGTGGCAAGCTCATATCAAAGTCCAGATTCGTATGATAGTGGCATTTCTGAACTGAAAAGAAACAGAAAAAAAGCATTGCAAACACAAAATCCTTAGCCAACAACAACAACACTATCAGTATTTATTTAGAGTACAGGATGAGCTATGGTATGTGAGTTGGGGAGGGAGGGAGGTGCACCACAGGAAAGATGGAGGAGTGAGGGAGACGGTTGGAGGAGTGAGAGGGACATTTACGAACTCGTGATGATTTAACAGGAATTTCAGGGGCACTGAAACCTCGTGGTTAAGGAGTATGTCCTTCCTCATAACCTGTTGTACAGATAAAGGTGGTAAATCAAGGGTAAATCGTCCTTGTAGTTCTTTATGAAGCAGAAGAAAGTAGAGTTTTAGTCACAGTTGTTTAGCTATAGAGGTAGACTACAGAGGGTGAAAGATACATAGCCTCATTTTAATCATGTCCTATTTCTCAAGCTCTATCAGCTTGCGTCAATTCGTTCCGTACACCTTCCCCTTGGCTCTAACCATTCAATGTTTAAAAATATGTAAAGTCTGGATAGATAAAAGCATTTCAGTGGTGGAGTTTCCACCGTTTTGCTTCCACCTTAAAGATCTCAACAAACATTGAGTGTAACTGCCAAGGGGTAGTGAGTGAAATATTTTGGGACCGATGGGTCTCATGGGTAAAGTAATTCCCACCAAACTACGACTCCACTGAAGCCTTCTGCTGACACTAAAACAACCTAAATATACCCAGTGAGATTTACTGGGTCTGCCATTTGTCAGAATCCTAACATGAGACGTGGAAGACGGAGGAAGACCAGAGCGAGTGGAGAAGAGAGGGAAAGGAGGGTGAGGGGGTAATAAAGAAAGGGGAAAGAGAGGGAAGAAAATTAGAGAGGTCTGCCATTTTTCCGAATCCCAAACATGAATCTGTTCATGACTACAGAAGACCAGAAAAAGTGGGAGAGAGGGAGGCCAGAGGGAGAAATAGAGGGAACAAACAGAGAAAGAGTGACAGAGATAGTGAAAAGGTGAGGAAAATCATAGAAAGTGAGATGGAGAAAGAAAGAAAGACCAGAAAAATGGATAGAGAGAGATAGTGTGGAAGCGAGAGAGAGATTATCAAACAGCTGGTAGTCCCCTCTGCCCTAGTCTCCACACTCTGCCCTAGTCTCCACACTCTGCCCTAGTCTCCACACTCTGCCCTAGTCTCCACACTCTGCCCTAGTCTCCACACTCTGCCCTAGTCTCCACACTCTGCCCTAGTCTCCACACTCTGCCCTAGTCTCCACACTCTGCCCTAGTCTCCACACTCTGCCCTAGTCTCCACACTCTGCCCTAGTCTCCACACTCTGCCCTAGTCTCCACACTCTGCCCTAGTCTCCACACTCTGCCCTAGTCTCCACACTCTGTTCTAATCCTGCCACTCTGCCCTAGTCTCCACACTCTGCCCTAGTCCTCCCACTCTGCCCTAGTCTCCACACTCTGCTCTAGTCCTCCCACTCTGCCCTCGTCTTCCCACTGCCCTCGTCCTCCCACTCTGCCTTAGTCCTCCCACTCTGCCTTAGTCCTCCCACTCTGCCTTAGTCCTCCCACTCTGCCCAAGTCTCCCCACTCTGCCCTAGTCCTCCCACTCTCTCTCTCTCACACACACTCTTGTTCTCAATTCAAAGGGCTTTATTGGCATGGGAAACATGTTTACATTGCCAAAGCATATGGAATAGACAATTAACAGTAACATTTTAAAATTAACAGTAAACATTACAATCACAAAAGTTTTAAAGGAATAGAGGCATTTCAAATGTCATACTATGGCTATATACAGTGTTGTAACGATGTGCAAATAGTTAAAGTACAAAAGGGAAAATAAATCAACATAAATATGGGTTGTATGTTATGTTTGTTCTTCACTGGTTGCCCTTTTCTTGTGGCAACAGGTCACATCTTGCTGCTGGGATGGCACACTGTGGTATCTCACCATACCTGCCCCCACCCCACCAGCCCACCCCCTTCCCTGGAGACCCAGCGCTGTTTGCACAGCAGCACTGAAGGAATACAGGAAATAGCTAGGAAATTCCTCCATTGATCAGTTCCAGTTCTGTCGGGGTCCCCTCCCTCTCTGCTGGGATCCCAGTTGCATCCATACAGGTGGCTGTGGGGGTAGTAGGTTTTGGGGGGATGTGGGGGGGCAAGGGAAGAGGGATTATTTTAGCTGACTTAATGAAGACTAAGGGCACAGCCCCACCCTAACCCCCCACCCCACCCTGGCCTGGAGCTGGGAAACTGATGAGTAAGGGAGGGAAGAGTGGAAGAAGGAGGGGAGGCTCGATGATGGGTGTGTGGAGTGATGTTTCCTCATCATGGTGTGAGCAAAGGAGGGTAAATCTAATGACTGGTAATAGTTGGTAGGTGCTATAGCAAGAAGAAGAGGAGGAGGAGGAGAGTTTGTAATGATAGGTGTGTGGATTTATGTTTTTCTCGTAAGTGTGTGAGCAGAGGAGGGAGAGGTAACGACTGTTAAATATGCAGCAAATCTCTCCTCTAATCTAGCTCCCTGGTAAATAAGCAACACATCTCTCCTCTAATCTATCTCCCTGGTAAATAAGCAACAAATCTCTCCTCTAATCTATCTCCCTGGTAAATAAGCAACACATCTCTCCTCTAATCTATCTCCCTGGTAAATAAGCAACACATCTCTCCTCTAATCTATCTCCCTGGTAAATAAGCAACACATCTCTCCTCTAATCTATCTCCCTGGTAAATAAGCAACACATCTCTCCTCTAATCTATCTCCCTGGTAAATAAGCAACACATCTCTCCTCTAATCTATCTCGCTTGTAGATAAACTGCAAATCTCTAAACTGTATCCCTTGTATGCAGCATATCCAGAAGTTAGTAGTTTAGGTAAAGTCCAGTTGAGGTTAGGAATCGCTGTAGTTCCCTTATGAATACTGTAGTTCACAGGTGTCAAATTCATTCCACGGAGGGCTGAGTGTCTGAGGGTTTTGACTACTCTTTTGTACTTGATTGATGAATTAAGGTGACTAATTAGTAAGGAACTCCCCACACCTGGTTGTATAGGGCTTAATTTAATGGAAAAACTAAAGACCTGCAGACACTAGGCCCTCCCTGGAATTAGTTTGACACCTGTGCTGTAGTAGTTCATTGAAGACTTTTGATACTATTTAGCTTTTTCCAAGCTGACAATTGTGTAGAAATAATAATACAGTATTTTAAAAGATGAAAAAGCTGCAGTAGGATTCAGTGTAAAAGCTTCAGTAGGATTCCGTGCAGGCATAAATTAAGATATTTGTTGTCCATTGATTTACCTCTTCCAGCTCTGCTGAACATTCCAGAAGCACTACTTTGTCTGTTTTTATCAGTGAACTTGTCAAAGTTGTGATGTGTCACAGCCTTCTTACTTTTATCCTCCTCCTCCTCCACACACATGTAGTCACACACCTGCACACACATACAGCGCACACATACACACACACACACACACACACACACACACACACACACACACACACACACACACACACACACACACACACACACACACACACACACACACACACACACACACACACACACACACACACACACACACACACACAGAAACAGCAGCCCCTTAGTGAACTCTCACTGTTTGAATTCTTCCTCCTCTCAGGGTCAGAGTGTTTACACACACACACACACACACACACCGTGTTTATACTGTCCAGCCGGTGAAGCTCTCTACTGTTTAGACAAGCTTCCAAACACACAGACGCCATCCTAAATGGCACCCTATACCCTATATAGTGTACTACTTTTAACCAGGACCTATTACCTATATAGTGTACTACTTTTAACCAGGACCTATTACCTGTGCTAATTAGAGATTATCCTCCCTCTTACCTACCGTCCTCTCCCGCAGGGACAAGAGTGTGGAGTGTGATCATTTATAATTTTTTTCTGTCGTCAGTTCTTTACCATTGAGCGTACGTCATTGTATATTATTAGCTAAATGTTTACCTGCATTGTAAAAATATGAAATGTTTTTGTAGGAACTAATATCTAGTCAGTTTATACACTACTATACTTTCTCCTCACAAGCACAGCTTTTAACAAAGTATTGCGATAAACTTTTGTTATTGACCAAATACTTATTTTCCACCATAATTTGCAAATACATTCATTAAAAATCCTACAATGTGATTTTCTGGATTTTTTTTTCTAATTTTGTCTGTCATAGTTGAAGTGTACCTATGATGAAAATTACAGGCCTCTCTCATCTTTTTAAGTGGGAGAACTTGCACAATTGGTGGCTGACTAAATACTTTTTTGCCCCACTGTATATAATGTGAAGTGAGTTTTTCACGGTGATCATATTTTCTTTATGCTGCGTTCACCTTGGTTCTCACTCCCTCCGTCTTCCCCCATCCCTCCCTCCCTGTGTGTTTCTCTATTGAAGGAAGAGAAGGGTATTTCCTGTGGTCTTGTTGATTTAGACTTCCTCAAATGCAGCGTGGGATTTCCCTTCATGAGAGCACAGACTAAGGTATAGCTCCTAATTGTCATGGCAAAATGTTTACATACATGTATTATACAGTTACCATGCTATAGATAGTGTCCTGTTGTCTTTACCCAGGCACAACCTTTTTTTACAGAGCACAGACTAAGGTATAGCTCCTAATGGTCTTGGCAGATTGTTTACATAATATAAATATTTTACAGACAATACGTTTTGTAGTTTCTACATCAGTCTTCCCATACCAAACATACCATTCAGTGTTTAGTTGTTATCCTTACCCAAGCACAACATTTCCTTTAGCAAGAGCACAGACTAATGTAGCTGTCCTAAACATAATCACTGAACTTTTACATATGCATTTTTTACAGTCAATACTTGTCTGTTTGTAGTTTAGACATAAACGTCTTTCCATACATACCATGTAGTGCCTAGTTGTTACCACAACAGGATGGCATACTATACACTTACACTATTGTCTGCAGTCACTGGGCCATGTCACTCTGGAGAGCCTGAAAAGCAAAGATTTTGACAACTACTTGATATACATCATGTCACTTTACTAAAAGCTTTCCCCAATACTTCTCCTCTTACCTTGTCTTTCCTCAGTATCATCTTGCAGTGATCTTCGACACAAGCCGGCTTTCAGGGGAAAATGAGACATTGCAGTTTGTAGTTCATGCAAAAAGGTACGTTGAGACGCTGTACGTTGAGACGCTGTACGTTGAGACGCTGTACGTTGAGTAAAAGAGAAAGTTGTTAGTGTAAGGTAAGCCTAAACCCGGACCATTTGTTGGGAATGACGATATACACACGATATACACACGATATAGACTGGTAAAATATTTACATTTCATTTGTACACTTTGCGAAACATGCCAGGTAGTCAGAGTAGAAGATCTCCCACACACATACACACACATAGAGTGCCTTCAGAAAGTAATCGCACCCCTTGACTTTTACACATTTTGTTGTTAAAGCCTGAACTTAAAATGTACTAAATGTATATATTTTTGTAACTGGCCTACCTAATACCCTTTAATGTCAAAATGGAATTATGTTTTTTTTTAAATGTGCTAAGTAATTAAAGATGGAAAGCTGAAATGTCTTGAGTCAAAAAGTATTCAACCCCTTTGTTATGGCAAGCCTAAATAAGTTCAGGAGTAAAAAAAATTCTTAACAAGTTACATAATAAGGTGTATGGACTCACTGTTAGTGCAATAATAGTGTTTAAAATACATTTTTTATGACTACCTCATCGCTGTACCCCACACATACAATTATCTGTAAGGACCCTCAGTCGAGCAGTGCATTTCAAACACATTTTCAACCACAGAGACCAGGGAGGTTTTCCAATGCCTCGCAAAGAAGAGCACCTTTTGGTAGATGGCTATAAAAAAAAAAGCAGACATTGAATATCCCTTTGAGCATAATTAAGTTATTAAATACAGTTTGGATGGTCACTACAAAGATACAGGCTGCCTTCCTAACTCTGTTGCCGGAGAGGAAGGAAACTGGCATGATTTCACCATGAGACTGTGATAGAAGAAAACTGAGGATGGATTAACAACATTGTGGTTACTCCACAATATTAAACTAATTGACAGAGTGAAAAGAAGGAAGCCTGTGCAGAATAAAAATATTACAGATGTCTATATTGGTCCGCCAATACTAGTAAAGGCCCAGTGCACTACTTTTGTGAAAAAGTATATATTTAAAAAAAGTAGATTTAAAAAAAAAAAAAAAAAAATAATTTTTTTTGATTATTATTCTATATTTAGATATTTCAGGGGGTGCTGCAGTACCCTCAGCACCCCTGCTTCCCACGGCTATGGCTACAACTGCTTTCACATAAGACCAGAAGGGGTCTGCTGTCGTATAAGCCTGGGAGGGGTCTGCTGTCACATAAGGCTGGGAGGGGTGAATAACTCCCAAGTTGCCAGATTAGTGAAGTTAGCAGTGGAAAAAAGAAGACCTTTCTTTCTTTGGAAAGAAGAATTTAAGACCTAGCTAACTTTCTCTTTCATGTTGCTGTCAAGAATACAAAGATTTGTACTTGAATCACTATGCTGAAAATTGTCATCGTTAATGTGTTAACATCTACTATATGTTAAATGCCTGTTATTGTTTTCTCATTGTAGTGCCAACCCTGAACATAAACTGTTGGACAACACCTTGGATCTATCTATCCCGCTGGTTCATGAGGTAGACACAACTATCACTGGGTAAGTGGTTCAAAATGCGCAAGAGGACAAAACATAATGACTTTGTCTGCAATGGGAGTGGTCTGCTAACTGTAGACATACTGTAAACCATTCATTACAGTTAAGCCAAACCATAGAGATGGAAAGATCTTTGTATCTGTGCTATTACGGCATCTGTGCCAGCATGGGCAGCGCCATTAAGGCTATCTCCATTATAAAGTAGTCTATTTTCTTCTTATTTTGTGTTTGAAAAAAGCGTAAAGCTAATATTGGTGATTTACCGCCATCTGCAGTGCTGGAGTCCTGAACCAAATATTGTAATTCATTTATTGTGGCCACTAGATGGCAGTGATATAGCTTAAAGCCATTTACAAACCATAGCACCCAAGAAGAAGACCATGCTCTGATCGTTGGCTGATCACTCCCAACCCATAGGAATCCCCGCCCAGTTGACTACTTTAAAATGGTGGAAGCCCTCAATGGCAATGCCCATGCAAAAACGTGTTATATCAAAGTTGAATCCTCTAACTATCTCTATGGGCCAAACACACTACATTCCCATACTGTCTGGGTGTGTAGACTGAATTTATGCTACCCTTATGCTATCAGATGAAGTCACTAAACAACACCATGGATTATTCAAATATACAGTATCAAGCAGCTTGGACTGCATGCTAAGATGGTAGGCTAAAATCATAAAAAATCATAAAATCAATAAAGTCACTCTGTTTATTTTAACTGTATCAAGATTAATATAAACGGTCACATTAAGATCAAAGTGATAGTCAAACTAACGCTCAGTTTCTCTGCTAGTTTGTGTGTGCCTGGTCTCTACAGCTCTGTTCTAAGCCTCTTAACAGATTAAAGACACCAGACAGACAGAGCTGAGTTACATTATCAGACAGCATTATCAGACAGCAGAGCTGTAGCTGAGCTGTTTCCTCTCTGTGGAGGAACTTGGCCATTTGGACATTGCGTCTCTCTCTCCATTTTCTCTGATTTATACTCTCTATTTATGTCTGTCTCTCTCTGTGTCACTTGTGTCTCTCTCTGTGTGTCTGTCCTTCGCTCTCTCTCTCTCTCTCTGAACTAACTAACTCTCTGATAAAATGCAGCTAGAGATAAAGGGCTTTCAAGCTGATATGTTCCATTCTCACAACAACAGAACAGCCTTCCTCCCCCACAGGACATGAAGAAAACATCTGGACAACACACCAGTCTTTAATCACTCTCTCTCATTTATGTATGAAACATACAGACCTACACTAATTTGTTATAAAAAAAAAAGTGATTTGATATCATGAATCTGTTGGTAATGTGCAATACCAATTACTGTCTGTCTGACTGACTGTTAGTTGAACTGTCTAACTGTCCATCTGCTTGCCTGTCTGCCTTGCTGCCTGCCTTTCGGTCTGTCTTTGTCCGTCCGTCTGTCCACAGTGTGGTGAACCCAACGTCCTTTGAGTATGGGAACTCCATCGCTGCCTCTCGCTTCGTCCAGCTGGAGGACATGGAGTGTAACTTCCAGCCACTCAACTTTACCTTTCAGGTACTGGTGACACCCCTCCCCCCACCCCCTTTATTTGATTTATTTCACACTGGGGTGATAGTTGTGCAGAAGATGAGTGTGCAAGTAGCGGTACTGGGGTGCAAAGGAGCAAAATAAATAACAATATGGTGATGAGGTAGTTGGATGGTCTATTTACAGATTGGCTATGTACAGGTGCAGTGATCTGTGAGCTGCTCTGAAAGCTGGTGCTTAAAGCTAGTGAGGGAGATATGAGTCTCCAGCTTCAGTGATTTTTGCAGTTCGTTCCAGTCATTGGCAGCAGAGAACTGGAAGGAAAGGTGGCCGAAGGAGGAAGTGGCTTTGGGGATGACCAGTGAAATATACCTGCTGGAGCGCGTGCTGCGGGTGGGTGCTGCTATGGTGACCAATGAGCTGAGATAAGGCGGGGTTTTACCTAGCAACGACTTATAGATGACCTGGAGCCAGTAGGTTTGGCGACGGATATGAAGCGAGGGCCAGCCAACGAGAGCATACAGGTCGCAGTGGTTGGTAGTAAATGGGGCTTTGGTGACAAAACAGATGGCACTGTGATAGACTGCATCCAATTTGCTGAGTAGAGTGTTGGAGGCTATTTTGAAAATGACATCGCCGAAGTCAAGGATCGGTAGGATAGTCAGTTTTACGAGGGTATGTTTGGCAGCATGAGTAAAGGAGGCTTTGTTGGGAAATAGGAAGCCGATTCTAGATTTAATTTTGGATTGTAGATGCTTAATGTGAGTCTGGAAGGAGAGTTTACAGTCTTACCAGACACCTAGGTATTTGTAGTTGTCCACATATTCGAAGTCAGAACCGTCCAGAGTAGTGATGCTGGACGGGCGGGTAGGTTTGTCCAGCGATCGGTTGAAGAGTATGCATTTAGTTTTGCTTGCATTTAAGAGCAGTTGGAGGCCACGGAAGGAGAGTTGTATGGCATTGAAGCTCGTCTGGAGGTTAGTTAACAGTGTCCAAAGAAAAGCCAGAAGTATACAGAATGGTGTCATCTGCGTAGAGGTGGATCAGAGAATCATCATTGATGTATACAGAGATAAGAGTCGGCCCGAGGATTGAACCCTGTGGCACCCCCATTGAGACTGCCAGAAGTCCGGACAACAGGCCCTCCGATTTGACACACTGAACTCTGTCAGAGAAGTAGATGGTGAACCAGGCTAGGCAGTCATTTGAGAAACCAAGGCTGTTGAGTCTGCCGATAAGAATATAGTGATTGACAGAGTTGAAAGCCTTGGCCAGGTCGATGAATACAGCTGCACAGTATTGTCTCTTATCGATGGCGGTTATGATATCATTTAGAACCTTGAGCGCGGCTGAGGTGCACCCGTGACCAGCTCGGAAATAGATTGCATAGCGGAGAAGGTACGGTGGGATTCGAAATGGCCGGTGATCTGTTTGTTAACTTGGCTTTCGAAGACCTTAGAAAGGCAGGGTAGGATAGATATAGGTCTGTAACAGTTTGGGTCTAGAGTGTCTCCCCCTTTGGAGAGGGGGATGACCGCAGCAGCTTTCCAATCTTTGGGGATCTCAGACAATACGAAAGAGAGGTTGAACAAGCTAGTGATAGGTGTTGCAACAATTTCGGCAGATAATTTTAGGAAGAGAGGGTCCAGATTGTCTGGCCCTGCTGTTTTGTAGGGGTCCAGATTTTGCAGCTCTTTCAGAACATCAGCTATCTGGATTTGGGCGAAGGAGAAATGGGGGAGGCTTGGGAAAGTTGCAGTGAGGGGTGCAGGGCTGTTGACCGGGGTCGGGGTAGCCAGGTGGAAAGCATGGCCAGCCGTAGAAAAATGCTTATTGAAATTCTCAATTATCGCGGATTTATCGGTGGTGACAGTTTCCTAGCCTCAGTGCAGTGGGCAGCTGTGAGGAGGTGCACTTATTCTCGATGGACTTTACAGTGTCCCAGAACTTTTTGGAGTTAGTGTTACAGGATGCAAATTTCTGTTTGATAAAGCTAGCCTTTGCTTTCCTAACTGCCTGTGTATACTGGTTCCTAACTTCCCTGAAAAGTTCCATATCGCGGGGGCTATTCGATGCTAATGCAGTATGCCCTAGGATGTTTTTGTGCTGGTCAAGGGCAGTCAGGTCTGGAGAGAACCAAGGGCTATATCTGTTCCTTGTTCTACATTTTTTGAATGGGGCATGCTTATTTAAGATGGTGAGGAAAGCACTTTTAAAGAACAACCAGGTGTCCTATACTGACGGAATGAGGTCAATATCCTTCCAGGATACCCGGGCCAGGTCAATTAGAAAGGCCTGCTCGCTGAAGTGTTTTAGGGAGCGTTTGACAGTGATGAGGGGTGGTCGCTTGACCGCAGACCCATTACGGACGCAGGCAATGAGGCAGTGATTGCTGAGATCCTGGTTGAAGACAGCAGAGGTGTATTTTGTTAGGATGATATCTATGAGCATGCCCGTGTTTACGCATTTGGGGTTGTAACTGGTGGGTTCATTAATAATTTGTGTGAGATTGAGAGCATCAAGCTTAGATTGTAGGATGGCCGGGGTGTTAAGCATGTCCCAGTTTAGGTCACCTAGCAGCACGAGCTCTGAAGATAGATGGGGGGGCAATCAATTCGCATATAGTGTCCAGGGCACAGCTGGGGGCAGAAGGTGGTCTATAGCAAGCGGAAACGGTAAGAGACTTGTTTCTGGAGAGGTGGATTTATAAAAGTAGAAGCTCAAATTGTTTGGGCATAGACCTGGATAGTATAGTAAGACAGAACTCTGCAGGCTATCCCTGCAGTAGTTTGCAACTCCGCCCCCTTTGGCAGTTCATTCTTGTCAGAAAATGTTATAGTTAGGGATGGAACTTTCAGGGTTTTTGGTGGTCTTCCTAAGCCAGGATTCAGACATGGCTAGGACATCCGGGTTGGCAGAGTGTGCTATGGCAGTGAGTAAAACAAACTTAGGGAGGAGGCTTCTAATGTTAACATGCATGAAACCAAGGCTTTTACGTTTATAGAAGTCAATAGAGAGTGCCTGGGTAATGGGAGTGGAGCTAGGCACCGCCACCACCATCTCTCTCTAACCTCAATTCTCTACCTCTCTAACCCCTGACTTTATATTACTCTCTACCCTCCATAATCTTTCTCTCCCTAATATTTCCTTCTTTCTCATCTTCTTCCAGGTGATCAACAACGGCCCCAGCAGGCTCCCTGGCTCCATAGTGGACATCAGGATCCCCAACCGGCTGGCTGGCAATGGGGCCGACATGTTCCTCATCATGGACTCACAGGTCTGTCTGTCTGTCTGTCTGTCTGTCTGTCTGTCTGTCTGTCTGTCTGTCTGTATCTGTCTGTCTGTATGTATGTATCTGTCTATCTATCAATCAACCATCTGGCTGGCAAAGGGGCAGATGTGTTCCATAGGTGTGTACCTCAGTCTGGCCTACCTGTCTGTCAACAACAATCTTTTTACCTGTCCATCCATCTGTCCAAATTATCGACCGGTATCGACATTATTTACCAATCCATCCATCCAAAAGCAGTCTATCAATCAAATTAAATGAATCAGATTCATGTGTAAGGTCCTTTTTACATCAGCAGACGCTACAAAGTGCTTTACACCAAAGGCGTCGTCCGCATGCTTCCCAGCCAAAACAGTTGGTTGCATATATTATAGCCCTATTGTGACGGTTTTACTGGGGCAGCTCAGGTAATGGAATTATGTGCACGGGCACAAATCACCACATCTGTCATTTTAGTCCTGTCCGAATCTTCTATGTCAGTAATTTTTACTTGGCAGGAAGGTTATTATCCCAGCCCTAAAAACCTACTGTTTTTCAGAAAACTCCCAGGCCCTCTGATAATCCTCATCCTGTGTGAATCATCATTCCTGTGTTTTAAGGGATATTATAGAGTTTAACAGGTGGAGCACCCAGTTTGGGTAAGAACATGGAAACAAATCGATGCTTAAAACAAAGTGCTATGCACGTAGCCTACAGATGAATGATCTGTTTTGTCACATATCAACTTTCCTAGTGCCATACTTCTCTTTTAAAAGATGAAGTGGACGATATTGTGCTAATGAATTGATAAATTGCCAAATACGTCAGGTAATTAAATGTCTGTGTAGGTTGATGGAAGTGAATTGATATGCATTATTATTTTGACTGAAGGCCATCAGGCCAATATTAGGCTATCCCTAGACATTTGAAATATCTTCTCGCCTAGAGAGCCTCCAGGCTTCCTTCATAGCGGTCAATTTTGAATGAGGAAAACAAATTATTACAAGGGCAGTTTGGTAAAACTAATCCCATCCGAATTGTCCACTGGAAAAACGGGCATGCTGGGGTAATAATTACATAACCGACGTTCTATAGTAATTCTAGTCCCGTGCAAAAAGGGCTCATGATAGTATTTTGTGACGTTTTTGTTGGTTTTGGACTTCGGTAAGGTTTTTTTTCGGCTGTTCGGGCACACATCATTCTTTCTCGAGGCAAGCCAAGGTCAGTAGCCGAAGTCTACGCCCCTTCGACGGTGATTGGTCAGCAGTAGGGATTCTTCAATAAAGTATTTTTTCGTCATTAAACTAGAGATGACTCGTTTTTATGCACAATTTATTATTGAGAAATACTGCACTAAACATCTTAGTTAAATGTAAAATTGAGTGACTGAGATCTCCTCAGCAGAAACATCCAAATAAATGACAGATTACTTGAGTTTAATTTGAACAATTTTGAGGAATTGTATATTGGCTACGGCATCTCAAAGTGGACAAACAGTACTATTGGTGCTTTTTTTCAAATTTTTCAAGCAAAGGTCTTTTAACTTCTTACAGCTGAGATCCCGTTAACGGGATCGATATGACAACAGCCAGTGAAAGTGCAGGGCGCCAAATTCAAACAACAGAAATCTCATAATTAATATTCCTCAAACATACAAATATTTTACACCATTTTAAGATAAACTTGTTGTTAATCCCACCACAGTGTCCGATTTCAAAAAGGCTTTACAACGAAAGCATACCATGCGATTATGTTAGGTCAGCACCTAGTCACAGAAAAACACAGCCATTTTTCCAGCCAAAGAGAGGACTACAAAAAGCAGAAATAGAGATAAAATGAATCACTAACCTTTGATGATCTTCATCAGATGACACTCATAGGACTTCATATTACACAATACATGTATGTTTTGTTCGATAAAGTTCATATTTATATCCAAAAATCTCAGTTTACATTGGCGCGTTATGTTCAGTAATGTTTTGCTTCCAAAACATCTGGTGATTTTGCAGAGAGCCACATCAATTTACAGAAATACTCATAATAAACATTGATAAAGAATACAAGTGTTATGCATGGAATTATATATAAACTTCTCCTTAATGCAACCGCTGTGTCAGATTCGAAAAAGCACACCATGCAATAATCTGAGTACAGCGCTCAGAGACCAAAACAAGCCATACAGATACCCGCCATGCTGTGGAGTCAACCGAAGTCAGAAATAGCATTATAAATATTCACTTACCTTTGATAATCTTCATCAGAATGCACTCCCAGGAATCCCAGTTCCACAATAAATGTTTGTTTTGTTCGATAAAGTCCATCATTTATGTCCAAATACCTCCTTTTTGTTCGTGCATTTAGTTCACAAATCCAAATTCATGAGGCGCGAGCACTAGGTCCAGACAAAGTCAAAAAGTTCTGTTACAGTTCGTAGAAACATGTCAAACGATGTATAGAATCAATCTTTGGGATGTTTTAACATAACTCTTCAATAATGTTCCAACCGGAGAATTCCTTTGTCTTTAGAAATGCAATGGAACGCAACTAACTCTCACGGGCGCGCAAGACTGAGCTCATGGCATTCTGCCAGACCTCTTACTCAGTCAGCTCTTATTCTCTCCTCCACAGTAGAAGCCTGAAACAAGGTTCTAAAGACTGTTGACATATAGTGGAAGCCTTGGGAAGTGCAATTGGACCAAATTTTACAATAGGCAAAGACTTGAAATCCTACAAACCTCAGATTTCCCACTTCCTGGTTGGATTTTTTCTCAGGTTTTTGCCTGCATTATGAGTTCTGTTATACTCACAGACATCATTCAAACAGTTTTAGAAACTTCAGAGTGTAATATGCATATATTAGCTTCTGGGCCTGAGTAGCAGGCAGTTTACTCTGGACACCTTATTCATCCAAGCTACTCAATACTGCCCCCCAGCCAACAATCGTTCGGTTTGCCTAGCCAAGTTCAGCTAGGCGCCAGCCGAACTGAAGCATGCTAATGCTTAACCGAGCCTGGACTTCAAACGGCAAGCAAAAGGCTAGTGAAAAACTTCCTAGAAGGAAGATATCTAGACAAGAACCAGGCTGAGGGGAGACCCATAACATTATTTTGCTGTCTATATGTCCAACAACAGTCTCCCCACACTATTTACCCATTCGCCCAAACATCAGTACCTCTGGCGTTATTTATTGGTTTATCGACCTGTCCACATCCTTTGTTGCCTTTATCCTACTGAATGAAGTCTATCACTCTTGTTTGCCTTCATGGCCGAGTGCTCTGGATCCACAGTAGCAAACACTTTAATACAAGCTGCTAGTTTATCTGTTTCGGGTCATGGAACACAGGACCTGTTAGAACAGTGCGAGGCACCTTTTGAGGCCCCCCAAAAAATCTATAAAGGGGAAAGAAATGTTGATACAGCTACTATAGCTAGCCTGGCTGGGCGACCATTTTGTTTCAGAACAACAGTGTCTCATTTAGGCTGAGAAACTCCATACCCTCAGTGGGTGCTGTGTTACCATAACCCCTGCATATAGGTAGATCAGGGGAGAGCTCAACCTGTTAATTGTGTTGACTGTGTGAATGGGAGGACTGGAGCAGAGAGTGCAGACCGTATCCCACCCTGCGTCACCACATCTGGAATCAATTGGAAGGATCAGATAGCTTGCATGGAACTAACGGGGAGATGGTGGGGGGAAACGGGGGGTAATGGGACACCTGCAGATCATTCTACTATTCTATAACATCCCCAACGTAGATTTGGAGTCACAGCGATCAGAAACTGGGGCCCTGGTCAAAAGTAGTGCACTACATAGGGAATAGGGTGCCATTTTGGATACATCCTTTGTCTGTGTTAACACTGTCTGAATATGTAGTCTCTCTGTCCTATAGGGATAAGGAGAGGTCATTTTACAGTGAGATGTTCTCCTTATACTGTATTTCAGCGTGACAGACATCTATTATTAACAGACAAAATAAACATGCAAGAAAAACGAGCAAAAAAACTTGGCGCATTGCGGTTTGTTTGATTTCCAGTCATGATCTTACATTCATCCTAACGTATTGATTTCAGTGTAAAAAAACAACAAGGTAACCCTTTATTTAGGAGCTCGGTTTAAGATTATACTTACCTGGGATTTGATTGGTATTAACTAAGAATCTGGTAGCAATGGATACAAAATAAATAGACATAATTGGTTAATTAGTCCAACACCTG
Organism: Salvelinus fontinalis; assembly: GCF_029448725.1. Classification (NCBI taxonomy): domain Eukaryota; kingdom Metazoa; phylum Chordata; class Actinopteri; order Salmoniformes; family Salmonidae; genus Salvelinus; species Salvelinus fontinalis. The sequence goes on from NC_074694.1 coordinate 20,788,289, forward strand.
TCTGGCACCAAATGGTGGGCTACACACTGACGCCAGAAACAACATTATTTTTCATGTACAATAATGATGCAGTCGTAAAACAAAACCAGCTTTTGAGAGTCAACAATGTCTTTATTGATATAATGTATCACAGCAAAATGAGCTGTGGTCCTTACTCTAGGGAAACTAAACATACCATCAATCTATTCAGAATTCCATACCATTAAATTCTCTTCCAGCAGGGAGTCTCTCTCCTCTCTCTTTCTCTCTCCTCTCTCTCTCTCTCTCTCTCTCTCTCTCTCTTTTTCTCACTTTCTCTCTCTCTCATTCTCTCATTCTTTCTCGCTCCTCTCTCTTTCTATCTCTCTCATTCTCTCTCGCTCTCTCTTTCTATCTCATTCTCTCATTTTCTCTCATTCTCTCTCGCCTCTCTCTTTCTATCTCTCTATCTCTCTTTCATCTAACAGACAGAGTTAAAGTTAGCCCACTGTATGAATCATAATGTCTGTTCAAAATGGCATCCTATTCCCGACAAAGTAGTGCCCTATATAGGGAACAGGGTGCCATTTGGGACACAGCCATGACTCTTTCTCAGGCAGTGGATTGAAGTAACAAAAACACAGGACACCCTCGACAGTTAAGCCCAAAGTCATAAAAGTGTAGCGATTGTAGATAGAATAAAATAGTGCTCTGAAGGGGTAGAGAGGAGAGAGGTAGTGGGTGGTATAAAACAGACAATGGAGAGGTTATAGGACACTTCCCCTTCTGGATAAGAGAGAGGGTGAGGTTGTGAGAGAGAGAGAAAGAAGGGGGGGGGGGTCGGGGAGAGATCGAAAAAGGGGATGAGAGAGGGAGAAAGCGAAGGATCGGGGAGAGATAGAGAAAGAGAAACAGAGCGTAGAGAGAGACAGAGGGATAGTAGAGAGAGAAATGGTGAGGGAGGGAGAAAGAAAGAGCGACAAAGAGAGAGATATGGGGGGTAGAGAGAGAGAGGGGAGAGGCAGAGGAAAGGGTAAGCAGAGAGAGGAAAGGAGAAGTGTTCCCTGGGGGTATGGTTGGTGGTGATAAACCACCCTGGCTCTAAATCACTCCATATGGGAAACCTGTCAGGGAGCGGCACCGTCTGTCGCTTTCTACCCCCACCTCCTGCCCTCCTGCTGGGGGACAGAACTTCCTCTCAACCCCTAAGACCCATAATCCTGGGACATCGGCAGGAGTAGCTGACAGTATGCCTGATAGACAGGCTTACGTCCCAAATGGCACCCTACTCCTTATATAGTGTACTACTTTTGACCAGAGCCCTTGGGCCATGGTTAAAACTAGTGCACTATACAGGAAGTATGTTCCCATTTGTGACAGAGGCAGTCTCCACATTCACACTCTCAACCTCACACCCTGGGGACCCCTACAAGCTGAAGGCCGAGTCCGATGAACCAGTCAGACTTTTCTCATCACTCACCGACGGTCCCACAGGCACCCAGTCCTTGTACTTTTTAAAACAAGTAAAAACCATGTTAAACCAATAAACATATTGTTAAACCTTTAACATTATGAGAAATATATTTGTATGAACATCAGTGTGTCTTAAAAATAACATTATTGGGCTCTTGGGAGAGTCCTCTGTTATTACTTACTTGTAGAATGTGTATATTGTTGAACAATTCTGAGATATTTCTCTCTCCAACTCCTATCCTCCCTCAAACTCCCTCCCCCTCTCCCTCCATCTCCCCAGGTGGCGGAGGGGCGAGGGAACTGCACCCCCCACAGGAACCCCCAGCCCTGTACCATCCCCCAGGACAGAGAGAATATCTTCCACACCATCTTCGCCTTCTTCACCAAGTCTGGCCGCAGGGTCCTGGTAAATAAACACACACGCATACAGAGAGAAACACACACACACACAGACACAGAGAGAGAAACACACACACACATAGGCACAAAGAGAAAGTTGCACACACAGACGCACTCATGCAAACATACAGACACACACATACAGAGAGAGAGGGAGGTTCATGCACGAACGCACCTATGAACACACACACAGACAGATGCATGCACACACACACTTGGGATAGTCAGTCAGTGGAGTTTTCGGGTTCACTGAAGGTGTTTCCCCTGCTGATGTATGATGTGTGTTGCAGTGTAACAACTGTTCACCTCTCTCCTTCTTTCTCTCTCTGTCCTCTCTCCCGCTCTCTACCCCCCCCCCTCTTTCTCTCTCTCTGTCCCTCTCTCTCTCCCCCTTCTCTCTCCCTCCCATTCTCTATCCCCACTCTTTCTCTCTCTCTGTCCCTCTCCCTCTCTCTCTCCCCCTTCTCTCTCTCTCTCCCCCTTCTCTCTCTCTCTCCCCCTTCTCTCTCTGTCTGTCTTTCTCTCTCAATCCCTATCCTTCCTCTCTCTCTCTCTCCATCTCGCTCGCTCGCTCTCTCTCTTTCTCTCCCAATTCCCCCTCTCACTGTCTCTCTACCTCATCTCTCTCTCCAACAGGATTGTGACCGGCCAGGGAGAGCATGTTTAACCATCTCATGTACTCTGGGCTCCCAGACCAAAGAGGATGCTATCAGTATAGATGTGAAACTTCTACTAAACACAGAGATACTGAATCGGGTACGCACATGGTTATTACATGGTTATTACATGATTATTACATTGTTGTTACATGGTTATTACATGATTATTACATTAGTACATGGTTATTACTTATTACATGATGATTACATGGTGGTTACATGGTGGTTATTACATGGTGGTTACATATTATTACGTTGTTATATGGTTATTACATATTACGTTGTTACATATTATTACATGGTGGTTACATGGTGGTTACATGGTGGTTACATGGTTGTTACATATTATTACATGGTGGTTACATGGTTGTTATTACATGGTGGTTACATATTATTACGTTGTTATATGGTTATTACATATTACGTTGTTACATATTATTACATGGTGGTTACATGGTTGTTACATATTATTACATGGTGGTTATATGGTTGTTACATATTATTACATGGTGGTTACATGGTGTTGTTATGGGATTTTTGTGTTTAATGACTAAAATATGTATACATTTGACTTAGAATTATAATTAAACAGAATACTACTGTAAGAATGAATAATCATAAATGTTGAATGTTATGTGTTCCTTGTTAGAAAGAATGGGTTTATCTTCAGACAGGCTAGAATGATGTCTCTACCCAGGGAGGGGAAAGACCTTGGGTTGGTTGTCGATAGTTTAACAGGTGGCAGACAGTAATGAGAACTCAAACTGTATTGCCATTGTATCCGAGAGGAGGTTGGACATTAAAACCTATAACATCATCTTTATTATATAACCTGATGTAAAATGTATTATGATCAGTACTCTCGAGAATAAACGCTATTGATTGATTGATTTTAAGACTGGTTTCTGTCCATTTGGCTGATCATTATCTTACAAATTCTTATTTACGGGCAGAGTGTTTTAATTGAATTGGTTGATAAACAGGAATCAAAATTCCTTTAACAGGTGGTTAAATATTATTACATGGTGGTTACATGGTTGTTACATATTATTACATGGTGGTTACATGGTTGTTACATATTATTACATGGTGGTTACATGGTTGTTACATATTATTACATGGTGGTTACATGGTTGTTACATATTATTACATGGTGGTTACATGGTTGTTACATATTATTACATGGTGGCTACATGGTTGTTACATATTATTACGTTGTTACATGGTTATTACATATTACGTTGTTATATGGTTATTACATGGTTGTTATATGACGGTTATATGGTGGTTACATGGTTGTTACATGATTATTACATGGTGGTTACATATTATTACGTTGTTACATGGTTATTACATATTACGTTGTTATATGGTTATTACATGGTTGTTATATGACGGTTATATGGTGGTTACATGGTTGTTACATGATTATTACATGGTGGTTACATGGTGGTTACATGATTATTACATGGTGGTTACATGGTGGTTACATGATTATGACATGGTGGCTACATGGTGGTTATATGGTGGCTACATGGTGGTTATATGGTGGCTACATGGTGGTTATATGGTGGTTACATGGTGGTTACATGGTGGTTACATGGTGGTTACATGGTGGTTACATGGTGGTTACATGGTGGTTACATGGTGGTTACATGGTGGTTACATGGTGGTTACATGGTGGTTACATGATTATGACATGGTGGCTACATGGTGGTTATATGGTGGTTATATGGTGGTTACATGGTGGTTACATGGTGGTTACATGGTGGTTACATGGTGGTTACATGATTATGACATGGTGGTTACATGGTGGTTACATGATTATGACATGGTGGTTACATGGTGGTTACATAGTTATTACATGATTATTACGTTATTACTGTACATGGTTATTACACAAGTATATTGGTATTCCATTATGGATCTGAAGGAAGTTGTATTAAACCCCCGCCCACCTTCTATTTATCCCCCCTCCCCCTTCTCCTCACACACCTACAGGACAGCTCGTCGCTGATCCAGTTCGTGACAAGGGGTAACGTGAGAGTGGACGGGAGGGCCATGGAGGTACCAGAGGGCCTATCAGAAGACACTTCAGTAAGAACATCACTCAGACAGATGTATTACTGAAAAGCACTTTACAGTATGTGTGACCCAATCAGCGTGTTTGAGGGGATCAGTTTCAGCATGTAGTAGACACAACATGATGTCAGGGAGACAGCCAGTTTAATACTATTAGGTGCTGTACCTCAGCCAGCCGTGAGGGGTGAATCTAGAAGCTGAATCTTGATTTAAGCCTGGGGAGCAGCTGGTGGCAGGAAACCAGCTCAACCTGGATGTCATGGGGGTTGTATTTTTGGGGGGTGAGTCCTCAAGGACAGCAGGGTAGCACACACATACATACACACTCACACAGGGCAGCAGGCCTCTGCGTTGAGTGATTGGATGTGCCTGTGGACCAGTGGAATGAAGTGACGAGTGCTCGGCATCCCCTCGTCCCAGATCCTCTCAGCTGATTACATTGATGACCTCCAGGCTCCAGCTCGTAGTTCCTGTGCTCCCTCGGGGTGCAGTAGTCTTGGTTTATCTTTACTGCGATGAGGCCCTTTTCCCAGCAAGCCTGCTACTTATCAACAGCTGACAAGATTTAGTTTATCACCCGTGCCATGCAAACAGGCCCTGGTAAATGATGGGAGAACAAAATAATGTATGAGTTATAAAGCTCAGCAATAGAAGACTCGCCTTAAATGGTTCCTTAAGTTTTAGTACCCGTAGGCGTAGACATTTTTCAACGTTTTTAGTACAGCACAAACTCAGCTGGAGTCAGTCAGAGTACAGATCAGAATGTAACATACGTTTCCATTGCACACACACGCAAGTGATTTGGCATTCGTAATGACAAGGTAGAATTCCACAATGGATTTTTTTTACAAATGTGGGAAAGCGTTCAGGAGGAGTGACAGTTAAAGAAGATTTATCCTAGTCATCTTCTTGGTCTCTGTCTTCTACGTCTCGGTTGTTCGGCCGGTGTTGCATTTTCATGCCACATTTGCATCCTTAAATCCCATGAGGACTGGAGTCTCACACGGTGAAACACTCTTGATAACGCTGCGTACGCATCCCAAATGGCACCCTATTCTATATATAGTGCTAGTACTTTTGATCATAAAAGTAGTGCACGATATCGGGAATAGGGTGCCATTTGTGACGTATCCTGACAGTATTCTTAACGGAACACGTTACAGTTTAAAGAGGTGAAATTCTTACATATTTCATGGTCATTTTCCTTTTCGCTATGCACCATATATTCCAGTTGGAATGGTGTGTTATTGTGGAAGCCTGATGTCTAGGATGGAGGGATAATAGAAGGGTTTCCCATCTTCAACCCAGACCCAGCCCTGGGTTCAAACACTATCGCTGATCTTTCTTCCATATTTGGAGCGTTTGCTCTAGCCTGCCTGGAGTGTCAGATGTGCGAGCTTTGCAGTTCAATTGGGCCATTAAGCCAGGCAAGCTCAATCAAGCACAGACACAAAAACACACACACACACACACACTATCTGGTTGCCACCTATAGTAGTGTGTGTGTGCGCGTGTGTGAGACCACGTCTCCCCTCCAGAGACAGTATTTAGGCTCACCCCCTCTCTGGCCTTGGACGTTGGCACTTAGCTAAATTATGAAGAGTTAAGTCAACTAAGGATTTTGTCAGAGTAAACACAGATAATTTAGTGGGTCATTGTGAATTAATGTCATGGGAAGCAGGCAAAAATGACTTAGACCTATAATTTATAGTGGGATCAGACTGTCTGTTTGTTCAGACTGAGAATGTTTGTTATGAAGTTCTCCTTTGAATTTAACAAACCAGTTCTCTTAAATTCATAAATGAGCTGACCAAACAGTTGTTACAATGTTGTTTTAAAATCTCATGTCATATACACTGAAATGGCTATATACATAGCTCCAATTTTGATTTGTGTACATGTGAACATATTTCAAAACATGAATCAAATCAATCCTACTATTGCATCATCCTCACACAGTAAGGCCACAGATAATATTCTGCTGCACATTATCTGTGGCCTTACTGTGTGAGGATGATGCAATAGTAGGATTGATTTGATTCATGTTTTGAAATACGTTCACATGTACAATGAAATAACTAAACACTTAAAATGTAGATGGGTATCAGGTATTTTATGCAACATAATATTCTACTGGTTTCTTAATTTAGAACAAGAATGCTGCAATTGTATGATTGATTTGAAATCATTTAACGCCATGGGATCCTCTATCTTTCTCAGACATTCTTGCTTCATCCAACTCCTTTTAAAAGTCACCTTGGAATAGTCCTCCAGACATTCCAGTCTCTGACACAGCCAAGCTTGCATTCCGAATGGCACCCTATTCCCTGTATAGTGCACACTACTTTTGACTAGGGCTTTGACCAGAGCCCTATGGGTCCGGATCAAAAGTAGTGCACTTTAAATGGAATAGGGTGCCATTTGGGACAGAGACCAAGTAATACTGTAACTATTGTTCCAAAAAGGAACTTCCCGTGAGCCTGTTTAAAAAGTAAGACATTTCACAGCAGACGCTATTATCAACCAGGAAATGGCATCATCATGCAGTCGTCATTCAACCCTGCAACTTAGATGCTGCTGCCTTATAGACATGGAATCACTGGTCACTTTAACAATGGAACACTAGTCACTTTAATCATGTTTACATACTGTTTTACTCATTTCATATGTACTGTATTCTATTCTACTGTATTTTAGTCAATGCCACTCCGACATTGCTTGTCCTAATATTTATATATTTCTTAATTCCATTCTTTTACTTTTAGATTTGTGTGTATTGTTGTGAATTGTTAGATACTACTGCAGTGTTGCAGCTAGGAACACAACATTTCACTACACCTGCAATAACATGTGCTAAATATGTGTATGTGACCAATAACATTTGATTCTCTTAAACTCCACCAGACCGTAGAAGATATTCCCATTGTGGCTGCAATATTCCCTACATAGTGCACTACTTTTAACCAGCGCTCATTGGCCCCTGGTCAAAATGTGTGCACTCGTTAGGGAACAGAGTGCCCTTTGGGATTCGGATTCGGCCACAGTCCAATATGAATGTCTTCTGTGGTCTGGTTTGTCTGTCAGAAATAGACTGATACAGTTCTCATAGAGAGCTTTGGATCTTTGGTATTTCTAGATAACGAGACACAGGTGAGTAGGTCTCTGGGTTTTATTTTAAACTCGAGTCTGTGTGTCCGTGTGTCTGTCTGTGTTGTAATGTGATCTTGGTTAGTGTACAGTATTTCTCTGTGTTTCCAATGTAATCTTGTCTGTAGCCTCCAATTTCCCATCTTTCACATTTCCATCACTCGGGAAAGTTAGGATAGTTGTAGGTATACATAATATTTCAGAAACAACTCATATTTTCCAGATGAGTGTTAGTGTATATATTTGTGTTTGACTGTAATCTTGTTGTGTCTGTACGTCTGAGTCTATTTGTCTTCTTGTCGTGTTTCAGCTGGTGTTCCAGGAGCTGAGGGGCTAAGTGGTTGGCTGGATGTCTCTGTGTGTCTGTGTTTGAGGCTATGTTTGATTGTGTTGCAGCTGGTGTTCGAGGCGCTCCACAGCCAGGAGCCAAGGGGCTATGTTGTTGGTTGGATCATTGCCATCAGCCTACTGGTGGGAATACTCATCTTCCTACTGCTGGCTGTGCTGCTCTGGAAGGTAACACACACTCCGACTTTTGCACACACACACACACACGCACACAAACACACATTGTCTTCTGCAGTACAGCGAATTGTATGGACTATACTTGGTTACCAACTTTAATTGCTGTAGTTTGTGTCATGGTAATGTATAATGTAGGGCTCTCCAACCCTGTTCCTGGAGAACTACCCTCCTGTAGGTTTTCACTCCAACCCAGTTCCTGGAGAGCTACCCTCCTGTAGGTTTTCACTCCAACCCAGTTCCTGGAGAGCTACCCTCCTGTAGGTTTTACGCCAACCCAGTTCCTGGAGAGCTACCCTCCTGTAGGTTTTACGCCAACCCAGTTCCTGGAGAGCTACCCTCCTGTAGGTTTTCACTCCAACCCAGTTCCTGGAGAGCTTACCCTCCTGTAGGTTTTCACTCCAACCCAGTTCCTGGAGAGCTACCCTCCTGTAGGTTTTCACTCCAACCCTGTTCCTGGAGAGCTACCCTCCTGTAGGTTTTCACTCCAACCCAGTTCCTGGAGAGCTTACCCTCCTGTAGGTTTTCACTCCAACCCAGTTCCTGGAGAGCTACCCTCCTGTAGGTTTTCACGCCAACCCAGTTCCTGGAGAGCTACCCTCCTGTAGGTTTTACGCCAACCCAGTTCCTGGAGAGCTACCCTCCTGTAGGTTTTCACGCCAACCCAGTTCCTGGAGAGCTACCCTCCTGTAGGTTTTCACTCCAACCCAGTTCCTGGAGAGCTACCCTCCTGTAGGTTTTCACTTCAACCCAGTTCCTGGAGAGCTACCCTCCTGTAGGTTTTCACTCCAACCCAGTTCCTGGAGAGCTACCCTCCTGTAGGTTTTCACGCCAACCCAGTTCCTGGAGAGCTACCCTCCTGTAGGTTTTCTCCCCAACCCTAGTTGTAACTAATGTGATTCAGCTTATCAACCAGCTAATTATTAGAATCAGGTGTGCTAGATTAGGGTTGGAGCAAAAACCTACATGACTGTAGCTCTCCAGGAACAGGGTTCGGAGAGCCCTGGTATAATGTCGCCATCATTGGCTAATGTCATTTGGCATATTGTCAGAGGAACATGTTTTCCCCATGCTAATGCGTAAGCTCGTTAAACAACAAGCTACATTAGGCAATTTGTGTAGAGCCTCTTGGTTTGTCTGTGGCAGTGCTACATTTCTTCTGAAAAAGACAGTCAGCACTCGCAAATAAGGTATGACTTTGAATTATTATCAGCAGTCACAATGAACACATTTCAGCCATCAAGCCTTTGTCAGTGCTACGTTGTCCAGATATTGGTTCACACAGTCCAGTTGTGAAGTGCTGCTTCTCTTGGATTAGAGCGGCATGCAGTCAGTCACAGGGGAGGTGCTCTTGGCCAGTCTTTAACAACCATCCCAGGAACTAAACAAGGAACTAACTATAATTTACACCAACCATACATACCACACACACACAGTCAAGCAGACACACACACCATACTACACACATGAAAGAAAGATCTCACAAGGGGAAATGGCAATCACACTGATGTCCATTCAAGAGGCCTCTTAATTCTCTTCACACAAAACTCCTATTCTTTTCCTCTTTTCCTACTCCCTTATTTTTCCCACTGGGAATACCATGACTAAACCCTGGAATGTTGGTCCTGGGATATCCTCTGTGTGTGTGTGTGTGTGTGTGTGTGTGTGTGTGTGTGTGTGTGTGTGTGTGTGTGTGTGTGTGTGTGTGTGTGTGTGTGTGTGTGTGTGTGTGTGTGTGTGTGTGTGTGTGTGAGAGAGAGAGAAACACCAGCCGTCCCCCCTCCCTTTGCCCAGGTCCTTGCACCTTGCCAAAATAAACCCCTCTTACAAGCGCCATGTCCACTATTTCCCTTTTTCTGGAAATTCCTGAGGCAGAGGTGTCCCAAATGGCTCCCTATATAGTGCCCCACTTTTGACCAGGGTCTATAGGGAATCCCTTAGGGCTCTGGTCAGAAGTAGTGCAATACTATATATAAGATCTTAATATGATCATTCTTTTGTTGCTGAGAATTTTCCTGCCAGGAAATGCAAACTTGTGGTGTATTCAAGGTTCAAAAAAGGCTTCTAAAGTTTGTAATTTCCACAAACTGTATCAACACCTAAAAAAAATGCCCATTAATTATCATTCAGTTTCATGTTGCTACAGGATTATTTTTCTGCTGTAGCAAACTGGCTCAAATTAAGATCCTACATCTGTCGGAAATAGGGTGCCATTTGAGACGCAGACTAGAGGTCTGTGTCAATAAACGGTCTGGTCAAACGGAGATAAATGAATGAGATCAATGCAAGAGAGAAAAGACAACAAGACAACATTTTTTTTTTTTTTACCGTTATTTTACCAGGTAAGTTGACTGAGAACACGTTCTCATTTGCAGCAACGACCTGGGGAATAGTTATAGGGGAGAGGAGGGGGATGAATGAGCCAATTGTAAACTGGGGATTATTAGGTGACCATGATGGTTTGAGGGTCAGATTGGGATACAACATACCATAATGACAGTACCACATACAATCAGCACATCATCATCATCAAATATAACATTTAGAATAGTAGAAACTACATAAAACAATATCAAAAATGAGAAGCACAAGGAAGACAACACAACAGCAGGGCCCGGAAGCTCACTTGAGCTCCTAATGGAGCAAAGGGCCTCAACAGTGCATCTCCAGCAATGGAAGCCTGGTCTGGACACTTTTCTGAACTTCATTCAATGTGGTTCTATCCTGGTGGTTGCTGCCTGGTGGCCAGTGTAATAGAGACTGGTAAATCTTAACAGGTCAAACATCTGGCCGTAGGTCCACCTCACTGGCAACTGCTTCTTCCCATTAGCCCTTAGAACAACTGACTACGATGGCTCCTGGAGTGGTGTAGTAGTCTAAGCCACTGCCTCAGGGATGCATGCACCAGTGCAAGCGAGGGTTTGAATCCAACCCACTGCTAGCAGACCCTATCCTCCTACCTTTACTGTCAGTCTTTCACTGTCCTACAGTATATAATACCGTACATACAACAATATGAAACCGCTGACTATAAGAACAACTGACATGAGTCAAACATCTGGCCATAGGTCCATCTCACTCCCTAACCTTTGCACCTGAGATTCTAGCAACTGTTGATTGTTGATGCCCATATGAGCAGCGATAATGGAATAGAGACGTATAAATCTTAACAGGTTAAACATCTGGCCACTACACCTCACAACTGACCCTGAGCTAACAAGTGGTTTTATTCTCTCCCCCTCTCCTTGTCATCCTCCTCTCCTTCCCCCTTTCCCAGATGGGTTTCTTCCGCCGGCGCTACCGGGAAATCATCGAGGCTGAGAAAAACAGGAAGGACAGTGACGAGAGCTGGGATTGGGTGGAAAAGAACCACTGAGACAGAGAAGCCAATGAGAGCGCAGGAATTGGGGATTGGGTCAATGGAGGATCCAATGAGCTGGGGGCTTTCACCACAGCCAGCCAATCAGGACTAAGGGCCCTTCAATCTTCCATATGTGGAAGAGAAAAAAATATTCTCCGGATTGTTCGGAGGGAGACTTGACATTTTGGTGGGTGGGGGACTGGGGATTGAGGAAACAAACGAACAGACATCTGAGGTGATGGTTGGTGTGGCTTGCTAGGGTCGTATTCATTAGGACCCTAATTCAGTGCAACAGAAAATGGAAATTAGCATTTCTTAATTGACAAGCCCAATGTTTGTTTTCTTCTGTTTGGTGCCAAATGAAAACAACACTCACAATATAATTTAATTAGTCCCTATGGAGCTTATGGAGATAACTTCCTGACAGTCAAATCTATGGAGGTAACTCCCTGCCAACAGAAAAGAACAGAATGGAACTGTTAAAGAAGGGGCCTGTTCAGAAGGCTGTAACATAGATAGAAATGTATCGTGCAGAACAGAAATGATTGTCATATATCCGAATAGGGAATTGCATCAGCTCTATTCATTCTATTTCTATCTGCAACGTTCAGAGTGTTTCACCTCCCTGAATTCACCCAAGGAGATTGATGTCCTGTGACAGGAAGTGGAAATGACAGATATTATCAGACAAGACCATGAAAACCCTCAGGGCTCTGTTTTAATAGTAGCAAAAATTTATTTTTATACATATTAAAGCCATATTGTATTAAATTGGGGCTTCGAGAAAGGGTTGGTTGGGGTTTTTGAAGTCTAATGTAAGCATATCTATATGTTTTTCTTTAAAGCACTGATGTCCGAGTTGATAAGAAGAGTTGATGCTATGTTTCCAAAGTTGATCCTTTCGTTTTGAGGCCAAAGATAATCTATAGTATAGTATATGAGTATAGTATATAATTCTGTACTGTTTCCTGCTCACAAATATCTCTTGAATATCTCACACATATCCTTCTCCCTTAGATAGCTATATGGGCAACCAGCCAAAGCAAGTCCTATGGAAGCCCATAGAAATATAACTATTAGAGCGGACATTCCCATTCAAGTCAACATTCTATTTCTATGTGTAGTCCTTCCCTTCACCATAAACAGAGCTATATTTTTGGCACACATCGAAGTTGTCATTGTCATGAAGAAATGCTGATAACCAAGCAAAAGAGTTCTAATAAGTTTTTAATTGATTGTATATGTAACGCTTTTCCAGACCCTCAAAGCGCTTTATATAGTAAAGAGGAAACTCATCTCATCAACTACCAAGTAACCCATGGTCCAGATGCAGACATCACCAACACCACTGTAGCTAGAGCATTTCATTTACAGTTAGAGCTCTATTCAGTCTGTATGACTGAAGCATTACAGATTGCGTGCTAGAAATGTAAAGCCGGCATGCCGTGGTTACCGTGAATGCCGTGGTTACCGTGAATGCCGTGGTTACCGTGAATGCCGTGGTTACCGTGAATGCCGTGGTTACCGTGAATGCCGTGATTACCGTGAATGCCGTCTCCGCTAACGAGGAAACATTGTCTTTACATTTCAATCACGCTGTAACGGGGAACTTCCGCGATACAGATTGAATAGAGCCCTTAATTTGGCACATTTCACAAAGTGTGGTCTTTTCAAACTGAAAGTTTAAAATGTGAGTAAGGCAGAAGAGACAGTGGATGGAGGAGTGGATAGATGGCATAAACAGATAGACTCATCATTTTTAGCTCAAAGAAGCATTCCACTTGTCGCCACTAAGTTAATAATCTCTCCAGTGTTGTGTGCCAGAGGAGTAGTCCATCAATTAGATGATAGTCTGGAAAATTTCACAAATCATGGTATTTAAAAAAACAAAATTCAACTGTATCCTCTCATATGAGTGGAAAGGTTTACATTATACCTTTAAATTGACATTATACCTATGTAACTACATGGAAAGAACTGTATAAACAACATTGTAGTTACAGTAGTGATAGAGTATTGGCATAGGGCTATGCATTAGATGCAAATTAGAACATTTTGGTTTACAGTTAAAATGTGTAATTTAACCCGCATCCCGCCAATCTTTTGAAGCTACAAGAAATGTTGTAAAGAAGAAGTGGAATATAGGCTACATTCTTTGAGAATCAAGTGTCAAAAGCTGTTTTGGCAAAGAGCTATCGCTCAGATATCCACATAATCAATCACAAGCATAGCCTGTTTCAAAAAGTTTTTCAATTTCAGTAAACGTGTTTTTATGATCCTCAATGTAGGATCATATGTTAGGCTAGAGCGATACCAAACCTTATAGGATGTTTTACTCTACATTGCCGGAAGAACACAGCGTAGATCCAAACTGAATTGTTCCGTTTCACTATTGTTTCATTACATGTTTACCACAGTTTTACAATAGTGAAGCTGAATAATTCCGTTTGAAATCGAGGCTAGGATGAATATCCGAGATCAGAGTAAACTATACCTACCTACAGTTGAAGTCGGAAGTTTACATACACTTAGGTTGGAGTCATTAAAACTTGTTTTTCAACCACTCCACAAATTTCTTGTTAACAAACTATAGTTTTAGCAAGTCGGTTAGGACATCTACTTTGTGCATGACACAAGTAGTTTTTCCAATAATTGTTTACAGACAGATTATTTCACTTATAATTCACTGTGTCAATTCCAGTGGGTCAGAAGTTTACATACACTAAGTTGACTGTGCCTTTAAATAGCTTGGAAAATTCCCGAAAATGATGTCATGGCTTTAGAAGCTTCTGATAGGCTGATTGACATCATTTGAGTCAATTGGAGGTGTACCTGTGGATGTATTTCAAGGCTTACCTTCAAACTCAGTGCCTCTTTGCTTGACATCATGGGAAAATCAAAAGAAATCAGCGAAGACCTCAGAAAATAATTGTAGACCTCCACAAGTCTGGCTCATCTTTGGGAGCAATTTCCAAACGCCTGAAGGTACCACGTTCATCTGTACAAACAATAGCACACAGTATAAACACCATGGGACCACGCAGCCATCATACCGCTCCAGGAAAGAGATGCATTCTGTCTTCTAGAGATGAACGTACTTTGGTGCGAAAAGAGACTATGGTTTGCAACTGCACATGGGGACAAAGATCATACTTTTTGGAGAAATGTCCTCTGGTCTGATGAAACAAAAATATAACTGTTTGGCCATAATGACCATTGTTATGTTTGGAGGAAAAAGGGGGATGCTTGCAAGCCGAAGAACACCATCCCAACCGTGAAGCACGGGGGTGGTAGCATCATGGTGTGGGGATGCTTTGCTGCAGGAGGGACTGGTGCACTTCACAAAATAGATGGCATCATGAGGATGGAAAATTATGTGGATATATTGAGGCAACATCTCAAGACAACAGTCAGGAAGTTAAAGCTTGGTCGCAAATGGGTCTTCCAAATGGACAATGACCAGGACAACAAAGTCAAGGTATTGGAGTGGCCATCACAAAGCCCTGACCTATAGAAAATGTTTGGGCAGAACTGAAAAAGCGTGTGCGAGCAAGGAGGCCAACAAACCTGACTCAGTTACACCAGCTCTGCAAGAAGGAATGGGCCAAAATTCACCCAACTTATTGTGGGAAGCTTGTGGAAGGCTACCCGAAACGTTTGACGCAAGTTAAACAATTTAAAGGAAATGCTACCAAATACACTCAATTAGTATGTGAACTTCTGACCCACTGGGAATGTGATGAAATAAATAAATCATTCTCTCTACTATTATTCTGACATTTCACATTCTTAAAATGAAGTGGTGATCCTAACTGACCTAAAACAGGAATTTTTACTAGGATTAAATGTCAGGTGTATGTAAACTTCCGACTTCAACTGTACCTACACCCATTCCATTAGTAGACACCCAGGGCATTTAATACCTACCTACACCCATTAGTAGATGCCCAGGGCATTTAATACCTACCTACACCCATTAGTAGAGACCAAGGGTATTGTATACCTAGCTACACCCATTTCTAGAGACCAAGGGTATTGTATACCTAGCTACACCCATTACTAAAGGCCCCTTGCCATGACAGAGAAACAGGGCTGAGTAATACCCTTAAAATAGCAAGGTTAGGGAATATGCTTCACTCTACTCCATCACCATGCATAAACTACTAGCTATTTAAGGCTTATGAGAACATCAGTTTCTCTTTCTCAAATTGTGGATCTGTGTTATCTGATAAAATGAGTAAACCCAATTTAATCTAAAGCTTTCCTTACATGGAATGATGTAATTGACGAATAATGAGATGTGTGTGGATGTGAGATGTTTTAAAAGCGCACACCTGTCAATCTAAAAGAGTTGAAAAGTTTCTTAATGTGCAATCCCAAATGTTGCATGTGCTAGGCAGAGGCGCAACTTTGGTTTTAGAAGTGTGGGGGGGGGGGGGGGGCAATAATTTGTTTTATTTTATCCAGTTGGATAAACACTCCAAACAGCCTACCCGTCCACTCGGAGGCGTCCACTCGGAGGCGTCCGCATGGTCCTAAAGCACACCGTTGCCTTGTTTTGAATCACGCTCCAATTATAAAACTGAGGGGACAAAAATACAATTTTCCCAGTGAAAGTTGCGCCCCTGGTGCTAGGTTTAAAAATATGTGACGAATACACTGAGTGTACAAAACATTAGGAACACCTTCCTAATATTGAGTTGCACCCCCTTCTGCCCTCAGAAAAGCCTCAATTCGTAGGGGCATGGCCTACAAGGTGTCGAAAGCGTTCCACACGGATGCTGGCCCATGTAGACCATTCTTGATACACACGGGAAACTGTTGAGCGTGAAAAACCCAGCAGTGTTGCAGTTCTTGACACAACCTGGTTCGCCTGGCACATACTACCATACCCTGTTCAAAGGCACTTAAATATTTTGTCTTGCCCATTCACCCTCTGAATGACATACATATACAATCCATGTCTCAATTGTCTCAAGGCTTAAAAGTCCTCCCCTTCATCTACACTGATTGAAGTGGATTTAACAAGTGACATCAATAAGGGGTCATAGCTTTCACCTGGTCAGTCTGTCATAGAACGAGCAGGTGTTCCTAATGTTTTGTACACTCAGTGTATATAAAAACAGCCTTTGGAGGTTCAGAGAGGCTTTTGTGTTATAACTAAATTAGGTAAGAAGTGTCTCACATAGCGTTTCTCTAAGGGCTTTATTCAATTTGTATCGCTGACGTGTTACAGATTGCGCTCAAATTTTAAAGCTAATTTCCTATTGAGCTGACATCTGCAGCGTTTACCATGAATGCAGTCTCCACTAACGTGGGAACATTGCCTTTAAATTTGAATCATGCTGTAACGATGAACTTCCGCGATACGGATTGAATAGAGCCCTAAGTTATGTAGAGCTTTTTGAAAGCTGAATGGTGTGGTGTTCCTTTACAAGACTAAAAGGCTGAGACACTTTACTGTGCTTACTATGATGGCATCGTCTTTATCAATCATGCTGCATTGATCTCTGATTGATTGGTTAGAAATACATCCTATATTTTAATGTCACCCATTCATTTCACTGGCATGGCAAGTACTGTACACATTCACCATCTCCTCTGCACCTGATATCTATGGAAACTTGACATGTTTTTTCTGTATTTTAACTGTGATGGTTTCGTTCTTTACTTGTATATTGTTTCACCTTTATCACAGCATAGGTATTTGAATTTTGTTTAAGATATACTACTGTCACTGAATTATCATTTGTATAAAAGTATTGCTCTACATGTTTGATGTTTAAACTCATGTTCAAGCTGTATATTTATCTATTGATACATTTTAGATTAAAACGAAGTTCTCTCTTTTTTTATCAAGAAATGTTCTCCCAGTTTGACGTTGTTATAGAGGTAGCGGTTTGCGGTGTATGGCACCCTCTTGTGGCAGACCGATGGTACTTTTCTCACAGTAAAAAGGGGGAAATCTGATACTGGTTGCCATGAAACACTCACATCAAGCACAGCGCTTCTCACCCAGTTGCGTCTAAATAATGAATGTGAGATGAAACAACTAGACTACAGCGCCTACTACATGCTGCAACAGTTGCAGACAGAGCTGTCATCCTCACAGGTAAATTCAGCATTTAATTTATTGAAAGCTTTCATATTCACTTATTAAGAAAATTAAAGTATTTAGTTAAAGGTAGACAGCAATATGAGGACGAACGTTTTATGTTTGCTCCTTGTATAATGACAAACCAGGGTGTAGGTTTAAATACTTTTAATGAACATATACTTCAGCTAGAAAACTCTTTGTTTAGCCATGCAAGACATTCTTCAACCACCTTCCCCCGCATAGCCTACTGGGTAACGTAGTCTTATTGTTATTAACACACAACAATACATAAAGTAAACAGCATATTGGGTCAATTAACCCCAACTAGGAGAGTTGAAGCGCAAGGCTCAACTTCTCTGCTGTTTTGGTCCGGTGGCTACCACGCCACAACAGCGTGAAGTTAACCCGTGCACAGATACTAGAGTCTAGACTGAGAGAGCATCGAAAAGTCTTGCATCTCACTCATCGCAATTTCTGCGGCGCTGCTCGTGGCAACGTCATTCCGCTGGGTGTAACATTAACGTATTGTAATGAAACAGCAGGGAGCAAGTCTCAAACCCTCAACTTTCTAGACCGAAGTCCAGTATGCTTTTGCGGCACAGTCGATAGCGCGCCGGACCTCGGGTTCGAAGGTCGGAAGGTTCGAGACCTGCTCCCCGCTGTTTCATTACAATATGTTTAGAAGTTGTTTATAAGGAGACCTACTGTAGTTACCAATGTTAAAAACACCTGCAAATACAAACTAATCAACATGATGGGCTATCTGTATCATTTGTAAATTAAACTTAATATAACATTACTAACCTCCTGGCCATCACTCCTGCAGTACCAGTGTCCAGGTATGGCATCTCTCCTGGACCAGGCTAGCCTGATAAAGACAGCTGCTATAGAGAAGGCGGTGGCCCCCATCGCAGTACACCTGGTCCACCTGGTTCTGCTGTGTGAGAGGGCAGAGGGGCTGGAGGTACCAGAGCAGTTCACCCAGCTAGAGGGAGAAGCACAGGCTGTGGCCAGAGCCACCATGAACATGGCCGCCGTTGCCTACAGGTGGTGGGACCCTGCATTCCAATTCACTCTATCCTTTCTCTTAAAGTGTGTACTGCTTCCCTTGCATACATGTATTTAAAAAACAAAGGACAGGTAGACTATAATAAATATGGTTAAATCTCCTTATAAAATATAATATACAGTAATAGTATTATTTGCTAGATTTATAATTTTAGGTTTTACTGTGTTCCCCAAATTTACAAGACAGGTATATTCTCTTGCTTCTACCTGGACTGGCTTCTTCTGGTCTAGCATGACACATATTTGTTGACTCCATCTGCTATTGCAAAACAGGAAGAATGTCTTATAGTCATCTGAGCAGGAATCGGTTAATTGAAGCCAGACTTTATTTTCTGAACTTAACAACATGCAAAGTTTGTCATGAACATCACATAGTGAAAAATATGAATACCATACAGAACTGTGAGTGCCCTGAGTAATAACAACAAGCCTGGAATCCAAACTGATATGCTCCATTTTACCAGAGCCTTTTATTGCATATAGAAATAGATGGCTCTGCTGATGGCTCATATCCGTTTGGTTTCCAGGCTAAATAACAACAACATTAAATGAAAACCAGGCTGTTTTTTTTCTCTCGCTTTTTTCCAAGACGTTCAGAAGCCACAGATGATGAGGTAATGAGGACAGAGATGTCATCCCTAGTGGAGCCGATGACTGTGTCTGGACAGCATGTCCTCCTGGCAGCCCAGAAACTCAATATCCAGCCTGGCCTAGCCGAGCACAGAGAGGAGCTCATCACTGCAACACAGAATGTTCTGCTAGGACTGGTCAAAGTACAGTAATATTAGCCTATGTAGTGACACTTCGTCTGCAGGTCTGCAGGTACAATCATGGCCAAAGTTTTTGAGAATGACACAAATATACATTTTCACAAAGTCTGCTGCCTCAGTTTGTATGATGGCAGTTTGCATATACTCCAGAATGTTATGAAGAGTGATCAGATGAATTGCAATTAATTACAAAGTCCCTCTTTGTCATGCAAATGAACTGAATCGCAAAAAAACATTTTCACTGCTTTTCAGCACTGCCACAAAAGGACCAGCTGACATCATGTCAGTGATTCTCTCGTTAACACAGGTGTGAGTGTTGACGAGGACAAGGCTGGAGATCACTCTGTCATGCTGATTGAGTTCGAATAACAGACTGGAAGCTTCAAAAGGAGGGTGGTGCTTAGAATCATTGTTCTTCCTCTGTCAACCATGGTTACCTGCAAGGAAACATGTGCTGTCATCATTGCTTTGCACAAAAAAAGGGCTTCAAAGGCAAGGATATTGCTGCCAGTAAGATTGCACCTAAATCAACCATTTATCGGATCATCGAGAACTTCAAGGAGAGCGGTTCAATTGTTGTGAAGAAGACATCAGGGAGCCCAAGAAAATCCAGCAAGCGCCAGGACCATCTCCTAAAGTTGATTCAGCTGCGGGATCGGGGCACCACCAGTACAGAGCTTGCTCAGGAATGGCAGCAGGCAGGTGTGAGTGTATTTGCACACGCAGTGAGGCGAAGACTTTTGGAGGATGGCCTGGTGTCAAGAAGCCACTTCTCTCCGGGAAAAACATCAGGGACAGACTGATATTCTGCAAAGGTACAGGGATTGGACTGCTGAGGACTGGGGTAAAGTCATTTTCTCTGATGAATCCCCTTTCCGATTATTATTTGGGGCATCTGGAAAAAGCTTGTCCGGAGAAGACAAGGTGAGCGCTACCATCAGTCCTGTGTCATGCCAACAGTAAAGCATCCTGAGACCATTCATGTGTGGGGTTGCTTCTCAGCCAATCGAGTGGGCTCACTCACAATTTTGCCTAAGAACACAGCCATGTATAAAGAATGGTACCAACACATCCTCCGAGAGCAACTTCTCCCAACCATCCAGGAACAGTTCGGTGACGAACAATGCCTTTTCCAGCATGATGGAGCAACTTGCCATAAGGAAAAAGTGATAACTAAGTGGCTCGGGGAACAAATCACCAATATTTTGGGTCCATGGCCAGGAAACTTCCCAAACCTTAATCCAATTGAGAATTTGTGGTCAATCCTCAAGAGGCGGGTGGACAAACAAAAACCCACAAATTCTGACAAACTCCAAGCATTGATTATACAAGAATGGGCTGCCATCAGTCAGGATGTGGCCCAGAAGTTAATTGACAGCATGCCAGGGCGGATTGCAGAGGTCTTGAAAAAGAAGGGTCAACACTGCAAATATTGACTCTTTGCATCAACTTCATGTAATTGTCAATAAAAGCCTTTGACACTTATGAAATGCTTGTAATTATACTTCAGTATTCCATAGTAACATCTGACAAAAATATCTAAAGACACTGAAGCAGCAAACTTTGTGAAAATTAATATTTGTGTCATTCTCAAAACTTTTGGCCACGACTGTATACTGCGTTATGGTGAAGTTATAAGAATTGTTATGACTTGTCATTGTAAGACTTGTGATGAGCATGAATGAACCCATTATAATGTGTTATAATCATGAACTGTTCTTTGTATATACAAACGTATGAATATTAAACAACATACAGTATCTGTTTCCAGGTTGGTTCACATAGTCGTAGAACAACATATGTAATTGGAAAAATTACAACTATCTGAAAAATATATGGAGAGTGTTCAAGAAAACCCTTTATAACCCTATAAAGCATGTTGTATAATATTATCATATTCATTATAAAATGTAATATTATTCAAGTAAACCCTCCAAAAATCATAATGAACAATTATTTATATTTATATGTCATCTAGATACTTTCAGTGGAAGATGATGCAAAAGTGAGAAAGACCATAGCGGCTGCAGACTGGGTGTTGGACTGCCTATCCTCTCTATCTTCCTCCCTGGACATCCTGTCTCTACTGAAGGCCTTCCATCCGTTCACTGAGGCCCTGGTTCTCCTGAACAACCTGGTAGTGAAGCGGGCTGAAGCCCTGCAGGTAAGGGGAGGGAACATGCTCAACTCTTAGCCTGGTCAAGCAAACTGATCGTTTCACTTCAATTCTCAATTGAAACAGAGTGTGAGCTATCGTGAGATCAGGCTACTCAACTCCATCCTCTTGTGTAAAAATAGTGAAAGGTTGTTTGCAGTCAACAGTCTGTAACAATGAAAAAAAGAGGACCAGCTAAGCACTCACTCAATGTACCTGTAGTTGCAATTGAAGTCTTTGTTTATCTTCTGTTTTCCTACAGGATCCTAGGCAGACGGAGCACTTACACAACTCTTTGGACTCCTTGAGGAAATGCATCTCTATGCTTCACACGGCTATGGTCACCACTATCAAACACCCAACCAGTGAGCAGGCCCAAGCCTCCAAAACGTACATTCTGGACAAGGTGAAAAGCATTGTGAAAGACATTATAACTACACTCGAGAGTTATTGCCGTAGAGGTGGTGTTGCCTTAGGTCCGTGTGGGTACTACATTGACAGGCGTGATGGTTTGATAAGGCTCCTGGCCAGTTCTTCCTCCTCTTCTTCGATCAGTAACGTTGACAGCCTCTTAAGAGATCTTGTGTTCCACTGCATGGTGGTGGCCAACTCCTCACAAAGGGAGCTTCAGCACTGTGTGGTGGATCATTGTCGACATGTCCTACATCTTTGGTCAGAAATGTCCAGGCTTGTAAAGCTTCCAGAGAATCCCGATGATGATAACCTGAACCAGCATTTACAGAGTATCTGCTTTTCACTGATGCAGCAAATCCAGAATCTTGACAGTGCTATGATGACTGCAGTTCTATATCAAGTTCTGGACACGTTTGTTACAGGGTCAAGTCCACTCGAAGATCTGATGAATATGGTTGGACAAGTCTTGGAGAATGATTCAGTTGAAGAGTTGCCGGTAGATCCAGTTTCTATCCATGTATTGCTCATGGATCTTCTCTCACAGGCTGATAGGATGATACAGGTTGCAAGTTTCATCTCGGCTTTCGCCACGGATTCTAAGAGTCTAGAAAATGTGGAGAACTCAAGGGCATGCCTCACGCGTCTGAAGGCTGAGATCAAACCTCTCGCACTGGAGTTGGATAAAGACAGTTCAGACTTAGAGAACTGCTTTGAGGCCGTGCAGAAACTCCACGATCAGTGTGAGAGATGGGAAGAGGAGACCGGTCAGCTGCAGGATGCTCTTTGTGACATCATCGATGTTAGAGAATTCACTAGCTTGGCAATTCACGAGATGGCTAACGACCAGTGTGGATGCGGCGCGGCGTATAAAGCCCAGAACCACAAACTGTTCAGAAAGCATGCTGGTGACCTTATCTCCCACACAAAACAGGTGGTTCACTCTGTTAGAAGACACGTAGACAAGAGTGACAACCCCATCTACCGCAATGGACTCCTAGTTCTGTTGAAACAGGTTGAAGCGTCACAGGCCAAAGTGGTCGGATCTGTCAGAGACATGTGCTCTGGTTCCAGTCTTGATGTGAATGTATACTCTGTCTTTTCAGATCACGCATTTGTGGTGATCCAGCACTTTAGAGTGTTAAGAGAAGGGCTGGATGGACAGCAACATCCACACCTCCTCAGTCCACTGCGAGAGGATGCACGCCAGAGCATAGTCTCATCCTCAGTCCAAGCAACCAATCAGGTTCAAGGATCAGCTATGGATCAGGAAATAAGAGACCTTGGCCTTCAGTTTCCTGTTCTAGATGTTTCAGAAAGGGATTCACCAGTTGAATGTAAAGTTGAGTTCTTAGAAAAAGAAATTAGAGAGCCTATGATGGCAGACAAAGACTTCAATGATGATTTA
The DNA here is from genome assembly GCF_029448725.1 of Salvelinus fontinalis. Taxonomy (NCBI): domain Eukaryota; kingdom Metazoa; phylum Chordata; class Actinopteri; order Salmoniformes; family Salmonidae; genus Salvelinus; species Salvelinus fontinalis. Next base: position 20,811,799 of record NC_074694.1, read on the forward strand.
AAGGGGCCAGCTGTTTCAGGTGAAGCGAATCCAATCCCAAAGCCTCTTGATTTCGACCTTTTGCCCCTCTTGTATAAGGTTGTGACTGTGACTAAAGAAAAAGATGTAACAGTCCTCAGCAAAGCCTGTACAGGAGTTCTCAAGCTTTCAAATTGTTACGCTCAGGCTGCGAAAGAAGCTTCAACTATTGTTGACGCTGTCGATAGTCAGACATTGGATATCTTCAGATCAGAGTTAGTGGCCCTGACGCCTCAGTTAGTCCAGACAGCTCAGGAGACTGCAATGAGCTTAGCTATGAGCACGGACAGTCTCTACAAACACAGTACACTGTTCTCTGACCTGATCAACAACATCAGGAAAGTCCTCTTACCAGCTGCTGGAACCTGGTACCACGCCGTTTATTCAATGTTTCAAGGTCGTCCACGAAACATGTCAGCCACTGCCATTTCTCAGGAACTCAGCAAAGTCATGAGTTGGTGTGCCGATGTGGTGCAGCTGTTGACGTCGTCTGATATAACGCCACCAAGTGACTGTCAGGAGAGCTTTACAGTTTTGTACAGCAAGCTGAACAAAGCCCATAACAACACAAGAGAGCTGACAGAACTTGCTAGCTCATCAACATCAGGTCAGGCAGATGAACTTGAGGGGCCTTGTATTCTGTGGGCACTGTCAGTCCAAGTTTTACTGAATTCTTTGGATAAGATTTTAGGAACAAGGGAAACGTTGATGAGACAGTTGACCCCTCAGAAAAGGTTGGCGGCCATGTCCGAGAACTCACTGCGAATCCAAGAGGCAGCGAGACTGACTAGCGTGAATTGTAAAAGCGCCTACAAAGTGAAAACGTTGACACAACTTCAGGAGGAATTAAAGACTCTCACTGAGGCATACTTACAGGTAGCTGAGGACCTCTGCATTGTATCTCTCTCAGGCGTCCTCCAGTTTGCCAGGTCAGAAGTTCTACAAAGACAGCTTCTGATTAAAATGAGGGTGCTATCCGGCCACTTGAACAAAGCAAATAAGGACTATGTCACCGCAATTCAAAACATCGTAAACATTGCTTATAAGGCTTCCAAGCACCACAAAGATAACAAGACATCCAAGGAGGCCCAAGAAACATTTGAGACTGCTGCAGAGTTGCTTTTCGAGAACGCCAAAGCTGCTACCAAGAGCGTTGAAGACTGTTTCAACTACATTCGCAACCCTCGTGCTCGGATTAACCTGAGGTCCATCAACGATCATCTGTCCTTCCAGATCTCTGATATAGTGAGCCGAGCCAGGCTGGTAGTGGAGACCCACTGTGTCTACGACACTCTCAGTCTGGAGATCCAGATACAGTGCTGGTCGGCCAAGGCTCGCTTTTTAGCCGAGGAAATCTATAAGGTGGATGGGCTAAGCCAGGAGGCGAAGGAACACGTCAAGGTAGAGTTAACTTAGCTCTTTGTTGTTTATATTCCCCTTGTTTTCTTTGTTTAAAAGCACACACTGTAACACTGAGATTATTATACAAATAAAATCATGTTATAAAATGCATGTGTTATTATTATGAAGGTTGGTCTGCAGGGTGGAACACCAGGAGATTCCAAAGAAGGGATGACTGAGAGCAATCTTTCTCCTACTCTGAATAAGCTTGATTACCAACCAGACATTGCACCCTGGCAGACAACCAATCCAGAGAATTTAAATACCACAGAACGGAATTCCAGTATCTGTGGTGCCATGCCCAAATATGAACCTGCGATGGCAACAAAACAATATGTGAGTATTGAATAGCTGATACTTTAAATATTTTAACTACATAGATACAAGATCATCTACTTTTGTATTGTACGGTATTTGTGATTTTTCTGTGAGAATTATATTCACATTATATAGAGTATATACATTTGAAGTCGGAAGTTTACATACACTTAGGTTGGAGTCATTAAAACTTGTTTTTCAACCACTCCACAAATTTCTTGTTAACAAACTATAGTTTTGGCAAGTCGGTTAGGACATCTACTTTGTGCATGACTGTAACGGCTTTCTTCTGTGGACGAAGGAGAGGACCAAAGCGCAGCGCGGTTAGTGTTCAACATGTTTAATAACGACGATAAACATGAACACTACAAAAATACAAAACAATAAATGTGAAAAACCAAAACAGTCCTATCTGGTGCATAGACACAAAGACAGAAGACAACCACCCAAAAAACCCAACACAAAACAGTCTACCTAAATATGGCTCTCAATCAGAGACAAACGACTAACACCTGCCTCTGATTGGGAACCATATTAGGCCAAACACAGAAACAGGAAAACTAGACAAACAACATAGAATGCCCACTCAGCTCACGTCCTGACCAACACTAAAACAAAGAAAAGACAAAAGAGCTATGGTCAGAACGTGACAATGACACAAGTAATTTTTCGAGCAATTGTTTACAGACAGATTATTTCACTTATAATGCACTGTATCACAATTCCAGTGGGTCAGAGGTTTACATACACTAAGTTGACTGTGCCTTTAAACAGCTCGGAAAATTCCAGAAAATTATGTCATGGTTTTAGAAGCTTCTGATAGGCTAATTGACATAATTTGAGGTGTACTTGTGGATTTATTTCAAGGCCTACCTTCAAACTCAGTGCTTCTTTGCTTGACATCATGGGAAAATCAAAAGAAATCAGCCAATACCTCTGAAAATAAATTGTAGACCTCCACAAGTCTGGTTCATCCTTGGGAGCTATTTCCAAACACCTGAAGGTACCACGTTCATCTGTACAAACAATAGTACGCAAGTATAAACACCATGGGACAACACAGCCGTCATAACGCTCAGGAAGGAGACGTGTTCTGTCTCCTAGAGATGAACGTACTTTGGTGCGAAAGTACAATTCAATCCCATAACAACAGCAAAGGACCTTGTGAAAATGCTGGAGCAAACGGGTACAAAAGTATCTATATCCACAGTAAAACAAGTCCTATATTGACATAACCTGAAAGGCACCTCAGCAAGGAAGAAGTCACTGCTCCAAAACCACCATAAAAAAGCCAGGCTACGGTTTGCAACTGCACAAAGATCATACTTTTTGGAAAAATGTCCTCTAGTCTGATGAAACAAAAATAGAACTGTTTGGCCATAATGACCATCGTTATGTTTGGAGGAAAAAAGGGGCGGCTTGCAAGCCGAAGAACACCATCCCAACCGTGAAGTACGGGTGTGGCAGCATCGTGTTGTGGGGGTGCTTTGCTGCAGGAGGGACTGATGCCCTTCACAAAATGGATGGCATCATGAGGCTGGAAAATTATGTTGATATATTGAGGCAACATCTCAAGACATCAGTCAGGAAGTTCAAGCTTGGTCACAAATGGGTCTTCCAAACGGACAATGACCCCAAGCATACTTCCAAAGTTGTGGCAAAATGGCTTAAGGACAACAAAGTCAAGGTATTGGAGTGGCCATCACAAAGCCCTGATTTCAATCATATAGAAAATTTGTGGGCAGAACTGAAAAAGCGTGTACGAGCAAGGAGGCCTACAAACCTGACTCAGTTACACCAGCTCTGTCAGGAGGAATGGGCCAAAATTCACCCAAATTATTCAATCAATCAATCAATCAATCAATTTTATTTTATATAGCCCTTCGTACATCAGATAATATCTCGAAGTGCTGTACAGAAACCCAGCCTAAAACCCCAAACAGCTAGAATGCAGGTGTAGAAGCACGGTGGCTAGGAAAAACTCCCTAGAAAGGCCAAAACCTAGGAAGAAACCTAGAGAGGAACCAGGCTATGAGGGGTGGCCAGTCCTCTTCTGGCTGTGCCGGGTGGAGATTATAACAGAACTATGCCAAGATGTTCAAAAATGTTCATAAGTGACAAGCATGGTCAAATAATAATCATGAATAATTTTCAGTTGGCTTTTCATAGCTGATCATTAAGAGTTGAAAAACAACAGGTCTGGGACAGGTGGCGGTTCCATAACCGCAGGCAGAACAGCTGAAACTGGAATATTATTAATATTATTGTGAGAAGCTTGTGGAAGGCTACCTGAAACATTTGACCCAAGTTAAACAATTTAAAGGCAATGCTACCAAATACTAATTGAGTGTATGTAAACATCTGACCCACTGGGAATGTGATGAAATAAATAAAAGCTGAAATAAATCATTCTCTCTTCTATTATTCTAACATTTCACATTCTTAAAATAAAGTGGTGATCCTAACTGACCTACGACAGGGAATTTTTACTGGGATTAAATGTCAAGAATTGTGAAAAATGTATATGTATTTGGCTAGGGTTTATGTAAACTTCCGACTTCAACTGTACATTAGATTATATATACAGTGCACATTTATTGAAAATAAAAAACAGATACCTTATTTTCATAAGTATTCAGACCCTTTGCTATGAGACTCAAAATTGTGCTCAGCTGCATCCATTGATTATTCCTGAGATGTTTCTACAACTTGATTGGAGTCCACATGTGGTAAATTCAATTGATTGGACATGATTTTGAAAGACACACACTATTTTAGGTCCCACAGTTGACAGTGCATGTCAGAGCAAAAACCAAGCCATGAGGTTGAATGAATTGTCGCAGAGCCCCGAGACAGGATTGTGTCGAGGCACAGATCTGGGGAAGAGTACCAAAAAATGTCTGCAGCATTGAAGGTCCCCAAGAACACAGTGACCGCCATCATTCTTAAATGGAAGAAGTTTGGAACCATTAAGACTCGTCCTAGAGCTGGCCGCCCAGCCAAACTGATTAATCAGGGGAGAAGGGCCTTAGTCAGGGAGGTGACCATGAACCCGATAGTCTCTCTGACAGAGTTCCATAGTTCCTCTGTGGAGATGGGAGAACCTTCCAGAAGGACAACCATCTCTGCAGCACTCGACCAATCATGCCTTTATGGTAGAGTAGCCAAACGGAAGCTACTCCTTAGTAAAAGGCACATGACAGCCTGCTTGGACTTTGCCAAAAGACACCTAAAGGACTCTCCGACCATGAGAAACAAGATTCTCTGGTCTGATGAAACCAAGATTGAACTCTTTGGCCTGAATGCCAAGCGTCACGTCTGGAGGAAACCTGGCACCATCCCTACGGTGAAGCATGGTGGTGGCAACATCATGTTGTGGGGGTGTTTGTCAGCAGCAGGGACTGGGAGACTAGTCAGGATCGAGGGAAAGATGAACGGAGCAAAGTACAGAGAGATCCTTGATGAAAACCTGCTCCAGAGCACTCAGGAACCCCGACTGGGGTGAAGGTTCACCTTCCAACAGGACAACAACCCTAAGCACACAGCCAAGACAACGCAGGCGTGGCTTCCGGGCAAGTCTCAATGTCCTTGAGTTGCCCAGCCAGAGCCCGGACTTGAACCCGATCGAACATTTCTGGAGAGACCTGATAAATAGCTGTGCAGCGACGCTCCCCATCCAACCTGACAGAGCTTGAGAAGATCTGCAGAGAAGAATGGGATAAACTCCCAAAATAAAGGTGTGCCAAGCTTATCGCGTCATACACAAGACTCAAGGCTGTAATCGCTGCCAAAAGTTATTCAACAAAGTACTGAGCAAATGGTTTGAGTACTTATGTAAATGTTATATTTCAGTTTTATTTATTTTTATACATTTGCAAAAATGTCAAAAAAAATGTTTTTGCTATGTTATTATGGGGTATTGTGTGTAGATTGATGAGGGGGAAAAAAACAATTTAATTAATTTTAGAACAAGGATGTAAGGTAACAAAATGTGGAAAAAGTAAAGGGTTCTGAATACTTTCCAAATGCACTGTATACGTTCACATCTTTCTTTGCAGGATGCCCCAAGGTCTGCATTCTTCAGAGACACTCTATCCCTGACTTACTACACCCCTTCCCTCACCTACACCACAATCACCCCATCTCTTACCTACACCGCCTTGTTCCTCAAACAAGAGACAGACAGGTGGGATGCTCGGGGCAACCGTATCGTCCAGGTAACCAGGGAGATTGCAGACCAGATCTACCACATGGCCCAGTACCTGAGGAGGAAAGGGCCCATACTGGTAATGACAATCAATCAATCAATATATATATTTTTCACAAACTCGATAGGTGCAGTGAAATGTGTGGTTTTACAGGGTCAGCCATAGTAGTAAGGCGCCCCTGGAGCAAATTAGGGTTAAGTGCCTTGCTCAATGGCACGTCAACAGATTTATCACCTTGTCGGCTCAGATATTTAATCTTTTAGTTACTGGCCCACGGGCAAGGTGGTTTAATTTATTTATTTTCATGGTTGGACATAAAAGACTGTAAAAACACCAGGAAATCAGCTCCAAGTGATTTTCATTTAACAAATCTGTTCCCAAGTATTCCCAAACATAATAGAGAGACACGTGATGGTATATAAATGTAATCAATGTTATAGTGAAATATTATATCTGTTTGGGCTTCTTGCAGTCAATTTGAGGTCGACAAATTATTTGTAACTATGCTCTAACCGCTAGGCTACCTTACACCAATAATCAATCTGTTTATTGTATTTAGTGCAGTCAGGACGAATTCTGAATGCCTGAATATTTGCTATTTATTTGTCCGGATTAATCATTTTCTTAAAAGTATATGGACACCCCTTCAAATGAATGGATTCAACTATTTCAGCCGCACGGTCATAGGGTGCCACCTTTCCAACAAGTCTGGATGTCATAAGGTGAATGCACCAATTTGTAAGTCGCTCTGGATAAGAGCGTCTGCTAAATGACTTAAATGTAAATGTAAGTCAGTTTTCACATTTCTGCCCTGCTAGAACTGCCCCGGTCAATTGTAAGTGATCTTATTCTGAAGGGGAAACATCTAGGAGCAACAACGTCTCAGCTGCGAAGTGGTAGGCCACATAAGCTCACATAACGGGACTGCCGAGTGCTGAAGCGCGTAGCGTGCAAAAATTGTCTGTCCTCGGTTGCAACACTCATTATCGAGTTCCAAACTGCCTCTGGAAGCAACGTCAGCACAAGAACTGTTCGTCGGCAGCTTCATGAAATGGGTTTCCATGTCAGAGCAGCCGCACACAGGACTAAGATCACCATGCGCAAAGCCAAACATTGGCTGGAGTGGTGTAAAGCTCGTCGCCATTGGACTCTGGAGCAGTGGAAACGCGTTCTCTGGAGTGATGAATCACGCTTCACCATCAGTCAGACGGACGAATCTGGGTTTGGCGGATGCCAGGAGAACGCTACCTGGCCAAATGCATAGTGCCAACTGTGGAGGAGGAATAATGATCTGGGGCTGTTTTTCATGGTTCGGGCTAGGCCCCTTAGTTCCAGTGAAGGGAAATCTTAACGCTGCAGCATACAATGCCAATCTAGATTATTCTGGCTTCCAACTTTGTGGCAACAGTTTGGGGAAGGCCCTTTCCTGTTTCATCATGACAATGCCCCTGTGCACAAAGAGGTCCATACAGAAATGTTTTGTCAAGATCGGTGTGGAAGAACTTGACTGACCTACACTGAGCCCTGACCTCAACCCCATCGAACACCTTTGGGATGAATTGGAACGTCGACTGTGAGCCATGCCTAATCGCCCAACCTCACTAATGCTCTTGTGGCTGAATGGAAGCAAGTCCCCGCAGCAATGTTCCAACATCTAGTGGAAATGTTTCCCTGAAGAGTGGAGGCTGTTATAGCAGCAAAGGGGGGGCCAACTCCATATTAATGCACATGATTTTGGAATGAGGTGTTTGACGAGCAAGTGTCCACATACTTCTGGACATGTAGTGTTGATCTATATTACAGAGCAAAGAGATGTTTGTCAGCACAGCAAAAGGCGTGGTCTCGAATTGCCAATACATCACCCACTTTGTGAAGGTCATATCAAACCACTGTCTGGACAAACAGTGTACTGCTGAACTGTCTCTCAGAGTGGAACAGATTCTCACCATCACCAACCAACTCACTATCATCTCCAGGTGAGCGATCAATCATTCAAACCAATCAATTCAATGTATTTATGAAACACCTTTTACACCAGCAGATGTATTACAATAGACAACTTATGTAGACGTTACCTTCCCAACAAGAAACATTTTGCCTTATGGAATAGCAGTCCAAATACCTGAATATAACTTGTGGGAGTCCCTCAAGGGTCCATACTTGGTCCCTTCCTATTCTAATTTACATCAATGATCTTCACCTCGTTTCCAGTTCTGTATTTTTCATCCTGTTCACTGATAACAATAATGTATTTATATTATACAAACATCCACAGAATCTAATATCCTAAATTAGATCAGAACTAATTCAAGTTACATACATCTATTTCCACAGTGTTAATGCATTGACCCCAGGAAGCAAGTCTTCAGATGAGATCCTTGTGAAGAATGCCCAGAACCTGCTTCAGATAGTTCTGCATGGGGTCAGAGCAGCAGAGACAGCCTGCATCAAGGTAATAACCACTATCGGGAGATGTACAGATTCACTGTGGGAGATGTATACATTCCCTGCCCCATAAATGTATGGATTCCCTGGTAAACCTGTACATTTACAATTGATAGGGAATGTATATATTTCCTGGTAAATGTATAGATTTCCCGATTTTACACATTTACCATAACAGATAGCAATCTGCCAAACAGGGTTTGAGACAGCCGGAGCCCAACTCAGATGGGGTGGAGGCAGCAGCGCTCTGTTTCCAGTGGAAGAGGAACCTACAAATGCACCGAGCCCAGCAGAACTGTAACTCAGACACAGATGATCTTGGCCTGAGGAGAACCTCCCAGCACAGAGAATCCCCCAGCCTGGCCCCTCCTATGCACATACAGAAGCAGGGATTCAAGTGAACGTGTCAAACCCCATTGACTGGACACCAGGAACTACTTGTTGCTACCATGTAAACATATGTCCACGGGACACACAACTTTGGGGAAATGTAATGAAATAAGACTCAGTGTCCAGCACTTTGTTCCTATGACAAAGGTTTTGTGACCACATTTCGTAAAATACTAGATATGTTAGCAAGCACATGATGTGCAATGCATTACACTTCACAGAAATGCTTGGCTGTAAAGGCTATTTTGAAAATACCAAAAAGCTTAAGATCAAGGAATGTGAATTTGAAATATTTTGGACATCAGAGCAATCTTGAGGGAATCCTATTTGTGTCAGAAAAGGATGTTCATATGATAGGTAAGATATACAAAACCTGCAGAGAGCCTATCCGACTGACAATCTCGGACAAAAAAATATAATCCATTGTAACCAAGACTAAAAAATAACTGATATTGGTACAAGATTGAGGGAATGTTGGAACATAACTAACGAAATTACAGTTAACAAAAATGTACGCTTAATCCAGTATAAACTAATGTTTTAAATTTATTACACGAGACAAAATTCACAAATTCTACAGCACAATGGCAGAGTCATGTCTTAAGTGTAAAACGAACAATGACTCAATAATTCATGCCTCCTGGGAATGCTATAAAGTCCCAAAGTTATTGGCAGAGTTAGAATGTTGTCTGTCAGAAGTATTACAATGTAAATGTACTTTTAATCTATCTGTCTGCATATTTCAAGACATGGCATATGAGGGTGCAGTGAGATACCCGATGGGTTGGACGAGATTTTTCTCGTCAATTATCTTGAAAAAAACGTATACTTACAAACTGAAAATCAACCAATCCTCCATCGGTAACACAATGGAAAAGTAAAATCCTTTATTATCTAAATGTTGAAAGTGGTGGGTGAAGGAGAAACAAAATGATGCAGTTTGAGGCCATGTGGTCTGGCGGAGAGTGTTGCTGGAGATGGGGGTGTGAGAGGGTGGTTCTAGGCAGGGCTGATGTTGTGGATGTTTGTGACTGTATATTGTTGTTTGCATATGGATGTTATGTATTGACAAAAAAAGAAGGGAAAAAAGAGGAATATAAGTAATGTACATGTCCTTTGGCTATACATAAATACATCTCACAACATAAAGATGTCATATATGGATTATTATTTTTAAGACACTGCTTAAAAAGGCATTTCAACATGATGAGCATCTTTGAGTTTGACCGTTTAGACAATATTTGATCAACCATATTGACATTATAAAACAAAACAAACATGACATAACCCAGATTACACCATTCATAAAAAACACTGCGTTTATGATACAAAACAAGCCATTTAAAATGTGACCTAATAGCATATAATAAAAATAAGTTCAATTCAGTCAATCTCAAATGTAGCACCATTCATAATCACACAAAATGGACCAAATGAAACCCATGTTACACCCACTTTCAATATTCTTATTTCTTAACCACCATAGTGAGCATGGAACACAAATGTAAAAGTGTCTGTAAATAATATTAAAATATAAGATCAAAAGGAAAAATAACTGAGATTCTAGGTTTACTTAGTGTTCTGGTATATAGGACTGTATTGTTTGTTTTTTAAATGTTCATTTTTTTCAAAGGGTGTAGACCTAGCCGAAAATACTGTACTGTTTCATAAAAAAAACATTTTAATATAGTTCCTTAATATTACATATTTTGATATGAAAGTTAAACCCTTAATACTGTCCATATCTTAACTCCCTTTCAAAGACCAATAACATCCCTATAGACTTAAGATAGTTATACTGTACATAAACCAAGTCTTTGCACAGCCAGCATCTACCCTACTGTCTATGCTGCCATGACTGGTAGCCTTGTACTGTATAATAACATGATCAAATGTCTGTGTCTTGAAGCGACAGACAGGGACTATCTCTATCAATGTACAATACAGTTAGTGACAAGTGAGTCTATTCTCAACAGATCCTGTAGAACAGACAGTTTTATATACAGGTGAAATAAATATGTAAAGCTCAATAATAATGATACATACAAGTTTCTAATAAATGTACAGAACATACAGTATATTTTACTAAGTTGTCAATATATTTAGAAACATTGCAACACAGGAGTGTTTTTATATATTTCAAAATAGGAGTATTTACTGACTGATGAGTATTTACTGACTGAAAGGGGAGGCAGTGGGGTCGAAGGTCTTGAATACGTCTTTCAGCGGCCTATCGTCTTCTGTCTCCTCCTTCTCCTTTGCTTCCTCCATCTTCTCCTCCTCTTCTCCCTTCTCCAGCTCCTTCTCCTCCTGCTGCTTGGTCTCCTCCTCTACCTGTTTGACCTGTCTGGGGTCTGTGTAGGGGGGCCTGATCAGGCCTGCCAGGGCCTGGATGGGTAGGTGGTGGACCGCGGGGGCGGAGGATTTGACTGGGGAGCTGGGAGGCTCCGACCCTGACGTTGTCACTGTAGGAGCAGAGGAGAGGGTAGGAGGTGGACGACTTTTGGACCCAGACCCATCCATGGCGGTCTCGGTACCGCCCTTGACATCCTGTGTGGATACAGACCCTCCAGATCGCTGGGTTGGCGAGAGCGAGGATGATGGTGGAGTTTTAGTGTTAGTGTTTTCTCTCTTGGCTGGTAGTTTGAGGATCCCAGTCTTCCTCTGGGGCTCTGTCTCATCCCGCTGGCCCAGCTGCGGTGCCTGGTTTCTGGGGTCATAAAGGCTGATGCCCCCTAGCAGGGTGGAGGTGGTGGGGCTCTCTAACCCACCACCGGAGGAGGACAGACGCCCTGGGGCGTACGGACAGAGCTTCTCTGGCTTCTCAGCCTCAAATTTAGATGGAGCTGGCGCCGGGGCTGAAAATGTTAACGTAGTGGTTTTGGAGGAAGAGGTTCCACTAGCACTGCTCCTCTGCAACCTGGGGTCTCCTCCAGCACCACCTCCTCTCTCCGTCTCCCTCAGGATAGGGAGCTTAGTGTCCACACTACCTGACCGACCTATCCGCGGGTCCAAACCCAGGGCCTTGTGTTGCCTGGGATCCAACAACCTCTCTGTTGACCCCCTGGGCTCCAGTGTCCTGGAGGGGAGCCTGCCTAGTCCAACCCCCACACCCAGCACACCCTCCTTCAGACGGGCAGCGACCAGGCGAGGGTCCATGTGTGGAGGGGTGGTGGAGGTGGTTATGGTGGAGTGGTCAGGGGATAAAGTCCTGGTCCTATTGTTGGTTCGGTTCATCTGTGCGTCAGCGATGAGGGGCGGTAGAGGTAGATTGATGGAGTGCTCCTGTTTGGGCACCAGTGAGGGGATGAGATCCTCAGCCGACCAGACCACGGTTGAGGCGTAGGCCGGGCGTTGTAACACAACGTCTACACGGATGTGGCTGAACTGCTGCAGCTGGCAGCGTGGGTCGCGGAGCATCACCCCTAAAAGTTAATTTCATCAACATTTGAAATATTGTTATGGACAACAAAGTTTTATATTCTATTCTATTTAATTTCATTCACATGGCAGATGTCAGTAGGACTCTGAATTGTATGATGAATAAAAATGTAAAAAAGATGAAATACTAGGCTAGAAAACAACGACAGCAGCTGCAGCAGCATTCAAAAGAAATAGGCGTTTAAAATATTAGGGTTATACCTGGGCAGGAATCCAACGGGATGAGAGCAGCCCGCTCTCTTAGCTCCCTCTCTCCATCCTCATCCTCCTCTCTGGCTGGAGCCTTATTGTGGTGGTGCTGGCGATGGTGGTGGAGCTCTGGTTTGAAGGAGTTGGGTGGCTCCAGGGGCCTCACCTTATTAGATTAGATTCAAACACTTTAATGTCATCAAAAAGGAGATTGGTTTTTCAGCATAAAAGCTCAATACAGAGTAACAACAACAGACATGCACCAGCATTAAACAGTAGGCTAGATATCTATACCTTCCTGGGGTCCCTGGCCTGTCTGGGGCCCCCGCTGGAGTCGGGCTCTTTCCTCATGTTGTCTGGTGGTCTCTGGCGGGGGTCTGCTGCCTTCATACGGGGGTCACTGGGTGGGGCCCGCTCCTTCTGCAGCCTGGGGTCTCCAGGGGCCAACTGGGGAACAGAGGGGTGTTTGATGGACTGTGGCCCCTGCTGGAGCTTCTCATTCTGTTTCTTCAGAGACTTAAGAATGGCCGTGACACAGTTCCCATCCTCGTCATCACTGGAGTACCAGTTAGTAGAGTCATCTGAAATGTGTAGAGCGGGGATCATCAACAAGATTCAGCCGGGGGCCAATTTTTTCTTGAGTGGATGGTTGGGAGGCCGGAACATAATTACAAATAATTTGTAGACTGCAAATTAACCGCAAGAAGCCCAAGCAGATATATTTGACTAAAACATAACAATTTCAAACCTGGATTACATTTATATACGATCTTGTATCTCTCTATTATGTGTGGGAATACTTGGGAACAGATTTCTTAAATTAAAATGACTTGTTTATAAGCCTCCCGGGTGGCGCATTGGTCTAAGGCTGTGCCACCAGAGACTCTGGGTTCGAGCCCAGGCTCTGTCGCAGCCGGCCGCGACCGGGAGGTCCATGGGGCGACGCACAATTGGTCCAGCGTCGTCCAGGTTAGGGAGGGTTTGGCCGGTAGGGATATCCTTGTCTCATCGCGCACTAGCGACTCCTGTGGCGGGCCGGGCGCAGTGCACAGTACACCAGGTCGCTAGGTGTACGGTGTTTCCTCCGACACATTGGTGCGGCTGGCTTCCGGGTTGGATGCGCGCTGTGTTAAGAAGCAGTGCGGCTTGGTTGGGTTGTGTTTCGGAGGACCCATGGCTCCCGACCTTCGTATCTCCTGAGCCCGTACGGGAGTTGTAGCGATGAGACAAGACAGTAACTACTAACAATTGGATATCACGAAAAAGGGGGTAAAAAAAAATATATATACTTGTTTATTGTCTTATGTCCATTTATGAAAAAATAAATAAAACAAATATTGGCGAGCCAAATAAAACCACCCGCGGGCGGCCGCCAGTAAGTTATGTTCATGACAGTTGGGGAACCCTGGTGTAGAGCATGTAAGTTATGTTCATAACCGTTGGGGAACCCTGGTGTAGAGCATGTAAGTTATGTTCATGACGATTATACAGTATAAGCATGATTTAAGTATTACCAAGCAAGTGCAACCAAGCATACTGTGCAATATCTGTGAAATGTGTACCCTAGTTATTAAATGGTCATATTTGGTGATGAGTACAAGACTGTTTTACTTTGCTGTAAATAAGTAATCCTTCACACTCACCTTTAGGGGTCTTGCCACCTTGTTCCTCAAAACCTTGTGGCTCACTGCCTTGCTGCTGCTGTAGGTGTAGGAGCAGGGCCTTCTGTACTGCAGGGGGTAGGCCCTGCATCTGGGACAGCATTTGGGAGTCAGGGCTCCCCTGCTGTTGGGAGGTGTTCTGACTGAAAGGCATACCCATGTCTAATGGAGAGAGGAGGTGAGGAGATATGAGGAAGAATATGCAGAGAGTGAGAGGTTTTAATGAATCAACATCTGCTAACACATCGAAAGAACTGAATATAAAAAAAGGAAAGCTATAACACAACAGAATAGAATATGGTCATTGCTTGGAGCATTTAGACTGAAAAACCCACATACTGTAAATAATTAAATCCTTGACATAACAAATTGATGGCTATTATCTGCATTATCTGCTTATTCCTTACTATAAGAGACATTCATCCATGTATCATTGTAAAACCAACCTCCTTGGCCCATGGCCTGAGCCTGGTTCCTGAAGAAGTTGTTAAAGAACTCTGCAGGGTTTTGGCCCACGGCTCCCATGGTTTGGAACGGCACGTTCATGTTCTGAAGCATCTGCATGGGGTCTGGGAATGGAGGGAACGGTGGAGGGGGCCTCTGGAGGTTCATGTTCATATTGGGGTTCAAGTTCATATTGGGTCGGTGACCCAGGAAGGGTGGTGGCGGACCTGGAGGCAGGAATAAACAGCAAATGAGAGCTTTTAATTAATCAAACTCTACATATGCATTGAGAGAACCCAATATATAGAGAAGAAAGCTAGTAAATACCTGGAGGTGGTGGCATGGGGAACCCATGGGGTGGTTGGTGTTGGGGGTGCTGTCCAGGGGGGTTCTGCTGTTGCTGCATTGGTGGCCCAGTGTGGGATGGATAGGGAGGAGAGGGACCCCCCATGGAGCCAGGGGGAGACCCCGGAGGGAGGACAGGGGGTGGGCCATTGGGTCCACTCTGCTGCATGTTGTCATCGGGACCCCCTCCACCAAACTCATCACCCTGAAACTGGCCTCCAGACTGACAGTTGAAGTTGGATCCACTGCAACCCCCAAAAATATGCATTAATTAATTCAGGGGATTGTTTTATAAATTTAATGGGATAATAAACACAGTGTACAAAACATTAAGAACACCTTCCTAATATTGAGTTGCACCCCCCCCTCCCCCAGAACAGCCTCAATACATTGGGCAACAACTCAAGAAGGTGTCGAAAGTATTCCACAGGAATGCTGACCCATGTTGATTGCAATGCTTCCCACAGTTGTGTCAAGTTGGCTGGATGTCCTTTGTGCGGTGTACCATTCTTGATACACACGGGAAACTGTTGAGCGTTAAAAACCCAGCAGCGTTGCAGTTCTTGACACAAACCGGTTCACCTGGCACCTACTACCATACCCCATTCAAAGGCACTTACATTTTTTGTCTTACCCATTCACCCTCTGAATGGCACACATACACAACCCATGTCTCAATTGTCTCAAGGCTTAAAAATCCTTCTTTAACACTGATTGAAGTGGATTTAACAAGTGACATCAATAAGGGATCATAGCTTTCACCAGGATTTTCCTGGTCCGTCTATGCAATTGAAAGAACAGGTGTTCCTAATGTTTTGTGCACTCAATTGTGTGTGTGGTTGTATATACACAATACCAGTGAAAAGTTTGGACACACCTACTCAATCAAGGGTTTTTCTTATTTTGACTATTTTCTACATTGTAGAATAATAGTGAAGACATCAAAACTATGAAATAACACATATGGAATCATGTAGTTACCAAAAAGGTTCCTCAAATTTTCCAGATTGACTGACCTTCCTGTCTTAAAGTAATGATGGACTGTCATTTCTCTTTGCTTATTTGAGCTGTTCCTTCCATAATATTCAGTATACCACTCCTACCTTGTCACAACCCAACTGACTGGGTCAAATGTATTAAGAAGGAAAGAAATTCCACAAATTAACTTTTAACAAGGCACACCTCTTAATTTAAATGCATTCCAGGTGACTACCTCCTCATGAGAGAATGCCAAGAGTGTGCAAAGCTGTCATCAAGGAAAAGGGTGGCTACTTTGAAGAATCTCAAATATAAAATATATTTTGATTTGTTTAACACTTTTTTGGTTACTACATGATTCCATATGTGTTATTTCATAGTTTTATTCTACAATGTAGAAACAAATAAATAAAAAATAAAAACCTGGAATGAGTAGGTGTGTCCAAACTTTTGACTGGTACTGTATTTATCACAGAACAGCGCAAACTGGCTCTAACCAGAATAGAAAGAGGAGTTGGAGGCCCCGGTGCACAACTGAGTAAGAGCATGGACATACACTACCGTTCAAAAGTTTGGGGTCACTTAGAAATGTCCTTGTTTTTTAAAGAAAAGTACATTTTCCCCCATTAAAATAACATAACATTTATCAGAAATACCGTGCAGACATGTTGTAAATGAAGAGGCGACTCCAGGATGCTGACCTTCTAGGCAGAGTAAAAAAAAAAGAAGAAGCCATATCTCAGACTGTCCAATAAAAAGAAAAGATTAAGATGGGCAAAAGAACAGACACTGGACAGAGGAACTCTGCCTAGAAGGCCAGCATCCCGGAGTCGCCTCTTCACTGTTGACGTTGAGACTGGTGTTTTGCGGGTGCTATTTAATGAAGCTGCCAGTTGAGGACTTGTGAGGCGTCTGTTTCTCAAACTAGACACTCTAATCTACTTGTCGTCTTGCTCAGTTGTGCACCGAGGCCTCCCACTCCTCTTTCTATTCTGGTTAGACCCAGTTTGCACTGTTCTGTGAAGGGAGTAGTACACAGCGTTGTACGAGATCTTCAGTTTCTTGGTAATTTCTTGCATGGAATAGCCTTCATTTCTCAGAACAAGAATAGACTGTCGAGTTTCAGAAGAAAGTTCTTTGTTTCTGGCCATTTTGAGCATGTAATCGAACCCACAAATGCTGATGCTCTAGATCAGGGGTCGGGAACCTATGGCTCCCGAGCCAGGTGTGGCTCTTTTGATGATTGCATCTGGCTCGCAGATCAAAAAAAAAAAAAAAAAAAAAAAAAAAGTGTGATTTTTTTTATTATTATTTTTTTTATCCCCTTTTCTCCCCAATTTTCGTGGTATCCAATCGCTAGTAATTACTATCTTGTCTCATCGCTACAACTCCCGTACGGGCTCAGGAGAGACAAAGGTCGAAAGCCATGCGTCCTCCGAAGCACAACCCAACCAAGCTGCACTGCTTCTTAACACAGCGCGCCTCCAACCCGGAAGCCAGCCGCAACCAATGTGTCGGAGGAAACACCGTGCACCCGCCCCCCTCGGTTAGCGCGCACTGCACCCGGCCCGCCACAGGAGTTGCTGGAGCATGATGAGACAAGGACATCCCTACCGAACAAACCCTCCCTAACCCGGACGACGCTAAGCCAATTGTGTATCGCCCCACGGACCTCCCGGTCGCGGCCGGCTGCGACCGAGCCTGGGCGCGAACCCAGAGACTCTGGTGGCGCAGCTAGCACTGCGATGCAGTGCTCTAGACCACTGCGCCACCCTGGAGGCCTATTCTCACTTGTTTTAATCCAACCATCGATTTTTCACTGCTCATGTCCTGTTCAGGGCTGCAGGAGCAATTGTCCATTATTTTAATTAAATGATACTGGCCTACGCCGGCCGTTGCTAGGTAAAACAGAGTAAACGCCTCCTTTTGAATCAGTCTGCTCGGTCATTAGCTCAAAGCTAACCCTTCGACGAAGAAGATGGCAAAAAGAAAAAAGATGACGAGTATCGTACATTTCAGGACGAATGGACCGAAGAATTCGCCTTTGTGGAGAGAGCAGGTTCTGCGGTGTGTCTAATTTGCAATGACAAAATTACATTGATGAAACGGTCGAATGTAAAGCGGCACTTCGACAAATTCAGAGGCTTATTATACTGACATTTAGTTGAATTCACGTTTAAAATATATTATATGGCTCTCACTGAAATAAATTTCCAAAATATTTGCTTTCATGGCTCTCTTAGTCAAAAAGGTTCCCGACCCCTGCTCTAGATACTCAACTAGTCTAAAGAAGGCCAGTTTTATTGCTTCTTTAATCAGGACAACAGTTTTCAGCTGTGCTAACATAATTGCAAAAGGGTTTTCTAATGATCAATTAGCCTTTTAAAATGATAAACTTGGATTAGCTAACACAACGTGCCATTGGAACACAGGAGTGATGGTTGCTGATAATGGGCCTCTGTACGCCTATGTAGATATTCCATAAAAAAATCTGCCGTTTCCAGCTACAATAGTCATTTACAAGATTAACAATATCTACCCTTTATTTCTGATCAATTTGATGTTATTTTAATGGACAATTTTTTAAAACTTTTATTTCAAAAACAAGGACATTTCTTAAGTGACCCCAAACTTTTGAACGGTAGTGTATATATTAAAGAGAATATTATATACAGTTGAAGTCGGAAGTTTACATACACCTGAGCCAAATACATTTAAACTCAGTTTTTCACAATTCCTGACATTTAATCCTAGTACATATTAACAGTTTTAGGTCAGTTAGGATCACCACTTTATTTTAAGAATGTGAAATGTCAGAATAATAGTAGAGAGAATGATTTATTTCAGCTTTGATTTCTTTCATCACATTCCCAGTGGGTCAGAAGTTCTCCAAAAAGTACATTCTTTGTGCACATGTGCAGTTGCAAACCATAGTCTGGCTTTTTTTATGGCGGTTTTGGAGCAGTGACTTCTTCCTTCCTGAGGTGCCTTTCAGGTTATGTCGATATAGGACTTGTTTTACTGTGGATATAGATATTTTTGTACCTGTGTCCTCCAGCATCTTCACAAGGTCCTATGCTGTTGTTCTGGGATTGATTTGCACTTTTCGCACAAAAGTACGTTCATCTCTAGGAGATAGAGTGCGTCTCCTTCCTGAGCGGTATGACGGCTGCGTGGTCCCACTGTGCTTATAATTGCGTACTATTGTTTGTACAGATGAACGTGGTACCTTCAGGCATTTGGAAATTGCTCCCAAGGATGAACCAGACTTGTGGAGGACTACAATTTGTTTTCTGAAGTCTTGGCTGATTTCTTTTGATTTTACCATGATCTCAAGCAAAGAGGCACTGAGAATGAAGGTAGGCCTTGAAATACATCCACAGGTACACCTCAAATTGACTCAAATGATGTCAATTAGCCTATCAGAAGCTACTACAGCCATGACACCATTTTCTGGAACTTTCCAAGCTGTTTAAAGGCACAGTCAACTTAGTGTATGTAAACTTCTGACCCACTGGAATTGTGACACAGTGAATTATAAGTGAAATAATCTGTCTGTAAACAATTGTTGGAAAAATTAATTGTGTCATTCACAAAGTAGATGTCCTAACCGACTTGCCAAAACTATAGTTTGTTAACAAGAAATTTGTGGAGTGGTTGAGAAATGAGTTTTAATGACTCCAACCTAAGTGTATGTAAACTTCCGACTTCAACTGTATAGCTGACAAATTGTGAAAAAAAAACATTTACATTATACTGAAGATTACGTGAGCATGTCAGGTAAAAGTAAAGCTACCTTTGAGCAATCTTCTGAGCCAGGTCCACTGTAGGTTTCACCACAATCTCGAACAGAGAGGGGATCTTCTTTCCCCCGGAGTTCCCCCCACTGCTTCCCCCCTCCTGTGGGCTGGAGGGTCCAGGACCAGGGTTAGGACCTCCAGACCCAGGACCACCAGGACCCGGTGTGGGCAGCAGCCCCACCCCAGGAGGGGGTTTAGGCAGGGGGGCAATCCCCTGTTTCCTCAGGTCCTCCAACTCCATCTCATCTTCATGGGCGATCTCCTCCTCTGTGTTGATGATCTGAAGACAATACGTAGAAACACAATGAAGCAAACAATCTGATGCAAAAGCTATACTCTTCACTGTATGGCTGTGGGTAAGGAACTAGTGAACTACTGTTCAGAATTTAGACTTTTGATAGATGTTGCTATTTTGATCCACACACAATCACTAAGTTGTTAGTGTAATGGTTTTAAGACGCAGACCGTTTAGACAGGGGGTAGGCAACCCTGGTCCTGGAGGGCCGCAGGCACTTCATGTTTTTGATTTAACCAACCTGGAAGACCAGGTGTGTTGAATTTAGGCAATCACTGAACTGATCAATTAGCTCAGTTGGTCTGGCGTGGTGCCTAGTTGGTGCAAAATCCTGCAGTACCTGCTGCACTCCAGGAACAGGGTTGTCTAGTCCTGGTTTAGACCCACAATATTTCAGTTTGTGGCGTTTATGATTATGATGTTTTTCTTACCTTATCAAGCAGGTCTTTGGTCACATCATTCAAAGGATCATGCGAGAATTTACAGTTGTCTCCCTGATAACACTTGGCTCCAGTATGAAAAAACTTACAGGGATATTCACGTACAGCCACGAGTCAAGGACAAGTATGGAGGAATAAGTGTATTACAATTGTCTGTTTTTATGTGGTGAAGCCAAAGACACATTTTCACATTGTGTGGACAATAAAGTTTTTCTAATTCTAAAGAATACATCAAAGTTTAAATCTGGGCTCTAGACTCACATATTAGTACACATATTACATTGCATATCAATATAGGACATCACTTACCTCACATACAACACACATATTACATAGTATTTTATGAAGAGAATCTCTAGCCTAGTCAATATATGATCTACTGACCCAATGAGTCATCATGACTAAACAGATGAGGGAAGTCAACTAATTCCTCTCATTTGAAGTTGATCAGATAAGCATGAACCCTCTAGAGTTAGAGTAATGATTTCATTCCAGGGTTGGGGTCAATTCCATTTCAATCCAGTCATTTCAGATAGTGAACTTAAATTCCAATTCCAATCCATTGCTTATCAAAGAGGAATTGGAATTTCTGTTACCTTAACGAATTAACCGAATAAAAAATTGATTTGGCAATTCCACGCAATGACAGAGACAATTCCAGAATATTTGTTGGTGATTCATATTGAAGGATATTGTGCATGTAGATGCAGTTGTCTCCTTTACTGCAGTATCCTTGGAGGTAGAATTTACACAGCTCCTTCTTCTTGTCTGGAGTAACCAGCTCATGTTCAAACTTACACTGGTCCCCCTGAAAGAGGGCGAATATGATGTGTGAGGAAGACAGAGATAGAATACAAGGTTGTTCTTTTTAAAGCAAATCAGCATACCAGCCTAAAAAGTACATTGATTGATTTTGCACTGTTCATAGATACTTATAACAAGGCGTATAATTATGAGCGTGCCATAATGCATTCATTATACCTGTAGACCTTCATTAGTGTAACTGAAATTTCTGTTGTTACATTCACCTCAGAGGTGCCGACTTGACTTACCTTGATGCAGTCCCTCTAGGAAGTATTTACCTTGATGCAGTCCCTCTAGGAAGTATTTACCTTGATGCAGTCCCTCTAGGAAGTATTTACCTTGATGCAGTCCCTCTAGGAAGCATTTACCTTGATACATCGTCCCTCCAGGAAGTATTTACCTTGATGCAATCCCTCTAGGAAGTATTTACCTTGATGCAGTCCCTCTAGGAAGTATTTACCTTGATGCAGTCCCTCTAGGAAGTATTTACCTTGATGCGGTCCCTCTAGGAAGTATTTACCTTGATGCAGTCCCTCTAGGAAGTATTTACCTTGGTGCAATCCCTCCAGGAAGTATTTACCTTGATACATCGTCCCTCCAGGAAATATTTACCTTGATGCAATCCCCCCAGGAAGTATTTACCTTGATGCAGTCCCTCTAGGAAGTATTTACCTTGATGCAATCCCTCCAGGAAGTATTTACCTTGATACATCGTCCCTCCAGGAAGTATTTACAGATGTATCTCCCGTTGTGTTCCACCGTGTGTTGGTTAATGAACTCCTTGGTCATAATGGGACGCTTCTTCTGAAAACCACCAGGAGGGCCCTTCCCACCACCCTCCTATGGATAAGACAACCAAAGGGACAACATTGGTCTGAAGCAGACAGTAAAAAATATGGATGAAGCCATCAGTGACGTCACCCTATTGTTTCCTATGAGAATGCTCAGTGGTGCATTTGATGACCAGGAAGTGTCATTACAGCATGTCGCCATCTTGCTACAGGGAGAGATTTTTTGGAAACATTGCAGTTTGAGCTGCTCTAGGAAGTGATGTTGCAGGCTAGCTCAGTGCTGCCCCCTCTCATGGAGTATCTAAACTTGAAGGCCGACTGAGGTACTACAGGCCTCCATTAGCAACTAAATGATCCCTTTGTCTGTGTGATTTTAAAGTACCACAAAAATCCCCATTTCGCCATTCACTATAATGGAGTGTCCTGTTTTCTAGAAACAATGCCTGCATTACCGCAGACGGCCTTCAACTTGAAATCCACAATGCAAGTGGGCAGTCGTTCTCCCCTGGTCTGAAGGTAACAGGTAGATTCTAACAATACTAGATTTTTATATAGAGAAATGATCTTTGCTCTGACATTTCTTCTATAAAAACAAAACACCAGGAGGGCCCTTACTTCCTTCTTATGGACAAGGTCACCAAAGGGACAAAATGGATTGGTCTGAACTCTAAACCAACTGAGGTACATTCTAACAATTCTATTGCTCTTTCTCAATTAGTCTTTTCTAGATTCCTCTCATCTTCTCTCCTCATCACCTTCTCAAACTGCATTGGAGGAAATCCAAGATCCTTCCCCTCTGACCTTCTTCTCCAATGCTTTTTGAAAAGGAGGCGAAGAGAGAGGATGCAAGCAATTGAGGAAAGACATATTGGGAAAGCGCCTGAATTACAATTTAAGCTATCTTTGTTCTTTACCTGCTTCATCCCTTCTCCGGCCTGCTCGGCCCCCCCGCCTCGCCCCCGGCCACGCCCCCAGTTCTTGTTGCCCTTCATCTGCTGCATCTGTTTCTTGTTGTTCTTGTTGAGCATGTTGCCCCGCCCCCTTCCTCCCACTCCACCTCCTCTGCCCCGCCCCCGCTGACCACCAACTGAAAAACACAACAACCATTAAAAGTCAGAACAACAGGATCTAATACATAGATCTTTGTAAAACATTTATGTAAGCTGCAATAAAATAAAATCCACATTTGTCAGAGGTGATATAAAAATCCAAAATGGACACACTTAACACTACTATAGCCACTAGACTGTTAACTTCGACAAACTTGAATATCATTCGACAAAACACTTCAACACAAAATCAACACAATTCACACAGGCCATACATACACTGCTGCTGTTGTTGTTTCTGCATGCCCTTCATGCCACCTCTCTTCATCTGGTCCTTGGAACCGCGTCCCCTGCCCAGGCCTTGGCTAGGAGATATAGAGTCTTTCCCCTGCCACATCTCCTCCTCATCATAATCACCCCCCTCTCCCTCATAGTCATACTTGTCTTCGCTGTAGTCGCTGTACTTGTCATAGTCACCACTACCACTCCTGTGTCGGCCTGCTGACCTCTCTGACCTCTGTGGGTTGCCATGGCCACCACTTGATGGATCACACCCATGCTGGAGGAGAGTCAGTCAGAAGAGATGGTAATGTTGTTATTGAAAAGGTATTGTATATGGTAAAAATGCTTGTTTATGCATGCCTATAGACCCTGCGATAGACTAGTGTCCTGTCCAGGGAGTGTACTTGTAAATGACAAGCTGCCTCCTGATAGGCTCCTGCCCTATGGGCTGTTCTGGCTCAGACAAGACTTACTTGTCCAAGGCTCACTTACTTACTTATACATGCCTATAAATACTTTAAATATATGTAACAAAAATATAAATGCAACATGCAACAATTTCAAAGATTTTACTCAGTTACAGTTGAAATCAGTCAAATGAAATAAATTCATTAGGCCCTAATCTATGGATTTCATATGACCAACCATTGGGGAGCCAGGCCCAGCCAATCAGAATGAGTTTTTCCACACAAATGTTCCACCCTTCAAAGCTTATGTTTATATATTCTTAATAAATTAATATAAATGTTCTAAATGCTTATGAATTGTAATAAATATAAATGTTATCAAACAATGACATATTTACCTGAGCTGACTGGCCATCATAGTCACCACCACGGTGTGACCTGTCTTGGTTCTTCTTGTTCTTGGGCCTGTCTCTCTCTGGTCTCTCCAGGGAGGACTCATAGCTGTCAGAACTGGAGCTACTGGAGGGGGAGTGATGCTGGGAGAGAGGAGAGCAATACTTAGGATGGTATTATGACTTCATTTTCTGTTTCACACTATAATTAATGAATAACGTAAACAAAAGTTTGAGTTGTAAGTGCTTATCTCAACTGAATCGGGTCCATAGAGAAAAACTAAAGGAAGTAGAAAATATCTAAATAAATCGATTCGTAGGTCTAAAGGTCAATTAAGTCAAATCAAAACCTGAAAGTCTACAAAATCAAAAGCAGTGTTTCACATGCAGAGTTGTAGGATTTTGCAGACCGATCATATTTCTTATTGTAAAAATTTGAGAACTGTACTTTAACGATGCCAGGTGTTGATTTCATGATTCTGGTCTTACTTTCCGACTGTCGCGTCTCCTTCTCTTTGACCTCCTCTTCTCTCTTGTTTTTTTGTATCTTTTTCTGGAGTGCCTGTGTGTCTTGTCTTCTTTCTCTATGTCTTTTTCCTTTTCTTTCTCATTTTCCTTTACTTTCTCTTCCTTTTCTTCATTCACTTCTTTGACTTCTTCTTTGCTCTCCTCTTCAATCCCAATCCCTTCATCATCTATTTCTCCATCTTCCAATTCACCATCCTCTCTTTAAACAGAACATAACATGTCAATATCAATTTAGAGAATCAAAAAGTGGACAGGAAACCAAATAGGCCATTTTCAATCTCAATAAACTGCTGTGTCAAAATCAACTTTTCTATCACTGAAATTAAATATTTAGAGACATTTAAGAAGAAATTGTTCAAATGAACTTCAGTGTTCTACAGAATTAGAAACAACTGTGTTTTTGTCAATAAATCACTAGAAATATTCACTTTTGTATTTTTTTGTGAGAATCCCATCAACCCTCTAGCACCCTTTTCTATGGGCCAGATACACATATGAAGCATTTGCGATTTTAACATTGAGGTAAACAAATGTTGTGATTTTGACATGTAGGTTAACAAATGGTGTGATTTTGACATGTAGGTTAACAAATGTTGTGATTTTGACATGTAGGTTAACAAATGTTGTGATTTGAACATTCTGGTAAACAAATGTTGTGACTTTGACATGTAGGTTAACAAATGTTGTGATTTGAACATTCTGGTAAACAAATGTTGTGATTTTGACATGTAGGTTAACAAATGTTGTGATTTGAACATTCTGGTAAACAAATGTTGTGACTTTGACATGTAGGTAAATAAGTGTTGTGACTTTAACATTCTGGTAAACAAATGTGATTTTAACATTTCGGTTAAACTAAAGAGGTGGGGTGAGTTTGACAGCGCAAACTTGATGTGTTCAGGCAAAATGTGATAATTCACACAGTTCATGTACTGTAAGTCAGGGCATAAATGTATTCTCGGGGTAAAGGGACAGTAGTGGAACCAGGGGTCTATGTAATTAACATGAGCTGCAATTTAATATCAAACAGTGCTGATAAAGGAATAGTTATGGGATATGAAGGAGCTGGTTGGGGCATGTAATAGCGTTCTTTGCGGAAGATGTGCATGCTGGATGTTTTGCAATGGGGAAAGGTGACAATATATGAACTGCTACATGTTCATGTAATGACCGTAGAGTTCAGATTGGTTGGTGATGGGCCTTAGTATAAAGTGGATGCATTTAAAAATATGGGAAACACTGGCAATTGAAATAAACAACACATACATTCCTGTTGATAAACATCATGCTTATTCATGCATATCTCCACCAATAATTCTGTTACTTGTTGATGTGAAACCAGAAAATCACACAGGTCATTCCATACCAGGTGCATCACCCATATTTTTAAAGCGACGTCCTAAATATGCCAATTGACTACCTGTACTGATTTGGTTACTATTCCGGTTTGGGCAGTTCTACTGAAATCAAGTCAAACTTTTTTTTAATATCAGAAGTGGCAATTTCTTTTTATATATCATATATAATGTAGTTCCCACAAACTTAAAACTAGTGCTGCATTAAAAGCATCCTTCTTTTTCCCAGTGGTGCAAGCTAAACATCTAATAACACTGGCAAATAGATCAAATTAAAGGGGCTTCTAATGATTGTGAGAGAGTGTGGGAGTTATCGACATCATCAACTGACAGAGACAGTCATTCAACACTGGCATTACAGCACAGCAGAGGCAGATTCTCATTCACAATCCTCTCAGCAATTTGTGTAGTGTTCGATAGGGGGTGGTAAAGAAGCGCATCGTGACTGGGGCGGGGCTAAGGCTATTACATCATCTACATTTACATAACCCCCTACAGAATGCAACAATATGATATGACCATGATAACTAACCAAACCCATCCCATATCCTCACTCAGTCAATGATACAGTGGAACATTGATGCGATGTCGCTATGCTTCCAAATGGGTGTTTCGTGATGGGAATTCTGTTTTGGACAGCGGGATAATGTTACTAGTACCTCGCTATAACGCATGCATGAAATAATCATATGTGAAAAGGCCCGACTTCAACAACGAAGCGTTGTCTGAGTCATTCGAATACAAATTCGGCTCATAACACAACAGTAACACAAGCATGTTGTTGAGACGCACAGATGAGTGGGTAAAGAAGATATAATTCCAGACAGATAAGAATGTTACTCGACCTTTCCTCCTCTGCAAGCTCAGAGTCTGTCATGTTTTTGTCAAGAACAACAACGGGGGTTGGGGGACTGGAGACCAGGCTCACAGAAGCCATGGACGGTAGGTGGAAACAACAACGGTTGGAAATGCCTTTCTCCTTTCGAAACAAGACTGAGTTGTTGTAGGCTATTCAGTCTGAGGCCGTTGGTGTTGGGTTGTGTCGTGAGAAATGCTGGTAGATTTCATGGAGACTGGAAAAAACTCACGGTAACCGTTACAAGTCTCAAACAGAGACAGGCAACAGACATTCTTTCTCCTCTCTCATTTCAATGACGTATTAACCCAGCAAGCACAGCTTGATACCCCGCTTTGTTATTATCATCCCGCCGGTTGACTGCTGCCATGGTATCGAGATATTGGAGACGGAGGGAGAAACACACAGATTTGTAACAATTTTCGTTGGTTTCAGCATCTTCATCGTCATAGGACATTGCGCCCGAAACATGTTCTCAAAATGGCTTCTCGGAAACCGAAGAACATCCTATTTTTTCTAATGTATTCTTCCACGTATAATGTCCTATCAGAGACAAGGCACAACAAAACTCTACAAAGTAATTGGTCCAAATATTGTTGCGGGATCTTTTGCTATACCCATTGGCCTAAAAATGTGTCCATTTTTTTTTGCACCTGGTGCAAGAATAAAGGGTATAAGGCTCACTAGAGAAGTTAACAATGTTGTTGTCAGCGGACTGATTTGTAAAATTTACATTCTTGTTTTGACCCTTTCTGTATTTCTCACAGATCATAATCTTTCGCCTTATAAATTGTATGGAATAAAATCAATCACGACCTTTATGCTGTTATATTGTGTGTGTGTGTGTGTGTGTGTCAGAGAGAGAGAGAGAGAGAGAGAGAGTGAGCTTAGCCTTTCTATTGAGAGAGGCCACCGTAGGCAGACCTGGCTCAAGAGAAGGTAGGCTATGTGCACACTTCCCACAAAATGAGGTGGACACAGCGCTGCACTTCCTAACCTGCCAAGTGTATGACCATATTAGAGACCCATATTGCCCTCAGATTACACAGACCCACAAATAATTCGAAAACAAATCCAATTTTCCTTAACTGCCATATCTATTGGGTGAAATACCACAGTGTGCCACCACAGCAGCAAGATTCGTGACCTGATGCCACAAGAAAAGGAAACCAGTGAAGGACAAATGTAACGGATGTGAAATGGCTAGCTAGTTAGCGGGTACGCGCTAGTAGCATTTCAATCAGGTACGTCACTTGCTCTGAGACTTTAATAAGTAGGGTTGCCCCTTGCTCTGCAAGGGCCGTGGCCTTTGTGGAGCGATGGGTAACGATGCTTCGTGGGCGACCGTTGTTGATGTGTGCAGAGGGTCCCTGGTTCGCGCCCGTGTCGGGGCGAAGGGACCACGTAAAGTTACAACTGTTACACAAACACCATTGTAAATACAACTCGTATTTAGGCTGTGTGTCAATTCCAGATAAATTCGCGCACAAGAAAGATTATTCCAAGTACCGCCAGCGTGTGTCGCTGAAACCCAAATAATAAATCAAATTGATCACAAACAGATTTAAGCCCTGTTTTATATGCAGCTTCTATAATCAATATTATGTTGTTCCATCAAAACCGGTTGCCATGTTTCTGGGGTATAACAAAAACAATAATTTAGCTGAATGAATAGCCTATGCGTTATTGCGAAGTAGGCTAATATGCCTGCTATGATGCGAGTCTACCTGCTCCATTCCCTTGATGTTTTCCTAGGAATTCGTGTAACCTGGGCGCAGGGGGCAGATTTGGCCTCATCAAAAATAATTCCAACTCAAGGCCTAATGGTAAAGCATCCTATTTACGTGCATGTAAAGTTTACAAACTCACCAGTCAACTTCTGCAATGACTTGCTGTAAATTGATCACTGTAAAAAAAAAATGCCTATAAATACATCCCCAGTCATAAGAACCCACATGGCAATAGTTTTGTTTCACCCCATGAACTCACAGATGATTGCTTCCTCTATTCGGTCTGAGTCTGGGAATGGCGACGCAGCCAATGAGAAGAAGAACAGAACATTGGAGAGAGAAACGCGTCTGGGGTGTTGGTGGGAGGGATTATTCCTAGTACATCCATTGCTTTTCAAAGTCTACATTTTCAGTTAGATTAAGCAGTAGATTCAGGCTCACTCTCATCATAGTCTATCCAAGAGCGCACGGACGGGCCCGGGAGCGCACCGCATCCCAACCGTCGCTCGTACCAACTGATGAGAAGTATCTTACTTCCCATCCTGAATCCACAAACTGCCAGTTCATTTGCGCAAACGCTCAGGAGGAGTTTCGGAAATCGAAGTTGAGTTCGTTGGTTTTCTATTCTTTAAACACCTGACTAAGTTTGACCATTTGGAGAACACTTCGGATATCATTCCAACACCAATCCAGTTGGAATTAGAGTTATGGCACTATCAATGCTGCGCAGCGGTTTGCTTTTTCTGTGTCTGACAACTATCCATACTTGCCATGGTGGCGGACAGGTTTGTAGTCTTCGCCCCTCATCATCTGTGTATGTGTGGTAGGCTACATGCTTATTACGCGTAGAGATGCGTAATTTTTAGGAATATTTTGTTGGAAAAGTTATCGTTTTTTTCCTCAACAACAACCCATGCTGCAAAAGTTACTCTAGGCTACAGTTGATTAGCTTTATGTTACGCTCAGAAAAGAAGGCTACATTAACACGTATATAAATATGTCTTGCAGTGTTTTGTTAACTGTACACGTAGTCCTTCATGTTCTTCCTAAGACAAAACAAACCATAACTTGGAACTGCTATCCATCCCTGGTATGTTCCAATGTAAAAGGTTTAGACATGATTTGAACATGTAGGCTATTATTGGCCATGTCCTCATCATAAATGAGCAAAGACTGACCTTACAGGATTACACAAATATCCCATTGAGCAAGGGAAAATACATATTGAAAGTTTATAAGAGGGAAGCCATGAGCACTGACTCTTGGACGCCTTTCGGCATATTTTTCCAGGATTCTAAAACAAGCCATCTATATATGAGTCCACTGTGTGTGTGTGTGTGTGTGTGTGTGTGTGTGTGTGTGTGTGTGTGTGTGTGTGTGTGTGTGTGTGTGTGTGTGTGTGTGTGTGTGTGTGTGTGTGTGTGTGTGTGTGTGTGTGTGTGTGTGTGTGCGCGCAGGGCTCCAGACTGGGACCATTCGCATCGGTGCGAACTCCACATTCTACATGGTCGCCTCTCTCAAAAGGCTAAAACCATGATTTGGTCAAACAGTAAAGTTCATTATCCTCATGATTCCTGTAATGACAGTGTCTGCCTGCCCCTCTACCTCTTTCGCTGGGGCCTGCTGCTGTGTGGAGCGAGTGTTCTGATTGTATAACATTAAAAAAAATCATATTGCGGGAAAACACAGCTATTCAACTGTGTCAGCTCTCAATTTTGAGCTCAATGGCAACTATTTATAACAAGATATGTGATGGTTTGCGATAGGGCTATGGAGCGCGAAAAATGCGCATTGGCCATTGGGATTGCAAAGGCCTTATTGGGCACTAGGCTACAACTGCAACGTTTTTGGGGATATTCAACATTGCCTGTTATATTTACATACTAGCAGTGGGTATTATATTTAGAGTCAACAATCTAGCTAATGTGATTTGAGATTCCACTTACTCGGGTGGTGATTTAGCCCCAACTATACTGTTAACCTATGATATTAGTGGACATAAAGATGCAGGCAAATTCCTCTCTATTGAACAAAAACAAACCAGAACATTCTGGAGCCCTATTTTAACAGTAAAATCTAACCACAATAGCATCATTGTCAACCCAAAATGCAAGACAATCACTGAATTAGGTTGCACATAAAAATGATTTGAATAACAACATGAAAAGATGTTGAAGCAACGTGTTTCTTGAATAGCATCTCAGTAGTCTACTACACGTTTTAATAAAGCACTATGAATTACTTCATAAGATGATACAAATGTTTTCAATTGAGTGACGTTGCAATTTCATTTGGGTGCGAACAAATCATGGGCTGGTGCCATCAAGGGAAACATTTTAGTCTGAGCCCTGGTTTGTGTGTGTGTGTGTGTGTGTGTGTGTGTGTGTGTGTGTGTGTGTGTGTGTGTGTGTGTGTGTGTGTGTGTGTGTGTGTGTGTGTGTGTGTGTGTGTGTGTGTGTGTGTGTGTGTGTGTGTGTGTGTGTGTGTTGCTAGGATGGATATGAGTCCACTACTGTGTCAGTTAGTGGCATTTCCCTTTACCCTGGGGGAGAGTCGTCAAAGAAAAGAAAAGAGCACAGGGAAGAAGTCTTATTGAAGCATAGGGCCTACTCTTGGCCAATGCCCCTCTGAGAACTTACCTTTATACGGGCAGTTCTGCCTCAAGGGCAGAATCAATGGGATTGCTTAAGTTTAGGAAAGTTATTGCAGTACTAACAGTGGGCATTGATTGTCATTTCAAGTATGCAAGGTATGCCCTCACCTGAGAAATTGCACTTTTCTACAGACTTAAATATGATTGAAAAGGATTAGCAAACAGCCATTTATTTCACTGTTCTCTGAGACTTTGGAATGAGCTTATCTGTCAACAGCCTGCTCTCAAATAGCTCATGGGCTCATGGCATCCAGGCTATGTGCTGAAGCTGAATACAAAGCTGGTCCATTCAGGGTTTGTTATCCAATGAGTCTGCAGCTGTGTCCCAAATGGCACCCTATTCCCTATATAGTGCATTACTTTGCATTGACCTCAGTCAAATGTATTGCACTATATAGGAAATAGGGTGTAATTTAGGATGCAACCTCTGTGTTTCCTGCCATGTAAATATACAGAGGGCCAGGGTTCTGGACAGAGGTCTCACTGACAGACATCTGTCAAACAGCTTTGGTCCAGCTGCTGTATTGTCTGACACTGGAGAAGAAGGAGAAAATGAAGAATGGAGAGAGGGAGAGAGAGGGAGTGGTAGAGAGAGAGAGAGGGGTAGAGAGAGAGGGAGAGAGACAGACAGTGAGAGGTGCATGGTGTGGCGGCCTCTCACATGTTCCTCCAAGTGAGTACCAGGACCAGGGGGAGGAGGGTTTTGAGGGCTAGCGGAGACAGCTGTGGCTAGAAGGGGATTACTTTAGAAGTAGTGTACGCACAGCCAATAACTTTCAGGTGCACTGTTTTGACCCAAAGGTCATTGTCAGACTCTTTCTTTCAGGAATCCTGGGTATGACTTCTGAATCTTAATAAAAGGATAGTATTTCTGAATCTTCCATGACCAGGTGGCAGGCCACAGTCATAATTCTAATACAGTAACAACACAACGATATGAATGTTATTCTTATTTGATCTCTGAACTCACAACCAGGTCGCTACATTACTATAATAATACTCAGTGGTGTAAACCACTTAAGGAAGAATACATTAAAGTACTACTTAAGTCGTTTTTTGAGGTATCTGTACTTTACTTTACTATTTCTATTTTTGACCACTTTTACATTTACTCCACTACATTCCCAAATAAAATATTGTACTTTTTATTCTATACATTTTCCCTGACAACTAAAAGTACTCTTTACATTTTGAATGCTTAGCAGGACAGGAAAATTGTTAAATTCACACACTTATCAAGAGAACGCTTGGTCATCCCTACTGCCTCTGATCTGACAGACTCAGTGTGCCCCTGGCAATCCGTACATTTTAAAAACAAGAAAATGATGCCGTCCGCCTTGCTTAATATAAGGAATTTAAAATGATTTATACCTTTGCTTTTGATGCTTAAGTATATTTTTTCAATTACTTTTGATACTTAATGTTGGGGATGGGGGCGCTGTTTAGACTATTTATGCTAATGTGGCTAATTTTTTAAACGGCTTCCCACAAAATCCTTGATCGTACAATATGCATATTATTATTATTATTGGATAGAAAACAGTCTATAGTTTCTATAGGAGTTGAAATTTTGTCTCTAAGTGGAACAGAGCCCATTCTACAGCAATTTCCCTGACATGGAGTCAGATTTGAGAAACGTTGGCCACTTTTCTGAAGTCATTTAAACGGGCACTGTCGTTGCTATGACTATACGGACACTTCTTACGTCTTCCCCTGGATGCCTTTACGTGATGACGATTCCAACGGGCTCGATTGCTCGTTCACAGGCCCTACAAATGAAAAAAACCTTTAGCTAGCAAGTCTTTTCTTGCTGCGTAACGCGCGTGGAAGACACCGACCCTCTCCTGTTCCAAGCATTAGTTTAGCCTGTTATATTTCTCCGGTCATCTTTTCACTCGTTATAGGAGTTACAAACATCACAAAGTAGTTAATCTAAAGCGTTTTATAGCAATTTATATCCGTTTAGTGCGATTTTGTGACATTTATTTTTGCAACGATGTGAAAAGTTGGACACGCTTTTCAGTTCATCCCGAACGTAGTTGACATTTCCACATGGCAAGAGGACAGCTTTCCACCAAAAGACGATTTCTCCCAAGAAAGGATCCTTTGCCCAAGATACTGATGGAAGAACAGCTCAAGGTAGGACATTTTTATTATGATAAATCGTGTTTCTGTCGAAACATTTTAGTGGCTTAGGACGCCATGTTTTTTGACG
The DNA here is from genome assembly GCF_029448725.1 of Salvelinus fontinalis. Lineage (NCBI taxonomy): Eukaryota > Metazoa > Chordata > Actinopteri > Salmoniformes > Salmonidae > Salvelinus > Salvelinus fontinalis. Next base: position 20,845,234 of record NC_074694.1, read on the forward strand.
TAGCTTCGCTTGGCGCAAACTGTATTGAAAAGTAAGGATAAATTAAAAAATGTAATAACGCAATTGTATTAAGAATTAAATTGTCTATCAATCCCTGTCCACCCTATATTTTTTAGTCACGTTTATGAGTATTTATGTATAAGAGTAGATCACTGTCTAAGTGGCGCAAGGACAAATTCTGACCAGCCGAGTTACATTTCACATTGTCTAACCATGATTTTGGTGGCTAAATATAAACATTTTCGATCAAACTGTATATGCATGTTGTAATGTGATGTTACAGGAGTGTCATCGGAAGAATTCTGAGAAGGTTAGTGAAAAAATTAATATCTTTTGGCGATGTTGACTTTTATCGCTCACTTTGGCTAGAATCAATGCTGGGCTGCTAATTGCTATGTGCTAAGCTAATATAACGATTTATTGTGTTTTCGCTGTAAGACACTTAGAAAATCTGAAATATTGTCTGTATTCACAGGATCTGTGTCTTTCGATTCGTGTATGCTGTGTATTTTTACGAAATGTTTGATGATTAGTAGTTAGGTAAACACGTTGCTCATTGTAATTATTCTAGTCCATTTGTGATGGTGGGTGCAATTGTAAACTATGCCATATACCTGAAATATGCACTTTTTTCTAACAAAACCTATCCCATACCATAAATATGTTATCAGACTGTCATCTAATGAGTTTTTTTGTTGGTTAGGGGCTATAAATATCTTAGTTTAGCCGAATTGGTGATGGCTACTGGTGTTGGTGGACAAATAAAAGATGGTGGAATATGCTAATGTGTTTTTAGGTAATAGATGTACATCTTTACATATTGTGTCTTCCCTGTAAAACATTTTAAAAATCGGAAATGTTGACTGGATTCATAAGATCTGTGTCTTTCATTAGCTGTATTGGACTTTAATGTGTGAAAGTTAAATATTTTAAAAAAATATTTTTTTTGAATTTCGCGGCACTGGTTTTTCAGTGGGGGGGGGGGGGGTGTGCCGCTAGCGCCACGCTGATCCTAGACAGGTTATGTATATTTAAAACGAAATACTTTTAGACTTTTACTCAAGTAGTATTTTACTGGCTGACTTTCACTTTTACTTGAGTAACTTTCTATTAAGGTATCTATACTTTTACTCAAGTATGACAGTTGGGTACTTTTTCCACCACTAATAATACTACAATGATATAAATGTTATTGGTCTAGTTGAAAACACCTGTGCAGCTGTGAAATTGGATTGGGATTTGTTTTGGCGACGGTTGTTGGAAATGCTAGGGAACACTGGCGGAATGTCAATATTTGTAACCACAGCCATCACAGAACCCACCCACCACCAGACATTTTGAAGTTGGATTTGTGTGCATCCCAAATGGCAACCTATTCCCTACAATCTTAAAACCTAAAAGGGTTTTTCGGCTATCCCTATAGGAGAACCCTTTGAAGAACCCATTTTTGGTTCCACATGGAACCCAAAAGAGTTCTACCTTGAACAAAAAAGGGTTATCCTATGGGTCAGCCAAATAACCCTTTTGGAACCCTTTTTGCTAAGAGTGTATATAGTGCACTACTTTTGACCAAGGCCCATAGTGCTCTGGTCAAAAGTAGTGCACTATTTAGGGAATAGGGTGCCATTTGGGACGTAACCTTGGAGTTGATCGGGTGATGTCATTAACTACCACAGCTGCGCTTGGCTTGTTAAATCATACCTGCCTCTTCTCATATGTTATGACGATTACACATTTTGTGGATTTTATTGGAAGTTGTGATTTATTGAAGCTTGCTCATTTTAATTGCGTTATAATACTGTCATAGTGCAAATCATGGTTTATTTATATGCTTCCCACTGAATTGATGTTAAACATGGTTTAATATCTTCAAATACTTGTTGTTTTGGTTATGTGTGTGACTAAGAATAAAATAGGTTGTGGCTTGTAAAACTGAAGCCAACACTCCTTATTTTCTAATTTCCCAGTTCTGTACTGGTATGCGCTTCATTATTTTCCAGAACTGCATGGACAAACACCACCAAGAACCATGTTCTTCATGTTGCTTTCATGTTTGACCAGTTATACATGTATTTAACTTTATGATATCTTATGTTAACATCACAAGAGGCTACTGAGGGGAGAACGGCTCATAATAATGGCCTGAATAGAGCAAATGGAATGGCATCAAACACCTGGAAACCATGTGTTTGATGTATTTGATACCATTCCACTGGTTCCGCTCCAGTTATTACCACAAGCCCGTTCTCCCCAGTTAAGGTGCCACCAACCTCCTGTGGTTAACATGTACTGTGTGTGTCTCTCTGTCTCTAGAACTGCATGGATAAACACCAGGTGGTTGGTGTTCTCCGTCAGATGGAGAAGTTTCTGAAGGGACAGGAGATGAGGTTCACAGAGGGACTACGCATCATGAAGTCCAAACTGGCAACCCTACAGAACTCAGTCTCCAAGTTGCCTCAGGCCGATCAGTCGGCTGGTGAGTAGACCGAGAGTATAACCATTCTCCACCACTCTGCAGCACCTGAAATCAAGCTCTTATATAGCCATGTACAGATGAGACTATGGGTTCTTTACGCTATCTTGCTCTCTTTCTCTAGCTGTCTCTCCTCAATATAGCAGCTGATGAATGATTCATCAACAGAGTTGAAAATTGGAACACGTTGAATGATAATGGAAGTCGATTTCAGAAATGATTCTTTATTATTTAAACCAGAAATCTACTTTGATTGTCTTTCAATTTACTCCACTTTTCTCCTCTATTTATGCACCTTGTTTAGAGAGCCAGGCCCAGGCACAGGCCTAAAGATCCCCTAGCCTGGGCCTGGCCTAGCCTACTTCCATTGTCCTTAAGAGTGGCTCTACTGCAGAGACATAACATCCTAACCAGAGGGGAAGGGGAGGAGTGTTAGAGGCTAGGGAGTAGTGTGTGGTCTACCATCATTGGATTTCGGGGAAATTATTGTATTGTTTACCATGTCAGTATTGTTTACCATAATGTGCATTGATGGGATTCACATCCCCCTTCCTGGTTTTGTGGTCACTAAATCAACAAAATAAGGAAACAGTTAAATTTGAAAGTTTAGCTTAAGATTGAAAGTTTCCCACTGAAACCCAAGCTTCTGCATAGCACTTAAATGACATGTGAACTCTCTTCGACCTGATGTTGACCCTTTAGTAGATAAACCCCAGTATTGGGTCAATGTGGAAATCGTTGGTCTTCTAGTAGTTACCACTGTCCTTTTGGATCAAATGTTTTTCTTACAGACAACTAGTTAGGCTTATCAGGGATTTCTATCAAACGTAGCCATAGCAAGTTCTATTGTATTATCTTCAATTATATTCTATTTGATTCTATTTTTTCTATTCTATTCCTGTGAAAATGGATGAGTAGAGTCATTCATCAGCTGCTATAGTGAGAGAGATAGAGAAAGAGTAAAAGAGAGAGAGAGAGAGAGAATGCTCTCATTTACAGTACACACCGAGCACTCAATAGGAGACTGACAGGAAGTGGAATTGTGTCGTTTGGCACCATTACAGTACACACCGAGCACTCAATAGGAGACTGACAGGAAGTGGAATTGTGTCGTTTAGCACCAGACACCTGGATAATAGCTCTGCTCTTACTGGTATAGAACAAACCTCCCACCTCTCTCTCTCTTTTGCTCAAAAATAAACTAGACACTGTTTAGCCATGTGCTTGCAATTACTTTAAAGATTTCTCTTCTCCTATTTCTGTTGTTGTATAGTTACAGTGAGGGTACAAATCATTATGAACACCTGCTCTTTCCATGACATAGACTGACCATGTGAATCCAGGTAAAAAATATGATCCCTTATTGATGTCACTTGTTAAATCCACTTCAATCAGTGTAGATGAAGGGGAGGAGTCAGGTTAAATAATGATTTTAAGCCTTGAGACAATTGAGACTTGGATTGTGTATGTATGCCATTCAGAGGGTGAATGGGTAAAACCTAAAAAATTAAGTGCCTTTTAACGGGGTACGGTAGTAGGTGCCAGGCGCACCGGTTTGTGTCAAGAACTGCAATGCAGCTGGGTTTTTCACGGCTCAACAGTTTCCTGTGTGCATCATCCAGCCAACTTGACACAACTGTAGGAACCATTGGAGTCTACATGGGCCAGCATCCGTGTAGAATGCTTTCGACACCTTGTAGAGTCCTTGCCCCAACGAAATGAGGATGTTCTGCAACTCAATATTAGGAAGGTGTTCTTAATGTTTTGTACACTCAATGTTTATTATCCCATTAAATTAGATTTTTTTAAATCCCCTGAATTTTTTTATGCATAAGAGTGGGGTATTTTGGTATTTGGTATTTTATTAGGATCCCCATTAGCTGTTGCAAAAGCAGCAGCTACTCTTCCTGAGGTCCACACAAAACATGAAACATTACATAATACAGAACATTAAGAGACAAGAACAGCTCAAGGACAGAACGACATAATTAAAAAAAAAAACAGCACATGTACCCTGCATATCAATGCATACACAGAAACTATCTAGGGGAGAGGCGTTGTGCTGTGAGGTGTTGCTTTATCTGTGAAGCCAGGTTATTTTGAAACCAGGTTTGAGCAATATGAGATGGAACGGATTTCTGTGCAATAATGTCTCTATATAATACTATATGCTTTCTTAAATTTGGGGACAGTGAAAAGACTGTGCTTCCAATCATCTTTGGAAAAAATATATATTTTCAGGCATATTTTTGTACAGTCAAATGAAGGGAATGTTCTTACTGTGCTTTCAGTTAGATGAAAACTAAAAGTACAGTAAGAACATTCCCTGCCTTTAACTTGTAACGCTCAAAGAGTGAATGGGTGTAGAGTCAGGCGCAGAGAGCAGAGGATACGGGGAAAAACACGCTTTAATGTCCAACCAAAAAAGGTACAAAAGGTAACGCCGAACATAGGCGTAATACACTCCACCTAAGTACACTCTGGTATCAAACCGGACAGCGGAAAACCCATAATAAATAAAGAACACCTCTCACAATACAAAAACAAGCCCGCACAAACACAAGCGGGCTAATCGAACTTAAATAACAACCACCCCAAAACCCCAACAAGGAACAGGTGAAAACAATTAGACAAAACCAAACGAAAAAGGAAAAAAGGATCGGTGGCAGCTAGTAGACCGGTGACGACGACCCCCGAGCGCCACCCGAACAGGAAGGGGAGCCACCTTCGGTGATATTCGTGACATAACTGTACAGAAATATGCCTGAAAGATGAGGTATGTTGGTTATGTTTCAAAATGCTGCTTCCTGCCATACCTGTGTTCTATAGCGGATTTAGCCTACCACTTACAGTATTTCCATACAATTTTACTTTTGGAGGTACAATATTATGCAATTGACAGGGTGTGGGGTGTTTATCCCAAAAGCGTAAGCTGTACTGTACTAGAGGTCAAACCTCTTTATTTAGATACAGATTTAGAAAAGAAGCACATACTGATCTAATTACATTAAAACCTTGGCTTTCAATTGTAAGTGGTAGGCTAACTCCAGAACACAGGTATGGCAGGAATCAGCATTTTGAAACATAACCAACATACCTCATCTTTCAGGCATATTTTTGTACAGTTAAAGGAAGGGAACATTTGATCAGTGTGTAATTACAACACCTTGGCTTTCAATTCTGTACATTTGTGGAATTATTTTCTATTATTGCTGCAATTTTATCCTTTATGCATTTCTAGTAGACCTAGTTTCTCTCAATAAAATGGTAATTTGTTGAGAACTATTTCAAGTAGCTGTTTTATTTAGTTTTAGAACTGGTATTGTTGGTTTCCCCTTGCCTCCAAAACGGCTAGTAGCAGTAATCTGTTGGATGAAATGAGGCATTGCGTCAGTCTTTTCCCATGAAGTGGTCCTAGAGTCCTACAGCACCAACAGTACCCGGTTGACATGTGTATGTCCTCAGGCACTAAATACCACAGGATTCTGGGTGCACGACTCCATATGCATACATGTGTGACAATCTTCTCTCTCCTCTCTCCCTCTACCTCTCTGTCCTCCCTCCCTCTTCTCTCTCTACCTCAGCTCCCTCTGTATGCCCCTCCCTGGAAGTCCCAGTCCACGGGACGAAGTTTGGCTCCAAGTATTTCATCAGTCATGAAGTCCATTTCACCTGTTCCCATGGTTACCATCTGGTGGGCCCCGGGACACGTGTGTGTCAAGAGAACGGGAGTTGGAGTGGTGTCAACACCATCTGTAAAGGTACATTACTGTCTGTCTGTCTGTCTGTCTGTCTGTCTGTCTGTCTGTCTGTCCATCCAAATGGGCAATATAGTCAAACACACATCACTTTAGGTGGTGCAGGGCTGAGGAAAATTTGGAAGAGATGGGACTTGCACACATTGCACCACCATATCTTAATTTGGCAGTAAGTTAGTAACAATGTTCCAATGTGTCTGTCCACTGTCTGTCTGTCCACCTGAAACCAGAACCCATCTCACACATTACATTGCAGTTTTGCTATTTCCTACACAAATGTTCCTCTTTTAAATGACTTTAGTTTACATCAGCCAGTCACTGTAAATTGTAAAGGTCACACCACTCCTCTTCTCCTGTTGCTATTTCACTAGTGCTGCTGCCATGGACTCTGTCTTCACAACGCACTGGAATTTACTGCTATTACTGTAAATACCTTTTATCGGGGGGGGGGGGGCAGAGAGGGGGAGGACAGAGACGGGAGGGTGGGCAGAGGGGAGGGGACAGGGGGGTGGCAGAGAGGAGACAGAGAGGGGGACAGAGTGGGGGACAGAGAGGGAGACAGAGGAAGGGACAGAGAATGGGACAGAGGAAGGGACAGAGAGGTAGACAGAGGAAGGGACAGAGGAAGGGACAGAGAGGGGGACAGAGGAAGGGACAGAGAATGGGACAGAGGAAGGGACAGAGAGGGGGACAGAATAAGGGACAGAGGAAGGGACAGAGAGGGAGACAGAGGAAGGGACAGAGAATGGGACAGAGGAAGGGACAGAGAGGGAGACAGAGTGGGGGACAGAGAGGGGGGCAGAGAGGGAGACAGAGGAAGGGACAGAGAATGGGACAGAGGAAGGGACAGAGAGGGAGACAGAGGAAGGGACAGAGGAAGGGACAGAGAGGGGGACAGAATAAGGGACAGAGAGGGGGACAGAGAGGGGGACAGAGGAAGGGACAGAGAGGGGGACAGAGGAAGGGGCAGAGAGGGGGACAGAGGAAGGGACAGAGGAAGGGACAGAGAGGGGGACAGAGAGGGGGACAGAGGAAGGGGACAGAGAGGGGGACAGAGGAAGGGACAGAGGGGGGACAGAGGAAGGGGCAGAGAGGGCAGCAGAGAGGGGGACAGAGGAAGGGACAGAGAGGGGGACAGAGGAAGGGACAGAGAGGGCAGCAGAGGAAGGGACAGAGAGGGCAGCAGAGAGGGGGACAGAGGAAGGGACAGAGAGGGCAGCAGAGAGGGGGACAGAGAGGGGGACAGAGGAAGGGACAGAGAGGGGGACAGAGGAAGGGACAGAGAGGGGGACAGAGGAAGGGACAGAGAGGGGGACAGAGAGGGCAGCAGAGAGGGGGACAGAGGAAGGGACAGAGAGGGGGACAGAGGAAGGGACAGAGAGAGCAGCAGAGAGGGGGAAGGGGTGTTAGTAAAGAGTAAGGAGGGATGGTTACAGGTCAGAATGTTTAACACGTGCTAATGTTACATTAGAGTGCGGTGGTGTATTGAAGCCGTGTTTCCAAAGCATGTGTCTGCACAGTGGCGATCCATCCATACACCTGTTAGTGCTTAGCTTTTACTACTGACATCACTATCACTTTAAACTCCCATCCTGTTCTTCACAATTTGACCTATGAAGATTTTCTGATAAAACTGTGGTCAGAGTGGCTGCAGTGGCTACAAAAATACAGTTGGCTAAAACTAAATCTAGGCCGTGTTCTTTGGGGCATGCCATGTAAAATGTTTAACCATGAAAAATTTGAGTTTTTCATTGGACAATTCCAGGTAGTCCCTCTCTGTTTCAGTCTGTTTTCTTTCATTTTCTACCTAATGAAATTAACCCATCCCTGCATTAATTATTGGGTTGTGCCAGACAGTGCACCCTCAACTACTCAGAGTTGAGCAAAAAATAAATACATTGAGACCGACTGAAGAGTTAACAGACAGACATTCCTGTAAGGAACTGCTCTGACTGAGCTTGTTTAGTTTGTTAAAAGAACACTACTGTTCAGAAATCTGGCGTCTGCGACCCAGACCCTTTGTTGTTCTAGAATCTAGAGTAGTCTGTTCAGACAGAGGGCCCTGTAGACTTGTAAAGATTGATGACGGAGGAAGAGAGAGGGAAAAAAAGAGAGGAAAAGAGAGATAGAGGAAGAGAATATGAGGAAAGAAAGGGGAAGAGATGGAGGGATAGAGGGGGGAGAAAGACAAGGAGGGAGAGAGAAAAAGAGAGAAAAAGAGAAAAAGAGAGAGAAGAGTGTGAAAATGTGTAGAGTGAAAAATACCTGACCTATAAGAGAGAGGGAGAGAGAGAGAGCGAGAGAGAAGGAGAGGGAGAGAAAGGGAGAGATAGAGGGATAGCGGGAGAGAGAGCGAGAGAGAGGGAGAGAAAGGGAGAGATAGAGGGAGAGGGATAGATAGAGGGAGAGAGAGAGAGGGAGAGGGATATATAGAGGGAGAGATAGTGAGAGGGAGAGGGATAGATAGAGGGAGAGAGAGGGAGAGGGATATATAGAGGGAGAGATAGTGAGAGGGAGAGGGATAGATAGAGGGAGAGAGAGGGAGAGGGAGAGATAGGGAGAGGGATAGATAGAGAGAGGGAGAGGGATAGATAGAGGGAGAGATAGGGAGAGGGATATATAGAGGGGGAGATAGGGAGAGGGATAGATCGTGGGAGAGGGATAGATCGAGAGAGAGGGAAAGGGATAGATAGACGGAGAGAGGGAGAGGGATAGATCGAGAGAGAGGGAGAGATAGCGAGAGGGAGAGGGATAGATAGGCGGAGAGAGAGGGAATGAGAAATAAGGATAGAAGGAGGGCACAGTCCCTGGGTCTTTAGCTCTGTGGGCTAACTGTATTTTGAACGAGAGTGCTATAGAGGGATAGCTAGAGGGAGAGGGAGAGAGAAAATGAAAGAGGGAAAGAGGTAGGTCTTTGCCTCTGAGGGTTAACTGTATTTTGACTCCTCTCCTAATCCCATGGCGTTTATTTGCCTTCCCCGAGGCCACCTGACCACAGGACAGGTACAGATGTATAGACCTATTTCACTCCCTGGAATATTTTTAAACTCCTTTTCCACATATTTTACATTTTTTATCCTCTCTCTCTCAATCGTGCTTTTTTAAAGCCAAACTCTAAATTTAGACATCTTATATATGTATAGGACTACCCCCTTTAGAACCCATCCACAGAGATGATATTGTGCAAGTTGGGTCTTTTCCTGGTCGTTTTAAACATCAACATCACCGTCTCCTTTGAGACCTAAGCTCACATTGACTGAACTGACTGTACCACTTTGGATGTGTCTCAAATGGTGCCCTATTCCCTATTTAGTGCACTACTTTTGACCATAGACCTATGTGAATAGGGTGCCATTTGGAATGCAAGTTGGAATGTCTCGGCTAGTGCCAGTAGCGATGGCCGGGCTGGCAGAGATGTGAGCCATCAATAGCATGCTTAACATAATTGCTGCTATTAGACTATGGGCCGTGGTGCTGTAATGAAATATGTGCGTGCAGCATGTATGAACTTAACCTCTGCCTCTTGGAATCCCTGGACAAAGAGAATGAAGAGAGGAACAGCATGGATGAACTTAACCTCTGCCTCCTGGAACCCCTGGACAAAGAGACTGAAGACAGGAACAGCATGGATGAACTTAACCTCTGCCTCCTGCAACCCCTGTACAAAGAGACTGAAGAGAGGAACAGCATGGATGAACTTAACCTCTGCCTCCTGGAACCCCTGGACAAAGAGACTGAAGACAGGAACAGCATGGATGAACTTAACCTCTGCCTCCTGGAACCCCTGGACAAAGAGACTGAAGACAGGAACAGCATGGATGAACTTAACCTCTGCCTTCTGGAACCCCTGGACAAAGAGACTGAAGACAGGAACAGCATGGGTGAACTTAACCTCTGCCTTCTGGAACCCCTGGACAAAGAGCCTGAAGACAGGAACAGCATGGATGAACTTAACCTCTGCCTTCTGGAACCCCTGGACAAAGAGACTGAAGACAGGAACAGCATGGATGAACTTAACCTCTGCCTTCTGGAACCCCTGTACAAAGAGCCTGAAGACAGGAACAGCATGGATGAACTTAACCTCTGCCTTCTGGAACCCCTGGACAAAGAGACTGAAGACAGGAACAGCATGGATGAACTTAACCTCTGCCTTCTGGAACCCCTGTACAAAGAGCCTGAAGACAGGAACAGCATGGATGAACTTAACCTCTGCCTCCTGGAACCCCTGGACAAAGAGACTGAAGACAGGAACAGCATGGATGAACTTAACCTCTGCCTTCTGGAACCCCTGGACAAAGAGACTGAAGAGAGGAACAGCATGGATGAACTTAACCTCTGCCTCCTGCAACCCCTGGACAAAGAGACTGAAGACAGGAACAGCATGGATGACCTTAACCTCTGCCTCCTGGAACCCCTGGACAAAGAGACTGAAGAGAGGAACAGAAAAAAGAGAAGGAGCTAGTAATCTTACAGTAGCCCTGCTGCCAATCCTGGACTGCATCTCAAATTACATTACATTACATTTAAGTCATTTAGCAGACGCTCTTATCACATCATATTATCTGTGTTGTGCACTACTTATGGGCCCTGGTCAAAATTGCACTACATAGAGAATATAATGCCATTTGTGACGTAGTCGTTATTATGGGGGAATAGCAGCAACACAGAGAGGGGAAGGGGAATAGGGGAATGCGCCCCCCCTGGAATGCAGTCTAGTACAGGTGTTTTCTGTGTCCTCTGAGACATTTAATGCCACTTTAACGAGGGGTTCATTCAGTGAGGACTCTGAGCTCCAGCCACGATGAAGAATGGGCCTTTTCTTCTGAACCCCTTATCGGTTTATGTGAAGCTTGGTACCCCTCTAGTTGGCCAGCCGGCGGGCTCACGGGATGGGCTGCCTTCTCCCTTTCAGCCTGGCTTTCAGAGGCTGCTCCAGCTCAAACAAGGTCACCCTGAATGGGGCGTGTATGTGTGTTATTCCTCCCCCTAGCAGAAGAAAAATCTAATCAAAGTTTATTGTTCGAGGTACACAGTTTAGAAGATGTTAGAGCGGGTGCAGCGAAATGCTTATGTTACTAGCTCTTAACAATGCAGTAAAATATCAAACAAGTAAACACACACAAAAAGAAAGAAATCAAGAGTATGTTACAGTCCCTTATGTCTCTCTGGAAGGAGATCCTCGCCCTGAGCGCATATACTTTATTGTCCAGGAACTGAATGTTGATGGTTTGCTCGCCGCCTGAGTATGAATAGAACCCCACTTCTGTTCCCTCTTCTCCGGCATCAACCTTTTGGTGTAGCACCAGGGAGGAATGGGGCTGCCTCTGAAAGTTCGAACAAAGGATCCACAAAAATGTGTCAGACCCCCAGTACTCCTGCTCCAGTCATTCCACCAATTCAGAGAGAGGTGATGGTGGATACAGGGAGGGGGGATGAGGGTAGAGTAGGGTGTGTGTGTGTGTGTGTGTGTGTCTGTGTCTCTGTGTGTGTGTTATTCTTAATCCCGTGATAGATCCACTACTCTCAAGAGACAGACAGCTTTCTTCTAATTTCCAATGATAACATTGTCCACTCTGCAGCCAATTGAAGAAGTGTTTTTGTTGTAATGGATTAAGTTTCCACGTTTGAAGAATAACCTTTTCTTCATATTTATAAGTACAAAATCAGTACAAACCTCTTCTAGGGAGTTTTTCACTTGTTATAAGCAGTTACATAAACACAGACTCTTGGAGTCAGTGGAAGGCATGTGCCTCCTAACATTACAATTCTACAAGAATTAAAACCATTATAAAACCATTAAAACCATAATGCTAATAAAACCATGCCAACGCTCGCTGGAGAACTTTTTTGACAACAACCCCCCAAATCACCATCCATCCATTCCCCATCTTTGCAAGTCCATTTAGCTCAAACAACACCACTTAATACGGTATGAATCAGGACTAAAACATTTCATCTCTCATTTCAAGCACTTTGAACGGTGAGGCTGGAGACTTGAAGGGGAGTATTGACGGGGAAAGGAATGAATTGTCCTCTGTTTGTAAACGATGCCACCAGGTTAGTCTGGTCTAAATCTGCTGTATTAGGTATCACCCAACACCTGGACAGAGAGCAGACCTACAGCCCCTAGACGGGACTAAGACAAGTAGAGAACTAACAGTATGCTCATTCGTGTGTGAGACATGATGTATGTATTTAGAACAGTGTCAACCACAGAATTAAATAGAACACTAGAATCGACATGAGCTTTCTAGGCAATGTGACTACAGGGCAGCCATCTTGGTCAGGAAATCTTTCATTCTTTCACCTCTCCCTTATGTCCATAGATGTGAGTGAGTGCTCCAGTAACCCATGCCAGAATGGAGGGACCTGTGTAGAGGGAGTCAACCAATACAAGTGCACCTGTCCACAGAGCTGGAGTGGATCCAACTGTCAGCACCAGACACAGACAGGTCAGCAGTACCAGACTTCATACACCTAAGACCCTACCATGGGACATAGGACCTAGAGACAATTGCATGACATTGATATTTGTTGCTATATCACATATGATGTTCTGTTGTACATACTGTATTTGTGGATATCTGTGCATTGTTGTATGTGTTGTGTTATGTCTGTGTATGTGTTGTCAAGTCCTTGATACGTGTATGTCCTTGTCTTTGTTGTTTGCCAATGTATTGTCATATACGTCTGCATGGTTGGGTTGTGGTTGTGCTGTGGTTGTATTTGTGCCTGTGCTTTTTGTGCGTGGTTGTGGTTGTGTTGTCCAGTGGTGCACAGGCCCTCTCCAGGCCGCCGGGCGAAGTTTAAGCTCCTCCCTCTCCCTCTCTCGCGTTCAGCGCCACCTGAGTGGAGCGTCATGGACGACCCTGCGTTTAGCCGGCGACCCCGCTGTGCCAAGGTGGACAGAGCCCAACACTGTAGCTGCGACGCTGGTTTTCACATGAGTGGCACCTCGGACAACAGCATCTGCCAGGGTGAGACAGTCAGACAGTGATCTAGCCTGGTTAGTTTGGTTATGTTAGCCTGGTTAGTTTTGTTCAATCTGGTTTAATCAGGCTATGCCAAAATGGACAGAGCCCAATGCTGTGATGCTGTGTTTCATATGAGTGGTACCTCAGACAACTCCATCTGCCAGGGAAAGACTGGCCTTTTCCAGAAACAACCCCTAGCATCTAGCCCCTACCCACTAAACACTAGTTAGGATCTGAGAGGATTGGATAGTTATAAGCAATATGGTGGCGGTATCTCCACCTTCCTATTTGAAAGATAACAGATACTGTTTGAACCCAGGTCTGCTGCTTGACATGGATGTAATGTCCATAGTTTATGTGTCTAGACCCTGGAACACCCATTTCCATCTCTTGTGCTGTTGCAGAGATGTCATGTTATTGGTCCCTAACTCTTAATTAGGCATTAAACTACTCTCTCCTTACCCCATCCCAGACAGCCAGACAGAACAGATGAGAGATTGGACAGGGGGCCTTTTGCCCTTTAGCTCAAATCCTTCTACCTACTGTATCCCTCTCTATCCTTCCACCTATTCCTCTCTTTCTATCCTTCTATCCTGTATTCCTGTTTCGATCCTGGTAAATGTATGACTCTAGGGAAGGGATCATCAACTACATTCAGCCTCGGGCCATTTTTGTCTTGAGCGGATGGTCAGGGGGCTGGAACATAATTACAAGTCATTTGTAGACTGATATACAATATATTTGACTAAAACAATCATTTCAAACCTTGCTTACATTTTTTACAATCACGTATCTCTATTATGTATGGGAATACTTGGGAACAGATATCCAAAATTAAAATCACTTGGAGCTGATTTTCTGGTGTTTTACAGTATTTTATGTCCAACCATGAAAATAAATAAATGTCGTTTTTTTTGCTCAGAAAACTTCAAGGGTCAAATAAAACCACTCTCCTCCCCTCCTCTCTCTCTCCTCCCAGATGTGAACGAGTGTGAGGTGTACCGGATGGACCAGGGGGGCAAGCTGTGTGTGTATGAGTGTGTCAACGTCCCAGGCTCCTACCAATGCTCCTGCCCCAGAGGCTACAAGCTGCTGCCTGATGGAAGGAGCTGTGAAGGTGAGTGACAGGAGGGTAGGATAGTGGGAGGATAGGAGGGGATAGAGGGATGGAGGGGGGAAGGGAGGGTAGGAGGGGATGGAGGGACGCGGGCAGAAGAGAGGGTAGAAGGGAATGGAGGGCGGAAGTGGTGCAGGAGAGGATGGAGGGTAGGAGGCGATGGAGGGCGGTAGGGAAGTTAGAAGGTAGAGGTCTTCATGGTTTCAACAGACCCGAAATTCCGAGAACCACCAGGGACCCAAGTGGTGGTCCTGGTCCTAAATTCTGACATTTGTCTTGGATCCGGGTCTGATATAATTGCCTGAGACACCACTCTGGTATGTGCAATTAAAATGTATTTACGGACCGACCCGATTGTACCTGTCCTCTGTTAATGTAGTGTTTGTGTGATGAGAGCTGCGCGAGTTTGTTATCTGTGCCAGACAATTGCAACTCAATAAAACGTATAGCTTATATCCAGCTGAAACTGGTTCAGGCTGCCCGCCTCAAGTGCGCCTGCTGCTGAGGAGTAAGAGAGAGAGAGTGAAAGGAGCCTTGGCCTAGGTTACTGTTGATTGCGAAGATGGAGTCCTTTTTCATTGAAGAAAATGTTCAGTTAGAGGAGAAAGAGTATAGTGAAAAGAAGCCGAAAAGGGGAAAGTCCTCGGGGACAAGTTGGAATTTTGTAGTGGACAAAGATGAGAAAAACGTTTACGTGTCTGTGTGCAACTCGCTATTCTGGTTTGATGCAATTTTCTAACTTTTATTTATTTATTTTCGTATTTATTATCAATTGTTTAGTCGTTAATATTATTGTAAATCATTATGGTTATTATGATGATGATGATGATTATTGTAAGTCTATTTAATAATCTAAACCAGTTATTTAAATGGACTATTCAAAAAGTGTTTTGTTTCTTTTTGTTGAGACATTTTCATGGCTAAAGTAAGTTCTAACTGTGTTTTGAACTCCGTATTTAGTTTCAGGTTAAAAGTAGGCCTGTTGTAAAATAAATAGTATTAGCCTTGCTGTCATTTGTTGGGTAGGCCTACAGTAGGAATTGGACTTTGTTGGTAATTAATGTAATGCCGCAATATAATAACATGTTTGTATTTACCTTATAAACAATGACATGAGTTACTTTTGATATTACCCCTAATAAAGTTAAATAACTTTTGTGAAAGTTTGGTATGGTATGGCTATTATTAGGCTTAGCTACAGCAGGCCTATGAATGCAGTGCGCACTGACACTCCAACTGGCTTCAATGGACTCCTCTAGATGCACGCACACACACACACACACACACACACACACACACACACACACACACACACACACACACACACACACACCACATGTTAATGTTTTTAAATGTAAAGTATTTTGTCTGTAATGTATTTTTCGTTATGTGTCGGACCCCAATAAGACTAGCTGTCGCCATTGCCTTCGGCTCATGGGGATTCTAGTGAATCTAATCTAAAAGCTTGAGAGGAAGAATGTTTTAGGCCTACCAATATCAAATATATTCTGAATGAAAATTCACGAATTAGCATCCTTCTGTACACCTATATCTGTATAGCAGTAGTAGCCTATCTGACAACTAAAAATAAATCCATGTCGATGTCCGGAACATGGCGCCGGAATATCTATATCTTCCTCTCAATCTCTCTAGGGCTAGGCCTAAGCTTGTCTCCTTTAATATATATATTTTTTATATTAATATCATACAGTGGACGCTTAGGCCTTATGCGTGCAATGCCTTGATGCATGTCGCTCAAATCTCCAACAGCTTAACTGTGAGGTAGAGAACTATTGTTTTAGGAAAGTAAAAACCAATAAAACAAAAGACTACTATCGAAATACAGCTAATAGTTTTTTTGTATAGGCAGTTTGTTATAGGCAGTTTTTAAGGACAAATAAC
Source organism: Salvelinus fontinalis (assembly GCF_029448725.1). Lineage (NCBI taxonomy): Eukaryota > Metazoa > Chordata > Actinopteri > Salmoniformes > Salmonidae > Salvelinus > Salvelinus fontinalis. The sequence goes on from NC_074694.1 coordinate 20,861,458, forward strand.
TGTGGATCATTTGGCCAATATGGCTTGTTTATTGATGGCGCTGGCAGCGGTGTCTTTCTCTCTCTCTTTCTCTCAGGATTTGAATGGGTCAGTCAAATCCCAAACTGGGTCTGTTTTCCACTGTGCTTTTCAGAATGGGTGTGACTGTCATGGGTTTAGTTCAGAACTGGTCTCCATTTAAAAATAAAAATAAATATATATATATATCTGGTTGGGTGGGAAAGCCACGGATCCATTTCGGAACGGATCCAGCTTTTTGGACCGGTGAGGACTTCTAGTAGGAGGGGATGGAGGACAATGGCCCATTCATTTCCATGGGTTCTTGGCTGTGGCGCTATGCATGGAGCTGCAGAGCTGGGCTTATAACTACAAAGCTACAGGCAGGGAGGGCCAGACTGGGGCTGGGGCTGAAAACGTTAGCTGTCAAATCCTTGTGTCCTTGCTTCCTTGCGCTTTGAGAGGAATTGAGTAAACAATTATGGAGTATAGAGGAAGCAAGGATTTGATGGCTGTGTCTTTCATACCATCTATAGCCTTTTGGACCACATTACTTTTGGGGGAAAAAGTAGCCTATATATTTTTCATTTGTTTAGTTTTCTATCAGAAAAAGGACTTTCAGAAAAAATATTGGTCAAGCTCAGCCACTTAAATCTCTAGGTGCATAATACCATACAGTCATTGCATAGTCCTAACAGGGTGGAAATTTGGAGCCTAAATTAGCCATATATCTGTGGGTGATTGAGATTAAAGGAAACATCCACCCAAAACCACTCATTCCTATAATTTACAATATTTTTTGTCAAGAAATGTTTCATTTTGTCATTATAGCAAAGTTGGTAGCAAGTGGCGAGTGGCGCAGCGATCTGAGGCACTGCATCTCAGCGCTAGAGGTGACACTACAGACCCTGGTTCGATTCCAGGCTGTATCACAACCGGCTGTGATTGGGAGTCCCATAGGGCGGCGCACAATTGGGCCAGCGTCGTCCGGGTTTACCTGGGATAGGTCGTCATTAAATACGAATTTGTTCTTAACTGACATGCCTAGTTAAATAAAATGTGAAATTGTTGTCGAAATCTATTGCAGCTCAAGTCGACTACAAAACCCACAATGCAATACACTCTCTATGGGCTGACTGGCTAGCAAACGTAGCTACACACAATAATACCAAAGTCAATATCAGCACGTGAAGTAGCTAGTTAGCTGTAGAATCGCCTAAACAAACTGCACTATCAATTTAGGAGTCTACAAGCTCACCATGTTCAACCTGCAGATCGATGTGCCTCACCCTGGACTGAAGAAGCAGACCCTCTGTTAAATTACACATTTCTCAAGGTAGGAATATCGCCAAAAAATATGATCAATGGCTCATTTGAGAGAAGACAACCTCGTACGTTATGACATCGGCCAGTACTGACATTTATGATGTACGTTTTTGCGATCTAAATGTCGTATTCCTAACTTCTAGAGTAGTGAGAATGGCTTTATTGCAATGCTTGAACAGCAATATCTCAGATACACATTGAAACATGAAATTACCCAGGGAATCGATAGAACATCGCGCAGAGATACACAAAAGCAATATACCATTCAAAATGGGTGAATCTTTACGTTAAGCGTGTATAATGGTAAGCACTTCTAAATGTATTTTTACATGTTGAAATGTGACACATTTTCTCTATAATTTACGCTAACAGGCTGGAAATGTATGAGTGAGACAAACAGACTAGCATCATGAAAAATAGATAAAACCGATTGTTTAGTTTTGTCTAGCTTTGCACCATTGATATTCCAACCAAAAAATAATGGCACTTTCTGAACGTGATGTCATTGTGGGAAGGGTCTGTCTTCTAAATGATAATTACTACAAACTAACAGGGTGTGACATGATATCAGGGACACACAGAAAATGTTAAATACAATAATAAAAAATACAATAATAAAAAATACAATAATGAAAAAAACGTTTTGATGAGAGAGATTTTAACTGAGACTATAAAATAATGAAGAACGATTTGAAATATATTTGAATATTTTATGGCTTGTATTAATCAACTTCTACGAGAAATAACACCCGGGGTCTTGGGAACACGGTAAAACACCTACATCCACCGACAAAAGTGTTAAAAATGCATAAAATTCCTTTTCAAGATCTATATTTTTCTGTTTTTAAGGTAAAGGACACGTGACCTTATATTTAAAGCCTTTTGGAATCTACATTTTACACAACATTTCCTGGGAACAGAAAAGGCAGCGCATTGTAGGAGTGACCCAGCTAAAAGTGGGGCTTTGCAGTACATTAATAAAGGTGGAATGAGGGAATGGAAGGGGGGGGGGGTGAAGGGGGTGAAAGACGGATAAAGAGAAGAAGGGAGGGATGAATAAACAAACATGGTTTAGCTATGGAGGATTAATAAAGGTGGAATGAGAGAATGGAGGAGAGAGGCGAGGGAATGGAGGGATGAAGAGAAGGGATAAATAAACATCTTTATGGTTGATTTAGCTTCAGAGGTCTTTGGAAAGGAAGGGCGATGGTGGTGGAGGGAGGTATTGCTCTGCAGTGTATTAGCTTAGCTATGGATAGTATGGATGGTATGGATGGAGACCCTTTGAAAGGAAGAGAGGAGGGAGAGAGCAAAAGAGAAAGAGGAGGCTGGTGGCTGTATGTATTTCTGTGGATGTGTCCAGTGCCCTGTCTTTGGCCTGACCATAGTCTCTACTCCCCAGTCCAGTTTCATCAACTCCCCTGTAGCTTATGAAGCGGTAACTTCTCTGCTGGCCAGTGGAAGAGCAGATGACCTCACTACTTCCCAGCAGAACAGACCATAAGGAATACGTGAGACGAGTCGTTTTGGGGAGACTAAACTGAACAACCAAATAAAGAGTCAGTCCCACAGTCCTCTAGTCTAGCCGTCCTGCCCGCCAGCCCAGAGGACACTAACCACGAAGCAGGGTGCCAGTCGGACGGGTCAGAGGCTGGACTCAATCTTTATTTCTCTGTTTCATTTATTCTCTCGTTTTTCCCTTTCTTTCTCTCTGTCCCAACCCCCCCCTCTCTTTCTCTCTCTCACTCCCCCTTGCTCTCTTCTTCCTCTCTTTTGCCATTTTCTCTCTCTCTCCTTCCCCTCCCTCTCTCTTCCCTCTCCCTCTCTCATCTCTCACCCTCTCTTTCATCCCTCTCTCATGTTGTCCTCCAGATGTGGATGAGTGTCTGACCCAGCAGCACAACTGCAGTAGAGGAACAACATGTATCAACACAGGAGGAGGGTTCCAGTGTGTGAGCCCGGAGTGTCCCCGATCACACGGCAACATCAGCTACGTCAAGACGTCTCCCTTGTAAGTAGATACAGATAGACACCCCCTGGTGTTTGTGTGTGTATTATTCCTCCCCCAGCAGTAGAATAATTGGTCAGACCCCCAGTATTCCTACTGTAGGCATTCCACCAATTCAGAGGGAGTTGGCGGTGTGTGTGTGTGTGTGTGTGTGTGTGTGTGTGTGTGTGTGTGTGTGTGTGTGTGTGTGTGTGTGTGTGTGTGTGTGTGTGTGTGTGTGTGTGTGTGTGTGTGTGTGTGTTATTCTTAATCCTGTGATAGAGCCACTACTCTCAAGAGACAGACAGCTTTCTTCTAATTTCCAATGATAATATTGTCCACTCTGCAGCTAATTGAAGAAGCGTTTTATTTTTGCGCAGTATTAAGTTTCCAATCTAGAGGGATAGCGAGATATACAGTGTATCTTCTGCATACTTATTCAATTGCTATGTTTTAGGGAAACAAATACAGTCACTGCAAGGCGTATGTCTCATAGGAATGCTCATAAAACCAGACCAGTACGACTTAAACAAAGTATGTTGGTAAAAAAATCTCAAAACAATAAAGTTTCTTCATACAAGATGAATCAGGACTGAAACATTTTGTCTCTTATTTCAAACACTTTGACCAGGGATACTTGACTGAGTTCTAACGGGGAAAGGAATTAATTGTTCTCTGTTTGTAAATGATGGTACCAGATTGTGTGCGTTTGATTCTGTGTGCTCTGTACACATTTGTATGTTCATGTCACTAGAGCCTATTGTTCTCAAAATTACATCAACATCTCCACTCTTCTCCCCCACAGTCAGTGTGAGAGGAACCCCTGCCCTATGGAGAGTCGTTCCTGTCACCTGGCTCCTAAGACGGTCTCCTTCCACTACCTCTCCCTCCCCTCCAACCTCCAGACCCCGGCTACCCTGTTCCGCATGGCGACTGCCGCCGCCCCCGGCCGCCCCGGCCCCGACAGCCTGCGATTCGGCATCGTTGGGGGCAACAGCCGCGGGATGTTCGTGATGCAAAGGTCGGACCGCCAGACGGGTGAACTGATCCTGGTTCAGGGGTTACGAGGACCGCAGGATATCAGCGTTGATGTGGATATGTCCGAGTATAGTGAGCGCACCTTCCAGGCTAAGCATGTGGCGAAGGTGCATGTTCTTGTGTCGGCCTATGACTTCTGAGGAGGATTTACAGACAGAGGACAGAGGAGCGAGTGAGAGGGACAGAAGGAAGGAGGAGAAAAAAAAGAGCATTGGACAGAGGGATGAGGGAGGGAGAAATGAGTGAGAAGGACAGAGGGAGAAGGAGAAGTTAAAAGAAAATGAGAGAGACAGACAGAATTGTTTGGACTGACATTGACTATAAAGTATATTAGTGAGGATGTAACTGAAATGAATGAATGGTTGATTGAGTGAGTGAGTTAATGAATGTGAGTGAGTAAACATTTGTGAAACAAACTGACAGAGTGGTAATGGAATGGTAATATTATTTTTCTTTCATTCGCTCAGGAGTTGGGCCCTGGGGTTGCCATAGTGACCGGAGGCGGCGCTCATGTATGTGGAATACCATTGGCTAGATCTGTTTAAAGGCCCACTCCTTCATTTACTTAGTTTTCATTTAAAGCTGATGATCAAAAACGGCTGTAAATGTCACAGAGTAGTCCTTTAAGAGACATGAACCAACGTCTGCGTCCAAAGTGGCACCCTATTCCCTATTAAGTGCACAACTTAATTGTGCACTATGTAGGGAATGGGGTGCCATTTGGGATGCACACCCGGTATAACATGGCTCTGATTTATCTGAATATTTTGTTGCTGTTGTTTATTGTTACATACTCAGTGATTCAATGCAGTGTGCTTTTACAATTTGTATCATTTACACCTGTTTTTTACTGACTTGCTTCTTGATTATAGGACCTAAACACTTGGAACAACTAAGAGTGTTTTTTCCCCATTTTTTTATTTTATTTTTTACAATAGAAACAGTAATATTGTACTTGGACATATTTCCACTATGCTCATTTTCAGTATGTAATTAAGATATGATGTAATTATTACATGGTAACTACAGTGATTTGGCGGCCTTGCCAATGCAGTGTACAATATATCAGCCATCTAATGTTTTAATAAGTCATTATTATTGCACAACTATTTCTCCATACATGAAATAAAGACAGTCCTACACTACTAGTTTGATCTGATTTGCACCCCATGTCCCTATCCCAAAATACAGCATACAGTGAGGAAGGTCAAGTGATCAGCCCATGTCCCTATCCCAAAATACAGCATACAGTGAGGAAGGTCAAGTGATCAGCCCATGTCCCTATCACAAAATACAGCATACAGTGAGGAAGGTTAAGTGATCAGCCCATGTCCATATCCCAAAATACAGCATACAGTGAGGAAGGTCAAGTGATCAGCCCATGTCCCTATCCCAAAATACAGCATACAGTGAGGAAGGTCAAGTGATCAGCCCATGTCCCTATCACAAAATACAGCATACAGTGAGGAAGGTTAAGTGATCAGCCCATGTCCATATCCCAAAATACAGCATACAGTGAGGAAGGTCAAGTGATCAGCCCATGTCCCTATCCCGAAATACAGTATACAGTGAGAAAGGTCAAGTGATCAGCCCATGTCCCTATCCCGAAATACAGTGAGGAAGGTCAAGTGATCAGTCCATGTCCCTATCCCGAAATACAGTGAGGAAGGTCAAGTGATCAGCCCATGTCCCTATCCCGAAATACAGTATACAGTGAGGAAGGTTAAGTGATCAGCCCATGTCCCTATCCTGAAATACAGTATACAGTGAGGAAGGTCAAGTGATCAGCCCATGCCCCTATCACAAAATACAGTATACAGTGAGGAAAGTTAAGTGATCAGCAATATTATCAGCAATGTTTATAGGTTTAAAATAGAATTGATCAGAAAGAGAGAAAAAAAAATTATCAGGAAAGTCCATTGGCAGTACAAACCAGAATGCAGGTCAAAGCCTGTACATACTGGACTGTTGATTAGTATTAGAACCAAAGGAATGTCAGGTCAGAGCTTCATTTTGACTGGAGAAATAGCCATCAGGAAATGAAAGATATACCTCAATGTGTTTTTCAATTATATATTTGTCTGAGAGAGGGGGGGGGCGTAATGTTCACCACATGTCCTTTCTCTCTCATCTTACTCTGTCTTTCGCCACTCCTCCACTCCCATCTTCGCCCGTCCCAGGGATTAAATTGCAATAAAGAAGATCAAAAGAACCGCATGCTTCCAGGGTGGAGGGATGGAGGGGTGGGGGAGAGAGAAAAGAGATAAACATGCCATATTCGTATACGCACTACACCCCTGACTCAAAATGACAATGCTCTTTAATGGCCAACTCAAGACTTCCTTTTATAATTATTAGTAACACGCCTCCTGCTCTCAGCTTGCTGTCCTCGTTTGAAGCTGTTAGCTTGGACTGTTTGATGATGCACACACGTTTTGTTAAAGTTCAGAGGATGGGGATGTTGCTGGAGACAGTTGGAGAGGAGAGTGCTGACTAGTCTGGGTAACACCTAACTCTCCAAGTCCTCCTGACTTCAGAGTTTGGAATGGCTCTTTGATGTTGTCGGCACAATGCATCGATAATGTACTTTTACTGGTTGTCTCTCTGTGTCTTTCTCACTCAAACACCCACATGCACAGCCACACACAGCCCCCGAGCGCCACCCCCTTCCATTACAACGCTTGGATTTTCAAATACAAACAATGAGAGGTCTCAACCCCAGAGGAAAAAAATCACATTTGAGAGAACCAAACAAACACGTCACTCTATTTCTGAGTGAATATTGCATTAACAAATAGCCTCCTTTCTAGACCAGTGTGCTCACATCTCTCCCTGCGCTGTGAGTGACGTGTGTTGTGTCAGCCAAGCTAAGTACTGACTGGGCTGGGCTACATAACTAAACCACTACACTAGACTACATAACTGGGCTACATAACTAAACCACCACACTAGACTACATAACTGGGCTACATAACTAAACCACTGCACTAAACTGCATAACTGGGATACATAACTAAACCACTACACTAGACTACATAACTGGGCTACATAACTAAACCACTACACTAGACTACATAACTGGGCTACATAACTAAACCACTGCACTAGACTACATAACTGGGCTACATAACTAAACCACTACACTAGACTGCATAACTAGGCTACATAACTAAACCACTACACTAGACTACATAACTGGGCTACATAACTAAACCACTACACTAGACTACATAACTGGGCTACATAACTAAACCACCACACTAGACTACATAACTGGGCTACATAACTAAACCACTGCACTAAACTACATAACTGGGCTACATAACTAAACCACTACACTAGACTACATAACTGGGCTACATAACTAAACCACTGCACTAAACTGCATAACTGGGCTACATAACTAAACCACTACACTAGACTACATAACTGGGCTACATAACTAAACCACTACACTAGACTACATAACTGGGCTACATAACTAAACCACTGCACTAAACTGCATAACTGGGCTACATAACTAAACCACCACACTAGACTACATAACTGGGCTACATAACTAAACCACTGCACTAGACTACATAACTGGGCTACATAACTAAACCACTACACTAGACTGCATAACTAGGCTACATAACTAAACCACTACACTAGACTACATAACTGGGCTACATAACTAAACCACTACACTAGACTACATAACTGGGCTACATAACTAAACCACTACACTAGACTACATAACTGGGCTACATAACTAAACCACTACACTAGACTACATAACTGGGATACATAACTAAACCACTGCACTAGACTACATAACTTAGCTACATAACTAAACCACTACACTAGACTACATAACTGGGCTACATAACTAAACCACCGCACTAAACTACATAACTGGGCTACATAACTAAACCACTGCACTAGACTACATAACTGGGCTACGTAACTAAACCACCGCAGTAAACTACATAACTGGGCTACATAACTAAACCACTACACTAGACTACTTAACTGGGCTACATAACTAAACCACCGCACTAGACTACATAACTGGGCTACATAACTAAACCACTACACTAGACTGCATAACTGGGCTACATAACTAAACCACCGCACTAGACTACATAACTGGGCTACATAACTAAACCACCACACTAGACTACATAACTGGGCAACATATCTAAACCACCGCACTAGACTACATAACTGGGTTACATAACTAAGCCACTACACTAGACTATATAACTGGGCTACATATCTAAACCACCGCACTAGACTACATAACTGGGCTACATAACTAAACCACCACACTAGACTACATAACTGGGCAACATTTCTAAACCACCGCACTAGACTACATAACTGGGTTACATAACTAAGCCACTACACTAGACTACATAACTGGGCAACATATCTAAACCACCGCACTAGACTACATAACTGGGTTACATAACTAAGCCACTACACTAGACTATATAACTGGGCAACATACATTTGCCCTAGAAGTAATGATACATACTCTATGCATTCCTTGGAGTAAAGGCATCAAGGAGAAAGCCAAGCACAGGGGTTTATTACCAAGTTCTGTGTGCTAGCATGTTGTCTGTCACTGTGTCAAAAGAGACACATTAACATTATCAGATTTTAGTGGAAAGCTGGCCAATGTCACATAACACCTGCAGCATTCACATCCTGTATTCATTTTCCCTTTTCACACAAAAGGAAGAAATAATCTCCAACATTCCAAATTCTCCAGATTCCGAAAGCATCGCCCGTCGACCATGTGCTCTCCATCCTCCTGAAACAACAGTAGACACCCTCCTTCCTCACTTTCCCCTTTGCTTTTGTACCTATTTCAAAATGTTCCTGCAATAACAAAACATAAGGAATTCTATGGAAAACCAGAAAGTCATTCAGAAAGGGAAACAGTAGAGCCTTTCTTCCCCCCGGTACGTGAGTCCCGTTATGAAAACAGAGAAAAGCAGTGAGAGTTTTGTCAGTGGGCTATTTCAGAATGAAAAGACATAGGCATTTTGTTCTGGTTATATTTATTATGCAGGAAAGGGGGAGGTCGGCGGTGGATAGTTTTTCATGTGGGATAAATGTCTGGAGTTAGTCCAACAGTGGATGAGAAGAGAGGAAAGAGGATAATGAGGATCTGTGTGATTGTTTTGTCTCCAGGTAGAACTCCCTACAGTCTCTCTTTCTTTCTTCCTCTCTCTCTCTATCTCTCTCTCCCTCTATCTCAAAACCTCCAACATAGCAGGAACTGAGCTAACACACAACCCCAGCCAGCATCAGAGAAACACATGTGACATTGGGACCTCAAAGAAACAGGCCTCATGATCTAGGATCAGGTCCCCCTTGTTCATGTAATCGTATTCATTAGGATCTAAAATGCAAAACTGATTCTAGATCAGCACTCATTCACAAAGCGTTTCAGAGTATATGGGCCCTGGGCTCCCATAGAGATAGATAGAGGACTCTAGTGCCCAAAAGTACATTTTAGTATGGGAAGTGCCATTAAGGCTTTTCACCATTTTGAAGTAGTCAACTGGGTCGGACTTCCTATGGGTTTAGGAAGGATCACATAATTCCATCCAGGTCATCAGGAGGGATCAGCCAATTAATTATACTCGTGAGCAAACATTCCATAACTGCAGGTGTCAGTAAATCGCCAAACTTGGCGCTGTACCTATTCAAACAACACACTCCAGGTGGCAGTATACATTTACATTTAAGTCATTTAGCAGACGCTCTTATCCAGAGCGACTTACAAATTGGAAAGTTCATACATATTCATCCTGGTCCCCCCGTGGGAATTGAACCCTGGTTCCCCCGTGGGAATTGGTGTGGGAATTGAACCCACAACTGGCGTTGCAAGCACCATGCTCTACCAACTGAGCCACACGGGACCACCAGTATGCACCCTTTGTTTGTTTACCAAGTCATAGAAGCAGCAGAAGAAGATAATTGACTACTTCAAAATGGAAATGGCCTCAATGGCCCTGCCCATGCTCTCAAATTCGCCATTATGGGACAGATATAGGGCGGCAGATAGCCTAGCAGTTAGAGTGTTGGACCAGTAACTCAAAAGTTGCTGGTTTGAATACCCAAGCTGACAAGGTGAAAAATCTGTCGATGTGCCCTTGAGCAAGGCACTTAACCCTAATTTGCTCCAGGGGTCGCTTACTACTAAGGCTGACCCTGTAAAACAACACATTTCACTGCACCTACCTGGTGTATGTGAAAATAAAGCTTTTTTTATTTTTTTTAAACAATGTTGTGTCCTCTAACTATCTCTATGGTCGGTCGGTACCAATTCACTGCCTGCCCCTCCTTCCTCCATGGCCCTAAGTAACCCTTCGATGTTAGCAGCGATGGAAGCAATATGGTGGAAGATCCACCTCTACATTGCATACTTCCTCAATACCCTTTAGATCTGCAAACTTCTAGGGCCATGAGGGAGGGGGAGAGAACGGCTTGGGACAGGCTGTGTCACTCACCTCGTTAAAGGCTTGTTGTTCCCCTGTTTGTGTCAACACAAGGATCTGGTTGGCTTTACTAAGCGGTTTCATAACCCAATACTAGTACAAAGCTCCTGGACTGGAGCAATCAGGTTTCTAACACTGTGTAATTTAGTCTACTTTCACTTGATCCCTTTGAAGAAAGAAAGAGTTCTTTAAAAACTTTACTGAAAAACAAGCTTTCATTGAGACATGACACATATGTGCATGGGGTTGTTTTGTAGATTTCACATGTCATGGTCAATAGATAATGTGGTAAAGAATGCAACTAACAGCCTATTGAAGGCTCTTTTCCCTCTGTGGAACAGATTGGATTCTCTCACACAAGTCAGGAACACTTGGTAGGGAACATGTTGATTCTCTATAGTAGGCCCTATACTCATTCATTTATCTACTGAAATTTCAAGAACTGCAGCTAATAATCACTTTGAAAATACAAGATTCAAAGTGCAGAAGAAAACGGCTTTAAACACAATGTCTTAACTACTTAGTCTGTTTTATCGGGATGATAACCAATGTCCTAAAATGCCCTTATGTTAAATAAAGTATGTGTAAATATTCGGAGGTTTCTCTGTCTTCTGATGAAAATCAGTTTGTTTTTGTGCTGTCTGCATCACACGAACAGCTGTACAAACGGAACAGAACATCTCATTCCACTAGACTAGAGGACATCACCCAAAGTCAATACATGAACGCATCGTTGGGTAAGGAATCTGCCAGGACAGTTCAATCGAAATCAAGATATAAAATCTAAGAGAACAGACTGCTGCCAGAAGTATACTTTAAGTCAGGGATGGGCAACTTTGATGGGGGTGGGGGCCAGAAAACGTTCTCTACCCGGAGACATTTTTTTTATGCTTAAAATTCTGTGCAACTCTACACATTTTGCCAGGGGTGGAGAGAATATTTAGTAATTTTAACTAATGCACATTCTTTAATTTAAGAGTTAATTTAGTGCAATTCTACTCATTTTGCCATACGGTGGAGAGAAATGTTTGCAGTTTTTAATATGAAATCTGAGTGAGAGTAGCAAAATCAATGGGGGCCCCGAAGGCTTTAATCCAACCTTGATTACTACAGTACCAGTTTAGATTCCTGGCTGCTGGGTATTGCACCGTGTGTATTCTACCTCCCAACAGTAAGTTGAGACCCCGACTGACAGTTGCCCATCACCTGCTGTAAGTACACCAATATGGCACTCTGGCCACACAGCAAATCTCCCTGACTGGATGATCAACTAATAATGACAATCGAATGATGATCAGTGGTTATAATCTGTTATCCTGTGACTGCAAGAACACAAAAACAAATTTGTAAAACATTTTTATTTACAATTAAATGAACCATCGTATTGGCATAGATCAGAAAACAAAGATTTTAACAAACATCATAAATACAGATTTACAGTTTGGCATACTAATAACATGGTGCTGTTCTCTCTCTGCTCTGTCAACAGAAATAAAAAGACAAACAAGCTAAGTTGATCTGGAGCCATATGTACATTACTAAGCATCTAAAGTAGACGTGCTAATCAGGATCAGGTGTCCATTATGATCTAAAACGTCAAACTGATCCTAGATCAGCACTCATACTGAGAGACTTTATGAATACAGGCCCTGTGTTTAAAAGTTCAAGCATAGCTCTGAAGACGTTAACCCTTCCAAAAAAAGGTATAAGGCAGTAAATAATATAACAACAGTACTAACAGTCAGCCAAAACCAGTCAAGTGAAAATAACCAACTCTGAGACAGACATACAGTTGTAGGCTACATAAGAGGGAAATAATGATCACAAAGAGAAGAATGTCAGGGTCTGAGTAAGAGGAAGTACCTTAATCTGAATTTATACAAGTTAGGGAAAGCAATACATATACTAGGGCCTGATTCCCAAACTGACAACTACACCCTACCTATGCAAGGATTGGACAGATGTAAGAAAATCTAGTGGGTAGGGACTAGGGAATGTTTCTGGACAGGTCCTAGGAAATAGTTGAGGTTGTGAATGAAATCATAACTCCCTAACCTAGGTGTAGGCTGCAGAGCATAACAAGGACCGATCCAACATCATCCTATTTGGAAACGGGAATGTCCAGACGAGACAACCCTCCCCACGGTCTCTTACACAGCTGAAGACTACAGACACCTACACCATCTAACTGGCACCAGTACCGATTACCGTTACAGAAATGGTGCACAAAGAATCGACACTTTGAAAGTGTTATACCATTACAGAACATAAGATGGAGATAGGGGTGTTGGAGTCGTAGACACATCCCCTTTTCAACGGTAAAACAAAACAAACGCATGAATTAATCAACGAGACAAGTCATTTCCAATATTTTGTCCTTTAAAAAGAGTTTTAGAAAAAGCTAGACAGATGAGAACAAATCAGAAATAACATTAAAACTTATCACACAATAGCAATATCCCCATAAATGTACCTATAGAGTAAACTAAACTAAATAAAGCAAGTTGTAAGTACACTTAAACATAAATAAATAACAATGTTTGTCCCAAATAGCACCCTATCCCCTATATAGTGCACACTACTATATACCAGGGCTCATAGGGATCTGGTCAAAAGTAGTGCACTATATAGGGCACTCTTTACAAATTTATTCCATGGAAGGCTGAGCATCTGTGGGTTTTCACTCCTCCTTTGTACTTGATTGTCTAGGTCTTAATTGAAAGGAAAAAACAAACCTTCAGACACTCAGCCTTACATGGAATGAGTTTGGCACCCCTGCTATAGGGAATAGGGTACCATTTAGTGCACATACAATGTAAAAAAGATAAGGGGAGGGTACTAGAGGAGTGTAAGTAAACCTTACAGGGTCATAGGACGTATATAATATTGCTCTTTATTTGACTAGCGGAAACAGAGGACTTCCTAGCCTGATCCCAGATGTGTTTGTGCTGTCTTGCCAACTCCTATGGCCATTGTAACGCTGTTATTGCTGATCTGGAACCAGGCTAAAGATTCCCTCCACTCACATTCAAACACACAACTCCTCAATGACGTAAGCCTCAACCAACCTCAGAGGTCCATTCAGTGATGTAAACTTTCTGAACATTGATAGTAGATAGAATAGGGAATCATGTCAGCTCTATTCCTTGTATTTCTATCTGAGAGAATCTCTTCTACACCATACATTTCTATCTGAACATTCTGTAATGTTACATCCTACTGAACAGACCTAAAGTCCTGCAATTGTACACTGACATTATCAAGAACACGTCTGTTTAGTACTGCGTAACACACTGCACATATGAATCCTGTGTCCCAGCCTAGACAAAATCGCACACAAACTCTCCCACATCACATTATACTTTGGTTAGGAAGCAATAAAGCTTCACTTAGTGAAACATATAATAAATAACGTTTACTTTACACCTCTGAATGTTATCATCTATCAAAATAATATTGGTAATGTTATTATGCAGTGTGTCCAATTGGTGTTGAAATAATATACCAGCTTGTTCCTCTCTCCTATAAAGTCAAGTTTAGTGAGCAAAAATGTTAATAAATACATACAGCATTTAACATAAAGTGAAGTATTTTTGGGGGGAACAGAAGTCTCATAAGTTACATCCCAAATGGCACCCTATTCCCTATAAAACGTTATGGGCCATGGTCAAAAGCAGTGCCTTATATAGAGAACAGGGTGCCATTTGGGACGCACAGAATAGGAGTATTGCAGGTGAGATTTTCTGTTGCCCACATATAACATAGGTTGAATACATTAGGGCACACCATAACAAAACACTCTGGAAAGGAAAACTAAAACAAGTATTTCTTATTGGACAAGTTGAAGTAGTACCTCCCCATTTTAATCAATTTTCTTCCATTTGATGCCCAATGAATAGGACCCTGCTGATCGCCAAGTCAGAGGTGTTGCGTTAAGCCACAGTAGTGTTGTACAGAGGAACAGAGGTCTGAGTCTCAGCCTAAACAGCCCTAGGACTAGGATTGGAGAGGTGTCGTGCTCCAGATGATCTGTCTATTCCATGCCATGCATTAGGAATCCAAGGAAGAGATGCTCTGCATCCACCGTGGGTAGGAGGAAGACTTTCCATGTTACTCCATCTTGGACATTTCATATTTTGTGGTCATGATTTCCTGGTAAAAAAAATAGAGAATATATTATATATTTCTCTAACATCATAGTCTGTACATATAATACTGTATATATAATACTGCAATCTGAGAATTGAATAACATTAAAGGAAATGCACAGTAAAGCAAACCATGTGTTGCCATTGACAGAAATGAGCCAAATTTGAGACCTATTGTGTTAAGGATACACATACCTCATCCGAGTCGAGAAGAACAGGCAACGCTCTATAATGAAAGAGGAAAAGAAAGACAAAACGTGCTTTTATACAACCGCCTAATGTTGATCACTTTAAAACACATCTATTCTTTTTTGTGAAGTCATGCTTACATGTCTGTTAAAGAGGTAGGAATGTTCTCTTCCACCCATTTCATGTCTTCATCCTGGACAGATTGGTAAAGAGAATGACAGAAGAGAAAAAAAAATGTTAATTACTCCACGCTGCCCCCTGTTGTTTAAACTCAGTCATGTGATTTACTAGACTACATAGACGTTCCATTAATGTCTGCCAGTAGGGTGTTTGAATTGCCACGTAAGAGCAAACATTTGAGTAAGCAAAAGTATCATGTCATCATGTGCAGTTAACTGAAAGTGGACCATTGACTGTGCTGACAGAAAAGATTGACTGGGCCTCCCGAGTGGCACAGTGGTCTAAGGCACAACATTGCAGTGCTAGCTGTGCCACTAGAGATTCTGGGTTCGAGTCCAGGCTCTGTCGCAGCCAGCCGCGACTGGGAGACCCGCTGGGCCAATTGTGGCGGTGCATAATTGGCCCAGCGTTATCTGGGTTAGGGGAGGGTTTGGCTGGCAGGGATGTCCTTGTCCCATCGCACACTAGCGACTCCTGTGGCGGGCCGGGCGCAGTGCACGCTGACACAGTCGCCAGGTGTACGGTGTTTCCTCCGACACATTGGTAACCTGGCTTCCAGTGGGCATTGTGGGCATTGTTATGTGGGCATTGTGTCAAGAAGCAGTGAGGCTTGGTTGGGTTTCTGAGGACGCACGGCTCTCGACCTTCGCCTCTCCCGAGTCCGTAAGGGAGTCGCAGCAATGAGACAAGACTAACTACAAATTGGATACCACGAAAAATGAAAAATAAAATAAAACATAACATTGACTTGTTTGTATACCATATTTATATGTGGAGTACTTTGCGTTCATATAGATTCGATACTTGTAAACAGACTTTGCCTTTCTTAATTTATTACCTCCGGGGCAATGAAGTTGAACTGAACGTTTGATACTAACCGGGTTGGGTCCTGAAGGCTTGGCTGAACCGTTCGTCTCACTCCTGGAGTTGGTTGCTCTCAACTTTATGCCGTCAGCTGTGTAGAGAGAAACATTTTTGGGGATCAATGGTCAATGTTTAAACAATGAAACAGTAAAATAGTAGGGTTTTCATTCTCACTAAGTGAACTGTACCCAAATTAGCTGACACCAGGAACTCCTCGATCTCCTCATCATCAGAGTCATCCATCAGAGGAGTGAATGCATACCTGGTGAGAACAAAGGAAGTTAAACATTATGAATAGTTATAAAGCTCCATTTAGAGAAAGACCGTTTAAGTTCGTGTTTCGTCTGTGAAGCTTTGAAGAGTCGAAAGGTGAGGCACTTTCTCCCTGACTGACTGTTGGTGTGGTTTGATACGTCAACATATTGCCATTGTGAAATCTACAGTACACTCAACAAGGTAGCTAATGTGCAGGATGATAACACGTAGATCAATGCAAATGTCTGTTATATAACAGCCAAATCAATCATCACCTCTGGTTGTTAGCAGATGGTCTCCATAAGAACATGATAACCAGCAGTATGATGGAGAAGAGGAACCTCCAGAAGGCATCATCTACCCACAGCTCCATCCAGTCCTGGCCACACAGGACGACGCAAACGTGTCAGTCACGTGGATTCAGGATATTTACATTTTTGTTATTTAGCAGACATTCTTTTAAATCATTCAACTAAAGGAGGTTAAATAGCCACATAATTGAAGGTGTTCGTAAAATAACAAATCTTAACTGTTGATTCGATATTCGTCTCAAGAAATACAGAGCAAGCTAAAAACATTGATCCAGAAGAGCTGGATAACACACATTTGTATATTTTATATTTAAACGTTTGAAACACAAGACATTTAAAAACAGAGAGATGTATTCTTACCGACTGACAATCTGCTAGCCTGAATTTTTTTGTCGTCCACACCATGAAAATGATTGAAGCTAAAGAAGGAAAAAAATGAGTGATCATCACTAGACTACTTTGATTGAATGAATGTATGACCGGTATCCGGTGCTGGGAAAAGACATCAATTTAACAACTTCACTCACCTATGATGGCAAAGATGAGTGTGTTCGTGAAGTGTCTGTAGAGAGACAGTTTGACTGGGTTTCTCCTCAGCTTCAGTGTCTTTATAGTTTGAGCCAGGCTCACAAATATGTTAGGAGGCAGTCAAGGAAACAACCTCTGGGCTAGACAGTAGACACTGACAGTATGTAGGGTAACTGACAGACTTCACCGAGCAAAGTCAGCAGGGAAAACAGCATGCAAGGTCGGATTATGTGCCCTCTGTGAGTGGTAGCTAGTGGGTTAAGGTGTTGGAATGTTGATTGACCCGAAGAACAAATGAGGCCCCAGGTAAAGGGGCCGGACTACTTGACCTCTACTTGTAGACTTCCAGGTTAGCTAGCTGTGAGTTAGCAAATAATCTAATCTCTCATGCTCTCTATTTATATACGTCAGGAGAAGCTAGCTGTGAGAGGCAGAGGGTTAGCATGTAGCTAGTGGGTTAACATGCAGAGACCCTTTGGATTTGGACTGAACCCTTTGATAGAAGCAGGGGACCCTCAAGCCCAGGGAGAGTCAGAGTAGGCCCCCAGACTGAGGATCAGAGAAGCCCTGGGTAGGGACCAGGGATAGGGGGCCTCCAGGGGACAGAGGAGCCCAAGCAGGGCTATAGGCACACCAAAGGATATCCACCAGCAGAGAGAGGAGTCAAGCAGAGCCAGAGGAATGTTGGCCAACAAAGCCAGGTCAGAGTCTTTTGCCTGAGGGAGGACAGGAGAAAGGGGGAGAGCGGAAGAGAAGAGGAGAGAATACAAGTTGAGAGTAAGATAAATAAATAGGAGAGGAGAGCAGGTGGGGAAAGTGTGGATGAGAGTTTAGAGAGAGAAATATGAGAGTCAGAGCGCAAGATTAACGTCAAGAGAGACAGAAGAAACAGAGGAAGAAGAAGTGGGGTAGATAGAGAACAGAACCTTTCACCAGAGCAGTAACCAAAGAAAATCACCCACTGAAACATAATTTAGTATACAAATTAAGGTATACAACCCAAACTCCAGTTTAAATTGTACAACACACATAACCCCAGCACCTAGTCTATTAGTGAGACTTATGAAAACGTATTAGTAAGCAATAGCAAAATGTGTAAAATTCTGTACTGACAGACAAGTGTCAGACAAGGCTAACAAGACAAGTAGGCCTATTTTGTTATTATAGACCAATAGATGTGCATTATGGAGTAATTATTATAAACTCCGGATAATAATTGGATTAAGGATATGAACCAGACGATACAGGAGTCCATCACAACTAGAACAACGATTGTGATGAGGGAAAGGCCATTGTCACGACCCTTTAGTGAATATACATTTATTGAAAGTAATTCCCATAACTCACAAGGGAAAACAGCAGCCCATCTAGAACTGAAATGTCACATTTTGAACGCAAGCTCACTGGAGCAAAATCAGGAAAACTCCTTACCCCAGTGATCCTAAGCACACCTTCGATAGCAGCAAAGGCAAAGTACAGGACACCTAGTCCCACCACTCTGTGCATCACTGTACCCAGTCGAGGCCTGACAGGAAACACACAAAATGCAGGAAAATGTACTAAATATAGATAGCAGGCTAACCTATCAAAGGATTGGGTGTGACAGGGAGTGAGCGATGACCTTTATTTTCTCAACTTACTTGACTATACCATATCCCAGACTAACAATAATGACCAGCAGCCGTGCCAGGGTTCTCTTCAGGGCAGAGATGAGCTCAGCAAAGATCAACAGGCCTGGAGCTGAAAACAAGAACATTGGAATGCATGGTCTCTCACACAAGGCAGAAAAACGATGTATTGCTCAGAATAATAACACTCCCTAAACCTCCCCTTTGGCTCTAAGCAAATCTGTAAGGTAGAAGCAATATGGTGGAAGCACCATCATCCCTACACTGCTTATACCTGCCTATTCAGACCATACCTGCCTATTCAGACTAAGAATATGTTGAAGATAGATACACAACGGGAACACAACAATGGAAAGTGTTATTTTATGTAATAGGGAATTATTGATCAATGGGTCAGAGACATGGGAGGAATTTGTCATCGAGCCTGAAATACCACCCTGCATACCACTGCTGGCTTGCTTCTGAAGCTAAGCAGGGTTGGTCCTGGTCAGTCCCTGGATGGGAGACCAGATGCTGCTGGAAGTGGTGTTGGAGGGCCAGTAGGAGGCACTCTTCCTCTGGTCTAAAAAAAAAATAATATCCCAATGCCCCAGGTCAGTGATTGGGGACACTGACCTGTGTAGGGTGCCGTCTTTCGGATGGGACGTTAAACGGGTGTCCTGACTCTCTGAGGTCGTTAAAGATCCCATGGCACTTATCGTAAGAGTAGGGGTGTTAACCCCGGTGTCCTGGCTAAATTCCCAATCTGGCCCTCAAACCATCATGGTCACCTAATAATCCCCAGTTTACAATTGGCTCATTCATCCCCCTCCTCTCCCCTGTAACTATTCCCCAGGTCGTTGCTGCAAATGAGAACGCGTTCTCAGTCAACTTACCTGGTAAAATAACGGTAAAATAAATAAATAAATAAAATAGGATAGTTATTTGGCCATTGGCCCAGTTTATTGCAATGAATTCTAATTGGTCAACTACAGGCTAGGGCTGGGTTATAAAGTACATCCTGTCCCTTTGTTCTGTGGCACAGGAGAGAATTGCTGAGGACAGGGGAGCATGAACATCTACCATCTCCCTCCCCGCATGATTCGTTCTCTTTGAATAAGAATTAACCTATTTTCTTCCCCCTGATTTGCTTTGGGGTCTGTGTTATTGAAGAGGAATATCAACTGCTAACAAGACCATACCCGCCTATTCAGACCATACAGATTTGCAAAAAAATGGACAGTTAGTGCCAAGAGGAAAGGGTAGGGAGGGAAATGGGACCGGATCAATGTGAGAGCTGGGTATAGTGTACTGTAAACTCACAAGCTGCCCCTGACACCGTTGTTCTCATACACAGCCTTCACCATGCTCCTATACAGAGGATCTTACTACTCTTTAAACCACTCAGAGAGCTCGGTGTAGTTTAGTAGTAGTATTAGGCGTGGTGTAGACTCACAAGCTGCCCCGACACCGTTGGTGTTCTCGTACTCAGCACAGAACACAGCCTTCTCCACCATGCCCAGAAAGATGACTCCAGCTATCCAGAACTGGATCCGCAGTAAGTCCTTCCAGTAGCAGGCAGCCCACATGAACCAGAGTAACGCGTACAGGATGTACACTATACACATCACCATGTAGAACTGAGAGGGAAAGAGATGGGTGTTAAAACATTAACTCAACTACAATGATACAGGGTTTTAACCTGGCTCTCCTGCATGCCTGAAGAGCGCATTAGCCCGCTAAGCCAAAACCTAGGCATGTGGGGAGTTGGAACGCACCTCCAAAAGTACATCATAAAGTTTGACAAACTGGTTTGTTTGATCACTGTCAAACCTATGACTGCACAGCATCCAGTTTCATCAGGCCTGAAAAGGTCTTTAGTCATCTGAACAAACAACAAGGTCCTATATGGCTTGGTTGGTTGAGCATGACATCGCCATGGTTGTGTGCTCGATCCCCAGGGCCACCCGTATGTTGAAATATATGCACTCATGACTAAGACGCTTTGAATTAATGGCATATACAGTATTATATTATATAGACAACACAAAACCCTGCAAGTGAAACGTGCAATCTTTGGACAATAAAATAGATGACCTACGCGGAAGAATAAACTATCAACGGGACATTCAAAACTGTAATATCTTACGCTTCACGAAGTTGTGGCTGAACGACGACACTATCAACATACAGATGGCTAGTTATACGCTGCACCGGCAGGACAGAACATGTATTTTTGTAAATAACAGCTGGTGCACGATATCTAAAGAAGTCTCAAGCTATTGCTAGTCTGAGGTAATCTCATGATAAACTGTAGACCACACCATCTACCTACAGAGTTATATTTACTTTACATACCACGACAGTAAGAGGCTGGCACGAAGACGGCATTGAATGAGCTGTATTCCGCCATAAGCAAACAAAATGCTCACCCAGTAGCCAGGGTCTTTAATGCAGGGAAACTTAAATCCGTTTCACCAAATTTCTATCAGCATGTCAAATGTAGAACCAGAGATGATTTTTTTTTAAAGACTCTGGATCCCCTTTACTCCACACAGAGACAAACACAAAGCTCTCCCTCACCCTCCATTTGCCAAATCTGACCATCATTTTATCCTCCTGATTCCTGTTTACAAGCAAAAATTAAAAGAGGAAGCACCAGTGACTAGATCAATAAAAAAGTGGTCAGATGAATAGTCACTTTAATAACTCTACCTACATGTACATATTACCTCAACTAACCAGTGCCCCCGTAAATTGACTCTGTACCGCTACCCCCCTGTATATAGTCTTGCTATTGTTATTTTACTGCTGCTATTTAATTACTTGTTACTTTTATTTCTTATCCATATTTGTTTTTAAACTGCATTGTTGGTTAGGGACCCGTAAGTAAGCATTTCACTGTATGGTCTACAGCTGTTGTATTCGGCGCATGTGACTAATACAATTTGATGAGTAAAACAGGTGTCGACAATCTATGACAATGATTAAGCCCACTTTATATATTTGACTAGGGACAATTACTGGAAATTAGAATGAGCTAAAGTGTCATGGTGCAATGTATCTGTTTATTTAATGTGACAATGTTTATTTGAATCTGTCCCAACTCAAAGGATATAATAAATGAAATGTATACTCACGATCATGAGAGGCCATTCAGTGATGGAGATGTAGCCGTGAGTTCCTTTCATTACAACGTTTACTGGAAATATAAAGAGAGTATACATCAGCTTTTCATAACGCAGAAAATAAAATCAGGGTTACAACATACAACATTGAGCAACGTGATCAAAACAGTAGCCAATATATTATTATTTTAAATAATTTCAATTAGTATTTAGGCTGACTAAAGAAATGTAATTTCCATTTTGGTCAGCCTCACGGGCAAGTTTGACATTCAAGAACTGGGTCGTGTTCATTAGGGTAGATCATAACATTTTTGCAACAGAAAACAAAAATGAGTCCAGCTAGCTAGTCACGCCCAGTTTCAGTAAATGTTCTTCTGTTAGTTCTGGTGGTCCCTCCCTGTTGTTTCAGTCTGTATTTGTGTGTTTGGTGCCTAATTAACACAACCCAGCTGAGGTGCATGGTGGTTAATGTAGCGAACCCACCAGTTAAATTCCAGTTGGCTTCCTGTTTGTTAGATTTAATCACCACCACAAACAGATAGGGGCCATCCTTCCACGTGGTGGCAACGACATCATCTCTAAGTGACACACTGGCATTCTTCACACCGCTGACTTTGTCGTACTCCTCCATCGTCCATTTGGTGTAGTTCTCATCCGAACCCTGAGTAGGATTGAACCAACATTGGTTTTAAAAATTGCATTATGCAATGTATTTAGAAATCCCAGAAATGTAAGAGAATCTGAAAAGTGATAGCCTGGTCCCAGATCTCGTAGTACACGCTCTATATGGCCAACGGCAACTCCTATGCTCATTGACAATGAGTTAGGAATTGGCAATAGCCGAAGGCAATAGCTGAATGAGTGTGTGCTAAAACAGTGATGCAAACACCATGACCCCATCATAGCAGCTCACCGGTGCTGCCCCTTCCATGGGCGGGACAACTGTCCGTGGTTCCACCTTGGCTTTCTGAAACAAAGTTGTCATAGTAAGTTGTCAGTAACTCAAACAACAAGTACATTCGGAAAGTATTCAGACGCCTTGACCTTTTCCCACATTTTGTTACGTTACAGGCTTATTCTACAATTTATTACATACACCCCCCCCCCCTTACCAATCTACACACACACACACAACACCCCATAATGACAAAGAAAAAACAGATTTGTATAAATTCTCTCATCAAGGATCGCTTTGTTCATCTTTCCCTCGATCCTGACTAGTCTCCCAGGCCCTGCTGCTGAAAAACATTCCCAGAGCATGATGCTGCCATTACCATGCTTCACCATAGGGATGGTGCCAGGTTTCCTCCAGACATTACGTATACAGGCCAAACAGTTCAATCTTAGTTTCATCAGACCAGAGAATATTGTTGAACATGGTCTGAGTCCTTTAGGTGCCTTTTGGCAAACTCCAAGCAGGCTGTCATGTGCCATTTACTGAAGAGTGACTTCCCTCTGGCCACTCTACCATAAAGGCCTGATTGTTGGCGTGCTGCTGAGAAGGTTGTCCTTCTGGAAGGTTCTCCCATCTCCACAGAGGAGCTCTGTCAGAGTGACCATCGGGTTCTTGGTCACTTCCCTGAACAAGGCCCTTCTCCCCCGATTGCTGTTTGGCCGGGCAACCACCTCTAGGAAGAGTCTTGGTGGTTCCAAACTGTTTCCATTTAAGAATGATGGGAGGCCACTGTCTTCTTGGGGACCTTCAATGCTGCAGAAATGTTTTGGTACCCTTCCCCAGATCTGTGCCTCGACACAATCCTGTCTTTGAGCTCAATGGAGCTCTTGGTTTTTACTCTGACATACACCATCAACTGTGGGACCTTATATAGACAGGTGTGTGCCTTTCCAAATCATGTCCAATCAATTGAATTTACCACAGGTGGACTCCAATCAACTTGTAGAAACATCTCTATGATGATCAATGGAAACAGGATGCACCCGACCTCAATTTCGAGTCAATTTTGGAATAATGCTGTAATGTAACAAAATGTGGAAAAGGGGTCTGAATACTTTCTGAATGCACTGTATCCTTTTCAAACTATTGAGCCGACCTGAACAAAACTGTGGCTTGAATATTTTGTTTTCACCCTGTCCTTTTCAGTACGGTTCAAGCAACTATGGTAGCTGAGTAACGAGGCCTGCTCAGTTCAGTAGTGTGAAAAGCCCTGTAATGGAAGATAACTCATGTACTGTAAGTAACCTATAAGCCCTTACATTTAGCATTGGGAAGTATCGCAGGTCATTGTTGCAGGTCAAGGGCTTGTGCTTGTGCTCAATGCATTCCCCTTGTCCTAGAGGGTTAGGATCCATACTCTGTCCTCGACTCAGTGGCGTCCTCTCATACATTTCCTTGAAAGTAATGATTTATATCAAAGTTCAGATATTTTTTATAAATACAATATTTATTAGTAGTTGAATGTAGGAAGACATACATTTCCTTTGAGCAATGAGATTTAAAAGTAACTCAAAGTGCATATTACAGTCAACTGGTAATTCACACCAACTGTCAAAATGTGGCACTACCATAGAAATCCTAAACAAATGAAGGTAGTGATAATGAAAGATGACTATGGCAAACACTCACTCTATGCTCCACACACCCATATCTGATTTCAACTTATAGACCAGGGGTAGGAAACTAGATTCGGCCACAGGCCGATTTTTTTGGAGCGGAAGGCCGGATATAACTACAATAATTTGTACACTGTAAATTGACCACAACTAAGCCCCAAAATGTATTTTTCTTTTCAAATACAATAATTTCATACCTTGATTACATTGAGTCACTATCGCATATACGTTCTTTTTTTTCATGGGAATAATTGGGAACAGATTTCCTACATTAAACTCATTTTTAGATGAATTGCTGGTGATTTTACAATTTATTTTTGTACTAAAAACTTGGGAGCAAAACAAATTCTGGCCCCCGGGCCACCTGTTGCCGACCCCTGCTTTAGACTAACATGGTACTAGTAACTTACTAACTAGGCTAGTGCATGTACTTTACTTACCTCAATATTATTGAACTCGTTGTGACAGGGGTAGTATTTCAAGTACCATTGAATGGTAAAAGTCATCTCCTCTGGACATCCAAAGGACACAACTTTAAAAATAATAATTAAAAGTGTTATTAGGTATGTTTCCATCCAATTGGTAACAGATTTGTGAATATTCTAAAATCCGCATAAATATGCACATTGTCCCATCAAATTGACCTGTTGCAGATAAAATGCTGTGTGTGATGACGTAGCGCACATAAAATTCCCTTTTGCGGTTAAATTCCCGAAATAAAAAATACAAGTTAAATGGGTTTCCATCGCATTTTCAAATCTACTGATGGTTGTCAAAAATAGCAAATGTATATGGAACATATGGAATCATATTTTATATTTGATTTTCTTCAAAGTAGCCACCCTTTGCCTTGCTGACAGCTTTGCACACTCTTGGCATTCTCTCAACCAGCTTCATGATGTAGTCATCTGGAATGCATTTGAAATTAACAGGTGTGTCTTGTTAAGTTAATTTGTGGAATTTGTTTCCTCCTTAATGCGTTTGAGCCAATCAGTTGTGTTGTGACACAGTAAGGGTGGTATACAGAAGATAGCCCTATTTGGTAAAAGACGAAGTCCATATTATGGCAAGAACAGCTCAAATAAGCAAAGTGAAACGACAGTCCATCATTACTTTAACACATGAAGGTCATTCAATACAGAAAATGTCAAGAACTTTTAACGTTTCTTCAAGTGCAGTCGCAAAAACAATCAAGCGCTATGATGAAACTGTCTCTCATGAGGACTGCCACAGGAAAGGAAGACCCAGAGCTAGCTGTACTGCAGAAGATACGTTCATTAGAGTTAACTGCACCTCAGATTGCAGCCCAAATAAATGCTTCAGAGTTCAAGTAACAGACACATCAACTTTTCAGAGAAGACTGTGTGAAAATCAGACCTTCATGGTTGAATTGCTGCAAAGAAACCACAACTAAAGGACAACAATAAGAAGGGACTTGCTTGGGCCAAGAAACACAAGCAACGGACATTAGACCGGTGGAATTCTGTCCTTTGGTCTAGAGTCCATATTGTAGATTTTTGGTTCAAACCACCGTGTCTTCGTGAGATGCAGAGTAGGTGAATGGATTATCTCTGCATGTGTGGTTCCCAACGTGAAGCATGGAGGTGGTGTGACAGTGACACTGTTTGATTTAGAATTCAAGGCACACTTAACCAGCATGGCTACCACAGCATTCTGCAGTGATACACCATCGCATGTGGTTTGCGCTTAGTGGGACTATCATTTGTTTTTTCAACAATGACCCAAAACACACCTCCAGGCTGTGCAAGGGCTATTTGACCAAGAAGGACAGTGATGGAATGCTGCATCAGATGACCTGGCCTCCACAATCACCCGACCTCAACCCAATTGAGATGGTTTGGGATGAGTTGGACAGCAGAGAGAAGGAAAAGCAGCCAACAAGTGCTCAGCACATGTGGGAACTCCTTCAAGACTCTTTGGAAAAGCATTCCTCATGAAGCTGGTTGAGAGTATGCCAAGAGTGTGCACAGCTGTCATCAAGGCAAAGGGTGGCTACCTTGAAGAATCTCAAATATATTTTGATTTGTTTAAAGCTTCTTATGGCTTGGGGGCAGTATTTTGACATCTGGATGAGAAGCGTGCCCAAAGTAAACTGCCTGTTACTCAGGCCCAGAAGCTAGGATATGCATATAATTGGTAGATTTGGATAGAAAAAAACTCTAAAGTTTCCAAAACTGTTAAAATAATGTCTGTGAGTATAACAGAACTGATATGGCTGGCAAAAACCTGAGGAAAATCCATCCAGGAAGTGGGATTTTTTGATGTGGGTAGTTTTCAAATGAATGCCTATAGAGTATCTAATGGGTCGAACCCAGATTGCAGTTCATTTGGCTGACTAGATGTCAGTCTTTACACATTGTTTCAGGCTTGTTTTCTGAAAAATGAAGAAGAATGAGACCTTTCTGTCAGTGGACTGTAGAATCATGCAGTGCTGGTTTTGCGCATGACCGAGTGCACGCCCTTCGTTGTTTTTCCTTTCTATTGAATACGCTATTGTCCGGTTGAAATATTATCGATTACTTAGACAATTGACAACATGAGGATTAATTATAAACATCGTTTGACATGTTTCGACGAACTTTACCGGTACTATTAGGATGTATTCGTCTGTATGTTTTGACCGCCTTTGAGCCAGTGGATTACTGAACAAAACGCGCCAACAAAACAGAGTTTTTGGGATATAAAGAGGGACTTTATCGAACAAAACTAACATTTATTGTGTAGCTGGGACTCTTGTGACTGCAACCATATGAAGACCTTCAAAGGTAAGTGATTAATTTTATCGCTATTTCTGACTTTTGTAATTCCTATTTGTATGCTTTTGTAAGCGGGCACTGTCCTCAGATAATTGCATGGTTTGCTTTCGCCGTAAAGCCTTTTTGAAATCTGACAAAGCGGCTGGATGAACAAGAAGTTCATCTTTAAGCCGATGTGTAACACTTGTATTTTTCATGAATGTTTATTGACTATTTCTGTATTTTGAATTTAGCGCTCTGCAATTTTATCGGATGTTGTCGAGTTGGGTCGCTAGCGGAACGCCTGCGCCAGAAAGGTTAACACTTTTTTGGTTACTACATGATTCCATATGTGTTGTTATTTCATAGTTTTGATGTCTTCACTATTATTTTACAATGTAGAAAATAGTCAAAATATAGAAAAACCCTGGAATGAGTAGGCGTGTCTAAAGTTGACTCATACTGTACGTGGAACTGTATACATTTCAGCAATTTATAAAAAATAAAAAAACTATATTGGAGCTGTGCCTGTTTTCCTAGAGATAGAGGACACGGATAAATCAAAAAACATTTTAATGTCACAAACACCCCGAATACAAGTGTAGATTACCATGAAATGCTTACTTACGAGACCTTTCCCAACAATGCAGTTAAAAAGTAAGAACATTTACAAATAGATAAGAAAATAGTAACAATAAGAAATAACAATAACGAGGCTATATAGAAAGAGTACTGGTACAGAGTCAGTGTACTGGGGTACGAGGTAGTTGGGTTGATTGAGTGAGGAAATATGTACATGTAGGTTTGGTTAGGTGATTGATTGATTGAAGTACATGTAGGTACGGGGTGAAATGCAGAAAGTCTGGGCAGCAGTTTGATTAACTGTTCAGCAGTCTTAACGGATATAACCCTTTTTTTAGCACAAATGAGGACTAAAAGATACCCTAATAAAATAAAATAAAGCTCGGACATTGCCATTGATGGTGCCCACCATTTTAAAATAGTCAACTTGGTGGGGACTCCTATGAGTTGGGAGAAAATCAGCCACTGAAGAGAATTTACTACTTTAAAATGAAGATAGGCTCAATGGCATTGCCCATGCTGTCACAGACGCTATAATGGCACAGATATAAAGAGTACTCCATCTATCTCTATGGGCTGTTGTTCACATGCGCATCTGCCTTCTCATTGACTAGAATGGTCCCACCTGACCTCGCCTCCTCCTGCCTGCCTTCCATCTTTGAGAACATGCATTTCCATTGTTAAAAAGGTCACTTGACTATCTTTTCAATATAATAGGCAATCTTTGGTAGCGGGTCGTAGATCTAGAACCAGAGTACCAGGTATTGTGACAGGGCAGTGCGAGTCGCATGGTACCTTTGCAGATTGTAAACAAGCTAATATCATATAGAATGTGCATCTTGCAAATTGCACCCTGAAACGGTTATTTTCAGTTCTTGTGAAAGCAAACATTTTGCAGAATTCTCACAAATGCTCAAGGAAACCGATTTTCATTTGTTTGACACCCTTACACGAGGCATTTCCCATATACAGTATGACATCAAACATTGGCTAATCTTACCTTTCAATTTGATATCAGTGTCTTTATACATGGATTTCCTCAAAAGCAATGGTCTTGAGGTCTGTGAAGAAGAGGAAACAGTGTTTACATTGGCATTAGTTAAATAAACTGAGTAAGGGGCCTCCCGGGTGATGCAGTGGTCTAGGGCACTGCATCGCAGCGCTAGCTGTGCCACCAGAGTCTCTGGGTTCACGCCCAGGCTCTGTCGCAGCCGGCCGCGACCGGGAGGTCCGTGGGGCGACGCACAATTGGCCTAGCGTCGTCCGGGTTAGGGAGGGTTTGGCCGGTAGGGATATCCTTGTCTCATCGCGCTCCAGCGACTCCTGTGGCGGGCCGGGCGCAGTGCGCGCTAACCAAGGGGGGCGGGTGCACGGTGTTTCCTCCGACACATTGGCGCGCTGTGTTAAGAAGCAGTGCGGCTTGGCTGGGTTGTGCTTCGGAGGACGCATGGCGTTCGACCTTCGTCTCTCCCGAGCCCGTACGGGAGTTGTAGCGATGAGACAAGACAGTAATTACTAGCGATTGGATACCATGAAAATTGGGGGGAAAAGGGGTAAAAAAATAAAAATAAAAAAAATAAAAAATAAAAATAAACTGAGTAAGTCAGTCCTGACGAATGTAATCTAGGTCTAATGCCTAACAGGTCCTCTGTATCTCAGTTGGTAGAGCATCGCACTTGCAAAGCCAGGATAGTGGGTTTGATTCCTGGGGTCCCCCATACATACAGTTGAAGTCGGAAGTTTACATACACTTAGGTTAGTTGTTAAAACTCGTTTATCAACCATTCCACACACACTTCTTGTTAATTAACAAACTATAGTTTTGGCAAGTCAGTTAGGACATCTACTTTGTGCATGACAAGTAATTTTTCCAACAATTGTTTACAGACAGATTATTTCACAATTCCAGTGGGTCAGAAGTTCACTGTGCCTTTAAACAGCTTGGGAAAATCCAGAAAATGATGTCTTTGCCTTAGAAGCTTCTGATAGGCTAATTTACATAATTTGAGTCAATTGGAGGTGTACCTGTGGATGTATTTCAAGGCCTACATTCAAACTCAGTGCCTCTTTGCTTGACATCATGGGGAAATCAAAAGAAATCAGCCAAGACCTCAGAAAAAAAAAATGTAGACCTCCACAAGTCTGGTTCATCCTTGGGAGCAATTTCCAAACGCCTGAAGGTACCACGTTAATCTGTACAAACAATAGTACGCAAGTATAAACACCATAGGACCACGCAGCCGTCATACCTTTCAGGAAGGAGATGCGTTCTGTCTCAGAGATTAACGTACTTTGGTGCGAAAAGTGCAAATCAATCCCAGAACAGCAGCAAAGGACCTTGTGAAGGTGCTGGAGGAAACGGGTAGAAAGGTATCTATATCCCCAGTGAAACGAGTCCTATATCGACATAACCTGAAAGGCCGCTCAGCAAGGAAGAAGCCACTTCCCCAAAACCGCCATAAAAAAGCCAGACTACGGTTTGCAACTGCACATGGAGACAAAGATCGTACTTTTTGGAGAAATGTCCTCTGGTCTGATGAAACAAAAATTGAAATGTTTGGCCATAATGACCATCGTTATGTTTGGAGGGAAAAGGGGGAGGCTTGCAAGCCGAAGAACACCATCCCAACCGTGAAGCACAGGGGTGGCAGCATCATGTTGTGGAGGTGCTTTGCTGCAGGAGGGACTGGTGCACTTCACAAAATAGATGGCATCATGAGGATGGAAAATGATATGGATATATTGAAGCAACATCTCAAGACATCAGTCAGGAAGTTAAAGCTTGATCGCTAATGGGTTTTCCAAATGGACAATGACCCCAAGCATAACTCCAAAGTTGTGGCAAAATGGCTTAAGGACAACAAAGTCAAGGTATTGGAGTGGCCATCACAAAGCCCTGACCTCAATCCCACAGAACATTTGTGGGCAGAACTGAAAAAGTGTGTGCGAGCAAGGAGGCCTACAAACCAAAGTTACACCAGCTCTGTCAGGAGGAATGGATCAAAATGCACCCAACTTCTTGTGGAAGGCTACCCAAAACGTTTGACCCAAGTTAACCTTTCTAGGGTCGGGGGCAGTATTCTGAATTTCCGCCTGTCTGACGTAGAGGTCCACCGATTAATCGGAATGCCCGATTAATTAGGGCCACTTTCAAGTTTTCATAACAATCAGAAAATCGGTATTTTTGGACACCTTTATTTAATCTTTATTTAACTAGGCAAGTCAGTTAAGAACACATTCTTATTTTCAATGACGGCCTAGGAACGGTGGGTTAACTGCCTCGTTCAGGGGCAGAACGACAGATTTTTACCTTGTCAGCTCGGGCGATTCAATCTTGCAACCTTACAGTTAACTAGTCCAACGCTCTAACCACCTGATTACATTGCACTCCACGAGAGCCTGCCTGTTACGCAAATGCAGTAGAAGCCAAGGTAAGTTGCTAGCTAGCATTAAACTTATCTTATAAAAAACAATCAATCATAATCACTAGTTAACTACACATGGTTGATGATATTACTAGTTTATCTAGCGTGTCTTAAGTTGCATATAATCGATGCGGTGCGTATCGTTGCTCCAATGTGTACCTAACCATAAACATCAATGCCTTTCTTAAAATCAATACACAGAAGTATATATTTTTTAAACCTGCATATTTAGCTAAAAGAAATCCAGGTTAGCAGGCAATATTAACCAGGTGAAATTGTGTCACTTCTCTTGCGTTCATTGCACACAGAGTCAGTGTATATTTGGGCCACCTAATTTGCCAGAATTTTACGTAATTATGACATAACATTGAAGGTTGTGCAATGTAACAGGAATATTTAGACTTATGGATGCCATCCGTTAGATAAAATACGGAACGGTTCCGTATTTCACTGAAAGAATAAACGTCTTGTTTTGGAGATGATAGTTTCCGGATTCAACCATATTAATGACCTAAGGCTCGTATTTCTGTGTGTTATTATGTTATAACTAAGTCTATGATTTGATAGAGCAGTCTGACTGAGCGGTGGTAGGCAGCAGCAGGCTCGTAAGCATTCATTCAAACAGCACATTTCGGCTTTTTGCCGAAGCTCTTCGCTGTGCTTCAAGCCTATCAACTCCGGAGATTAGTCTGGTGTAACCTACGTGAAATGGTTAGCTAGTTAGCGGGGTGCGCACTAATAGCGTTTCAAACGTCACTCGCTCTGAGACTTGGAGTAGTTATTCTCCTTGCTCTGCATGGGTAACGCTGCTTCGAGGGTGGCTGTTGTCGTTGTGTTCCTGGTTCAAGCCCAGGTAGGAGCGAGGAGAGGGATGGAAGCTGTACTGTTACACTGGCATTACTAAAGTGCCTATAAGAACATCCAATAGTCAAAGGTTAATGAAATACAAATGGTATAGAGAGAAATAGTTATTATAGTAATTATAGGACCAACTACAACCTAAAACTTCTTACCTGGGAATATTGAAGACTCATGTTAAAAGGAACCACCAGCTTTCATATGTTCTCATGTTCTGAGCAAGGAACTTTAACGTTAGCTTTCTTAGATGGCACATATTGCACTTTTACTTTCTTCTCCAACACTTTGTTTTTGCATTATTTAAACCAAATTGAACATGTTTCATTATTTATTTGAGGCTAAATTGATTTTATTGATGTATTATATTAAGTTAAAATAAGTGTTCATTCATTATTGTTGTAATTGTCATTATTACAAATAAATATTTTATTTATTATTTATTTAAAATCGTCCGATTAATCGGTATCTGCCTTTTTTGGTCCTCCAATAATCGGTATCAGCGTTGTAAAATCATAATCGGTCGACCTCTAGTCTGACGTGCTCAAAGTCAACTGCCTGTTACTCAGGCCCAGAAGCTAGGACATGCATATAATTGGTAGAATTGGCAAAAAAACATTGAAGTTTCTAAAACGGTTCAAATAAATGTCTGAGTATAACAGAACTGAGGCAGGCGAAAACCCGAGGAAAATCCATCTGGATTTTTTTTTTTGAGCTCCCATCAACTTCAAATGTGAAGCTATTGCAAACTATGACTTCCGCCTCCCAGATTGCAGTTCCTATGGCTTCCAATAGATGTCAAGTCTTTATACATGGTTTCAGGCTTGTTTTTTGAAAAACCAACGAGTAATAGTTGTTTATCCATGGGGAGAGGTAAGGCAAAAGTAGCCTCTTTGCGCGCGTGAATGAGGGCGCGCTCTTCGTTATTTTCCTTCCCTATTGAACATACTATTCTCCATTATCATTTATTTAGATATTAGACTACCTGAGGACTAATTAGAAACATTGTTTGACTTGTTTGGACGAACTCTACTGGTAACTTTTAGGACTTCTTTGTCTGCAGGTTGAACGGGTGGATTAACTGAACTCAATGACGCCTACTAAACTGACTTTTAGGGATATAAAGAAGGACTTTATCGAACAAAACGACCATTCATTGTGTAGCTGGGGCCCTTGGGATTGCAAACAGAGGAAGATATTCAAAGGTAAGTGATGTATTTTATCGCTATTTATGATTGTGCTGGTTTGTAAACATATGTTGTTGTGGGGCGCTGTCCTCAGATAATCGAATGCTATGCTTTCGCAGTAAAGCCTATTGTAAATCGGACAAGGCAGTTCGATTACCAAGATTCTAAGCTAAAGAATCATGTATGACACTTGTATTTTCATGAATGTTTAATATTACGATTTTGTATTTTGAATTTGGGGCGCTCTGATTTCACCGCATGTTGTCGAATGCGGGATCAGTGCGCTAAGAGGGTAAACAATTTAAAGGCAATGCTACCAAATACTAATTGAGTGCATGTAAACTTCTGACCCACTGGGAATGTGATGAAAGAAATAAAAGCTGAAATAAATCTCTATTATTCTGACATTTCACATTCTTAAAATAAAGTGGTAATCCTAACTGACCTAAGGGAATTCTTACTTGAATTAAATGTCAGGAATTGTGAAACTGAGTTTAAATGTATTTGGCTAAGGTGTATGTAAACTTCTGACTTCAACTGTATAATATATGCACCCATGACATTCAGTGATATGAGGAAACCCTATTCTCTCCATCAAACACAACACTCGTGTTCTCTCATCTGGGGCCGTATCCAGTCTCTGAGTAATAGTGATTTAGAATCCGTTTTGCTTTTTCAGATCACGATAAATTAGATTACATTGGAAGGGGGACTTGATCCTTGACCAGCACTCATTCCTACTCATACACTTCATATAGGCCCTGGTAACCATTATTGGGAGTCCCTAGGCAGGCAATGGGCAGCTCTCACATTACTCTGCAACAGGATACGGTGGTGGACACACACCTGACCACCTACATGGAAAACAAACTCCCAATTAGCCTACCTCTCTTGTGCACTTGCTCACTTCCCTTCACTGACTTGAAAGCAATTTACTGGTAGACCTCTTCAATTCATTGGACACGGTAGCTAGTCTACCAAATAGATTCGTCACAGCCCACATTTTAATCTGAACATTAGCTAGCTCACTAATTTAACTATCTGAATGATTGGTAGACGTATGGTTCTATCTGGGCTAAATTGCAGGCAATGATCTAACCCTGAGTACAGTGGTCTGTGTCTGATGTTTGTTTAAATTTAGCTATGTAACTTTAGCTAGCTAGCTGCCTAACAGAGGTGTTTGGCCAAGAAATGTAGATATGAAGATCGGCAAACACTGCTTCTCCATTAAAAATCCCATATCAAATTTGTAGGCGACGTTGTCTAGCTAAACTCATGCGCAGAAACACGTAATCTCGTCTCGCGCCGAACTGCGCATGTAAACGCCGTCAAATCAAAAGGCACACTTTCGATAGTTGTTTTGACATATGAAAACGTGTCAGTTTGTCACTTTCACGAGGTTGGAGAGATAACATGTTCATCTACTTAATACATTGTCTCGAATCTATGTGTCTTTAGATTGAGAAAATTAACTAAGGAACAATGTTTCACTTCACTCATTGACTTCTCCAAACCCGGGCCTGGTCTGCTTGGCATGCGTTCCCGGAAGTTTCGCGATGTTGCGCCTCTGAGTTTAGAAACTCTGTGGCTACATCTTTCAACGATATCGGGTTAGTGAGCCTATGCTATCTAGCTAGCAGATAAAACATGCATGTTCGCTACAACGGCTTGTGCATATCGATAAAGTCTGAATCTGTTCAGAAAAATGCATTATTAATCAATAATGTTCAATTTTATGAACAGATAAACGCCCCCTTCATCCAAACCCATGCTAACTAGATAGGTTGGATTGCTAGCCAGTTAGTTGAAATTAATCGCACGATTGTTCTTGCTAGCTAACTATATTACATATTTTAATACTCACATTGACAACTGTAATTCTCCATTGTCCTGGTTCTGGAGCTGCCATCACCCCGCTATTTACATCTCCTAGTAAAATAATCCCAGCCAAATAAAGGAGCCAGGTTTTCACTGAGCTAGCCGTGCTGTTCCACGTCCTCACCCGTACAGAAGCAGCCATGTTTTCAGCATGTGGTATAGCTGGGGCGACTAGCTAACTCACCTGAGTGAAAGTAACGTCACGCGCATGCTTATGTTTGAGTTGACGTTTTGGCATCAGATGCATTGAACCATACACCATGTAAAGCAGTGCCAGTGACCATATATATACTTTATTAACCCTTGTGTGGTGTTCGGGTCTGTGGGACCAATTTTCAATGTATACTAGAAGAAAAATGATACAGTTAATAATTTTTTCACCTGCGACTCATTGGCCTTGGCTCTTTTTTCTGTGAAGAACATGTAGAATAACACATTTTCATTGAGTGCACACTGTTTACCCCCCCTACACATTTATATTACATATGTGGTGTTCGGGTACACCTGCCTGTCTGCCTGTCTCCCACTTTTCTCGCTCTCTTTACCCTGTGTAGTGTGTGAAACTATAAAATGTACTGCGAGAACCTGCACAATGTTATTACAATACATTATTTCGATACATTATAAAACAGTCAGTATTTTGCCACACTCTACCCCAGCCAGGTGCAAATTGGGGGAGGGACACAACAAATAAATAGCTTTGCATGTGTGTCTCCTTACCACAATCAATCTGTATGGCAAAAATAATCTCTGATCAGAAGGCCTTAGAAAAATATTTTGCAGGGAGAGAAGCTAGTGTGGAAGGAACGTCTTCCATTTTGGAAGATGAAGAAATGTCCAAATATGAGGATCATGTCTCTGTAAATTCGGAGTCTGAAATTGAGTTGGAAGAAGAGGATGAGATTAACCTGACCCTCAGCCAGCCCCAGGACCAGCCCGTCGGCAGCCAGCCCCAGGACCAGCACGTCAAATAATCATATTTAATTTACAGTTAAGACCTGAAGCTCGTTCAATTGGACACCTCCGTCAAAACCTCCCTCAAATCCAGGATTATCTGCTTCGATAACCGAAACACCAGACCAGCTCGGCGGCAGAGAGACCAGCTAGCTGCAATCAGGTCAGTGTGGGACAAGTGGGTGGACCGCCTTCCCCTGTTTTACAACCCTGGGCCCAACGTTACTGTTGATGAGCAGCTTATGCCATTTAGGGGCCGCTGCCCCTTCAGGCAGTACATACCGTCTAAGCCCACAAAATATGGAATCAAGATCTGGGCTGCCTGTGATGCTGCTTCATCATATGCGTGGAACATGCAAATGTATACAGGGAAGCCAGATGGAGGAGCTCCTGAGAAGAACCAAGGGATGCGGGTTGTCCTGGATGTGACACAGGGACTCTGTGGCCACAACATCACATGCAATAACTTTTTTACTTCACACAAGCTGGGAGAGGAGCTCCTCAAGAGGAAGCAGACAATGGTAGGACCAGTAAGAAAAAACAAGCCAGAGCTCCCACCTCAGCTGTTGAATATACGGAACAGGCCTATCAATTCCTTTAAGTTTGTGTTCACGTCCGGCACGTCCCTAGTGTCCTACGTGCCAAAGAAAGGCAAAAAGGTGGTACTCATGAGTACGCTGCATAGGGATGGGAGAATTTGTGGCCAGGGACATCAAAAAACAGAAATCATAATGGATTACAATGCCACAAAAGGAGGGGTGGACAATTTAAACAAGTTGGTGACTGGCTACAGCTGCAAAAGAAGAACCCTACGCTGGACACTTGTGAAATTCTTCAACATCTTGGACATCTCGGCGTACAACGCATTGGTCATCTGGATGGGGTTGAACCCAGATTGGTACAGAGGGAAGCTCCAGAGGAGACATCTCTTTCTTAAAGAACAGGGGAAGGCATTGTAAGACCTCAAATCCAGAGGAGGCAACATATCCCAAGGACCCCAGCTTCTGCAGCCATCATGAGGAGGATTCAAGAGGAGGATGCTGGTGCCCCATCTGCCCGACCTGCAGAACCAACAACTCCAATACCGAAAGTAAGTGTGAGTAGTGTGAGTAGATTGCAGCCGGTAGCAACAAGAAGAAGCGCTGCTATGTGTGTGGACCCAAGAAGGACAGGAAGACAGTCAGTACACATGCATCAAGTGCAAGAAATACATTTGCAACACACACAGTAAAACTCTGTCCCTCATGTGGTGTGTAGACCGCCCTTAATTTCTGTACAATGGGGATCAATTATCATTTCCATAAAATACTGTATGTAAAAGTTGTCCTTCCAATTTGTTCAGTTCAAAGCAATCGACATCAATAGTGATACATTTTGTTTCATTTATATTCGTTCAAGATAAACAATTTTTTCCACCCATGTAATAATTTTATTTTAAAAAACAAATAGCGCTTTTATTGATAAATGTGATCTAGCAGAGGTAAATGGCAAATATTAACCATGTATGCTGTTTATATTGCTTGTAATTGATATAAGTCAACATCTAAGTATTTCTACGTAAATTGCTATGGCTGTATTGTTTTAAAATCCCAATAATATTGTGGGTCCATCGACCTGCAAACATTTATTTTTATTTTTTTACCAGGTAAGTTGACTGAGAACACATTCTCATTTGCAGCAACGACCTGGGGAATAGTTACAGGGGAGAGGAGGGGGATGAATGAGCCAATTGTAAACTGGGGATTATTAGGTGACCATGATGGTTTGAGGGCAAGATTGGGAATTTAGCCAGGACACTGGGGTTAACACCCCTACTCTTACGATAAGTGCCATGGGATCTTTAATGACCTCAGAGAGTCAGGACACCCGTTTAACGTCCCATCCGAAAGACGGCACCCTACACAGGGCAGTGTCCCCAATCACTGCCCTGGGGCATTGGGATATTTTTTAGACCAGAGGAAAGAGTGCCTCCTACTGGCCCTCTAACACCACTTCCAGCAGCATCTGGTCTCCCATCCAGGGCCTGACCAGGACCAACCCTGCTTAGCTTCAGAAGCAAGCCAGTAGTGGTATGCAGGGTGGTATGCTGCTGGCTTGTAGGATTTGTGTCAATAACAAAAACATGAACACTACACAAGAGTTAAAAAATGATAGCAACTTGAAATCTGTTATTTATTTATTTCCCTTTCTCTTATCATCTGATCATCATCATGTTCGGTGTGTGTGTGTGTGTGTGTGTTTGTTTAACTATCCTTGTGGGTACCAGAAGTCCTCACAAAGATAGTAAAACATTGAAAATTCAGTGGGGACATTTCACCAAGGCAAAAAATATATTTTAGGCTTAGGGGTTAAGTTTATAATTATGGTTAGGGTTAGAATTAAGGTTAAGGAAAATAGGATTTTGAAAGAGAATTAATGTTTTTGGTTCCCACAAGGATAGTAAAACAAAACTGTGTGTGTGCGTGCATCTTATTCAATCCAGGATGGATTTATTTTCAGGGTCAGGTGGATAAAAAATGGCAATTTTTTTAATTTGCAATCATTTATTGCATCATGAAAAAATCCTGCAAATCTCTTTAACAATTATCAACATATCAACATTGACTATATTTATATTTAACAAAAGTTGAACTTCTATTAAAATCTGTAATATAAACAATTAGATATTGTGGACATTCCAGGGTCCACTGCCTAACCTTGGTGGAGTACCTCAAGGCTGTATACAAGGTCCTCCGAGATACAAAATAACTGTTTTGTTTTTTCAGTCCATCGTCATCATATGTACACAATACTCTATATACACATATCATGTAAAGTTCATATACACATTGGCACTTCAAAAATACTTCAATATATAAAAGGAATTGTTAAAATTACATACAGTTTAAATGCTTTAGATGGCCTCTGATTGTAATGGGAGTGTACTACTGACTTACAACAGTGGTTGGCCGTAATTGTGCCTTGTTCACAGCTTTCAATATCTGCAAGGGATACACTGACTTCATTTTTTAGCAGAGCTTATTTAATTGGAAATATACTATAAGAGAGATGTGCAAATGTAGCGTCTCTTATGTACATCTCTTGCATTAACACTGATAGCTAGTGGTAACCATTTGAGGTATAAACATCCACTGGAAAACTGGTCATAATTATTTCAATACAAAGCATTGGGGAATAGATAAGGTAATAACACTATTGTAATAATGCCACAAGACAGAATCAAAGAAATAGGGATAATATTTCTATGGAAACTGGACAGAACTACACAAGACAGGATCATAGTAGCGATTATATTTCTATAGACACTGGGCAGATCCTTGGTGAAACAACTTGGAAGTGTTGCAACGTGAGACTACACATGCTGCACCAAGCAGAAGGCCGATGTGTTCATGATCCACACAGTACCATACGTTCAAACTGTAACAAAATGAGGGAGTAGCACGAGATTCCGAGGCGTGATTTGCACCCAGTATCATAGGGTCCAGATCCAGAAACGTTACCGCTGCTCCAAGAAAGCTAGTTCCCTTGGGTGAGTGGTCATCGTGCTTATCAACGGCAGGGTCATTACAATACCTACAGTATATTATGTCCTCAACAGTCCAGAGTGCAGACAAGAAGGATGTGTATTATCATCAGACATGACCCCTGGGGGAGAGCTTTTCTTTTCTTTGTCTGGTTTCAGATTACTGGATTTCTAGTCCCAACGTTCCATGTCTATCAGAGCAACAGCGTTGTGTCACTCGCGTGCTGATCCATCCCAGTGACATCACCCACTGAGTCACGAGTAGCTCCCCCCAAAACCCTACCCAAGCCCTCCCGAGCCAACAGGGGAGTGTCACTGTCCACAGCTGCTGTTGTCATGGTGACAGCGGGGTCCCCACTCCTATTGGCATTAGAGATGACAACAACGTAACGATCATCTTCCTCCATATTCTCGTGGATGAGTGCTGTCACCAGATCTCGGTTGTCTCGTCTCTGGCGACTGTTACTGCAGGATGGAGAAGAGCTGAACTGGTCGCTACAGGAAGGGGAGGGGCTGAATTCGTTCCTATGACTGCAGGATGGGGAGGAGCTAAAAAGCGGCAAATTCAGGTGGGGGTCTGCACAAGCACCGGGCTGATCCTCCTCAGGGAAACTGGTGTTGATGTAGATGATGTCCTCTTTGCTGGTAGAAGCCTCCGGAAGTTTCTCTGTCAGCTTCTCCAACAGTTCTCTAACCTAAGGAAAGTCCAGAAGATTAGAAGATTCATCTTTACGCAGTCTATGTCTGCGTTGCAAATTTCACCTTATTCGTTATATTCACTCTTCAGCTGTTCCCATAGGAGAACCCTTTTTGGTTCCAGGTAGAACCCTTTCGGGTTCCAAGTACAACCCTCTGTGGAAAGGGTTCTACATGGAACCAAATGTGTTCTACCTGGAACCAAAAAGGGTTCTTCAAAGGGTTCTTATTTGAGGACAGCCGAAGAACCCTTTTAGGTTCTTGATAGCACCTTTTTTTCTAAGAGTGCAGTGCACAATTTTTGACCAGGGTGTCTATGTCAATGTCTGCATCCCAAATGGCACCATAGTATTTCTTATATAATGCACTACTTTTGACCAGAGCCCTATGGGTTTCCCTAAGTAGTGAACTATAAATTGAATAGAGTGCCATTTGGGACGTAGACTGTCTAGAGCAGCTTGGTGGGGAGTTCTCTCACCTGAGTGAAGACCGGGCGGTCCAGGAGGTCAGCACGCCAACAGCTGTACATGATCTCGTACCTGGTGGACAGGAGAAGTAGGAATAATCATTCAAATGTGATCTGGTTTGCGTCTTAATAAACTACTGGGGAGCGTAACAGAGTTGCAGACATTGCTTCTTCTTCAGTTTATCTATATTGTCCTGGCTGTAACATAATGTTCCTTAACCTGGTCCCAGATCTGTATAGTTAATGTCATTGACAATGACCTTAGGAGTTGGCAATACAGCACAAACAGGTATTGGATCAGGCTAAATGTTCCTATCCACTAAAGCCCAATCCGAAAGACAGCCATGTAGAGAGAATAAAAACACTCACAGTTCATCTAAGCAGTCTGTTGGCTGCTTCAGCCTGTGGCCCAAAAGTAGGTAGTCATAAATCTCATGGTTCTGGATACCAGGGTACGGTGTCATGCCCCGTGTCGCTATCTCCCACATGGTCACACCAAATGCCCACTGCAAGAAGACACACGTTTATGTTATCTGTAGTTTCTCTCTCGTCATAGACTGTTAACGTAAATGTTCAAATTGGTAGGTTCTGCTAGCTCCCACTAAAATAACATGTTAGATGCATCTACATAACGTGAGCAGAGAACTAAATGCATTTTCATTTGTGATTTCAAGTATCGCATTTGCAGTCTATTCAAATTAAATTGTATTTGTCACATTCACTGAATACAATAAGTGTAGACTTTACAGTGAAATGCTTACTTACAAGCCCTTTCCCAACAATGCAGTTAAAAAGCAAGAAAGTTAACAAATAGATAAAAAATAAAACATTAAATTACTACAATAACACAATAAAATAACAATAAGGAGGCTATATACATGCTATATACAAGGAGTATTGCGTCAATGTACTGAGGTACAAGGTAATTGGGGTGATTGATTGAGGTAATATGCACATGTAGGTTTGGTTAGGTGATTGATTGATTGAAGTACTATGTATATGTAGGTAGGGGGTGAAAAGCAGAAAGTCCGGATAGCCGTTTAACTGTTCTGCAGTCACACGGCTCTTTGTTGAGAACTCTGTTAAGCTACCCAATAACTTTTCCAATGCTGAGAGCTGTGGCTGTGGGCTGAACTTCACGGGCTGGCTGTTTAACTTTCTCAGAAAGGGAACTAAATACTTGAATAACAATACTTTTCCTTTCTCTCTGACACATTCACATGTATTCCCATAATCAGTCAAGGATTGAAAGAAATGAAACTAGCTGATGGGGGCTCGATCTCAGACGTTCCTTACAACATCAT
Organism: Salvelinus fontinalis; assembly: GCF_029448725.1. Taxonomy (NCBI): domain Eukaryota; kingdom Metazoa; phylum Chordata; class Actinopteri; order Salmoniformes; family Salmonidae; genus Salvelinus; species Salvelinus fontinalis. Next base: position 20,903,710 of record NC_074694.1, read on the forward strand.
TGTGTGTGTGGGTGTGTGGACCTCCATACCACATCACTCTTCACAGTGAATACTCTGTCCGCCAGGCTCTCCACTGCGATCCATTTCACAGGCATCTTGGCTATCCTGCCCTGTCTGTAGTAATCACCACTGTAGATCTTCTTAGACAAGCCGAAGTCTGCCACACACACCGTCATGTCATCACGCAGCCTGTAGGACCAGACCAACCAACCAATCAATCAATCAATAGAACAATCTATCAATTCCACTTACTAGAAATACTTCAAAATTGACTAGACAGCATACACGCGCAAGAATTTGGCATTTATTCAAAATGTCAAGGCCAATGTGTCTACATCACAATGACAATATGGTGGACAGCAACAGTGAGTTTCTACTTGAATACGTTGCCAAAATAGACCACAGTCGTACATGAACAGTACCAAGGAACGAGGATGGGTTAACTGCCGTCCTCTCCGTTTACCCTGAGATAAGACTCATTATATCTTTACATTGTGAAAAAGTTCAGGTCAGACCTGTACACACACACACACACACACACACACACACACACACACACACACACACACACACACACACACACACACACACACACACACACACAGTGGTGTAAAGTACTTAAGTAAAAATATTTGAAAATATATATATATTTTTTAATAACTTTACTATTTATATTTTTGACAACTTTTACTTTTACTTCACTACATTCCTAAAGAAAAGTGTGCAAAGCTGTCATCAAGGCAAAGGGTGGCTACTTTGAAGAATCTCAAATATAAAATAGATTTTGATTTGTTTAACACTTTTTTAGTTACTACATGATTCCAAAAGTGTTATTTCATAGTTTTGATGTCTTCACTATTATTCTACAATGTAGAAAACAATAAAAATAAAGAAAAACCCTTGAATGACTAGGTGTGTCCAAACCTTTGACTGGTACTGTATATATATATATACACTGAACAAAAATATAAACGCAACATGCAACAATTTCAAAGATTTAACTGAGTTACAGTTCATATAAGGAAATCAGTCAATTGAAAATGAATTCATTAGGCCCTAATCTATGGATTCCACAGATGTGCAGATACCTTTAAAAATAGGTAGAGGCGTGGATCAGAACACCAGCTAGTATCTGGTGTGACCACCATTTGACTCATGCAGCGCGGCACATCTTCTCATAGAGTTGATCAGGGGGGCACTCTGTTCACAACGTTTACATCAGTGAAACGCTCGCCCACACGACACCATACACGTGGTCTGCGGTTGTAGGTACTGCCAAATTCTCTAAAATGGCTTATGGTAGAGAAATGAAGATTCAAATCTCCAGAAACAGCTCTGGTGGACATGCTAATTGCACGCTCCCTCAAAACTTGAGACATCTGTGGCATTGTGTTGTGTGACAAAACTGCCCATTTTAGAGTGGCATTTTATTGTCCCCAGGACAACGTGCACCTATGTAATGAACATGCGGTTTAATCAGCTTCTTGATATGCCACACCTGTCAGGTGGATGAATTATCTTGGCAAAGGAGAAATGCTCTCTAACAGGGATGTAAACAAATTTGTGCACAACATTTGAGAGAAGTAAGCTTTTTGTGCATATGGAACATTTCTGGGATATTTTATTTCCGCTCATGAAAAATGGGACAAACTTGACACAACTGTGGGAGCATTGGAATCAACATGGACCAGCATCCCTGTGGAACGCTTTTGACACCTTGTAGAGTCCATGCGCAACAAATTGAGGATGTTCTGAGGGTAAAAGCGCGGTGCAACTCAATATTAGGATGGTGTTCGTAATGTTTTGTACACTCAGTATGGCTCTGGTTCAGGTGAAATGTAAACCTACATGCAGTTGCGTGCAGCCAAGTCACGGTGGAGGAAGTTCCGCCCACTGAGGTATTCCATCCCCATGGCGATGTCAATCATAAACTTCAAGAGTGTCTGAGTGGGCAGGAACTGAAAGAAAAAGAAGAATAAGAAGAAAGAAGCAACATCTTCATCATTACAATGTCATTAACCATATTCAGACAAGACAACACTTTTTTCCAAAGTGCTCCTCGGGAAAGCATCAGAAGGCTCACCAGGGGACTGTCTCCGAGGCGTGAGCGCAGCAGGAAGCTATGGAGGTCTCCATATCTCATGAAGGGCAGGATCACCATGGGCTTGGGGAAGTGACCAGACCCCGCCTCCAGACAAACACCTAGCAGGAGCAGATCAATGTAATACCAAGTAAATAACAGTTGTAAAATGACTGTAAAATAAAGTTTTTACTAAGTTTCACAAAATCCTTTAGACATCAACTGTGATCTCTCTTATGTGTATGTATGGCTGGATGGAGTGAGGGAGCATGAATCCATAGTTTCTGCATGATGGGCAGGATGGTCTGTGATGGCAGCAAAGAAGACCTACAGTACCTAGCAGCCTGATGACATTAGGGTGGTCAAAGTCCTTCATGCAGGCAGCCTCATTCAGGAACTCCTCTATCTCCCTCTGGGAGAAGTTATCCACTGGAAAACAAAGAGGAGATTAATACAAATTTTATGTGTTATTTAGCCTGGTCTTAGATCTGTTTGCACTATCTTTCCAACTCCTGTGGACATTGGCATGCCAAACATGGCATGAAGGGTCATAGTAGCTGGTTATACAGCACAAACAGATCTGGGAGCAGGCTATGAGGAATTCATCAACCATCTAGGATATTAATCAGAGAGTAAGAAAGAGAAAAAAGCACTCTGAATCTAACATAAATAAATGGGCATTGTTAGATCAGCCCAATTAAAGAAAACTAACAAGAGGATGAAGAAGCTCACATTTCATGGTCTTCACAGCCACTTTCTCAGATGTTCCGTCCAGTTGTTTCAGATGTCCCTCCACCACAGAGCCAAATTCACCTGGTCAATTAACAATGGGTTGGTAACAGTCAGAAAGGTAACAGTCAGAAATACCTCTAAATGAAGAGAAGCAACAAATAAATGACATGTGAAATGTGATTAAGGAACAGCCATAAACAAATTAGATGACCAAAAAATGTATGAAATTACATTGGAAAAAATGACATATGACTGAGATAAATTTGTATTCTACCTACTTTATTACACAAATAGGCCCCTGATTTTGTGTACTAAATAATCAAATGAATTTCATCCTCACCCTCTCCCAGAACATTCCCGATGGAAAGCAGATTTCTCATAATCATGAAGTCCTGTAGTTTGGCTTGGAGCTCATCACTCACACCCAGGTTACCTACTAAAAAGGGGGCATGAGGGGAATTTTTTGTTCTCAGATGTATGTTAATAGGAACATAGATGATTAGAGTAGAGTAGAGAAAAGTAGAGTAAAGTAGAGCAGAGTACAGTAGATTAGAATAGAACGTTTATTAACGTACGTGTAATTTCAATGGCTGATCGGTTGTAGGACTTCTGTGGCCTGTACTGAACGATGGGTTGAAGCTTCTCCCCACTTCCAAACATCTGACTGCAGGGGGCGCCAGAGAGAAACGAAACAAGTTACTATATACAATGGAGCAGAATGAGTCATTCACTGACTAACACTTCAACAAGAGCTTGCCTCAGAGTTGTAATCATTTGGTTGACTAGATTGAGAATTCATCTTGAATCAGGAAGCAAGCTCTATGACCGGATGTTTTCCTGCCTCTGGGAGATGAGAGGTGTCTGCCAGTTCTGAGCATTCTTATCTGTATATCCCGAACGGCAACACTGAGTCACCTCTTTAACATAATGAATTCCAGAACAGAGACAGCAGAAGGGAGAGGAGATGGGTTGTTTTGGTGATGAGGAAAGGAGAGGAGGAGAGAGGAGCGGAGGAGAGAGCAGCAGAGAGGAGTGGTAGAGCGGAGGACAGAGCAGCAGAGAGGAGTGGTGGAGCGGAGTGGAGGAGAGGGGAGAGTAGCAGAGAGGAGTGGTGGAGCGGAGTGGAGAGGGGAGAGGATTAGAGTGGAAAGGATTGTTTTGGTGTTTCTTTCCAACACGGCTAGACTACCTCTGTCTTCAGTAGTAAGACCAGGGATGGTTGTGTTCATTAGGCACCAAACAGAAGAAAATAGACAAACAGGGAGGGAGTACCAGGGCTTGTCCAATGAGATAGGCCCATTTTCATTTTCTGTTGAAAAATGAAAACGTGGAAATGTTTTCCATAGTCTGCCCTAACTAACACCGCCCAGATCTCACTGCTGATTGAGTCCAGCTGTTTCAGTCTATTTTCTTCCATTTGGTGCCTAATGAACATGATCCAGTCAGTACAACCTTGGCAGTCCTGACTCAGGTGCAGTTGTCAGTGATTATGAGGAAACCAGGCTGCTTTATTGACAATGTACTGAGTAACTTTACCCCTCCCTCAACAGGAAATATAACCACTTCCACTGACCAATACACCGTTTCCCCTTACCAACTTCAGGGATCAAAATACTGAGTAACTTATACATCTGCAGCAACAGACAATAGACATTTCTTACTGGTGAAACTGAGTGAAGAAAACTGCAAAGGCAAAACAGAATTCACTGGCTGAAGATGCACTGTTGAGGCTCTTTGATCTACTAGGAGTGAAAAGGAACAAGTCAAGTACCGGTAAGTTATTTGAGGAAGGAAGACTGCGCTTAGCTACACCGTTTCCCCTGACCAACTTAAGAATCAAGATACTGTGTGACTTCCATTACTACAACAAGGTAGTGAAGTCAATACACAGGGGTTTAAAGTAAATGTAAATGGTTTAAAGTGATCATGATCAGATCATTAAGATATTGAGGACACCATTAGGTTAGCGTCAGAAACAAGACAAACCAGATGTTACACAGCATTTTGGGTACTGTAGTACATCAATGTACACCCCTCCTTGTACATCATGATACAATTAAGACTTTAATATGTGAAGAAGCATGCAAATTTACCCAAAGCGTGTGTCTAGTATCCTGCTTCTCATGCAGATAGCAGCCCAGAGTACTAGAAGCAGGAGACAGAAGCCACATACCACCCCCAGTATGATATACACAGAGTCTGATCCTATGGTGTCTGGACTGGAGGAGGGAGACAGGGGCCAATCTGGAACACAACACGCAATCAATCAATGATTGAATCAATCAAGCAATGAATCAGTCAAATCAAAGTGCGATCGATTGATCGAACAGAACACACAAACATGATAGAAACATGATCAAAGTTTCAACTCCCTCAACTGTATGTTGTATATGTTTTGCTGTATATGTGTGTGTTCTCAGTTTGTGTGTAATTTTGCAACAAGCAAATTGCCCTTTAACACCACCGCAGAAGCTTCACTATTCTGCATCTTCCCAATTAAGTAGCCTAATTTTGTTGTATGGCTACTTGAAGAAAACTAGGCAGTGGCGTGTATTCATGGATGACAAGGGAAGCAAGGCTTCCCCAAAACATTGACCAAAAAACAAACAAAAAACATATACATAATAATTGATCATCTTTCGTCTATCTTTGTTTCATAATTATCCTTCAATTCGGAAGAGGCTGAATGTATCTCCCTGGACAAAGCATCCAAGAGAGCAAAACAGCGCCGCTCTGTCTCTGTATGTGTAGCATATCGGATACGGTCTGGTCAAAAAGAGTATGACATTTTTTCCACCTGTAGTATTGAATGCAAGGGAAACCAGCGAGCATTTGGCCTCCCTTGATAAAAAAGTATAAAATTAGCCAATCAGCGTTGAGCTAAACTGAGTTAGCGCAACTGTGAATGTTCCTGCCGGACCAAAAGAAAGTGTCAAGGGAAGCCAGTTTGGATTTGGCTTCACACCAATCACATCAACAGAAAAACGTAATTGACAGAAAAACTTGCATTGTTACATCTCGTTGTGTCATTGTCCTCTGGTGGCTAGCTAGCTAGTTAAAAGTGTTCCTTTCCTAAATAGCCATGGATGGAGATAGGGATTTGGATTTGTGGTTTTACCTAATTCTCATTTGTGGTTTTACCTAATTCTCTGTACTGGCAAGTGATTATAACGGCGATTCTGATCCAACCATAAATTCATACATTGTGCCCCTGGCCTGAGAGGATGGTAGTTCAATATGTAGCTAGATGAAGTAGGCTAATGTTAATTAGCTGGCTCATCGTTGCTTCATGAAAGGAAGTTTGGCTAGTGAGCAAGCATTTTAGCCAGGTAGCCTAGGGCAACAAAAACTAAAAGCATGTACTGTATGACAGAGTCATAGAGCGTTTAATCAACATGAAAGAGAGGAGGATGGCATTGGCGTTGTGACAGACATTTTTATCATGTGAAGAGACAGCCTTGAAAATGTTAATGTGGGGTGAGTCAACATGTTTTTTTCAACTTGCACACACACACACACACACACACACACACACACACACACACACACACACACACACACACACACTAAGCAGAGATGATTTGATGATGTTGAAATGTTGAAGTTGAAATGGTGCTGGAATAGTGGAGGCAGCTCCTGTTTTCTTTGTGACTTGTGGTAACTCTGTGTGGTTCTAAATCAATAGTTGTTTAGTGGTCCGAAAATGTCAGAAACATTAACTTGCTTAACCATGCTGTAGGTCATGTAACTGTTTGTTACATGCAATATGCTTTGTGGACTTCCCCGGACAGAGGTTGCTCTCCCTTTTTGTGATGAAACAAAGGTCTAGTTTAATTTATTCTGCGACTGTGTCTTCTTATTGTCTCGGCCTTAGTCCAATATATCACAGTGGCAAGGCATATGAATTAACAGGTTATAGAGCAAACAATTCAACTATCACAACACATAGGTTGTAATATGGCTTTTTGTCTGGATTGGCTTCCCTGGTGATTTTACCAGTGGTGGAAAAAGTTCCCAACTGTCATACTTGAGTTAAAGTAAAGATACCTTAAAAGTAAAGTCACCCAGTAAAATTCTACTTGAGTAAAAGTCTAAATGTATTTGGTTTAAAACATACTTAAGTATCAAAAGTAAATGTAATTGCTAAAATGTACTTAAGTATCAAAAGACAAAGTATAAGTATAAATAATTTCAAATAATTTCAAATTCCTTAAATTACGCAAATCATAAAACAATCAAATCATTTTTTTTAAAATTTTTTTTTAATGGAAAGCCAGGAGCACACTCCAACTTTCAGACATAATTTACAAACAAAGCATGTGTGTTTAGTGAGTCTGCAAGATCAGAGGCAGTAGGGATGACTAGGGATGTTCTGTTTATAAGTGCGTGAATTGGACTATTTTCCTGTCCTGCTATACATTCAAAATGTAACGAGTACTTTTGGGTGTAAAGGAAAATGTATGGAGTAAAAAGTCCAATATTTTCTTAAGGAATGTAGTGAAGTAAAAGTAAAAGTTGTCAAACATATAAATAGTAAGTAGTACTTTAAAGTATTTTTACTTAGGTACTTTACACCACTGGATTTTACCCACACACCGCTACTAGAACTAGGGCCTGTCACTTGCAACCCACCTCTTCCAATGCATTGTGGAAAAGTGTGCATTCAATTCTACTAGATGGAGAGCTGAAATGAATACAACATCCTGGTATTTAAACCATACTCCATTTGAAAAAATACACACTGTAAAACCTTATATTTTCGCATACTGAGACTGCGTCACGTTATTGGTTAATTTCAGTAACACGTCCCCATATCTGATTATCAGCTGTTGTCAAAGCCGAAATTAGTATGACATCCGGAAATTTAAAGTATACTCGATTTTCTAAATGTCACATAAAAATAAAGTTTTATTGTATCACATACTTAACCGGCATACTATTTAGAACACAGTCAAGTTAAATATCTACTTGCGGTTGTTGACATGCTTATGTACTTCAATATGTATAAAGATGTTAGGATTAGGAACTCCTGATGTAATTCAATATGTAAGGTGTTAGGATTAGGAACTCCTGATGTAGTGCGGTCTACTCACTGTTCTCTGGTACGAAGATCCCGACTGGTGGACTGAGCATGCCACGCCCAGCCTGAGTACAGGCAGCTACCTGAACACTGTATGTAGTGTTGAACTCCTGTAGGGCCACCGCAGCAGTGTTGGAGGAGCTGCGGATCTGAGGAACACAACAGCATGTTAGAGAGATCATGGTTGTACTCAGCAGTTTACAGTAATAGACACCTATTCAACTGATCAACTCATAACACTAATCAACTCATCATCAAACCTTTGACTAGTGGAATCAGATGTGTAGTGCTAGGGCAAAAACAAAAATGTCTTCCCAGGAATTAAGAAACACTGTTATAACTACAGAGGTAGGATCTCAATTTGAGTCAGTTTGCTACAGCAGGAAAATAATCCTCCAGCAACAGGAAATGTGAATTACTATGTGGATTATAATCAATGGTTATTTTTTGTCGGGGTTGATATATTTTTGGTTACGTCAAAACAAGTCTGACTTTTTTAAGTGGAAAATGCAAACTTTAGAAGCCTTTTTAAACCTTGAATACATTACAAGTTTGCATTTGCTGCTGTGCAGAAAAATTATCAGCAACAAAAGACTGATCAAATTAAGATCCCACATCTGTTGTCTTATCATGTCATGATATATTGCTAGTTTGTTTTTTGCTCTTGAAGCGCTTTGAGATTCTATGAAAATACTATAGAAGTTTAATAAATAATTATTATTATTATTATATGATAGCAAATAATTTACTAATGTAAAACTACAATCTGTGTTCTTACTGGGAATGTTTCAAAATGTTTCCCTCCTACTGAACATCACCCAGTAATAGATGAACACCTGGGAAAATTGTCTGCCATACGTACTATAGGTAATTTTTGGGATTATAGTTTTTGTAGTGGTCCCTTGAAGTTAATGATTATCTCTGTGAAGTCAAAGTCAGCATTATACAGTGGGGCAAAAAAAGTATTTAGTCAGCCACCAATTGTGCAAGTTCTCCCACTTAAAAAGATGAGGCCTGTAATTTTCATCATAGGTAAACTTCAACTATGACAGACAAAATGAGAAACAAAAATCCAGAAAATCACATTGTAGGATTTTTAATAAATTTATTTGCAAATTATGGTGGAAAATAAGTATTTGGTCAATAACAAGTTCATAACAAGTCAATAACAAGTTCAAACAGGTGCCATTAATACAGGTAACGAGTAGAGGACAGAGGAGCCTCTTAAAGAAGAAGTTACAGGTCTGTGAGAGCCAGAAATCTTGCTTGTTTGTAGGTGACCAAATACTTATTTTCCACCATAATTTGCAAATAAATTCATAAAAAATCCTACAATGTGATTTTCTGGATTTTTTTTTCTCATTTTGTCTGTCATAGTTGAAGTTTACCTATGATGAAAATTACAGGCCTCTCTCATCTTTTTAAGTGGGAGAACTTGCACAATTGGTGGCTGACTAAATACTTTTTTGACCCACTGTATATGCGGCAAATTCTGATTAACAGCCAGGGAATGATGTTAACCAAATACTATGTAACATTATGTCACGGATCCCTCCGGAACTTTCATCACGCACACCTGTCCTGTCCCCTATTCCCACTGATTAGTACTTGTATAAGTGTGCCCTTTGGTTTCCATTGGGGGGTTGATTATTGTTACAATGTCTGTTGGTGCGTGTGAGTACCTGTGCTGTGTGTTTTGGGCTTTCGTGCCCTTGTGGATTGTGCAGATGATTACGGGTCTCGCCCCGTGTGTTAATCATTGTGTGCATGTGTTATTTATTCAAGGTACTCCTCGCTCTTTTGTTTGGGTTTCTATCCTATGTTTTTGTTACGTGTTTGTTTGGTCTTCATCCCTGTGCCTTAACACGGCACGCCATAATGTGGGCTTAATAAAAAAAACTATTATGCATTCCTGCGTCTGTTCTCCCGATCTTTCATGTCAACGTGAAATATATTTGTACTTGTAACACACATTTTTGTGTCAAGTCATTGCAGAGCCATTCTGGATGTTTCTAGCTCTGCTAACATTGGGAAGCTGAGAAAATTGTTTCACAGAGCTCTAAAAAAGGGGAAGAAAACAAAACATTCTTGACAGGCAGGTTGGTATGTGGATTTGGGTTTAGTTCCAAAAAACAGCCTATTCGTATTCCCTACGTAGTGCACTTCTTTTGACCAGGGCCCATAGAGTAGAGCACTTAATAGGGAATATGTTGCCATTTGGGGCTCAGACATGATCAGCATGGTGTTTACAGAGAGCTGAGAGGGGGATTGTTGGGGAACATGTGACAGTGGATAAAGCCCTTGGTTGCACAATACCACCGCATGGCAACATCTGGGGTTCCTCTCTCACTAGCTAACATGCTGACAGTGAGACTGGAGGCCTGGAAAAACATGGAAGTCACACAGACACATGGTGTACTATCTCTCTATGACAACATTTCACACCGGAACTTTTGTTTTGGAAACTAAAACTGAACTAGCTAACATGCTGACTGTGTGACTGGTCTGCTGGCTAAAGGCCTAGAAAACACACACTCAGAAACATGTTGTACTATGTCACTGACCAAAAACATCAATTATATGTCTAAAAATAGCAATTATACTGTATCTTGGTGATAGAATAGAGTAGAGTAGAGTAGGGGTTAGAGTAGGGTGTAGAGTAGGGTGTAGAGTAGTGGGTAGAGGAGAGTGTAGAGTAGGGTGTAAAGTAGGGTGTAGAGTAGGGGGTAGAGGAGAGTGTAGAGTAGGGGGTAGAGGAGAGTGTAGAGGAGGGTGTAGAGTAGGGTGTAAAGCAGAGCAGGGTAGAGTAGGGTGTAGAGTAGGGTGTAGAGTAGGGGGTATAGGAGGGGGTAGAGCAGAGCAGGGTACAGTAGGGTGTAGAGTAGGGTGTAGAGTAGGGGGTATAGGAGGGGGTAGAGCAGAGCAGGGTAGAGTAGGGGTTAGAGTAGGGTGTAGAGTAGGGGGTATAGGAGGGGGTAGAGCAGAGCAGGGTAGAGCAGGGTAGAGCAGGGTAGAGTAGGGTGTAGAGTAGGGTGTAGAGTAGGGGGTAGAGTAGGGTGTAGAGCAGAGCAGGGTAGAGCAGGGTAGAGCAGGGTAGAGTAGGGTGTAGAGCAGAGCAGGGTAGAGCAGGGTGTAGAGTAGGGGGTAGAGTAGGGTGTAGAGCAGAGCAGGGTAGAGTAGAGTGTAGAGCAGAGCATTGTAGAGCAGGGTAAAGTAGGGGGTAGAGGAGGGTGTAGAGCAGAGCAGGGTAGAGTAGGGTAGAGTAGGGTAGCGTGGGGTGTAGAGCAGAGCAGGGTAGAGCAGGGTAGAGTAGGGTGTAGAGCAGAGCAGGGTAGAGCAGGGTAGAGCAGGGTAGAGCAGGGTAGAGTAGGGTGTAGAGCAGAGCAGGGTAGAGTAGGGTGTAGAGCAGAGCAGGGTAGAGTAGGGTAGAGTAGGGTGTAGAGCAGAGCAGGGTAGAGCAGGGTAGAGTAGGGTAGAGTAGGGTGTAGAGCAGAGCAGGGTAGAGGAGGGTAGAGCAGGGTAGAGTAGGGTGTAGAGCAGAGCAGGGTAGAGTAGGGTAGAGTAGAGTGTAGAGCAGAGCAGGGTAGAGCAGGGTAGAGTAGGGTGTAGAGCAGAGCAGGGTAGAGCAGGGTAGAGTAGGGTGTAGAGCAGAGCAGGGTAGAGCAGGATAGAGTAGGGTAGAGTAGGGTGTAGAGCAGAGCAGGGTAGAGCAGGGTAGAGTAGGGTGTAGAGCAGAGCAGGGTAGAGTAGGGTAGAGCAGGGTGTAGAGCAGAGCAGGGTAGAGTAGGGTGTAGAGCAGAGCAGGGTAGAGCAGGGTAGAGCAGAGCAGGGTAGAGCAGGGTAGAGTAGGGTATAGCAGGGTAGAGTAGGGTGTAGAGCAGAGCAGGGTAGAGCAGGGTAGAGTAGGGGGTAGAGGAGAGTGTAGAGGAGGGTGTAGAGTAGGGTGTAAAGCAGAGCAGGGTAGAGTAGGGTGTAGAGTAGGGTGTAGAGTAGGGGGTATAGGAGGGGGTAGAGCAGAGCAGGGTACAGTAGGGTGTAGAGTAGGGTGTAGAGTAGGGGGTATAGGAGGGGGTAGAGCAGAGCAGGGTAGAGCAGGGTAGAGCAGGGTAGAGTAGGGTGTAGAGTAGGGTGTAGAGTAGGGGGTAGAGTAGGGTGTAGAGCAGAGCAGGGTAGAGCAGGGTAGAGCAGGGTAGAGTAGGGTGTAGAGCAGAGCAGGGTAGAGCAGGGTGTAGAGTAGGGGGTAGAGTAGGGTGTAGAGCAGAGCAGGGTAGAGTAGAGTGTAGAGCAGAGCATTGTAGAGCAGGGTAAAGTAGGGGGTAGAGGAGGGTGTAGAGCAGAGCAGGGTAGAGTAGGGTAGAGTAGGGTAGCGTGGGGTGTAGAGCAGAGCAGGGTAGAGTAGGGTGTAGAGCAGAGCAGGGTAGAGCAGGGTAGAGCAGGGTAGAGCAGGGTAGAGTAGGGTGTAGAGCAGAGCAGGGTAGAGTAGGGTGTAGAGCAGAGCAGGGTAGAGTAGGGTAGAGTAGGGTGTAGAGCAGAGCAGGGTAGAGCAGGGTAGAGTAGGGTAGAGTAGGGTGTAGAGCAGAGCAGGGTAGAGGAGGGTAGAGCAGGGTAGAGTAGGGTGTAGAGCAGAGCAGGGTAGAGTAGGGTAGAGTAGAGTGTAGAGCAGAGCAGGGTAGAGCAGGGTAGAGTAGGGTGTAGAGCAGAGCAGGGTAGAGCAGGGTAGAGTAGGGTGTAGAGCAGAGCAGGGTAGAGCAGGATAGAGTAGGGTAGAGTAGGGTGTAGAGCAGAGCAGGGTAGAGCAGGGTAGAGTAGGGTGTAGAGCAGAGCAGGGTAGAGTAGGGTAGAGCAGGGTGTAGAGCAGAGCAGGGTAGAGTAGGGTGTAGAGCAGAGCAGGGTAGAGCAGGGTAGAGCAGAGCAGGGTAGAGTAGGGTAGCGTGGGGTGTAGAGCAGAGCAGGGTAGAGCAGGGTAGAGTAGGGTATAGCAGGGTAGAGTAGGGTGTAGAGCAGAGCAGGGTAGAGCAGGGTAGAGTAGGGTGTAGAGCAGAGCAGGGTAGAGCAGGGTAGAGCAGGGTAGAGTGGGGCGTAGAGCAGAGCAGGGTAGAGCAGGGTAGAGCAGGGTAGAGTAGGGTGTAGAGCAGAGCAGGGTAGCGTAGGGTAGAGTAGGGTGTAGAGCAGAGCAGGGTAGAGCAGGGTAGAGCAGGGTAGAGTAGGGTGTAGAGTAGGGCAGGGTAGAGCAGGGTAGAGCAGGGTGTAGAGTAGGGGATATAGGAGGGGGTAGAGCAGAGCAGGGTAGAGTAGGGTGTAGAGTAGGGTGTAGAGTAGGGGGTATAGGAGGGGGTAGAGCAGAGCAGGGTAGAGTAGGGGTTAGAGTAGGGTGTAGAGCAGAGCAGGGTAGAGTAGAGTAGGGGGTATAGGAGAGTGTAGAGTAGGGTGTAGAGTAGGGTGTAGAGCAGAGCAGGGTAGAGTAGGGGGTAGAGTAGGGTGTAGAGCAGAGCAGGGTAGAGTAGGGTAGAGTAGGGTGTAGAGCAGAGCAGGGTAGAGCAGGGTAGAGCAGGGTAGAGTAGGGTGTAGAGTAGGGCAGGGTAGAGTAGGGTAGAGCAGGGTAGAGTAGGGTGTAGAGTAGGGCAGGGTAGAGCAGGGTAGAGTAGGGTGTAGAATAGGGCAGGGTAGAGCAGGGTAGAGCAGGGTAGAGTAGGGTGTAGAGCAGAGCAGGGTAGAGCAGGGTAGAGCAGGGTAGAGTAGGGTGTAGAGTAGGGCAGGGTAGAGTAGGGTAGAGCAGGGTAGAGTAGGGTGTAGAGCAGAGCAGGGTAGAGCAGGGTAGAGCAGGGTAGAGCAGGGTAGAGCAGGGTAGAGTAGGGGGTATAGGAGGGGGTAGAGCAGAGCAGGGTAGAGTAGGGTGTAGAGTAGGGGGTAGAGTAGGGTGTAGAGCAGAGCAGGGTAGAGTAGGGTGTAGAGCAGAGCAGGGTAGAGCAGGGTAGAGTAGGGTAGAGCAGGGTAGAGTGGGGTGTAGAGCAGAGCAGGGTAGAGCAGGGTAGAGTAGGGTGCAGAGCAGAGCAGGGTAGAGTAGGGTAGCGTGGGGTGTAGAGCAGAGCAGGGTAGAGCAGGGTAGAGTAGGGTAGAGTAGGGTGTAGAGCAGAGCAGGGTAGAGCAGGGTAGAGCAGGGTAGAGTAGGGTGTAGAGCAGAGCATGGTAGAGCAGGGTAGAGTAGGGTATAGAGCAGAGCAGGGTAGAGTAGGGTAGCGTGGGGTGTAGAGCAGAGCAGGGTAGAGCAGGGTAGAGTAGGGTAGAGTAGGGTGTAGAGCAGAGCAGTGTAGAGAAGGGTAGAGCAGGGTAGAGTAGGGTGTAGAGCAGAGCAGGGTAGAGCAGGGTAGAGCAGAGCAGGGTAGAGTAGGGTAGAGCAGGGTAGAGTAGGGTGTAGAGCAGAGCAGGGTAGAGCAGGGTAGAGCAGGGTAGAGTAGGGTGTAGAGCAGAGCAGGGTAGAGTAGGGTAGAGTAGGGTGTAGAGCAGAGCAGGGTAGAGTAGGGTAGAGTAGGGTGTAGAGCAAAATAGAGCAGGGTAGAGCAGGGTAGAGCAGGGTAGAGAAGGGTAGCGTGGGGTGTAGAGCAGAGCAGGGTAGAGTTGAGTAGAATAGAGCAGAGTAGAGTAAATTACAGTAGGGTTGAGTAGAGTAGAATAGAGTGGAGTAGGGTAGAGTACAATCTTAGAAAAAAAGTGGCTATCTTGAACCTAAAAGGGTTCTACGGCTGTCGCCATAGGAGAACCATTTTTGGTTCCAGGTAGAACCCTTTTGAGTTCCACGTAGAAACTGTTCCACAGAGAGTTCTAAAAGGAACCCAAAAGAGTTGTACCTGGAACCAAAAATGTTTTTCCTATGGGGACAGCTGAAGAACCCTTTTCTTCTAAGAGTGTAGGGTTGTGTAGAGTAGAGTAGGATTGAGTAGAGCAGGGTTGAATAGAGTAGAAAAGTAGAATAAGTTAGGTGTCTATGTAAGGTGTTTCTGTGAATCACATGTGAATCACTCTCTTGAACAACACAGCTGTTTGGCTGGTGAAACAGCTGAACAGCTGAGGATACAGGAGTTGGGTCTCTCACACACACACACACACACACACACACACACACACACACACACACACACACACACACACACACACACACACACACACACACACACACACACACACACACACACACACACACACACACACACACACACACACACACACACACACACACACACACACTTCCCGTCACTGATATGTGAGTGTTGTTTCTGACCAAGCCTTTGTGTGATGACGTCATGCAGACAGCTTTTGACTGGACAGGAGCCACATGGGTTATTATACATATCCATTCACTCACTGATGTCGTTACAAAGCCTTTGTACGTGGGGATGTCATCATTTGACTGGACAGGGCATATGGTTATTACACATGTATATCTTTGTTTGAGTCCCTATGTAGTGGGACGCAAATAGAGCTGTCTTTCCTAAGCTTTGATGATTTGAATCAGCTGTGTAGTGTTTGGGCAAAAACCAAAAGGTGCACCTCTTGAGGTCCCCAGGACTGAGTTTCTGGATCAGAGAACAGGGTGCCATTTGGGACACAGTCCCTCTCTATGTAAGGTATTCATTTTCCGTTCACTCCATCAACCAGTGACTCAGACAGGGACACACTATTACAGTAAACCACCACACAACCAGAAAGTGACAGGAAGCCTGCTATTGTACTAGAGAGAACTGGGATGTGTCCTAAATGGTACCCTATTCCCCACACAGTGCACTACAGATTTAGGACCAGGATAATAACTTTCAGCATTCCCTAAAAATTACAACTCCTGCATTGCTACACACAGGAGAGGTTACTGTTGACTCAACAGTAGAGTGAAACACTTTAGTTCAGGACAGAGAATAGAGAAGTTGAGCGTCTGTTGGGTAGAAAAGAACGACGTCAGAAGATAAACCAACAATCCCCCACCTCATACAACGCATGCACTTGCTCACACACACACACACACACACACACACACACACACACACACACACACACACACACACACACACACACACACACACACACACACACACACACACACACACACACACACACACACACACACACACACACACACACACACACACACACAACCTTATGAACAAACTGACTGACAATACAATGATATGATCATCTCACTTCTTGAATCTTGGTACTGAAATCTCAATATGAAACTGACATTGTTAATATTGAAAGTGCAACAAAACCTTTTAAAGTAGGCCATTTCAAATTTCTGCTATTCTAAATCTCACAGAGGCATGGATGAATCAATAGAATAGAATACTTTTTGAGACCCATGGGGAGACCCACTGCCCCTTTCAGTGATTGAGAGAGGCAGTGAGCGCCATAGAAATAGAATGGAAACGTCCATTCTAATAATCATATTTCTAGGGTGATAGCATCAATATCTTCCAGGTTCCAGGAGGAGACTCACCTTGTTGACCCGAGTCCCATACGTGACGATGACATCATAACCCATGAGGATTCCGTTGACCCTGTCCCGGGGCGGTTCCTTCCATCGGATCACCAGCATTGACTCGTTTAACATAACAGTCACGTTACGGGGGTAGACTGACGGTACTGGAGTAACAAAGGGAAGGGAAAGAGAGGGTCACACACTCAAATATGATCTTCAATCTTGGAATTTGTGATAATACTTAAATAGAGCTCACATACAACAGACTACTTTTGCAAACACTGGCACATTCGCATTGATAAGAACACTGAAATATTGATTAATGTGCACGGTCCTTCACGGTTGCATCAACATTTTTATATAGGAGGTAATGAAACAAATAATAAATAATTTTCAACATGTCTAGTCGTCAAAGAAAATGACTGAGATGAGGCCACATTCGGGCCAACCACTTCTGATGTTTCCTACAGCATGGAAAGATTTCTGTCAGATCTGTAGACTAAAATATCCCCAACAGCGGCTTTAGTTTAGAGAGGAAGTCGGAAGCAGCCCCACCCGTACACTATGAACTGCATGCTTTCTCCATGAGACCACTCCTGCTTTTGCTTCCTATGTGGCCTCTCAGGAAGATATACAAAGATAATATCAGACATATTCTGGAAGTGATGCACATTTCACTAGGGAACCCCCTGTCATGCAAAATATAATATGTACTGTACTTCTAACAATTTCTGATCAATGAAATTAAACTGATTTCTGAATACTTGATGGGATGAGGGGACAAGAAAACTAGCCCGGATCCAAACTGAATTGCTCTCTTTCGTGAAGTGAAACACCTGTGAAATGTAACAATTCAATTTGGATCCCCCCAGGCTACAATAACACAACACACAGCCATGCATCTTATACAGAGGCAGGACCTAACACAGGATCTACAGAATCCCATACAGGCAAGTGCGTATGATGTATGCAGTCTTAAGAAGGCAAGGACCTGGACAGGCTGCTCCTGCGATCTATGCATTTTATATGCATGAAAACACGACTGAAATCTCCAAACTGACCCATGGCCTGGCTGCAGTATAGCGGATCATGATGTGGTTGAAACATTGTCACCAATAGTTCACATGGGGCATAGAATCCAGTGTACAGAGTCTCTTTTCACCTTATATTGAAAATGTATTGATGTTCAGCACCTGCTCAAAAACAATGGGTCTGTGTCCTAAATGGCACCTTATTCCCTACATTGTGCACTACTTTTTACCCGGGCCCATAGATGTTACCCACCTCCTTCTGTAGTGTTGCTCTGGACCCAGGTACTGACTGGTGAATGGCCAAGCTCATTGCTACAGGAGACGCTCATGTTGTACCAGGTCATGGCCTGTAACCCCGGGACATCACTCTGGAACGGAGGAGCTGTAGTGTTGATTATCCTAGCCAGCCTGACCTCTCCTCTCCTTCGGCTCACCTCTTTCACCTTGAAGAGAGCACAGGGAAAAATATCGGTTAGAAAAAATATATAGCCTACTGTAGACACACATTCAGGACAGAATTTTCTTTTAAAAAGATACATTTGTGCAAAAATATCACAAAGTGGTTTAGGAACAACACTGCTGACTCTGCTGACGTCAAAGTGGGGGGCATTGTACCAAACAAGCCATCAGCGAGTATCAAAGCCAATGAATATTTCCGAAACTGTGCTTTACCCACGTGTTCAGGCTCTGGCCCAACCCATCGGTTCCTGGGACCAATTAAAACACTTTGAATGTGTTCGCATTCGAGAAGTCATCAGGTAGGAGATCAAATCCAGACTTATAGTGGAGAAGAAACGTTAGAGCTTTTTTCCATCTTCGTAACATTGCAAAAATCTGAAACTTTCTGTACAAAAATGATGCAGAAAAGTTAATCCATGCCTTTGTCACTTCTAGATTAGACTACTGCAATACTCTACTTTCCGGCTACTCGGATAAAGCACTAAATAAACTCCAGTTAGTGCTAAACACAGCTGCTAGAATCTTGACTAGAACCCAAAATGTGATCATATTACTCCAGTGCTAGCCTATCTACACTGGCTTCCTGTTAAGGCTAGGGCTGATGTTTAGATTTTACTGCTAAACTACAAAGCATTACATGGACTTGCGCCTACCTATCTCTCAGATTTGGTCCTGCCGTACATACCTACACATACGCTAAGGTCACAAGACACAGGCCTCCTTATTGTCCCTTGAATTTCTAAGCAAACAGTTGGAGACAGGGCTTTCTCTTCTTGTCTTATAGAGCTCTATTTTTATGGAATGGACTGCCTAGCCATGTGACAGACGCAGACTCGGTCTCAACCTTTAAGTCTTTATTGAAGACTCATCTCTTCAGTAGGTCCTATAATTGAGTGTAGTCTGGCCCAGGGGTGTGAAGGTGAACGGAAAGGCACTGGAGCAATGAACCACCCTTGCTGTCTCTGCCTGGCCGGTTCCCCTCTCTCCACCGGGATTCTCTGCCTCTAACACTATTACGGGGACTAAGTCACTGGCTTGCTGGTGCTCTTCCATCCCATCCCTAGGAGGGGTGCGTCACTTGAGTGGGTTGAGTCTCTAACGTGATCTTCCTGTCCGGATTTGGCTCCCCCCTCGGGTTCGTGCCATAGAGGACATCTTCGTGGGCTATACTAGGCCTTGTCTCAGGATGGTAAATTGGTGGTTGAAGATATCCCTCTAGTGGTGTGGGGGCTGTGCTTTGGAAAAGTGGATGGGATTATATCCTGCCTGTTTGGCCCTGTCCAGGGGTATCGTCGGACGGGGCCACAATGTCTTCCGACCCCTCCTGTCTCAGCCTCCAGTACTTACGCTGCAATAGTTTATGTGTCGGGGGGCTAGGGTCAGTCTGTTATATCTGGAATATTTCTCCTGTCTTATCCAGTGAATTTAAGTATGCTCCCTCTAAGTCTCCCTCTCCCTCCCCTCCCGGGGGACCTGAGCCCTGGGACCATGCCTCAGGACTACCTGGCCTGATGACTCCTTGCTACCCCCGTCCACCTGGTCGTGCTGCTTCTCCAGTTTCAACTGTTCTGCCTGCGGCTGTGGAACCCTGACCTGTTCACCAGACATGCTACCTTGTCCCGGATATGCTGTTTTCGACTCTCTCTCTCTACTGCACCTGCTGTTTCTAACTCTGAATGCTCGGCTATGAAAAGCCAACTGACATTTACTCCTGAGGTGCTGACCTGTTTCACCCTCTACAACCACTGTGATTATTATTATTATTTGACCCTGCTGGTCATCTATGAACGTTTGAACATCTTGGCCATGTTCTGTTATAATCTCCACCCGTCACAGCCAGGACTGGCCACCCTTCAGAGCCTGGTTCGTCTCTAGGTTTCTTCCTAGGTTCCTGCCTTTCTAGGGAGTTTTTCCTAGCCACCATGCTTCTACATCTGCATTGCTTGTTGTTTGGGGTTTTAGGCTGGGTTTCTGTATAGCACTTTGTGACATCGGCTGATGTAAAGGGCTTTAATTAATACAATTTATTGATTGATTGATGGTTAGAGGGCGTGGCATTTGGCCGGAACGATGTGGATGGGTGGCAAGGCTAGTCTCTCTGTGTCATCATACACCATCTAGGCAGAGAGTGTGGAGCTTTGCTTACCTTGATCTGGCAAGTAGTGAGTGGGGAGAATCCATCGTGTCCAGGGGTCCATCTCAGAACAAGTTTGTTAGATTCTCGTTGTATCACTGTGACCTCAGAGACAGGAGCTGGAAGCACTGCAAACATACCAAACACAATCCATCATCACGAGAGAAGGAGTATCAGAATCATCTTTATTTGCCAAGTACATTTACATGTACTAGGACATTGACCTGAAATGGTGCTGCCAGAATAAACAGAATATACAGACAGAATATATTGACGATTATAAACTGCGTGGTTCGAGCCCTGAATGCTGATTGGCTGACAGCTGTAGTATATCATGTATTTTTACTTCTCTAATTATGTTGGTGACCAGTTTATAATAGCAATAAGGCATCTCGGGAGTTTGTGGTATATGGCCAATATACCACGGCTAAGGGCTGTATCCAGCACTCTGCGTTGCGTCGTGGGTAAGAACAGCCCTTAGCCGTGGAATATTGGCCATATACCATACCCCCTTGTGCCTTATTGCTTAAATAAAATCCACATAATCACAATACAGTAATAAATACAGCCAAAACAGCAATGCATAAGTTAACAAAGAAAACCGAAAAACACCAGAGCAGCGACCTAACACCGTGGCTGCCTCACCAAGAAGCACCGTGGCTGCCTTACCAAGAAGCACCGTGGCTGCCTCACCAAGAAGTACCGTGGCTGCCTCACCAAGAAGCACCGTGGCTGCCTCACCAAGAAGCACCGTGGCTGCCTCACCAAGAAGCACCGTGGCTGCCTCACCAAGAAGAACCGCGGCTGCCTCACCAAGAAGTACCGCGGCTGCCTCACCAAGAAGCACCGCGGCTGCCTCACCAAGAAGCACCGCGGCTGCCTCACCAAGAAGCACCGCGGCTGCCTCACCAAGAAGTACCGCGGCTGCCTCACCAAGAAGCACCGCGGCTGCCTCACCAAGAAGCACCGCGGCTGTCTCACCAAGAAGCATCGCGGCTGCCTCACCAAGAAGCACCGCGGCTGCCTCACCAAGAAGCACCGCGGCTGCCTCACCAAGAAGGACCGCGGCTGCCTCACCAAGAAGCACCGCGGCTGCCTCACCAAGAAGCACCGCGGCTGCCTCACCAAGAAGCACCGTGGCTGCCTCACCAAGAAGCACCGCGGCTGCCTCACCAAGAAGCACCGCGGCTGCCTTACTGGGCACCACACACTGAGATTTAGGGCACTATTACTGCTCAGACAGCCTGAATGTGCAGTCAAAAAGATCAAAGCCCATATTCACAAAGTGCTGATCTAGGATGATCTCCCCTGTCCATGTTATCTTATTCAAACAGTTCAAAGTGTGGGAGGAGACTTTGGAGTCCACATTACCTTTAATGTTGACGTTAGCTTCCCTGGAAGTAGTGACACCTTTCTGGTTGTGGGCCTCACAGCTGAACTGGGTGTACTTGTCCACACCTACAGACAAAAACATAACACAGCAGAACACGTTAACTGAATTGTACAGTCGGACAAGGTAATGGAACACGTTTTATAATGATAATGCTTCCAATGTAAAGTTTAACTTTGTGTATAACCAAATAAAAGTATGGTGGAGTAGTTTCAGTTCAACTTTGTGAACTCAACCGATGAAATATTTAAATTGAAACTTTTACAAACAATACATTTATCATGGGCATACAGTACAGTAACTACTGAAATGCAATAGAAAGTAAGTCAAGGTCTTGATAACGTTCATGCCTCTACCAACTACCACACAAATAGAAATCAACTGTCATATTGTGTCAGCCGCAAAATTAACATCTCAAACAATGTGATACAAGCCAACTAAACCCACTTTTTAATTTTATTCCCTTCCACTTACCGCCTGAAAGTGAATGTTACTAATAATAGTTTACCATTAGCAGAATACAGGACTACATGTACTGTATTGGGTAAAGTGTTAGACCATGAAAAAGACTGAGGAGAGCTGTGTCAGCTTGACAGGGGGAAGAGCTTTAGTCCTGAGTAGGCCTAAAGAGAATTATTGACGTGAGTGGTTTGTTGTGGGTGTGAGATTAAACGCTGTAAACCACACTCATCCTTGAATCATCCTTGAATCATCCTTGACAAAACATAGGCCTAGTGTCAGGTTAGATAAGTGTCAGGTTAGATAAGTAGTGTCAGGTTAGATAAGTGTCAGGTTAGATAATGGCAGTACCTCAACAATAAACTAAACTTTTGAATCTTTCCACTTTGCAACAGCTTCTGCTCTACTAAAGTCCCGACTGGACCAATGGCGTCTCTCTCAATGCCTGGGTTCTTTCTCCTGGCTACCACCACACAGGAGCAGTGTTTAAACCCTGCATCTGCCCAGCGTAGGCCTGCTCCATATAATGTCCCTTTTGTGCTGTTGTTTTTTCCACACTGTCCAGTGTTTCATGCTTGGAAACTTTTTCCACAACAATGCACTGCTTGCTCTGCCTCCAAGCTCAGAAACCATTCCACAATTCACTTCTTGCTCTGCCCACGAGAGCTGACTGGAACTGGAAACAGATTGGCTTGTTATTGTTTTCATTTTTCGGCATATCTAATGAATCTGTTTTGTAGTGTACCCTCAGTGTGAATCTACATTAGCCTTTACCAATTGAAACTTCTACCACCACCATACAACAGACTTTTAGACTGCTGAAGCAAGTACACACATTTTTCTTCAGGACATTTACCTTTTATAGTTTTGTTTACTTTCCTCTGAATATCTAATGAGCCTGTTGGGGCCTCCCGGGTGGCGCAGTGGTCTAGGGCACTGCATCGCAGTGCTAACTGCGCCACCAGAGTCTCTGGGTTCGCCCCCAGGCTCTGTCGCAGCCGGCCGCGACCGGGAGGTCCGTGGGGCGACGCACAATTGGGCTAGCGTCGTCCGGGTTAGGGAGGGTTTGGCCGGTAGGGATTTCCTTGTCTCATCGCGCTCCAGCGACTCCTGTGGCGGGCTGGGCGCAGTGCGCGCTAACCAAGGGGGCCAGGTGCACGGTGTTTCCTCCGACACATTGGTGCGGCTGGCTTCCGGGTTGGAGGCGCGCTGTGTTAAAGAAGCAGTGCGGCTTGGTTGGGTTGTGCCTCGGAGGACGCATGGCTTTCGACCTTCGTCTCTCCCGAGCCCGTATGGGAGTTGTAGCGATGAGACAAGATAGTAATTACTAGCGATTGGATACCACGAAAATTGGGGAGAAAAGGGGATAAAATAAAAAATAAAAATAATAATGAGCCTGTTGTCTTGGTGAATACTAGAAACATGATGTGCAGAGTATTATGGGTAATGTACATTCCTAGAAAAAAAGGGGTCTTCGGCTGTCCCCATAGGAAAACCCTTTTTGGTTCCAGGTAGAACCCTTTTGGGTTCCTCTGTAGAAATGGTTCTTCATGGAACCCAAAAGGGTTCTACCAGGAACCAAAATGGTTCTACCTGCAACCATAAAGGGTTCTTCAAAGGGTTCTCCTATGGGGACAGCCAAAGAACCCTTTAGGTTCTAGATAGCACCTTTTTTTCTAAGAGTGTAGTACATAATGCCACATCTGTCTCGTCAGGGTATGGAGCCTCTCACTCAGTTTTCACGGCAATCAAATATTGACATTTTAAACAAGTGAGTTTCAAAAGTACAGAAACTTACCTCCTAAGTCCAGTATAAGGTCTATACAAATACCTACGAATCCTTTATAAACTAAAATCTTATGCTTCGGTAAAACTATGATCAAAGTTTTGACATCTCTCAAAGTCTCATGATCTCTCTCATTTTCACTCAGAGTTACTAAATACTTCCAGCAGGATTGAAGTTCTTCAAACAGACAAATAAACTAACCTCCCATTACGAACTGAGATAGGCTGTAGAGAAGCCAGTGTATGGTCACAGAGAGGGAGAGAGAAAAAGAGAGGTAGAGAGAGCGAAAGAGCGATAAAGACAGAGAGGAAAAAGAGGGAGAGCGGGCGAGAGAGTGAAAGAGAGAGAGAGAGAAAGAGAAAGCTTAAGAGAAAGAAAGAGAGAGCGAGAGTGAGTGAAAGAGAGAGTGAAAGTGAGAGAGAGATAGAGAGAAAGTAAGAGAGAGAGAGAGAAAGTAAGAGAGAGAGAGGGAGTTACTCAGTTTATGATACTGGTCTATTAGAGCAGAAAAGCCTTTTTTGGCAAACCAAGGTTTGTCTATTTCAGGCAACAGCGAAAAGAGCCAAATCTAGTAAATAACAGCCAACGACTGCGTCCAGCTTCCCTTTCTAGAGAAGAGACTGTAAGTAAGTCCCAAATGCCGCCCCATTCCCTATATAGTGCATTACTTTTGACCAGAGTTCTGTGTCCCTGGTCAAAAGTAATTCACTATAAAGGGAATACGGCGCCATGTGGGTCACATCCAGAGAATTAACAGCGTCTTTCAGAGGGCCTTCCAACTCACAGATCATTCAATGAGTACTAAAGAGTCTAAATAAAAAGACAACACACAAAGCAAAAGTCAGACACTTGCTCTTCACACCGACACCATTTATTGGTGGCTGTCCTAGACAACTCCTGCAGCTCAAAACAGAATCGTTTGAGACTTGCAAGTGACCATTCCAACTAAAAGGCTAACAACATTGAATCTGGTTTAGTGGATTACAGTAAATGCATAGAGAGAGTGAGTGTGTGGAGTGAGCCGAAACTGGGTTCAAATACTATTTAAAATCTCTCAAATACTTTTAGCATTTGCTTTAGTCTGCCTAGAGTGCCAAATGGGCAGGGATTTGCACTTTTGTGACTATTCTATTGGTCCGATTAGGTCAGGCAACCTCAATCAAGCCTAGATGTATGATCTCTCTATAACCAGTTAGCCAAATGTATGATCTTTCTGTAACTAGCCCTGGAAGTATTGCATTGCGGTTCCAAGTCCAACAAACAGTGTGTAATTATCAGGTTTGGCAAGGTTCCATTCTATTTCTATGGTTCCATTCTACCAGGCTTTCACTGCTGAACTGACCTTGTTGCAGAACAACCTCATATAACCCAGTATGCGTCCCAAATGGCATATTCTCTATATAGTGCAGTGCACTACTTTTGACCAGGTTCAGTTGGGCTGTAGTCAAAAGGAGTACACTTGGGGACACACATTTCTGCTCTTTTTTATATCAATGCATCACATTTAGCCCCAATGTCTTTTTCCATTTTCAACTAAAGTAGAATCTAAAATCTTTGAATAAACTGTAACACATTTGTTCCCTTTGTGCTCTGAGGAGATTGTGGGCATGTAATGTGGCCATGGTCTGACCCTGTACTGTGCCTCTGGGGACTAGGTTTGTAAATCCTTATGTAACATGTATTGTTCTGGGAGAGAACAGTGGCTAACTGGACTTTAATATACAGAAAGGAAAATGGTCAGAATTTGAGGGAGCAAAGGCTACCTGTAACAACAGTAGGCTACCACCCCTGTAACAAAAGCTGAACAGGCCCAATCAGAATCGAGTCAGAAAAGGGAAGGAAACTGCTCAGTGTTAGTGGGAGGAAAGGCTACCCGTAACATCCAGAGATATGGATGAAAGTAAACCCTGCCAGCCTGCAGCCAGGCAGTCCCCAGCCAGCTCCCCTTTCCAGTCCCTCCCTGTAAAGCAGAGGGGTGGTGGGCCATCCCGTGAATGAGGCCTTTGTCCAGGGAACCATCCCCCGATCTGTCCATCTTCCCTACAACCCCCATCACACACACGCACGCACGCACACACACACACACACACACACACACACACACACACACACACACACACACACACACACACACACACACACACACACACACACACACACACACACACACACACACACACACACACACACACACACACACACACACACACAACCCCAGCCACAGCACATGCTGGAAAAAAACACAACTCTAGCCTCTAACCCTCCACCCTTCACCTCCCAGCCAGTAGCTCTACAACTCACAACTGTATCTGGACTACTAAAGGCCCTACAACTCACCACTGTGTCTGGACTACTAAAGGCCCTACAACTCATCACTGTGTCTGGACTACTAAAGGCTCTACAACTCACCACTGTATCTGGACTACTAAAGGCCCTACAACTCACCACTGTGTCTGGACTACTAAAGGCCCTACAACTCACCACTGTGTCTGGACTACTAAAGGCTCTACAACTCACCACTGTGTCTGGACTACTAAAGGCCCTACAACTCACCACTGTGTCTGGACTACTAAAGGCCCTACAACTCACCACTGTATCTGGACTACTAAAGGCCCTACAACTCACCACTGTGTCTGGACTACTAAAGGCCCTACAACTCACCACTGTATCTGGACTACT
The DNA here is from genome assembly GCF_029448725.1 of Salvelinus fontinalis. Classification (NCBI taxonomy): domain Eukaryota; kingdom Metazoa; phylum Chordata; class Actinopteri; order Salmoniformes; family Salmonidae; genus Salvelinus; species Salvelinus fontinalis. The sequence goes on from NC_074694.1 coordinate 20,930,007, forward strand.
AAAGGCCCTACAACTCACCACTGTGTCTGGACTACTAAAGGCCCTACAACTCACCACTGTATCTGGACTACTAAAGGCCCTACAACTCACCACTGTATCTGGACTACTAAAGGCCCTACAACTCACCACTGTGTCTGGACTACTAAAGGCCCTACAACTCACCACTGTGTCTGGACTACTAAAGGCCCTACAACTCACCACTGTATCTGGACTACTAAAGGCCCTCCAACTCACCACTGTGTCTGGACTACTAAAGGCCCTACAACTCACCACTGTGTCTGGACTACTAAAGGCCCTACAACTCATCACTGTGTCAGGACTACTAAAGGCCCTACAACTCATAGAGCCAATGTTTGTCTGTGGGAGAACCTAACGGAGGCAGGTAACTTCAAGTTTTATGCTCACAACACTGCTCAGCTTCAAGATATTTATTACTAATTAATTTACATTTACATTTAAGTCATTTAGCAGACGCTCTTATCCAGAGCGACTTACAAGTACATACATACATTCATATTTTATTTTTATTATTATTTATTTTTTGTACTGGCCCCCCGTGGGAAACGAACCCACAACCCTGGCGTTGCAAGCGCCATGCTCTACCAGCTGAGCCACACGGGGCCCTCATTAATCATTAAGGTCCCTTTAGGTGTTTTGGAGCGTTTCAAAGGTGCAGTCCCCACTCTGTCAGTCCAGGATTCAAATCATAACTAATTTAGCAAATCTCCAGGCCAACATGTTGTAGCCTACTCAGTCCTGAGCAGTGGTGGAAAAAGTAACCAACTGTCATACTTGAGTAAAACTAAAGATATCTTTAATAGAAAATGACACCCAGTAAAATTCTACTTGAGTAAAAGTCTAAAAATATTTGGTTTAAAATATACTTAAGTATCAAAAGTAAATGTAATTGCTAAAATATACTTAAGTATCAAAAGTAAACATATAAATCATTTTAAATTCCTTAGCAAACCAGAAAGCACAATTTTTTAAATATATATTTTTTAAATGTATGGATAGTCAGGGGTACACCAACACTCAGACGTCATTTACAAACTAAGCATGTGTGTTTAGTGAGTCCACTAGATCAGAGGCAGTAGGGATGACCAGGGATGTTCTCTGTTTAGTGAGTCCACTAGATCAGAGACAGTAGGGATGACCAGGGATGTTCTCTGTTTAGTTAGTCCACTAGATCAGAGGCAGTAGGGATGACCAGGGATGTTCTCTGTTTAGTGAGTCCACTAGATCAGAGGCTGTAGAGATGACCAGGGATGTTCTCTGTTTAGTGAGTCCACTAGATCAGAGGCTGTAGGGATGACCAGGGATGTTCTCTGTTTAGTGAGTCCACTAGATCAGAGGCAGTAGGGATGACCAGGGATGTTCGATTGATAAGTGCATGAATTGCACCATTTTCCTGTCCTACTCTAAGCATTCAAAATGTAACGAGTACTTTGGGGGTCAAGGAAAATGTATGGAGTCAAAACATGGCACCACTGGTCTTGACACGCAACACATTCCCATTCATCAAACCACACAACACATTCCCATTCATCAAACCACACAAAACATTCTTGCACAAAAAGCTTATCTTGACCCTTGTCAATATCAGATTCCTCCCCACCAAACTAACTGAAAGGATCCATTTTCCCCAATAACCAACATGGTTATCTTAGTATACAGTCCAGACAGACAGACAGACAGACAGACAGACAGACAGACAGACAGACAGACAGACAGACAGACAGACAGACAGAGACACGAGACAGAGACTGTAAGAGACACACAGTGAGAGACAAAAAAAGAGAGGAAAATGGAGAGAAGAGGGAGAGAGAAAGAGATGGAGGGAAAGAAAGGGAGAGACAGATGCTGAGACTGTAGATAGACAGACTGACATCATAGTATTCAGACCTCCAACACATCTCTGCTACAGCTGAGTAGGACACAGCTCTGCACATTTTACACTGATAAACACACAAACACTGACACAAATGTCCTTTACCATAGCTTATGAATAACCAACCAAATGTGCTAGACTGCCTGGACATTCAGCGATATGAGGAAACCGTATTCCCTCCATAATCCACAACACAAGTTCTTCTTGGTCCTCATACTCTCTTTTGGTCTTACTTCCTCTATCTCAGTCTTACTTTCTCTTTATCTCTCTATCTATCTCGATCTCTCAGTCGCGCTCTCTTTATCTCGGTCTCTATCTATCTCTCCCTCTCTCGCTCGCTCTCTCTCTCTCTCTCACCCTCCCGGTCTCTCTTTCTCTCTTACATGAAACAATTCATTTTAATGAAATAACAAGGTAATTTAATTCAGATAAGGGGACATTCTTTTTCAATCTTAATAATATGCACACAGAACAAAACATTTCCCTTAAGAGACCTATGCACACATTTTCTTTAGGACCTAGGGGATTTTGTATGCCAGAAAACCCAACTCAACATTGCAAAATACAACATGACCTACAGTACATTTGTGGTGTTATAAAGGAGAGAATCAGGTGAGCCGCTAAGATCCCTATTCAATCTACGTCTGTGTATTAGCCAATGACCTGAATTCAAAGTTTAGCAAAATGGGCAAAGCGCGTTTTTTTATTTAAGAGGTTTTCTAGGCCTTAGGAGAAAGGCTAAGGGTATCTCCAAAATGGCACCATACTCCCAATGTAGTGTACCACTTTAGACCAGAGGCTCTGGTCAAAGGTAGTGCACTTGATAGGAAATAGGGTGGCATTTGGGATGCAAACTAAGACGATGGAGCAATAGAACAATCCAATACACCTCCAGACTCTTTGTGAAACCCAGAAAGAGGTACTGAGATAATATTGGCAGCCAGTTCAATACTTCATATGAAAGCAAGAGATTGTATGTGCATATGTGTGTGTTTGTGCATGTTCGTGTGTATGTGCATGTGTGTAGGTGCATATGTGGGTATATGTGCATGTGTGTGTGTGTGTATGTGCATGTGTGTGTGTGCGTGTATGTGCATATGTGTGTGTGCATATGTGTGTGCATGTATACGCACGTGCGTGTGCTCATCTGTGCATGAGCCTGTGCATGTGCCCGCGTGTGTGTGTGTGTCTCTCTCACCTGGTACAGTGTAGTTGCTGGGGGAGGAGGTAATGTACCCTATCACAGGCACACCGTTGCGTAGCCAGTGGATCCTGATAGGATTCGGGGGACCCACCGCTTCACACGACAGGTTAAAGGGGCTGTTACGAGTTACGTTCTTGTCATCAGGCTGTCTGGTGAACGTTGGTAGACCTAAAAACACACACAGACAAACAGAGTACATGTTTGAGATCGACTACATTGCAGTCAGGCTGTGCAGAATCACCTTAGATTGCAAATAAATACTTATTATGATCAAGATCAGTGATTCTATGCCTCGTCTTGCTCAAACTGGTCACCTAAAAGACACAGTATATAAGAACCAGTCATGGAAACCCTTGTCATCCATTTGAAGCACTTGTATGATGTTGGGACTCACCTTCGACCTGGATGCTGATAGGCTGGGACTCTATCTCTATGTCACTGACTCTCAGTCTACAGCGGTAGTCCCCAGAGTCAGCTCTCTGCACATGGGTTATGCTGAAACACACAAGTAGTGGAGAAATGTAGCAATCCAGACATTTTAGAACCACCTGATTTATAATACTGATTGCACTCTCTGTGTCACATTGTGTTTGTGTTTCTATGCTCTGACGAAGGTCGACTGTGACTGAAAGCTTGGCAGTTTAATTACAAAAAATTGCAAGGATCTAAGTATCCAAATGCTCTTTTCTTCACATGCTGTGTCTGCCATGAATGTCCCCTGCTCACACCCAAGTCCTCCCATCACAGTTACCTGACGGTGGACAGCAGGGTCATGACCCCGTGTGTGACGGTCTGTAGTTCATTGATGACCACCTGCAGGTTTTCAGCCAGCTCCATGTTGTTCTTCCACCACAGCACGGTGAGGTCCAGGTTGGCGTCAGGGACGTCGATGGAGCAGTTGAACTTTGCCTCGTGGCCCTCGGATAGGTGCACCGACCCCACCGTAGGCTTGAACCTGGATGGAATCAAATAGAGTAGAATTGAGTTGAATGAAATGGAAGTTGAGTTGAGTTAAATGTTGTTGAATTTTACGGTTGCAAAGGAAACATTCATCAGTAAGATGTGATTTAAACCTCAGAGGATAGCTCACGCATTGATTAATACAAAGACTTATTCCCAAAGGGGTTCAGAATGGTAAAACAAATAACATCTACCTAATGATAATAAAAAAGACAACAAGACAAACAAGTGATTGATAGATAGTAACCTCAGCTTCATGATGTCGTCCTGGCTAAGGTGGACCCTCGGGGCATGGGCTGGTACGATGAGGGTCTCGGGGGGTACAGTGGGCTGGGAGGACCGACCCTGACGCCCTGGCCTGTGGGGGGAGACCCCGCCACGGCCACGTCCTCCAGAGACACGGTAAACATAGGGACTCCCATGATGCTCACCTGTATGTGAGCAGGAAGGGACGGTCATTTCCAAAGCCTGTTACAATATTATAGACCATCTCTGTCATTTCTCCTACCTTAGATTAATAGTCAATAACTTTATATACTGTATTTCTCACAATAACAAAAAAACACAAAATAACGTCACAAGGGGATTGGAGAATAACCTGCAATTGAAACTAACATTTCAGTTCCCTACATTTAGTATTGTGCCCTCAGAGTAAGAACTACTCAAATGATTCAAGCTACCACGATTAGCCTAACTCAAATGGAAACAAACTGTATTGAGACTGTATAGGAGGGGGTGGAACAGCTAATTTGATATTCAATACCACTCTGCATTTGTTTCTCCCTCTCCCTGTGCTAAGGGAGGAACCATAAGCAGAGGAGTCTCCCAAATATCTGGGGTATTTCAGTCATTTTCCTGGTCCTCCCTTGGATATCTCAGCAAAGTAATATTCATATAGCCTGATCCCAGATCTGTTTGTACAGTCTTGCCTCGACAGCAAAAAACAGATATGGGACGAAGCAAATGTGTGTATGGCAATATCCTTATAAAATCTCAAGACAGGCTACTGCCACTTAGCCTGGTCCCAGATCTGTTTTTGCTGTCTTGCAAACACCCGATGGTCATAGTTTAACAACCAGCACAGATAAAGGACCAGGCTAGCCCTTACAACAACAAAAAAACACATGAAAAAAAGGACTTGGGGAAAAAAACACCTTTTGTTTTCAGACGTGTGAACACGTATGAACAAATCACGTGAAATGTGTTAAAAATATATATATGTTTATTAGTTGAGATTTTCACACAGACACGTGTGAAGTTTCACATGTACTTTTCCTGGTGAATTAGTTTTTTGCTCATTTTTTTTTTTTTTACATGTTACTTTCACCACTTACAGCTACATCTGGTTTCCCATCCAGGGACCAACCAGGACCAACCCTGCTTAGCTTCTGAGGCAAACCAGCAGTAGCTATGTTGCTAGAATGAATGTGCCAAAACATGGAACTGGGAAAAAAGGCAGCAGGGTAACATAAGGGTAACATAACCAAAGCAGCAGGGTAACGTAACTAAAGCTAGGGAAAATTTTAGGAAAGAGGGAGGTGTTTTATTTAATTGCATTATCATTAAAGAAAAATCCCTGAAAACAATTTTTTTGTGTCCATTTACAATTCATTTGTTATCCCATTTTGAAATTATTTCCATGCAATATTTTGTTTTGCTATCCATACTTTTGGGTTTATGTTTTGCTTTCAAGATCATTCGACTTTAGAAGTTTTACTTGGTATTATTGGCACAAAAGTAACTCCCTCACTGAAGGATTTCTCCATTTAATATCACTATTACTCTATTAAAGGTGTTTAAAGCGGCAATCCTTAATTGAAACATGAACAAAGTGTTCTCCCCACCACAGTTTCAGTAAACAGCTGAGGGATGGGGCTGGAGAAATGTAACCACTCTCAACCACTCCACGCTATGGATGCAAGGACTGACCATCCATAATATCAAAATGATGGTTTTAAACATGCTTTTAGGCTATACAGTGACAGTTTACATTTACTTTATTTACAAACATTGGAGTAAAACAAGCTTATATTTTGGCTTCTGATGGGATACACTCATGAGGCATTTACATTATACATTATATTCTGTAAAAAATCTATGGGTACATATCATTCATTTACAAGTCCAAAATGGAATGTTACAACTGAGGATTGCCCCTTTTTAACAGGAAGTGACCTTCATACAGCAGAACTATGTCGCCATTTGAATGTCATCCATTAGCCTGTCCCCCCCAAAAATTATTCTGTCCACTGTTCTGTGAATGTCACACAAAATTGTTCCCTTGTCCCGCATTTGGGATTTTTAGATGTGGTCACCCTAATTCAGTGGTGTAAAGTACTTAGGTAAAAAATACTTTAATATATTACTTAAGTCATTTTTTGGAGTATATGTACATTACTTTACTATTTATATTTTTGACCACTTTTACTTCTCTACATTCCTATATAAAATAATTTACTTTTTACTCCATACATTTTCCATGACAACCAAAAGTACTTGTTACATTTTGAATGCTTAGCAGGACAAGAAAATGGTCAAATTCACAGACTTATCAAGAGAACATCCCTGTTCATCCCTACTGCCTCTGATCTAGCGGACTCACTAAACACACATGCTTTGTTTGTAAATGATGTCGGAGTGTTGGAGTGTTCCCCTGGCTATCTGTAAATGATGTCTGAGTGTTGGAGTGTTCCCCTGGCTATCTGTAAATGATGTCTGAGTTTTGGAGTGTTCCCCTGGCTATCTGTAAATGATTTCTGAGTGTTGGAGTGTTCCCCTGGCTATCTGTAAATGATTTCTGAGTGTTGGAGTGTTCCCCTGGCTATCTGTAAATGATTTCTGAGTGTTGGAGTGTTCCCCTGGCTATCTGTAAATGATTTCTGAGTGTTGGAGTGTTCCCCTGGCTAAAAAACAAGAAAATGGTGCTGTCTGTTTTACTTTACATAAGGAATTAGAAATGATGTATACTTTTACTTTTGATACTGAAGTATATTTAAAACCAAATACTTTTATACTTTTACTCAAGTAGTATTTTACTTGAGTCATTTTCTATTAAGGTATCTTTACTTTTACTCAAGTATGACAATTGGTTACTTTTTCCACCACTGTCCTAATTCCACCGGTGGAAACATCTTTTCACATGTGAGGAGAATAACATTATTTCAACCCCAGATTTTGAAACTGCTAATGAAACTGCTAATGAACTTGCAATTCTACATGTGAACAGATTTTCACATGTGAAATTGCAATTTCCTCACATGTGAAAAGTGGTTTTAACATATGAACTCTAAATGTATACATTTGAAAATATGGTTCTCTAAATGTATACATGTGAAAATATGGTTTCAATAGTGTAAGGGAACTGACACCAGCTTTCACTGGGACCAAGAGGAAGGGGGGAATACCAGTAGGTCAGAGTTAAAATAATCTGTTATCAGAGGAAGCAAACGGTTCTGCCTCCCTGGAAGCAATGATCCACTTTGTTAGTAATGGCAGAGTCTAAAGGCCAACCTGTTCTCTCACTTCTCCCCTTCACACACGGTGTCGTAGGCTACATACCCTACACATACCTAGAGAAGCGGGTGAAAATCGATACAGTAGAGCATCGCAATATTATTTGTGTAGTTTTTACATCGATACTGTGACTCCAAGAATCGATTTGTAAAAAAAAAAAAAAAAATATATATATATATATATATATATATATATATATATATATTTTTTTTTTTTTTGCTAGGTGGTTAACGTTAGCAAGCGCTAGTTGACTGTACCTGCACCAAAACCCTCGTATACAGACAGTATTTATCATCCTATAACTCAGGGGTACTCAACTCTTACCCTACGAGGTCTGGAGCCTGCTGGTTTTAAACATGAGAGGTGGAGAATAAAAGAGGGATTAATCTATTCAGCACTGAACGTTTGTCCTTACTATAGGTCCCTAAAAGAGTCACGCAGACTTCACTGATCAGCGAAACCCTTAACAATACATCAAAACACTACACTGCAGTGAAACAAAAACGCCACATTGGAATGTAGGGCTGCCCTACAGCTTTGTGCATTCCAAGTAACTGGTCAGACCTAGAATCCTTCAGAAGTTGCATTGGATGCTACATGGAGGTCATATAAATTCCAGGCAGTTTTTAATCAGTACCACCTGGATTTGGCCTTATAAAAGCCGACAAGCATATACTGTAGGCTGGGATTAAAGCTACACTCTGTACGATAATGTAATACCATAAGAGAGTGTTCAGGGGCCCCTACAAAAACATAAACAAATGGATCCCATGAGATTTCCACATGCAAATAGCATTGGATTTCTATACCCCTATTTGAAGTGTTCAAGGTATTTGATGAGAACAACTTTACTTTTGTCCAATGAAAATGAAAACATAAACAATTGAGTACTGGGGGCTTATCTTTAAGGTAATAAACAAGTACTTTTAAAATGTGCCAAATTTATAGACCCTTTGTAACCCCCACTAAGGATACATGTATGTTTCAACATTTTTACCAAATAAATACATGCTCACAAGAAATCACTCTATGGAATTAATTTACAATCGAACAAATATTAAACTCAAGTTTCAAAATGAACAACAATGAAACATCGACAATGAATTGCTTGAAAAACAGCCGTTGATTTTCATCAAAGACATAATTAACTTTTGACAGAAAGAGTTGTTCAAAGTCCTCCAACCAGCAAAATTGTTACATTGCAACTTACCACTGGCCAGATTCCCCCAAATTATGCCAACACTGGTAGAAAGTAAAATAGTCCATAGATGTATCGTAGTTGACTTTTTCGCCATAGTAAATAATGTGCAGTGCGCAGACAATAGGACTTTATCCGCTACCACCTCCTCTCCAATAAAAATGAAACTGTTTTCTAGAAGTCGTACGATCTGACACGTTACCATAAATAGTTATCATTCTCATTTCTCAACATCATTGAATAACACAGACATTTATTTTGCTCTAGAATCCAAGCTGTTTCGTCCATATAAACGCTTCACTAGTGTTCTGCCAGCAGCACAAACGATGACGCCATAAAGTATGGTAAATCAAAACCTTCAAAATCAAAGCCCGGATTATAAAAAAGCTAAGCAATGTGGAAAACTCATTCAAAAGATATTGAATTTTAATCAATGGCCACTTTTATTATGCCACAAAGAAATGTATGAAAACAAATAAAAAAAATATATTTTTTAACCAATAATGAAAAAATGCGATGTAATGTTGAGAATTTGTCTGTACAGAGAAAACGTTTCTACCTGACTCAGCTAAAGTGGGATGGAAAATATTCAGTAGGGTCTCTACTAACCAAATATGTGTAGTTTTGGAGGGGGACTGTGTTATAGACATATGCATTTATGCATAAATGAATGTACTGTTGCTGTGTTGAATGTCAGTTGGAATGAAAGAACACCATAACTAGCACGTTTCAAGGTAAGACCCAGATGCAGACAACGTCGAATTAACAACCATTTATTCATCCGAAAGGGGCAGGCAAAAGACAGGTCAAGGACAGGCAGGGGTTAATAATCCAGATAGGTGGGGCAAAGGTACCGGACGGCAGGGAGGCTCAGGGTCAGCAGAGGTCAGTAATCCAGGTACGAGTGGAAAAGGTACAGGACGGCAGGCAGGCTCAGGGTCAGCAGAGGTCAGTAATCCAGGTACGAGTGGAAAAGGTACAGGACGGCAGGCAGGTACAGATCAAGGTGTGACAATAACACTTTTTGTTGCTTACCCTGTTTGCTTCCTGTGTGGAATACAACTACATTCCATGGTAGACTTCCATGCACTCATGCCTTGCCCTAATGGAGGTGCCAAATATCGATTATTGATATTTTTGAGGCAGTATCCAAGGAAAATCATGGTGCTATATGTTTATATCACCCCAATTATGCACAGCCTTACAAAGTTTTCTTAAACCCACCTTGGTCGCAATTAATCCAAAGGTTTGCTTCTTGGATTTGGGTTTAGGACTGATTCATGGATCATATAGCCCATCTCTCCAAATTGTCAAGTGATTTTTACTTGGCCTTTGTCTTATTAGAAGTCCAGTCATACATTATTACAGTATTTATTCTCTAAAGCAGTCTTATTAGAGGGCTCTAAAGCAGTCTTATTAGAGGGCTCTAAAGCAGTCTTATTCGAGGGCTCTAAAGGAGTCTTATCAGAGGGCAATGTGTATACTTTGTCACAATGGAATATGAGGGTATGTTTTATCTGAGTTATCAGAGAGAAAACGACTACGTAATGCATTTAAAACTCTACAGAAAATGCCTTTGCAAGCATTATTATACTGTGTACTAATAGCCTGTTTAATATTCATTACATTTAACTTGTAAATAAATTAGATTTTCGTTTTAATAACAAAGTTTGCTTCTTGTGTTTCTTTTGTTGTTGTTGAGCGCGTATTCATTTCAGGACTGTGACAAGTACCACATCCTTTAAAGCTGTGGTGCTGGATATGCATGAGTCCCCCTCCAAAACTACACATATTTACTGTTAAAGTGTATTGCATTGGGGACTATGGAGAGGGAGGAGTGAAAAGCCATCAGCAGGCCATGCTACAAAGTACCCTTCTAAAAAGAAACCAAAAGAGATCCTGCTGAGTATTTTCCATCCGACTTTAGCTGAGACAGGCAGAAAAGTTTTCTATCTACAAGCCAAAATGTTTCCCATGTATAGTCTATTACAATGTATTGCATAGGGTGCTAGGTATGTACAGAGTATGTACGACATGGTCCCCATGCTAAACTTCACGTGTTTAAATAATACAATATTTAAAATAAATATGTCAAATTATCCATTTTTGTAAGGTGGTTGTAGTACTTTGAAAAACGGTTGTACAGCATTAGAGTGCAAAAAAAAAAAAATAGACATTCCCAGATTTGAGCATTTCTTTGAAGGGAGACTCTTATTTAAAAAAAGAAAATCTGAGTTTTTGCACTGCCAGCATAATATCCTGCTGCTAAGAGAACAATAATAAACTCCACGATCGGAAATAAAATGTCTCTGACTACATTGTTGTACTATTCTGCCAGCAGCACAAATTACAACGTCATGTTGTATGGTAATGACGAAACCTTCAAAATATATGTTTCAAAACATTTCAATGTCGATAACTCATTCAAAATATTGTAAATTGTAATCAATGGCCATTGCTATGGTGCTTATAAGCAAATGCAAGAAGGAATTCATTAAATAAATCAGAAATATGTTTTTAAAAACATTTATTAAGACCACTATTGGAAAATACAATGTTCAGACTTTTACTGTATATTCACAATATTGGTCTGTAGAAAAAAAACTATTCTTTGTACTGATGTAAAAGTGGGGTTGTGAGTACTCAGTAGGGTCTGTAGAATCTATTTACAGTACTAGTCAAAAGTTTGGACACACCTATTCATTAAATGTTTTTTTTTTTTTTTTTTTTTACTATTTTCTACACTGTAGATTAATAGGGTGAGGACATCAAAACTATGAAATAACACATATAGAAAAAAGTGTTAAACAAAACAAAATATATTTTATATTTGAGATTCTTCAAAGTAGCCAGTAGCCTTGATGACAGCTTTGCACACTTTTGGAATTCTCTCAACCAGCTTCATGAGGTACTTTGGAATGCATTAACAGGTGTGCCTTGTTAAAAGTTAATCTGTGGAATTTCTTTCCTTCTTAATGTGTTTGAGCCAATCAGTTGTGTTGTGACAATGTAGGTGTGGTATACAGAAGATAGCCCTATTTGGTGAAATACCAAGTCAATGCGTACTCCCGAGTGGCGCAGTAGTCTAAAGCACTGCATCTGAGTGCTAGAGGTGCTACAGACCCTGGTTCAAGTCCCGGCTGTAGGGTGGTGCACAATTGGCCTACCGTTGTTAGGGTTTGGCAGGGGTAGGCCATCATTGTAAATAAGAATTTGTTCTTAACTGACTTGCCTAGTTAAATGAATAAAGATTTTATGGCAAGAACAGCTCAAATAAGCAAAAAGAAACGGCAGTCCATCACTACTTTAAGACATGAAGGTCAGTCAATCTGGAAAATTTCAATAACTTTTAATGTTTCCTCAAGTGCAGTCGCAAAAACCATCAAGCTCTATGATGAAACTGGTTCTCATGAGAACCACCACTGGAAAGGAAGACCCAGAGTTATCTCTGATGCATAGGATGAGATCATTAGAGGTAACTGCATTGCAGATTGCAGCCCAAATAAATGCTTCACAGAATTCAAGTAGCAGACACATCTCAACATCAACTGTTCAGAGGAGACTGCGCGAATCAAGCCTTATGGTCGAATTGCTGCAAGAAACCACTACTAAAGGACACTAATAATAAAAAGAAACTTGCTTGGGCCAAGAAACACAAGCAATGGACATCAGACCGGTGGAATTCTGTCCTTTGGTCTGAAGAGTCCAAGTTTGAGATTTTTGGTTCCAACCACAGTGTCTTTGTGAGACGCAGAGTAGGTGAACGGATGATCTCCGCATGTGTGTTTCCTACCGTGAAGCATGGAGGAGGAGGTGTAATGGTGTGGGGGTACTTTGCAGGTGACACTGTCAGTGGTTTATTTTGAATTCAAGGCACACTTAAACAGCATGGCTAATACATCATTCTGCAGCAATACGCCATCCCATCTGGTTTGCGCTTAGTGGGACTATCATTTGTTTTCAACAGGACAATGGCCCAAAACACATCTCCAGACTGTGTAAGGGCTATTTGACCAAGGAGAGTGATGGTGTGCTGCATCAGATGACCTGGCCTCCACAATCACCTGACCTCAACCCAATTGATACGGTTTGGGATGAGTTGGACTGCAGAGTGAAGGAAAAACAGCCAACAAGTGCTCAGCAAATATGGGAACTCCTTCAAGAAAGTTGGAAAAGCATTCCAGGTGAAGCTGGTTGAGAAAATGTCAAGAGTGTGCAAAGCTGTCATCAAGGCAAAGGGTGGCTACTTTGAAGAATTTCAAATATAAAATATATTTTGATTTGTTTAACACTTTTTTGGTTACTACATGATTCCATATGTGTTATTTCATAGTCTTTCATGTCTTCACTATTATTCTACAATGTAGAAAATGGTAAAAAAATATATATATAATTATAATAAAAAAAAGAAAAACCCTTGATTGAGTAGGTGTGTCCAAACTTTTGACTGGTACTGTATGGTGTTATTCCATAGTGGACTAAATGAGAAAAAAGAAGGAACCCACACACTGCTCTTGATAGCATCACTGCTCCTTAATACGCTTGATGTATAAGACCTCTGACGAAGGCCGTGAGGAGTGATAATATCAAGAGCAATGTGTGGGTTCCTTCTTTTTTCTCATTTTATTCAACTGTTACCATGCACCTGCAAAGAAGATAGCTCAGATGTGCGAGCGCCTTTTGAATGGTGGACTAAATAAAATGGAGTGTTGCTGGCCTTTTATTCCACCCATTCCATTGGCCATAATGCAAATCACTATATATGAATTACATATTGGCTTATAGAGAAAAAAAATGGTATTTGTGCCAACGTAAAAGTGCCGTTGGGAGTAGTCAGTAGTGTCTGTAGAATCTACCGCACTTTAATGCTCTACGTTACTGCCTAAGTTGTTGGGAAAGTGGTCAAATGTTCAGTTGAGTGGGTTCTACAATTCTGCCAGGTTGCATGAAATTTGGCAAATCGTTAATGGCCGTTATAGCCCTAAGTAGAGTGGCCATCTTGGAAAGCAAAAACTATTCCTTCACATTCTCTCTTTAAACTAGTGTAGAGGCCATGTCTGAAATCTGTCTTGCCTTCTACTTACTAAAACTACATAAAGTGTACTAATTGTACTACATAATATTTAGAAAATACTGTATAGGAAAATAAGTTCTAGGACCGGTGCTGGGTGCTGCATCAGCATTTTGAGGTCTTAGCACAAGCCCAGCAATCTAAATCTTTTAAGGGGGGGGGGGGGGGTCAGAAGGTTGCTTTATCCTATCCTAGGTATTCCCACCTCTTTAAGGAATACCTAGGATAGGATAAAGCAACCTTCTGACCCCCCCCCCCCCCCCCCCCCTTAAAAGATTTAGATGCACTATTGTAAAGTGGCTGTTCCACTGGATGTCATAAGGTGAATGCACCAATTTGTAAGTCGCTCTGGATAAGAGCGTCTGCTAAATGACTTAAATGTAAATGTAAATGCAACCAACAATGTTCTGTTTAGTCTTTACTGCAGTGGGCTAAATCAGGGTCAAACAGAGTGTTTCTTGGTAGTCTTAACTAAATCTACTTTGAAACAAAATGATGCACCTCACACACATGGGCTTAAAAAAAGAAGACACCTGTACCATGTCAGATATAGAGTTGAAATGTTTTCCGTTTTGAGTTTGCTTCCCAATATTACACTTTATATACATCACAAGATCACTTTTAAGTAATGCTGATTTATTATGAAATTATGAAAAATATGAATAACATTCTACCCAAGAGGCAACTAGAGTGCGATTTGGTCATTTGACTGCAGGAAAGGGCTACAGACTTTAATGTTCTGAGTGATATGAGGAAACAAAGGTTAAATAACAAGAGAGAGGAAGATCAGCAGTATTCTCACAGCAGGCTGCATTCCATGTGGTTGAAACTAGAGTTAAAGTTGTCACGCCAGCAGGGTTTCTAGAGCTTGTGATGAGAATGATTAAAGCCACACACCTTAATTTGTCAATAACCTTGAAGACTGGGCTACCAACAAAAATGTTAACAATGGAACAAATGCATCCCATTACATTTTCACATGCAAATAGCACTTGATTTACGTTTAGAAACATATACATATATTGCCAAATTCTCTAAAACGATGTTAGAGGTAGCTTAGGGTAGAGAAATGAACATTGAATTCTCCAGAAACAGCTCTGGTGAACCTTCTCGCAGTCAGCATGCCAGTGGCAAGCTCCCTCAAAACTTGAGACATCTGTGGCATTGTGTTGTGTGACAAAACTGCACATTTTAAAGTGGCCTTTTACTGTCCCCAGCACAAGGTGCACCTGTGTAATGATCATGCTGTTTAATCAGCATCTTGATATGCCACACCTGTCAAGTGGATGGATTATCTTGGCAAAGGAAAAATGCTCACAAATAGAGATGTAAACAAATTTGGTAAAAATATTGAGATAAATAAGCTTTTTGTGCATATGAAACATTTCTGGGATTTGCTATGGCAGCTCATAAAACATGGGACCAACACGTTGCATGGGTTTGCACAACCGAGTAATTTCTGCACAAACTGTCAGAAACCATCTCAGGGAAGCTCATCTGGATGCTCATCGTCCTCACCAGGGTCTTGACCTGACTGCAATTCGGTGTCGTAACCGACTTCAGTGGGCAAATGCTCATCTTCGATGGCCACTGGCTCTATGGTGCTCTTCATGGATGAATTTTGGTTTCAACTGTACCGGGTAAATGGCAGACAGTGTGTGGGATGTCGTGTGGGAGAGCGTTTTGCTGATGTCAACGTTGTGAACAGAGTGCCCCATGATGGCGATGAGGTTATGGTATGGGCAGGCATAAGCTACGGACAACGAACACAATTGCATTTTATCGATGGGAATTTTAATGCACAAAGATACCGTGACGAGATCCTGAGGCCCATTGTCGCGCAATTCATCCGCCGCCATCATCTCATGTTTCAGCATGATAATGCACAGCCCCTTGTTGCAAGGATCTGTAGAAGCTGACACAATTTGTGGAAGCTGAAAATGTCCCAGTTCTTCCATGGCCTACATTCTCACCAGACATGTCACCCATTGAGCATGTTTGGGATGCTCTAGATTGACGTGTATTACAGCGTGTTTCAGTTCCTGCCAATATCCAGCAACTTCACACAGCCATTGAAGGGGAGTGGGACAACATTCCACAGGGCACAATCAACAGCCTGGTCAACTCTATGCGAAGGAGATGTGTCGCGATGCATGAGGCAAATTGTGGTCACAGCAGAAACTGACTGGTTTTCTGATCCACGCCTCTACTTTTTTTTAAATGTATCTGCAACCAACAGATGCATATCTGTATTCCCAGTCATGTGAAATCTAGATTAGATCCCAATGAATTTATTTCAATTGATTGATTTCCTTACATGAACTGGAAGTGCATGTTGTGTTTATGTGTTTGTTCAGTATATATACTGTACATCTGTAGTTCTTTCAACATGATGGCAAAATCAACACTGATTGGTTTGTGGCTACTCCTGGAAGTTTGCAGTTGTGTCTAAAAAAACTAAATTTTTCTCAAAACGGACCAGTAATAACAAGCAGGCCGTACAACACAGTCCTTCTGAAGAAATCAACATATTTTGTTAGTATAGATACCATACATTAAGTTATTCAAACCATTTTGAAATGTGGATCCGGGACCCAATGTCACACATCGGCCCCATTATTTATAGAAAGACCCTATTGCATTGATGGCAATGGAAGGGGCAGAGTTAAAAGTCCTGTTGGGTATTTTGACCTCAGTCCCCTATGAAATGACACCATATATCGATTCTACAGACCCTACTAGTACTCCCAATCCAACTTTTACATTGGCACAAAGAATAGTTTTTCACTATAAGCCAATATGTCATTCATATACAGTGTTGCTTTGAGGACAATGGAGGGGGTGGAGTAAGGAGTTATCAGCCCTTTATTAAACCAGTTGCCCAGCAAAAGAGACCAATTTAAGTTTTCCAGACTCTTGAGTAATTCCAATAACATATATAAGTGTATTTCTTTAAATATAGCCTAAACAGAACATTGATATTCCAAAAATGTAGCATGTCTTTGCAGGGGGACTCTTACTTTCAAAAAATATATATAAATCCGGGATCGTCCTTCCAGCATAATATCCTGCTGCTAGGAGAACTGTAATGATTCTCTGGAAGGGGTAAACTTTTCTGGTGATGTCACTAGAGGTTTTTGAGGGATCCCACTTTTGGGCGGTTACTCTTCATTCCCTTCAATGATTACCCATATTGATCTCATTATTACATTTTGATCAGCATATATTTGCAGCAGCTGATAGCCCACTGTGCCTTGAGTAGATACATTAGACTACTGTGCACTGTTCTACCAATAATGCAATGATAAAACAATAAAATGTATGCCTAAAACAGGTTTCAGTTTCAAGTTTTATTAGTCATATGTATGATATACACTGTCCAACGAAATGTATACTGGCAAGTTCCTTCTCGACAATGCAACAACAATAAGAAATAATACAATATAAGAATATAATAGACATTTTAGCACAAGTATGATACAGGAAGGCACAATTTATAGTACAATATTTACACATGTATCAGAGAAGGGAGGATTGGGGGGTGTTTGAAATGTGTAGTATTAGCAATAGTAAATAAGAGTCTGGTAGCAGCAGTTGTGAAGTGTACATGGATGTACACTGAGTGTACAAAACATTAGGAACACCTTCCTAATATTGAGCTACACCCCTTTTTGCCCTCAGAACAGCCTCAATTCGTCTGGGCATGGTCTCTACAAGATCTCGAAAGTGTTCCACAAGGATGCTGGTCCATGTTGACTCCAATGCTTCCCACACTTGTGTCAAGTTGGCTGGATGTCCTTTGGGTGGTGGATCATTCTTGATACACACAGGAAACTGTTAAGCGTGAAAAACCCAGCAGCAGTTCTTGACACACTCAAACCAGTGAGCCTGGCATCTACTACCATACCCCGTTCAAAGGAACTTAAATATTTTGTCTTGCCCATTCACCCTCTGAATGGCACACATACTGTACACAATCCATGTCTCAATTGTCTCAAGGCTTAAAAATCCTTCTTTAACCTGTCTTCTCCCCTTCATCTACACTGATTGAAGTGGATTTAACAGGTGACGTCAATAAGGGATCATAGCTTTCACCTGGTCAGTCTATGTCATGGAAAGAGCAGGTGTTCATAATGTTTTGTACAGTCAGTGTATACATATGTGTGTGTGGATGTGTGAATGATCTAACCATTCACATTTTTGAATCCTCACAAAAGTAAACATTGTCTTCTGTCCATGGACAATAGGGGATTTGACTAAGATTAGAATAATAAAGGATAGGCTCGCATTTACAACACATTTTATAAAAACACACCGTTATCTGATATTAATGGGGACCCATTTTCATATGTGCGCCGCCTTTTGACTATTGAGCACAATACTGCTATTCAAGCAAAATAGACCAAGAAAGACCTTTCTTCATCAGTGGCGATTTCAGCATGTAAATCTTGGTGGGGCAAAAAAAAAGAAAGTGGGGTGTATGCCAGCAAAGTCACTACAACACAACACTAAACAATACATTAATTGAACTATAACGGTGACAAACGGTGCCCACAAACTGTTAGGGTCTACATAAAGCTGTCCCAACAGCAGTTCCAACATATTACCACTGCAACATACGGGATCAGCGGAGCCTTGTCTGGCAGCGAAACAGTTCATTTACTGCCTTTAAAAAAAAATTGCTGATATGGCTGACTTGTTTAAACAAATGTGGTTTCTAATGACAATTGAGGTGTACAAACTATGACGTAAGGGGACAACAAGCTGATAAGAGGCAATCCGTCATTTCGATTAAGACATTAATGAGTGAGCTAGGACGGACATAGTCAATACAACTATTTGTTTAGCACTTTTGAAATGTACAGCGACAGAATTCAAAACATGGGCCGTTGTTACAGTGTTCTCCCTGTACACCAAGTCAGAACCATAGGATAAGTAAAGGGGGCATTGAAGCAGACAATGAAAGCTCTTATAATATTTGATGATTACATTTCTCTAAAACAGGTTATAGGCTACATGTGCACCACCAGGTCAGAACAGTAAAGAAAATAAAGAGCAGTAAATAGACCAAATTATTATGGTGAGACGCATGGGCTACTAACATCTTACTACACAACATACACTTAGTATTACTTTCTTAGCTACGGTATACATATCTCCCTGGCATATTACATAATTTAAGCAGCAGCATACAATACATTTTTAGACACCTTGTTGTGCTGTGCTCACTTGAACAGGAAGGTGACGCAGCGGTTCTTCATGGGGAAATTTTTTCATCAAAGTCTGGTATTCTTTGAATTTATGGCGCTTTCAAAACAACTGGGAACTGAAAAAAACAAGGTCGAATCATGATGTCATTGATCTTCAGGTCATAGCTCTAGAAAGAGGCCGAATGTACAATTCCAAGTTGGATGACCGTTCGAAACGTATTTTTCCAGTCAGAGCTCATTTATTCCCGACTTCCCAGTTGTCTTGAACTCACTGAAGTCAAGTTTTCGCTGTTCTGAATTATTTATTTTTTTGCAAAAAATGTGGGTCGCCATTGAGCCTTATGTGAAATGCAAGGCTGGTTTACACTTGGTCTAACCACTGTCTGTGGACACTAGTCTCATTCTAATGGTCTACAGACAGCCTCTGCTTGAAGATATTACATATGACTGTAAAATAAATAAATATGTATATATATATTTGAATAGTTATTCTGTTACAAAACAGGTACATAGTGTAGGATTGATTCACCAAGCAAGTCTGGGATGCCAACAGAAAATGTTGTTTTATTTAAATACAATTTGCTTGAATGACACATTTAGCCATATGAGAATTACATTGGAGTTCAAATGTTTACCGTCTCTTTGATTTACAGTAAATTGCAGACAATCCTGGATCTACTGTAAGACCCAGTTAAAGAAAAAAGTTAAAGAAAAGTCCCATCCGAACAACAACCCCCCCCCCAGTAAGACTGTAGTAACCAGTGAATTTCACTACAAAATACCATACTGTAAGGTCACTTGTTGCTACTGTTGATGATAATGAATAGAACAAAATAAAAAAGCTTAGTCTACTCTTCATCCTCTTTGATAAAATGTATTTCAGCTATAGGGTGCCATTTCAGATTGTCCCCAAATCTCCATCATCTTTCAGCTGTTGGCTCTGCAATGGCAGAGGGTCCATCCTTAGTGTTGTGCAAATCAGAGTCCCTTTGTTCTCAGAACTACTCTTCACCAAATTCTCAGAGCAATAGGCCTTCATCCTGTACATATTAGCTATATTCTCGCAGCAGCCCATGTTACTCAGTAACAGATAAACATCTTTCCTGAAAGCCTTAGTAAAGATGGCATAGAGGAAAGGGTTGGCACAGGAATTGATAGGAAAGAACAACACCAGGAGTATCTTGGAGTTGGTGACAGTGATGAGCGGAACCTTAAAGGCTGCAGATATAGCGAAGAACGAGATGGGTGCCATGCAGAGGAGGTCGGTGAAGATGAGGACAGCCATGCGCTTAGCGATCTTGGCGTCTGCACTGCGGCTGGGGAACTGGGGGTTCCGTACTGCCAGGTAGATGAGGACGTAGCAGACGCAGACCACCAGGAACGCCCCCACGTTGAAGAGGAGGAGCAGGAGGATGAAAGCCTGGGCCAGAGGAGTCTTTACGTCCATGGGAAGGCACATGCTCACCTGAAAAATATTTATTGTGTTATTTAATATACAGCAGTAATGAAAAAAAGTGTCCTAACCAATTTTCTCCTCTGGGAAAATAATGTAAAGAACACACAGAACGATGGACGGTCATTGCTTTCTTTTGCCGCGGTGTGTTATAGCAACAACGATGGACGGCCATCACTTGCTGTTGCTGCGGTGTGTTTTTTAACACAACAATGGATGGTCATTGCGTTCTGTCGCTGCAGTGTGTTATAGCAACCACCTGCTGGGTGCAGACTAGTGGTGGCTATTTGCGTGGATTCAACATGTAGAATCATTGAAAAATGGACAGAAAATGTCAGCCACTATTCTGTTTAGAAGCACTAGGAATACTCTGCCGTCCATTGTTCTGTTTTTTTTTATAGTACAGTGCATTATATACCCTGCTGTAGCTGCTGACCCCCACCAGGGGGAGCATGGCCATCCCCAGACAGATCAACCACCCTCCAGCCATGATGCCAGCAGCCTGCGCCAGGCCTAGCCTCTTCTCCAGCTGCAAGGCATGAGTTATCGTATGCCAGCGCTCCAGAGTGATAGTCGACAACGTGTAAACCGACAGCTCCCCACCGAACACAGACAGGAAGCCCGCCGCACTACAACCTGCTCCCGTCTGCCAATCGATGGCGTGCTCACTGTAGTGGCCTCGGGTGTGGAGGTCGACCGCAGCGATCATAAGGAGATAGACGCCGATGCAGAAGTCAGCGAAGGCCAGGTGACACATGAGGAAGCGTGGCACGGTGAGTTTACAGCGGCTGGTGAAGAAGATGAGGAGGACCGTCAGGTTGCCAATGATCGCCAGGATGTTGATGAACCAGATGGCGACTCTGAGAAAACTGAAACCTGGAGTTAACAAGGGAAAAACAGTCAAACTCAATCAAACTTCATTTATACAACACATTTCTCACAGAAAATACATGTAAAGGTGCGCAACAACATTAGATACCATTTTTACAATTATTATTAAGAAATAAAGATAGTAAAACAGAAAAATAACAGTGGACAAAGTAATCTCTGAATGTTTGTGCATCATGCCTTGGCCTTCTGTTCTTTCAGTAAAAGGCTGTCGCCAAAACATGTCCGTTTGTTTGACCTCTTGACTGCTTGAAATACATTAAAACGTCTAAGGACTATTACAGTGAATAAGGGTTTTCTTTTCCCAGTTTATGTCTTCTTAACCCTGCATCCAAATACTTTTGTCCGTTTGTTTGACCTTTTGACTGCTTGAAATAACATTAAAACGTCTAAAGACTATTACAGTGAATGAGGGTTTTCCTTTTCCAGTTTGTCTTTTTAACTCTGCATCCAAAGACTTTTGCTAAGGGACTAAGCTGAGTTGAGTGCAGCAATTCTTGATTCTACCTGCTATGTCTTCACACGGGTTAAAGGCGTCAGCCTCTGGTGTACACTGGAGTGTTGGTCTGGTCTGACAGTATAACCCTAGTTCTGGATACTGGAAATCCACACCTCCGTAGGACTCATCTTCGATATCTTCATTTGTTCCATGTATTTCCACCAGTAGGGATGTGTCGGATGACTCCACCATACCAGCTGGAAACCTGGTGGTACAGGAAGCGAGAGCTGTAAAGAGTAGGTCAATGGTCACTAAAGTTTTATGACTGTATAATTATATTGACATTTATTTTTCCCCCGAAAGACTAATGCTTTTAGCGTCGCGAGCCAGACAGATCTTGTGGACTTACATGAATTAGTCTGGTAATATGAGGCTACAATCCATTGGCTAGATAGAAAAACCTGTTTCCATAGTTCAAAGGTGGAGAGATGAAAGGTCATAACTGAAAGGTCATGATTGATCATGATGTGTCACTAGTATTGCAGGACTGGATGAAAAACAGCTCACTTTAGTTCAGACAAGTAGTGGCATTTCTAATCAGATAGTTTAAATGGGATCCCTGAAAAGTCATAATCAATAGATGATTAATTACTCAAATTAGGAATTAGGCAAATAAGGCACCTTCACTGAAGATGTCTCTTAGTCAAAACGGATGGATCTACAAACTTAGCAATTCCATGATGTAATGAATAATTATTTGGGGAACTCAGACTTTAGTTTTTCAAGGCCCAGTGCAGTCAAAAACGTGATTTACCATGTTTAATATATATTTCCACTCTATGAGGTTGGAATAATAATATGAAATTGTGAAAATTATGATAATGCCCTTTTAGTGTAAGAGTTGTTTTTTTGGTGGGATGGAGTTTTGGCCTTTATGGTGACATCACCATGCGGTACATTAGTTAATAAATCAATAAGAAAGAGAGTACCAAACCTCTCTGCCAATAACAGCAAATTTTCCGTTTTCCCCTCCCCACTCAAAATTCTTGCTTGAGAAATTGCAAAAATTGAAATTTTTTATTTAAAATAATCACAATAAGTCGCATAATTGTTAACCAGAAATTATTTGATATTGAGATAAAAATGGCTGCACTGAACATTTAAACTACTGAAGTAGTAAACGAAGAAGCAAAAGAAACTCACTTTTCAGACGGACTGTCATCACAATACGTAGGCCTAGATCCATTATGTTGTGCTGCATTGATTGGAGAATCCCTAGGGGAGATAAAGGTAAATTAAATCTGTGTTCAAAATCAGCTTGGAGCCATAGAGATGTATAGATGGCGCACTTGCCACAAGATAGCCAAAAATGGCAATGTTAATGCCATCACAGAAGCCATGATCAAAATGATCAAAAAGATAGGAGGTGTTCTCTCTTTTCCATCTCTATTTTTGGAGCATACTACCATGAGTGTCTGGTCTTGATTTCATTGTGAACCTCATTGATAAACTGCAACAGACTGAAACAGATATTGTTCCCATTTATGATCCTGTGTTGTTAGACCTGTGAGCATGAATGATTACAGTAAAAGAGAGAGGGGGAGTGGGAGAAAGAGCGATAGAGAGAGAGAGAGAGAGACAAAGTGTGTGTTTGTTTGTGCGCGTGCACTTGTTTTCCTACATTATCAGGACCCCAATGTCCTAACATTTCACCTTAATATCCTGAAAAGGTAGGAAAACAAGAACTGTTTTGAACAGTCAGGACTTTTTTCAGGTCCTGAATTTGTTCAAATGGTATTTTAAGGGTTTTGGGGTTAGGGGGGGTTCGGCTTAGTGAAAGGGTTTTTGGGTATAATGTTAGGGTTATTAAGTATTAGGGTTAGGTTTAGGGTTAGGGAAAATAGGATTTTTAAATAGGATTTTTAATGCTCCAAAAATGTTACACTCCAAAAAGTCCTTACATTTCATGAAAATACAGCTGTATGTGTGTGTGTGTGTGTGTGTAGAGCCAGTTACCGCATTTGGGACCCTGGGCACCGACCTCTTTCATTTCAACACAGTTTGCCATGGTGCAGAGAGAAAAATGGCAGTTTTACAATGTTATTATACAATCTTGCAGTTTTAAAGCTAATTTCCTGCTATTCTACACATTTTGCCATGAGGCCGAGGGAACATGTTGCAGTTTTAAAGCAAATTTCCTGCAATTCTACACATTTTTCTATCATATGCTATCTGTGGGCTCCCAACCTCTTGCTGCTTGTTTCCAGAGGAACTGCAACGTGGTCATGCTTTGATCTTGTACTGATATGCTTTGGGGAAACAGTCAGTCGGAGAGACATATGTTTTTGATTCTCAAGACATTATCATAAAGCTGTGGTAGAGTATCACTTATATTAGGACATGAACATTTGATTTGGTTAAAAGTAATAAGGAGAGACTGGCATGAGAGCTGCGACACACACACACACACACACACACACACACACACACACACACACACACACACACACACACACACACACACACACACACATACACACACACACACACACACACACAGGGCCAGATTACCAAACGGGCACGCATCGAACGTGCACCGGGGCCCCCAACCTAAAATGAGATACAATATATTTAGTCTCTTGTAATAGACTGTTAGCTGTCCAGAAAACACTACTTGGTTTTGGGTTCCGAGATTACATTATCTTAAACCATGCCCTAGAGACTGATTCCAGCTGCATTCTGTAAACAATTCATGGGATTCATTTGAAGGGTATTGAAGACCGTTGTCTCATTAATTCCAAACTTATACTAGGAATAGCCCACTTAATTACTAGTTATATCCCTCGAAATGAGAAAATCCCTGTCCGTCAACCCTAAAGAAAGTTTCCTCTTGGTCTAACGTCAAGACACTGGTTTCTCCTGTGGGAGACCCAGGTTCAAATCCTGCCTTTGACACTTGGCCCTGGTGTGAATCAGAAGAGGCTGGTTGGAGGAGCTATAGGAGGACGGCTCGCTGAAATGGAACAGGGTCAAACATGTGGTTTCATATGTCTGATGTGATTGATACCATTCCATTCCAGCCATTACAATGAGCCTGTCCTCCTATAGCTCCTCCCACCAGCCTCTTCTGGTGTGAATGGGGTTATGCCACCTGTGTGTGTCCCAGGTGAGTAAGGCACAGCAGTGGCTGTTGTAGGTGAGGTGTGCCTTCTGCAGGTTGCCCAGACCCCTGAAAGGGGGTAGTCTCTTTAGGCCGTAGGCTGTACGGGCAACCAGCTCCACGACAGAATTGAGGCCATGGGATGGCAAAGTCTCTATCGCCGTCGACGAGACATCTCTGGAAAACATACCGCGAAAACACAATCATAATAAAGGTTTTTATTAATTCATTTTCTCACTCGCTAATGAACTCACTCACTCACTCAGGCATTCATCAGAGCTCTAATTACAGACATGGCAAAGGGTTCAGAATGGATGGAAGCTGTCATCATCGTAACTCATTCACTCAACACAGAGGATACAAAGGTTTTTGAGGATATTACAGTACCAGTCAAAAGTTTGGACACACCTACTCATTCAAGGGTTTTTCTTTATTTTTACTATTTTATACATTGTAGAATAGCCCTTACACAGCGCTTAGTGGGACTATCATTTGTTTTTCAACAGGACAATGACCCAACACACTCCTCTTCGTCTGAGGAGGAGTAGCAAGGATCGGACCAATGCGCAGCGTGGTAAGTGTCCATAATGAGATATTTAATAACTCAACAGAACACTGAACAAAATAACAAAAGTACAAACAAACAACCGAAACAGTCCTGTATGGTGCAAACACTAACACAGGAAACAACCACCCTCAAAACACACTAGAAAACAGGCTACCTAAATATGGCTCCCAATCAGAGACAACGACTGACACCTGCCTCTGATTGAGAACCATACTAGGCCAAACACATAGAAATATAACAGAACAAAAATATAGAAAACAACATAGAATGCCCACCCCAACTCACGCCCTGACCAACTAAAATAAAGACATAAAAAAGGAACTAAGGTCAGAACGTGACATCCAGGCTGTATAAGGGCTATTTGACCAAGAGTGAGAGTAATGGTGCTGCATCAGATGACCTGGCCTCCACAATCAACCGACCTCAACCCAATTGAGATGGTTTGGGATGAGTTGGACCGCAGAGTGAAGGAAAAGCAGCCAACAAGTGCACACATATATGGGAACTCCTTCAAGACTGTTGGAAAAGCATTCCAGGTGAAGCTGGTTGAGAGAATGCCAAGAGTGTGCAAAGATGTTATCAAGGCAAAGGGTGGCTACTTTGAAGAATCTCAAATATAAAAGATAAAACATTTTTGGTTACTACATGATTCCATATGTGTTATTTCATAGTTTTGATGTACTTACTATCATTCTACAATGTAGAAAATAGTAAAAATAAAGAAAAACCCTCGATTGAGTAGGTGTGTCCAAACTTTTGACTGGTACTGTACAAATTCCAATGGAGCTAGAAGCAGAAGCGCATGCAATAGATAGATTTTCGACTTCTAAAGTGACTTACAGTGTGTGTACTGCATGCCTTTCTAGTATGTGTAGTTGATCCCTGCAGCTGTGGGAAGGTTACCATGACTTCATATAGTCTTGTGATAACCTGACTAAATAAAGGAAACATAGAATAAAGACCAAATATTGATAGTCTTAAAGCGTGTCACTTACAGTATCCTAGGGCCCACCGCTCCTTTAAAAGCTTCCCTATGGATCACTCTGAGGTTTCGGTTATTCTTTAAAACCCTGAGAACACATAAAACAAAGTACATGTAAATAGCATTGTTTATTGATACAGGTTTATTTAGCCATTTGCTATCATTGTAAAAAAATAAGTTGAAATGTTAAAAGTATGGGAAATACTACAATTTATTTATCTTGGTCCCATTAAAGGCATAGTCTTGTATTTCTCTAATGCCGTTGTTGAACAGGTTCCTGGAATAGAGAGAAAGCAATGTTAACACCATTGGCATTAAGGCCTAGATCCCAGATCCTGAGTAGGCAATAATGAGAGTTAGTGACTTTAAATGTCATTCGGTATAGCAATATCATTTTCACACTTCAGGCTTTTAGGACTATATTCTCCTTTGGATTGGAAAAAGTACGTCTAGCCATTATAATAACACAGTACTTACATTGCAGTATATTCAGTTGTCATGCCAACGAAAGCATTTACTGGTATTGATAGAAGATAGAGGTTGTCACAGATATCCCTGTAAGACACATTTTTGATTATTTATGTATTTTTTATTTATCCGTTATTTTACCAGGTAAGTTGACTGAGAACACGTTCTCATTTACAGCAACGAACTGGGGAATAGTTACAGGGGAGAGGAGGGGGGTGAATGAGCCAATCGTAAATTATTAGGTGACCGTGATGGTTTGAGGGCCAGATTGGGAATTTAGCCAGGACACCGGGGTTAACACCCCTACTCTTACGATAAGTGCCATGAGATCTTTAATGACCTCAGAGAGTCAGGAAACCCGTTTAACGTCCCATCCGAAAGATGGCACCCTACACAGGGCAGTGTCCCCAATCACTGCCCTGGGACATTGGGATATTTTTTAGACCAGAGGAAAGAGTGCCTCCTACTGGCCCTCCAACACCACTTCCAGCAGCATCTGGTCTCCCATTAAGTTGATTAAGTTGATATAATACTGTTTAGGCCTATATTTACTTTTCAACAGTGTCGACAAGTCCTTCAACGTCACTGAACCATACTTACAAGACTCTGTCTGATGAAAGTCACAGTGTTTTTAATGAATTTCGAATGTAAAAAATATTTTTAATAGAGAGTTTTCGCATCTCTACCTCTTATGGACTCCACTAGGATTTAAGGCAGCACCTCTTCTCATGTTGTTGGAGCACCCGTTTTTTTCTTCACATACTTACAAGACAAAATTTTGGTTCCAAGGTTCCAGAGAATGGATAGAAGTCATGTCAGGAAACACTGTTATCCCAGTGTTGGATATACTCCTGTTAATGCATAACAAGACTGGATTATATTACTTCATAACACAATAATAACCTATTTGCTCTACCTTACCGAGGTCTTGCTATCCCTTATGTATATTGTATCATATAGTTTCTATGTATTGTATGTACAATATACACTGAGTGTACAAAACATTAGGAAAATCTTTCTAATATTGAGTTGCTGGGGCATTGACTACAAGCTGTTAAAAGTGTTCCACAAGGATGCTGGCCCTTGTTGACTCCAATGCTTCCCACAGTTGTGTCAAGTTGGCTGGATGTCCTTTGGGTGGTGGATCATTCTTGATACACACAGGAAACTGTTAAGCGTGAAAAACCCAGCAGCAGTTCTTGACACACTCAAACTAGTGTGCCTGGCATCTACCACCATACCCCGTTCAAAGGAACTTAAATATTTTGTCTTGCCCATTCAACCTCTGAATGGCACACATACAGTACACAATCCATGTCTCAATTGTCTCAAGGCTTAAAAATCCTTCTTTAAAACCTGTCTTCTCCCCTTCATCTACACTGATTGAAGTGGATTTAACAGGTGACATCAATAAGGGATCATAGCTTTCACCTGGTTTCACCTGGTCAGTCTATGTCATGGAAAGAGCAGGTGTTCATAATGTTTTATACACACAGTATATGCACTGGGAACAATAAAGATATACTGAACTGAAATGAACTATTGTGAGGTCAAAGTGTCAACATGTACATTGTAGCAGAGTATAAGAAAGTATGTGAATGAATAAACCAGACAGGTAGCATTATCTAGAGTGGAACAAGTCCTCACTATGCAGAGATAGATAGGTTGCATCCCAAATGGCAGCATAGTCCCTTTATAGTGCGCTACTTCTGACCAGAGCCCTGGTCCTGGTCAAAAGTAGTTCACTATAAAGGGAATACAAAGTAGTGGACTATAATAGGAATAGGGTGCCATTTGAGACACAGACATAGTATAGTACGGTATGGTCTCTGGTATCTCTTAAAGTTCAGAAGGCCTCTCACAGATAACGCAGCTTAGGAAGGTTGTTGAACGTCCTTCGAGCGATGTGCACCAGGCTCCGTGTGTTCTTAATGAAGCTGCGAAACAAAAATGTATATGACGTCACATACAGCACACATCTGATATACAGAACCCGCTTGATTTCAGCCAGTCCCTTTACAATATATTCGCAACATGGTCTCAGTAGGATAAGTCAAAAGAGTGACATTTAACCATTTTAGTTATACTGTTGTCACCCAAGCTGACATATTAGTTATACGTCACTTACAATGACATATTACTAAACGTCACATACATCACTTGCAAATCTAGAACACCATCTAGAAGAAAGATCAGCCCATACAAGAAAGCAACCTAACTCTTCTTTGAGGATCCATGTTCTACCCCTGGGGGGAAACACACTCACATTTCATTGAGGTCGAGAAGATTGTTGAAGGCAAGGGTCTCTATAGTTTCCAAGGCAACACTTTGACCGATTTCTCTAAAAGACCCACCAAGCAAAAACGGGTTATTTTGAACAATTCACAATCAAAAGGGGTCTGGTCAAAAAGCAATTGAATTGATATGGATCAACCCCAGATTGATATTTGATACTCACATATGCTGGACTCTTCTCAGGCCATCAAAGGTGTGGCTGGCTATAGTGCTCATAGTCAGATGCTTCAGGACCCTGAGAAGTATGGGAACAGTCAGAATGACAATATTATATAAAATTTACTTTTAAACTATTTGACAGACCATCGAAAAGGAACCAAACTTTAATTTAATACAATAGTATGTGTTTACTTTTAGTAAGTCAAATAAGACATTTTGTTAACAGTCAAGGAAGTGTGTGTTCTTGAAATAATTCCCTGTCTGAAGTTGTGGACATACACAAAATAGTACAAATTGGTGAAGTGAAATGAAAAAATTTACTTGATTTCATAAAAATCTAAAAAATAAAAAAACAGAAAAGTGGTGCATGCATATGTATTCATCCCCTTTGCTATCACGCCCCTAAATAAGATAAGGTGCAACCAATTACCTTCAGAAGTCACATAGTTAAATAAAGTCCACCTGTGTGCAATCTAAGTGTCACATAATCTGTCACATGATCTCAGTGTATATACACCTGTTCTGAAAGGCCCCAGAGTCTGCAACACCACTAAGCAAGGGGCACTACCGAGGAAGCGGCACCATGAAGACCAAGGAGCTCTCCTTACAGGTCAGGGACAAAGTTGTGGAGAAGTCAGGGTCGGGTTATGAAAAAATATCCGAAACTTTGAACATCCCGCGGAGCACCATTAAATCAATTATTACAAAATGGAAAGAATATGGCACCGCAACAAACCTGCCAAGAGAGGGCCGCCCACCAAAACTCACAGACCAGGCAAGGAGGGCATTAATCAGAGAGCCAACAAAGAGATCAAAGATAACCCTGAAGGAGCTGCAAAGCTCCACAGTGGAGATTGGAGTATCTGTCCATAGGACCACTTTAAGCCGTACACGCCCCCAGAGCTGGGCTTTAAGGAAGAATGGCCAGAAAAAAGCCATTGCTTAAAGAAAAAAATGAGCAAACACGTTTGGTGTTCTCCAAAAGGCATGTGGGAGACTCCCCCAAAATATGGAAGAAGGTACTCTGGTCAGATGAGTCAAAATGTTGCTTTTTGGCCACCAAGGAAAATGCTATGTCTGTCGCAAACCCAACACCTCCCATCACCCGTAGAACACCATCCCCACAGTGAAGCATGGTGGTGGCAGCATCATGCTTTGAGGATGTTTTTCATCGGCAGGGACTGGGAAACTGGCCAGAATTGAAGGCATGATGGATGGCGCTAAATTCTTGAGGGAAACCTGTTTCAGTCTTCCAGAGATTTGAGACTGGGATGGAGGTTCACCTTCCAGCAGGACAATGACCCTAAGCATACTGCTAAAGCAACACTCGAGAGGTTTAAGTCAAATCCCAGACCTCAATCCAATTGAGAATATGTGGTATGACTTAAAGAGTGATGTACACCAGCGGAACCCATCCAACTTGAAGGGGCTTGAGCAGTTTTGCCAAAAATCCTAGTGGCTAGACGTGCCAAGCTTATAGAGACATACCCCAAGAGACTTTCATCTGTAATTACTGCAAAAGGTGGCTCTACAAAATATTGACTTTGGGGGGGTAAATAGTTATGCACGCTAAAGTTTTCAGTTTTTTTGTCTTATTTCTTGTTTGTTTCACATTCAAAAATATTTAGCATCTTCAAAGTGGTAGGCATGTTGTGAAAATCAAATGATACAAACCCCCCACAAAACAATTTTTCTTTGCAACTCTGCCTAGAAGGCCAGCAACCCGGAGTCGGAAATCCACTGTATAGTCAGCCACACTGCAGGAGTCCTGCCGAGGCTGGATTAGCTCCCGGGCAGCTTCTCTCCAGGAAAACGGGGCGTAAAAAACCTTCACCTCTCCCATGAACCCCTCCAGACTAACACATATGGCCGGCTGCTGTTCCCATACAGCAGTAGCCCAGGTGAGAGTCCTCCCGGACATCAGCGTGATGAGATCGGCTCGCTCCAAGATAGCCTAGGGGAAGGAGGAGGGCTGAAGCTCGAAAATGAGGGTACACTGAGCTAGAAACGCCCAACATATGGTCGACTCTCCATTGAAGCGTTCCGGGGGTGGGGGGGTAAACGGGGCTCCCGAGAAGGTGGAGTGGCCGATGAGACGGTGCTGCTAGCAGCTGGGTTACTGAGGGGCTGTGGTAGGCTGCCTCCCATAACAACCCGCAGGATCGCTCCAGCAAACTGCTCAATGCCCGGTTATGTCGTTCAGCCAACATTTGGACCCCCTCCATAAGGCCACGAAGCAGTTCCTTGTGCCCCCCGATGGTGGCTCCTTGAGAGGAGATGGCATCGCGCAGCTGGCCCGGGTCTGCTGGGTCAGTCATGGCAAGTTCGTACTAACAGAATAAGGTAAGACCCAGATGCAGACTGTGTCGAAGTAACAATGTTTATTACAGCAACAGGGGCAAAGGTACAGGACGGCAGGCAGACTCAGGTCAGGCAGCGGTCGGATAATCCAGAGACGGGGCAAAGGTACAAGACAGCAGGCAGGCTCAGGGTCAGGGTCAGGCGGGCAGGCTCAGGACAGAAAAGTGTCAAAACCAGGAGGAAAAGAAAAGAGAGACGGTGGAAAAGCAAGAACTGATACAAAAACGCTGGTTGACTTGACAGACATGACAAACTGGCAACAGACAAACAGAGAACACCGGTATAAATGCACAGGGGATAATGGGGAAAATGGGCGACAACTGGAGGGGGGTGGAGACAATCACAAAGACAGGTGAAACAGATCAGGGTGTGACATAGAGATTATTTTCAAAGTAACAGGTCTTTCATTTTCAAATAAACAGCTTGATATAAGAAAATGTTTCACAGATAATGTTACACTTTCAATAACTACATAAATACACTATTCAATGGTTTATGATACATCTCCAATAACTCCAAAGTTTTATATTAAAAAAGCTAATTATATAAAAAATCAGATTTATTTTAAGGTCTTTGTCCATAAATTCTAATCTATAGTCAAACTGACATTAGTATGAACAGTGTAAAATCTAATGCAATATGGGACTGCTAATCATCTAGTCGAACAGAAGTATGCATTTCATGACAGGAGATATTGAGTCTGCACTGCAGATGTTTCTCAAATGGGATATTTGGCTTTTTTTTTTATCGTGAATAATGATGAATGAGAAAGTGAGAACAAATATCATACCCCCCATGACATGCTAATCTCTCACCATTACAATAACAGGAGAGGTTATATTTATTGCATGGGTATGATTTTTGTGCGTCTGTAACTTTCTTACGCATCATTATTCATGATTCTTTCAGGACTATCCATAATCATGGTAACATCCACATTAATGTAGGAGCGTATAGACACATATTGTATTCTTATTTACAATAAATGTGACTTTAAAATGACACAATACCTTATTTACCATTGGGCACAAAATAATCTGAAACACAACCAAAACAAACAGCAAATGCATCCAACAAGTTTGTAGAGTCACAAGCTAGATGTAAGTGCTAGGAATATGGGACCAAATACTAAACTTTGACTTCTTTAATACACATAAAAATGAATTTTTTGCTCCCCTAAAATGGGGGGACTACGTACAAAAAGTGCTGTGATTTTTAAACAGTTCAGTTGGTATGGATGAAAATACAGTCTGCACTTTAATCTCATAGTCATTGTATCATTTCAAATCCAAATGGCTGGAGTACAGAGCCAGAACAACAACACGTTTGTGAATGTCCCAATACTTTTGGAGCGCACTGTACATAAAGCAGCACACTGTTAACTTTGAACTCCATCATGTACTGTATAACAGTAATGGCCAAAAGTATTTTTCTGTTTTTTCAATAGACAATACTGACACAATTATTGAACAATGCTATTTTGTAACAGACAACTGTAACAGACTTGATGAATCACTCAGACCCATCGCTCTCCACTAATGCAGGGAACAAGGGCTTGTTTTTATTTGTGTGTCAGAGTGTTTGGACAATCTCTTGATTTACAAAAGCCACATTGACAGGCCTCCTCATTGAGCCGAGCCCCTACAGATGTCCAAACACCAGCTAATGTAACCACCAGCAAATGTAACCTCATACGAGGCCCATCGTGACATTAGAATAAGAAATGGAAGACAGAGTCACTCAAATGGAATGGCCGATTAGTTCGCTTTAATGTAACTCTGTGGTTTGGAAGATATAAACAGACGGCCCCCGTTTTGTAGGCCCGCGGATCAATTTCCCAAAATTGTTGTTTATATTATTTTTTTCAGAACTCAGTTGGGGTCTCAACAGTTGGTTAGAATTTGAGCAAGTGATGTCAGGGACATGAAGACCAAATTAATTTCATATGTGATCACAAGTGTTTCACATGTGAAGTTAATGTGATAACATGTAAAAAAAAAAAAAAAACACCATGTGATAACATGAAACTACACATGTGAAAACATTTGACATCATGTGAAATAAATGTGACAACATGGGGATGCAAAATTTCAACATGAGATACCAGGAAACTACATATATGACAACATTTGAACGTTTCTCACATGCAAAAATGCAATTCCACATGTGAGAGTTATATTTTCACATCTGAATGTTTCTTACATGTGGAACTGCAAATGTGATTTCACATGTTTTGTTTTTCACATGTGAACTTGCAATTCCACATGTGAAGTGAAAACATGTTAACATGTGATCTCTAAATGTAATACATGTGAACATCTGACCTCACATGTGTCTCTTTTGTTTTCACATGATTTCACATTGTGAAATTGCAAATTTCAAGTTTTTTTTTGCAAGGGAAATAATTAAATGGTATGTTTTTTGTTGTTGTTGATAAATGGTAAATGGTATGGCGGTTTTTAACTGTTCAGCTAAAATAGTATAAAAAGCTTTAATCAATGACGACATGATAACTTAGTACTGACTTTTCAGTATGACCATAGTGGGATTTGAACTCACAACCTCTGGAGTTAGGGGTACACTTACATTTCTGCTGCTCCAAAAAGTCTGTAGCATTCTCAGAAGTCCACTACAGATTCATTACCTGTAATACATCTCTGCACTTAGCAAAAGAGTGCCATCTACGCTGCTATTTTAGTTATCAGTTAAGGAGATTGTCCGATACTTTTGTATACTTTTTGGCCAGTAGTTCTGAAAGCAGCACTCGAGCCAAAAGTGATCCCCGACAATTGCGTACTACGTCACATATGTCCAGATATGTGCACCATGTCATTGCTCTCTCTCTCACTCTGCTGTGTGTATATCTTGGTAGCTGTCACTCAAATGACGAGGGGCTGAAGCTCATTGATTGAACTCTAATTGCTAGGAGGCTGGCTCACGAGGGTGAAAATTTAGGGAAAATGATGCATCACAGCTTTCAGAAAAACAGTCACTTTCAAACTAGGGATTTTGTGGCTAATTGAGGTAACACGGTAATTCTGCTTATAGATTATGCATGTACGAACTACACATTGACACATCCAGCCCAAAGCGGGAGGTTAAAAAAAGACTTACTAGTCGCCAAAGTTCCGGAGCATGTCTTTTTTCTGGCTATTCTTGCATCGTTAATTTCATTTACTTATTTCAGCAATTTGAGGGTTTTCTGTATAGTTGTCTAATGTTGGTGGGGCACATTTTCCTGCTTTAATGTTACTCCTGAATAACTATGATAATTTTTTTGTGTGTGTATTATACAAAGTTGAGATTTACTTTGATGTCCAAAGTGTAGGAATACAGGTGAAATCATTCACTGACACAGCCATGGTGGCATAGCAGGAAGATGTGAACCAAGAGGTTGTGAGTTCAAATTGCAGGTGAGGCCATGTTGAAAAATAAAGACTATATAAGAAAAGATAGTTGAAGTCTGTCAAATATGTAAGTTGAAAACACTGTGACTGTTTTTTGAAGTACCGGTGACATCCTAACAAGTAATTTCTGTTTGCAGTGCTTGTGACATCTCGTGAAAAATATTCACATGTTAAAAGAACTCCACTGGACTTTATGCAAACTGGAAACCACATATCCTGAGGCTGCATTTATTGTAGCTGGGGATTTTAACAAAGCAAATTTGAGAAAAACAATACAGAAGTTCTACCAATATATCGACTGTAGTACTTGCGCTGCCAAAACACTCGACCACTGTTACTCCAACTTCAGGGATGCCTATAAGACCCTCCCCCGCTCTCTTTTTGACAAAACTGACCACGACTTAATTTTGCTCCTCCCTTTCTATAGGCAGAAACTCAAACATGAAGTACCCGTGCTAAGGACTATTCAACGCTGGTCTGACCAATCGGAACCCACGCTTCAAGATTGTTTTGATCAGACGGACTTGGATATGTTCCGGGTAGCTTCCGAGAAAAACATTGACAAATACACTCGGATTCAGTGACTGAGTTTATCAGGAAGTGTATAGGAGATGTTGTACCTATTGTAACTATTAAAACCTACACTAACCAGAAACCGTGGATAGATGGCAGAATTCGCGCAAAACTGAAAGCGCACATCACCGCACATCACCGCACTTAACCATGGCAAGGTGACTGGGAATATGGCAGAATACAAACAGTGTATTTATTCCCTTCGCAAAGCAATCAAACAGGCAAAACGTCAGTATAGAGACAAAGTGGAGTCGCAATTCAATGGCTCAGACACTAGAAGCTTGTGGCAGGGTCTACAGACGGACTACAAAAGGAAAACCAGCCATGACGCGGACACTGACGTCTCGCTCCAGACAAGCTAAACACCTTCTTTGCCCGCTTTGAGGATAACACAGTGCCACCGACGCGGCCCGCTACCAAGGACTGTGGGCTCTCCTTCACCGTGGCCGATGTGAGTAAGACATTTAAGCGTGTTAACTCTCGCAAGGCTGCCTGTCCAGACGGCATCACTAGCCGCGTCCTCAGAGCATGCGCAGACCAGCTGGCTGGTGTGTTTACGGACATATTCAATCTCTCCCTATCCCAGTCTGCTCTCCCCACATGCTTCAAGATGGCCGCCATTGTTCCTGTACCCAAGAAGACAAAGGTAACTGAACTAGACCAACTTTAATTTGCTTACCATCCCAATAGATCCACAGACGATGCAATCGCCATCCCACTGCACACTGCCCTATCCCATCTGGACAAGAGGAATACATATGTAAGAATGCTGTTCATAGACTATAGCTCAGCATTAAACACCATAGTACCCTCCAAGTTCATCATTAAGCCCGAGGCCTTGGGACTGAACCCCACCCTGTGCAACTGGGTCCTGGACTACCGAACGGGCCGCCCCCAGGTGGTGAAGGTTTGAAACATCAACTCCACTTCGCTGATCCTCAACACTGGGGCTCCACAAAGGTGTGTGCTCAGTCCCCTCCTGTACTCCCTGTTCACCCATGACTGCGTGGCCAAGCACGCCTCCAACTCAATCCTCAAGTTTGCAGATGACACAACAGTAGTAGGCTTGATTACCAACAATGACCAGACAGCCTACAGGGAGGAGGTGAGGGCTCTGGGAGTGTGATGCCAGGAAAATAACCTCTCACTCAATGTCAACAAAACAAAGGAGATGATCATGGACTTCAGGAAACAGCAGAGGGAGCACCCCCCGATCCACATCGATGGGACCGCAGTGGAGAAGGTGGAAAGCTTCAAGTTCCTTGGTGTACACAACACTGAAAAACTGAAATTGTCCACTCACACAGACAGTGTGGTGAAGAAGGCACAACAGCGCCTTTTCAACCTCAGGAGGATGAAGAAATTTGGCTTGGCACTTAAAACCCTCAAACTTTTATAGATTCACAATCGAGAGGATCCTGTCTGTCACTTAGAGATCCTTTTTATGTCTCTATTTGGTTTGGTCAGGGTGTGATTTGGGGTGGGTATTCTATGTTCTTCAGTTCTATTATTTGTATTTCTATGTTTTGGCCGGGTAGGGTTCTCAATCAGGGACAGCTGTCTATCGTTGTCTCTGATTGAGAACCATGCTTAGGTAGCCCTTATTCCCACCTGTCTTTGTGGGAGGTTAACTTTGTTTGTGGCACATAGCCCTTTAGCTTCACGGTTGTTTTGGATTGTCTATTGTTTTTGCCGGCATCATAATAAATAAAGGAATATGAACGCTGACCACGCTGCACCTTGGTCTCCTCCTTACGACGGCCGTGACAGAACCTCCTACCAAGAAAGGACCAACCAGCGTGGTAAGGGGGATTCATGGACTTGCGAGGAAATTCTGGACGGTAAAGGACTCTGGAGGCAGGCTGGGGAATATCGTCATCCCAAGGAGGAGCTGGAGGCAGCAAAGGCGGAACGGCGTTGTTACGAGGGAACACGGCTAGCAAGGAAGCCCAAGGGGCACACGAGGAGATTGGCTGAGTCAGGTTGGAGACCTGAGCCAACTCCTCGTGCTTACCGTGGCGAGCGTTGTACTGGTCAGGCATCGTGTTATGGGGTGGGGCGCACGGTGTCTCCAGTGCGCGTTCACAGCCCGGTGCGATACATCCCAGCTCCCCGCATCTGCCGGGCTAGGGTGAGCATCCAGCCAGGACGGATTGTGCCAGCCTTGCTCTCCACACCTCCAGTGCGCCTCCTCGGCCCAGTATATCCTGCGCCGGCTCTGTGCACTGTGTCTCCGGTACTTCTTCACAGCCCAGTGCATCCTGTGCCAGCGCCCTGCGTTTGCAGGGGGAAGATAACCACCCAGGCAGGACGGGTTGTGCAGGCTCTAAGCTCGAGACCTCCAGTGCGCCTCCACGCCCCAGTGTATCCGGTGCCTCTGCCAAGGACAAGGCCTCCTGTATGTCTCCCCAGCCTGGTGAGCCCTGTGGCAGCTCCACGTACCAGACTGCCCGTACGTCTCCTCACACCAGTGATGATCCATGGCAAGTAGCCTCCAGTGATGATCCATGGCACGAAGCCTCCAGTGATGATCCATGGCAAGAAGCCTCCAGTGATGATCCATGGCACGAAGCTTCCAGTGATGATCCATGGCAAGAAGCCTCCAGTGATGATCCATGGCACGAAGCCTCCAGTGATGATCCATGGCAAGAAGCCTCCTGGAGGAGTCATGGCACGAAGCCTCCAGCGACGGCCTCCAGTCCGGAGCCTCCAGCGACGGTCTCCAGTCCGGAGCCTCCAGCGACGTTCTCCAGTCCGGAGCCTCCAGCGACGTTCTCCTGTCCGGAGCCTCCAACGACGGTCTCCAGTCCGGAGCCTCCAGCGACGGTCTCCAGTCCGGAGCCTCCAGCGACGGTCCCCAGTCCGGAGCCTCCAGCGACGGTGCCCAGTCCGGGGCCCGCAACGAGGGTGCCCAGTCCGGGGCCCGCTACGAGGGTGCCCAGTCCGGGGTCGGCGACGAGGGTCCCCACACCAGAGGTGCCATCAAAGTGGGGTGAGCCAGTGGTGGAGTGGGGTCTGCGTCCCGCACCTGAGCCACCACCGCGGATAGATGCCCACCCAAAACCTCCCCTATAGGTTCAGGTTTTGCGGGCGGAGTCTGCACCTTTGGGGGGGGGGTACTGTCCGCCCTGACCTTAGAGATCCTTTTTATGTCTCTATTTGGTTTGGTCAGGGTGTGATTTGGGGTGGGTATTCTATGTTCTTTAGTTCTATTATTTGTATTTCTATGTTTTGCCCGGGTAGCGTTCTCAATCAGGGACAGCTGTCTATCGTTGTCTCTGATTGAGAACCATACTTAGGTATCCCTTATTCCCACCTGTCTTTTTGGGAGGTTAACTTTGTTTGTGGCACATAGCCCTTTAGCTTCACGGTTGTTTTGGATTGTCTATTGTTTTTGTCGGCGTCATAATAAATAAAGGAATATGTACGCTGACCACGCTGCATCTTGGTCTCCTCCTTACGACGGCCGTGACACTGTCGGGCTGTATCATCGCTTGGTACAGCAACTGCACCGCCCGCAAACGCAGGGCTCTCCAGAGGGTGGTGCGGTCTGCCCAACGCATCACTGGGGGCAAACTACCTGCCCCCCAGGACACCTATAGCACCCGATGTCACAGGAAGGTCAAAAAGATCATCAAGGACAACAACCACCCGAGCCACTGCCTGTTCACCCCGCTATCATCCAGAAGGCGAGGTCAGTACAGGTGCGTCAAAGCTGGGACCGAGAGACTGAAAAACAGCTTCTATCTCAAGGCCATCAGACTGTTAAATAGCCATCACTAGTACATAGAGGCTGCTGCCTATATACATAGACTTTAATAAACTGAACACTAGGCACTTTAATAATGTCTACAAATCTTGCATTACACATCTCATATGTATATACTGTATCCTATACTATTCTGCTGTATCTTATTCTATGCCACTCTGACATTGCTAGTCCATATATTTTTATATTCTTAATTACATTCCTTTACTAGATTTGCGTGTATTGGGTATATGTTGTGTAATTGTTGGAGCTAGAAGCACAATCATTTCGCTACACCCACAATAACATCTGCTAAACACGTGTTTGTGACCAATAAAATTTGATTAGGATTTGGGAACAAAAAACATAGTTTTCTCCTGAATCAACACTAGAAATGTTAGATTGAAACATCAACAACAGATAACTGATACCATGCCAATCCATTAGGTATTTTGTGGCTTTAGCCTCTTAAAGGTACAACATGGTCATTTGCGAAGACTGCCTGAACATGATTCAGTTAACATTTTCATACTGGTGTTAAATGAATGATGTAAGTGTTAAATTAAAACACATTAGATCAAAAGAACACCAGTGTTGGCGTTAATAACCAGTGTTAAACCAAAACCACGCCCATCATTATCATATTTCCCAGAA
This sequence comes from Salvelinus fontinalis, assembly GCF_029448725.1. Classification (NCBI taxonomy): domain Eukaryota; kingdom Metazoa; phylum Chordata; class Actinopteri; order Salmoniformes; family Salmonidae; genus Salvelinus; species Salvelinus fontinalis. Next base: position 20,970,209 of record NC_074694.1, read on the forward strand.
GGCTATACTGAAATTGTTTGTTTCAATATCTATTTTTTTGCATGTACATTGATTAATATTATGCTACTCAAATATAAATTACATACATTTTTATAAACTAATCCAATCTGTGACTTATTGCACCCGTTACTGAAATGGTTGTTCCAGTTTAGATGTCTTAGGTAGTCTCATGTCTTGGGTTTCCAAACCTGCAGTCGTTCTGAATGCAGGCTGCAGGGGAATAAAAATTCTAAATGTTGGATATCCCCACTCTGGCTGGATTCCAATAAGAATTACACATCACTTTGCAAGCCAGCATAATGTGACTTGCAGGCCTGAAAAACATGAGTTTCAGGTCACTGTATTAGGGTAAAACTTAAAGGTAAAAAATAAGGCCTTACTAAATATTTGTTATTGTGTTGAATAATTACATTTGAATGTTAACATATTAGCTTAGTATCTCACTTGGTGAAGGCCATAGGACTGAACATTTATGAACACAACAACTATGTCACTGTCCCTAACAAATACAGTCATAACTTTACAATTCACTCGACAGGCAAGGCCCTCTAGGAAATATGCAAAAAAGGCTTTACACTAACTAGATGTTACATTTAACACTGTCAGTGTTGATTTAACACTGGAGAATTTGCTGTGTAAAAATGACCTCAGCAAATTATCTAGGAGAAGACTTATAGGGGTTTTATAATGCCAAAACCCCAAAACCCCCTGCCAAAACGTGGCTTACAGACAGACAGCTTTAAAGCCTTATTTTCGACTTCTCTATAGGGTGTTGTTGTGTCCTCTGAAACATTTGTAAATCCATTAACTGGTTATTTATTTCAAGAATAATCTGGATCACAATTTTGCAACATGTAGCAATCCTAAACTAAACTTCAGAAAAGTGAGCTATACCTTTAATGGAAACTTGACTGCAGGAGATGGCCTCTATACTCTGCCAAGAGAGATTTGCTTTGAACTCATTTACAACTTTGGAACTCTCTCCACACACACAGACACACGCACAGGCTAGTATGTTTCAAATTGAGTAGAATTCAATAGAACACCTGCATTTAGTCATATCCAAATAAAGTAATAAAAAATCCACAACGTTGGCCACATAGTGTTTTAGAGCCTAGGGATTTGAGGATGAAACAGCAGAACATAACTTCTCTTAGTCAGCCTCTCAGGACTGGAGGAAGGTATCCGGACCATTATATCAATTCAGTAGCTAGAGCTTCTTGGGTATAAAGCAACAACAAAAAATATGTTGCTGGGATTTTTCAAATGCATAGAGAGCACGTTTTCGTAGATTTAGAAGGCTTAGGAACATCCTGTGCATCCACAGCGTACCCAATGGAAACGTTTAAAGTATATATATATATATATATATATATATATATATATATATATATATATATATATATATATATTTAACTAGGCAAGTAAGTTAAGAAAAAAATGTTATTTACGATGACGGCATAGGAACAATGGGTTAACTGCGTTGTTCAGGGGGAAAACGACAGATTTGTACTTTGTCAACTCGGTGACTCGATCTAGCAACTTTCCGGTTACTGGCCCAACGCGCTAAACACTAGGCTACCTGCCGCCCCGTAGACATATGTTATATGTAATGGATAGATTTTCTGAAAGTAACACCAATAGTAGTCTATCAAGGCAAATAATAATAGAATTGAGCATTTGTGCTTTTTAAAACACCACCATACATGCCTAATCTTTCATTAAAAAAAACAGTTAACTAATTTAACATTGTATTTGCATGCATGCTCTCTGGTTCCAATTGATTTGACCCGTGTGTAAATGCGCACCAATATTATGTAAATTCTTGTTACCATGTCCATCCACAAAATATGAATCAGCTCAGATGTAATATAAATCACTTACAGTCTTGGACCCCTTTCGCTCATTGGAACGGACTTCTCCGTGAGGTTGTTACATCTAATTGTGTTGGAGGAACACCGGCAGATCCCCGGACACACAAAGCTCGAAGCGTACCGGCAGCCAAAGCCAAAGAAGAGCAAAACAGACGGGTAGAACAGGAACAACAGCGATATCGACATCATTGAATTATCCTACTTTTCAAATTGAAGCAATAAATCCCAAGGACCACATACAGTAGGAGCAGCAAAGATGATGATGACAACCATTTACGTCCTTCTGTTGGAACAGACTTGGTGGATTGATGCAGCGTACGTTTGAATGGAGGAAGAAACAAGCATTGCTCTATCCATCGAAAGGATAGCCTGTGAAATAAATTCCAAATAGTGCCTTGAGCGCATTGTGCAGACGCGAGCGCACCAGATGCTCCCCAGTCCCGCCTACCCCTTAATCTCTCCGCGTCACGTATGAACTGTCAGTATTATAGCGATTGCAAGGGCCCGGGGATGTCATGGTCCTTTCTGGCATTAACCTACAGTATCTACCCATAGTCTACCTCTCAAACATGGCATAAATACTTTATTATGTATCTATTCTGAGGCAAGATACAGTATAACTTCAATAAAATATAAACGTATTAAATATCAACATATTAACTCTCATAAAATATCAAATTTCTGAATGTTTTATTATGGAGGTCCCAAGCCATTAGTTCAAGCCCTGTCTAAGCCTAGTGGAAATGCACCATAATAGAATGGTTTCCAACAGCTTGTTTTGCATTATTGCACAAGAGACAAGAGATAGGCCTAATTCAAGATAAGAACAATATCTTCTAGCCTATGTGGCAGTTTGTATTTGGCAGAACAGAAGGCCAAAGGGACCTTGAAAGAGGATCAAATGGGGAATGAAATGGAGTGGAATTTTGGAAATGTCATAGTTTTTATTGCAGTTCTTTTAAGTTCCACCCACCCCACCCCTCCCTTTGCCATGTGGCCTGTATCACAGGATCAAATTTATTTGGGTTCCATGTATTATCATTGGTTGCACTAATTGCATTTTTTGTCTACATTACCTGGCTCAAGCATTCATGACATTACCCGGAAGAAGGCACAGTGATGCCAAAGCGTTGGTGTTTTACCCAATAAATTACTGGGAGTGTACAGTGCATTCGGAAAGTATTCAGACCCCTTCCCATTACCCACATTTTGTTACATTACAGCTTTATTCTAAAATGGATTAAATAAAATGTTTCCTCATCAATCTACACACAATACCCCATAAATGGATTAAAAATCAAAATCAGAAATACCTTATTTACATAAATATTCAGACCCTTTGCTATGAGACTCGAAATTGAGGTCAGGTGCATCCTGTTTCCATTGATCATCATAAAGATGTTTCTACAACTTGATTGGCCTGCACCTGTGGTAAATGTAATTGATTGGACATGATTTGGAAAGACACACACCTGTCCATATTAGGTCCCACAGTTGACAGTGCATGTCAGAGCAAAATCCAAGCAATGAGGTCGAAAGGAATTGTCTGTAGAGCTCTTAGACAGGATTGTGTCGAGGCACAGATGTGAGGAAGGGTACCAAAAAATGTCTGCAGCATTGAAGGTCCCCAAGAACACAGTGACCATCATTCGTAAATGGAAGACTTTTGGAACCCACAAGACTCTTCCTAGAGCTGGCCGCCCAGCCAAGCTGAGCAATCGGGGGAGAAGGACCTTGTTTGTGGAGGCGACCAAGGACCCAATGGTCACTCTGACAGTACCAGAGTTCCTCTGTGGAGATGGTAGAACCTTCTAGAAGGACAACCATCTCTGCAGCACTCCACTAATCCGGCCTTTATGGTAGAGTGGCCAGACGGAAGCCACTCCTCAGTAAAAAAACCATGACAGCCTGCTTGGAGTTCGCCAAAAGGCACCTAAAGACTCTCAGACCATGAGAAACAAGATTCTCTGGTCTGATGAAACCAAGATTTAACTATTTGGCCTGAATGCCAAGCGGCACGTCTGGAGGAAACCTGGCACCATCCCTACGGTGAAGTACGAGGGTGGCAACATCATGCTGTGGGGATGTTTTTCAGCGTCAGGGACTGGAAGACTAGTCAGGATCGAGCGAAAGATGAACGGAGCAAAGTACAGAGAGATCCTTGATGAAAACCTGCTCCATAGCGCTCAGGACTTCAGACTGGGGTGAAGGTTCACCTTCCAACAGGACAATGACCTTAAGCACACAGCCAAGACAACGCAGGAGTGGCTTCGGGACAAGTCTCTGAATGTCCTTGATTGAGCATCTCTGGAGAAACCGTGAAATAGCTGGGCGGCGACGCTCCCCATCCGAGCTGACAGAGTGTGAGAGGATCTGCAGAGAAGAATGGGAGAAACTCCCCAAATACAGGTGTGCCAAGCTTGTAGCATGCTACCCAAGAAGAATCGAGGCTGTAATCGCTTCCAAAGATGCTTCAACAAAGTACTCAGTAAAGGGTCTGAATAGTTATGTAAATGTGATTAAAAAAAAAATGATGTGCAAACATTTCTAAAAACCTGTTTTTGCTTTGTCATTATGGGGTATTGTGTATAGATTGATGAGGGGGGGGGGACAATTTAATAGATTTTAGAATAAGGCTATAACGTAACAAAATGTGGAAAAAGTCAAGGGGTCTGAATATTTTCTGAATGAACTAAATAGAGTGTGTGACTCTATTTATTTTAGAGCTTACAGTTTATTCGCCTGTAGTCAGCACCCCTACACTAAATAGTTTTCTCTGGGTGTGCGCCAGCTCATGCTTTTTATTGGGTTCCATATAGAACAATGTTTTTTGTAAGAGTGTGGATGGACACTACATTTCCCATTCCTCAGTCAGGAGAGATTAACTTCAATTTATATTGTAACATTCCAGGAACCTTAAAGTATGTTTTGTATTTACAACTTTGCCTTGGAACAGACGCCAGATAAAATACAGTTTCAGGAAGCACCTTAATTTGGGTCCCAATGTCCTTATCAGGGGCCCTATATTAACAAGCATCTCAGAGTAGGAGTGCAGATCTTGGATCAGCCCCCCCTGTCCATGTAATCGTATTGCTTGTGATCCAAGGCAAAACTGATCCTAGATCCGCACACTGCAACGCTTTGGCTGCATTTACACAGGCAGCCCAATTCTGATAGTTTTTCCACTAATTGGTCTTTTTACCAATCACATTAGATCTTTTCACACCATATCATTTTCATTTTCAGCTGATCTAATTGGTCAAAAGACCAATAGTGAAAGAAATATCATAATTGGGCTGCCTGTATAAACGCTGCCTTTGTGAATATGGGCCCAGAACATTTAAATGAGTTGATGATTGATTGATTTTATTTTGGGTTAAACAATTTGTACTGTTTAAAAACAGTATCTAAAAGTACAAGGAACACTGAGTATGACACATGAAGTGTAAAAATACTTATTTTCAATGTGGTTGTTGGGGTACGACAACAACTGGACATAGCACACAGGAAAATGCATGTTTTTTTTACCCTGTTTTTGTCCTATACATCGAGTACCAGCCAGTCTTCATGTCCATGCCAGCAGCAAGGTTGCGTCTCAAATGGCACCCTACTCCCTGCACAGTGCACTACTTTTGGCACATAGTGGACTACTCCTCATCAGTGTTGGGGAGTAGTTCCACTACTTGTAATTTAACTAGTAATTGAACTATGTTGTGCAGCAGCTTGGTGGTAGTTAAACGAAATTAAAATCTTATAGTGTTTTCAGTAGTTTTTTTGGCATGTATCGGTGTAGCTAACTTCTATCTAGAACGACCCACTAGGCCTACATGTTTTACAAAAAAAAAAAAAAAAAAAAATCACAAAAAACAACCCCCTGTTGTTCTCTCTCTCTCTGACCACTGGGCTATTAAAGGAAAACCTCACCCAAAAATGTTCTTTTTATATTTGTTTCATTAGTCCTTTGTTGACATAGTCCCCAAATGTTTTTCTTATCAGAACTCAAGTTTTCCATATACTGTATGTAACTTTCAAAATACAGAAATCGTCTCCATATGATGAAAAATGCATCATGTGGGGACGATTTCTGTATTTTGAAAGTTCATACAGTATCTTGAAAAGTTGAGTTCTGACAAGCAAAACATTTTGGGACTATGTTTTCCTTCAAGACCACACTCACGTTATGGCTGTCACACAGATCTCACTGCACTGTTAACATTTTACTACAGAGTGATGTGTTCTTGCTGTCAGGTGTCTCAACTTTGTATTACATGTCATTTTTCACGAGGCCATTTTGATGTGGTGAACTACTTATTCATAGTAACTTTAGTTAAACAAACAATATTTATCTTAAGGCTAGCTTTAGTGTAGCTCAACTGCTTCCAGCGTGAAATAATTGTATAGCTTGGCACACTATATTTTCATCATAGCTTCCCCAACACTGTGCATTATATAGGGAACAGAGTGGCATTTGGGACACCACGTCATCATTAGCATCTAAATCAGACTCTGTAAGAGCCAGCAACTATTATAATCAGGCTTCAGGCAAGGGAAGGGTTGGGGTGTGGTGGGTCTAATAAAAAAAACAGCACATAAAAATCGTAGCATTTCTAAATTCCACCCAAGCAATTTCATTTCCGTTTGATTATCTTCCAAGATCACTCTGACCTTCAGTTCTCGCTACATTTCTAAGTGCATACTAACGGGAATAAACAGGACACAGAACATATTGTTCTTATCTTGAAATGCTGTATATCTGTCTCGTGCAATATTGTAGCAGAAACAAAGAATTGACGGACCGTCTATGATATCAAAATTATAATTTTCACTACATTCTAAGGATATACGGTGTTTGTTTACAATAACATTGTTTACAAACAAATTAGTAAAACACGTTTTTATGTTGGCTTTTGGTGGAGTAGTACAGCCGTTGAGCTAAACTCCTGAGACACTTAAGTTATGTTCTTCAAGAATCAATGGGTGTATATAATTAATTTTAAAGTATATATATATATATATATATATATATATTTAATCGCAGATTGACTATTTAATAGTGCTAATTGTATAATCCCAAATAAAAATAGTTTCTGACAGTCCCAAGCAAACGATCCATCATGTCTCTGTGCTTGCACTGAACTCTGCTGGTTGAGAGGTGGTATTGCCGCAGAGACTAATCTGTTTATCCTTGTCTTGGTTGCTGGAGAGGAGTTTGGGTATCTGGACCTCCAGCTAAACCTACATTTACATATTAAGTCTTCTGACAGCTAACTTTCTAGCTCCACCCACAATTTCCGGACTCTATAGCGTTCCCAGAAAGTATGGATTATTGAAGCATTATTAGTTTTACACTTCAGACATGACTGCCATTGTGCTGTATTTTGTCTCTTGTATAATTCATTATATACAGTAGTTTATACTGGATTAAGTGTACATTTTCGTTAACTGTAATTTCGTTAGTTATGCTCCAACTTTCCCTCCATCTTGTGCCAACATGAGTTATTTTTAAGTCTAAGTTCCAATAGTTTATATTTTTTTCTAGGAGAATGTCAGTTGGATAGGCTCTCTGCAAGGTTTTGTATATCTTCCCTATCATATGAACATCCTTATCTGACTCAAATAAGATGCCCTCCAGGTTGCTCTGATGTCCAACAGATTTCTAATCGAAATTTTGTGATATGTACCTTTAAAATTGCATATATTTGAAACTATCTACTTTGGTGAGTCCAAAATTACTTTTGAATTCTCTCATGGAAACAAATGCATTTCATGTTACCAAGTCATTTACGGTTTCTTATGCCTTTAGTTTTCCATGTGGACCAGTTTATCAGTGAATTCTGAAAAGCTATCCAAGGATTATTCCACAAGGTTGTGTTTTAAGAGAGTGATATTGGTTCTTGTAGAGTAAGTTTCATTTTCTTCCACATTGTTATAGTGTTCTTAACTATGAAATTGTATATGTTCTTAGCTTTATCCTTTGAAAAGGAGGTACTGAGCTGGGCCGGCAGGGCTTCCACCACAGTATTTCGCTCCTTCTTCCATTTCAGTAGGTCCTGTTCCTTCTCACTGAGCTGGGCCGTCAGGGTTTCCACTAGGGTATCTCGCTCCTTCTTCCATTTCAGTAGGTCCTGTTCCTTCTCACTGAGCTGGGCCTACAGGGTTTCCATCAGGGTTACACACAGAGGGGCGTCTTTAGACACTGTAGAGGGTAAAGCAGCTCTTATCTAAGGGTCATTTGTACAGGAAGTTATTTTACCAATTGGGTTTGCTGTTTGATGTGTGGCTCGGGGTCATCTGCAAACTTTCTCATCTCCTGGTTCCTCTTGTACTCTGCCTTGGATATTATCCATATGCCCACATCTCTATGATTTATTATGATCTCTGCTTCAACACAGATCTTCCTTTGTCTGTTTTTAAAACCACAAACCTGAATTCGTCAGCCAAACAGCAGCCCCTTTACTTGATTTGCTATAAAGCTGAGGGATGGGGCTGGAGAAAGCCAAGGTAAACTGGTCCAATCTTAAATTCAGAGAAATTATGAATGCAAGGACCACCCATAATATTTTGACGCTATAGGCTACACTGTTTGTTTACAGAGACTCAAATAACAAAAACATTTACAATGGATCACAAAATAAGTATTTGAAAATATCAGATTGGTTTATTGACTTAAACAAACAATAAATAACAAGCATAATATACAGATTAACTTTACAATAAATACAAAACTCAGTGAGGTCTCTTGACGCTTTGAATTCTAGTCTCTTCTAAAAAATAAAAATAAATATCACTCAAATGATTTCCTATTTAAAACATTCTCTAAACCAACAACAACTTTCCATTCCAGCTCACTACTATCACTTCTGTCTGTGTGTTTAGACTGAAACAGGTGAATGTAACCAGAAACTAGTTTTGGTTAAAACAAATTTTTTGTTAAAACTCTTTTGAGCATACAGTTGTACTGTAAGTTTTCCAGTAACATATCACCTTGTAAAATCCCACAGTATCATGCCATTGCATTTGTCTTGCTCTTGCTGCTGGTGATTCTCTGATCCACCTCTACGCAGACGACACCATTCTGTATACATCTGGCCCTTCTCTGGACACTGTGCTAACAAACCTCCAAACGAGCTTCAATGCCATACAACACTCCTTCCGAGGCCTCCAACTGCTTTTAAATGCAAGTAAAACTAGGTGCATGCTCTTCAACCGATTGCTGCAAGCAGCCTCCCGCCTGACTAGCATCACTACTCTGGACAGTTCTGACTTAGAATATGTGGACAATTGCAAATACCTAGGTGTCTGGTAAGACTGTAAACTCTCCTTCCAGACTCACATTAAGCATCTACAATCCAAAATTAAATCTAGAATCAGCTTCCTATTTCGCAACAAAGCCTCCTTCACTCATGCTGCCAAACATACCCTCGTAAAACTGACTATCCTACCGATCCTTGACTTCGGCGATGTCATTTACAAAATAGCCTCCAACACTCTACTCAGCAAACGGGATGTAGTCTATCACAGTACCATCCGTTTTGTCACCAAAGCCCCATATACTGCCCACCACTGCGACCTGTATGCTCTCGTTGGCTGGCCCTCACTACATATTCGTCGCCAAACCTACTGGCTCCAGATCATCTATAAGTCTATGCTAGGTAAAGCCCCGCCTTATCTAAGCTCACTGGTCACCATAGCAACACCCACCCGTAGCATGCGCTCCAGCAGGTATATTTCACTGGTCATCCCCAAAGCCAACACTTCCTTTGGCCGCCTTTCCTTCCAGTTCTCTGCTGCCAATGACTGGAACGAATTGCAAAAATCCCTGAAGCTGGAGTCTTATATCTCCCTCTTTAACTTTAAGCATCAGCTGTCAGAGCAGCTTATTGATCACTGTACCTGTACACAGTCAATCTGTAAATCTGTAAATAGCACACCCAACTACCTCATCCCCATATTGTTACTTATCCTCTTGCTCTTTTGCACCCCAGTATCTCTACTTGCACATCATCATCACTCCAGTGTTAATGCTAAATTGTAATTATTTTGCCTCTATAGCCTATTTATTGCCTTACCTCCACACTCTTCTACATTTGCACACACTGTACATAGATTTTTCTATCGTGTTATTGACTGTACGTTTGTTTATGTGTAACTCTGTGTTGTTGTTTTTGCTTTGCTTTATCTTGGCCAGGTCGCAGTTGTAAATGAGAACTTGTTCTCAACTGCCCTACCTGGTTAAATAAAGGTGAAAAAATATATATATAATAAAAACCAACAATCACATAAATCTCCCCAGAATCTCAATAGCCAACTTCAACACAACATCAAAATGCATGGAAGCTACAGCCCTAACATTGGCCAGCAATATCGTCATTCAACAATTCTATCAGTATCAGTTATCAATGACAATCTGAATAAATGGATGGATTTCAATAGCCATAGATCTCCCCAAGACCTTGAGAAGTCATTGTTCTATTTAACAGGTTTGTCATTGTTGATGTTACACAGGAGGTTTTTAGCACCACTCTGCCATGCCAGAAGATTCTCACTAGGGGACTTGCCTTCCTGCAAGGGGAAAAAACACAAACATTCAAATTAACTAAGCATTTGTAAAATAGATCACCTTACTGTATCAAACATCAATATTCAAATGGACTGTAAATGGCGCTATGCTCACACAATAGCCAGTAACAATCATACCGACGTCACTGGAATATACTGAATGAATGTGAAAAGATGGGCCAAAATTGTATGAGGACAGACATGTTGGATGATTATGGAGTACTTACACTGTTCTTAGTCTTAAGACTGGCTCCATACATCAGGAGCAGCCTGATCATTTTGAATCGGTTTATCCTCACAGCATCGTGCATGGGTGTGTCTCCATCCTGGTCATAAACAAAGTATCTATTAACAACGCAATGCACAACCATACTATACAATAGTGCAAATCAAATCAAATCAAAATGTATTGGTCACATACACATATTTAGCAGCCTCATTAAATGGTACCTGCAAAACAACAGTCTCAACGTCAACAGTGAAGAGGCGACTCCAGGATGCTGGCCTTCTAGGCAGAGTTGCAAAGAAAAAGCCATATCTCAGACTGGCCAATAAAAAGAAAAGATTAAGATGGGCAAAAGAACACAGACACTGGACAGAGGAACTCTGCCTAGAAGGTCAGCATCCCGGAGTCGCCTCTTCACTGTTGACGTTGAGACTGGTGTTTTGTGGGTACTATTTAATGAAGCTGCCAGTTGAGGACTTGTGAGGCGTCTGTTTCTCTAACTAGACACTCTAATGTACTTGTCCTCTTGCTCAGTTGTGCACCTGGGCCTCCCACTCCTCTTTCTATTCTGGTTAGACCCAGTTTGTGCTGTTCTGTGAAGGGAGTAGTACACAGCATTGTACGAGATCTTTAGTTTCTTGGCAATTTTCTCGCATGGAATAGCCTTAATTTCTCAGAACAAGAATAGACTGACGAGTTTCAGAAGAAATGTCTATGTTTCTGGACATTTTGAGCCTGTAATCGAACGCACAAATGCTGATGCTTCAGATACTCAACTAGTCTAAAGAAGGCCAGTTTTATTGCTTCTTTAATCAGGACAACAGTTTTCAGCTGTGCTAACATAATTGCAAAAGGGTTTTCTAATGATCAATTAGCCTTTTAAAATGATAAACTTGGATTAGCTAACACAACGTGCCATTTGAACACAGGAGTGATGGTTGCTGATAATGGGCCTCTGCACCTATGTAGATATTCCATTAAAAATCAGCTGTTTCCAGCTACAATAGTCATTTCCAACATTAACAATGTCTACACTGTATTTCTGATCAATTTTATGTTATTTTAATGGACAAAAAATTGCTTTTCTTTCAAAAACAAGGATATTTCTAAGTGACCCCAAACTTTTGATCGGTAATGTAAATATTAGGAAGAGCAATGTCGGAGTGGCATTGACTAAAATACAGTAGAATAGAATACAGTATATACATGAGTAAAGCGGTATGTAAACATTATTAAAGTGGCTCGTGATTCCATGTCTATGTACATAGGGCAGCAGCCTCTAAGGTGCAGGGTTGAGTAGCCGAGTGGTAGCCGGCTAGTGATGGCTATTTAACAGTCTGATGGCCTTGAGATAGAAGCTGTTTTTCAGTCTCTCGGTCCCAGCTTTGATGCACCTGTACTGATCTCACCTTCTGGATGATAGCGGGAGTACAATTGGTGGGTTTGCGAAGCCTCTCTGTGATTTGCTCCATGCTTTCATTTGTCATATTAGGGTTTGTATGTCTTACTCTGTCTTTAGCGTTGACGTCTGCTCCACAGTGGATGAGGTGCTCAGCACATTCATTGTGTCCCGTCCTCACTGCCACATGGAGAGGAGTGCTGCGCAGCTGAGAGAAAACAGAGAGAGGGGGGGGGGGGGGTCAGACCACAAACACAGGCTGCTCAACTATCCATATATCGTTTAATATGCTCTATATATGGCTCTGTTCTGTATATATCCCTAAGTAAAACCCTATATGTTTTTGATGTTGGGCATCACAAATTGGGTTTAAGGGCTCTCTGTCTCAGTGTTGTACCTTGTCTCTGGAGTTGAACTTCCCTCCTTCATTGAGAAGCAGCTCCAGAGTAGTCAGGCTGCCTCCCCTGCAGGCCCAGTGTACTGAAGTGGCATCCAACTGGAGGGAGTGGGCAAAACAAACAGTGTTAGGATGATGACAGTTCCCAGCCATTTTGAACCATTTCCCATGTACTGTATGTAATTAGAGCTCTGATGAGTGATTGAGTGAGTGAGTGAGTGATAGTGCGTGCATGCTTGCATGACTGCATGAGTATCTGAGTTTGTGACTAAGAGAAAGAGAGAGAGAACTTACTCTGTCTTTCTTCTCAATGGAAGCCCCAGCCTCCAGCAGTCTCTTCACAATCTCCACATGGCCCTTGGATGAGGCTTTGTGTAGTGCTGTCCTTAGGAACTGTAAGAGAGGGAGGGCAGACAGAGTTAAGTGACATTCGTTTGGCTTCCTGTTACTTGTCCTGTTGCATTGTGAGACTAGTGCTATAATGGCCCTTGGCTGTCTGTAACTCAAGATTTTGTATCTCAATCAATGTAGCTTCTGGCATGTCAAAAGACTGATTTAGATGGCTGTCCATGTGTCATCATAAGAGAGACATGATGCGGTACTCACATGATCACCGACGTTGGGGTCACCTCCATCTGACAGGTACTTCTCAATCACAGGCAGTTTATTTTCCATAGCTGCTTTCAGGAACGTGTCCTCATCGACTGTGTCGGGCTGTGTGACAACGAAAAGAGACATGGTGCATTAGCTTAGTGCCGTTTGACTTGTTTTAATCCGTTGTTGGTCTTTTTACATTGAATTCCCTCTTCTTGATTATGGTGAGGAATTTTAGAGAAAGAAGGAGAGAAAGATTGTGTAGAGTGAATAGTGGCGGGACGTACAATGATCTCTGGCTCAGGTTCTTTCCTGTTCTGCACCTTCCTCTCCCTCCTCCTCTTCCTCAGTTTCAGGATGTTGAAAAGGTCATCCACGGTCTCTAGTTTCAGCCGGCCTGATTTGTCGGTCTGAAAAGGAATAAGGTACAGAATGTTGGGCCACATTTTGGAAGGCAAGTAGAATGTTCAGTGTTTCTAATTGAGTACTAAGCATATGAGGAGCTAAAAACTCACATTGAGATTGACAACTGTGATCTCCTCATGAGTGCTGTTCTCATTCTCCTCTGGGATGAGGTCTTTGTGTGACCTCCGGCCATCCTGTTTCTCCTGGTTGATGGCTGCCTCATACACACTCTCTGAACACGCCCCCGATAGGTGCTGGCCTGCCTCCTTTCCCTCACACTTTTTACCAGTGACCTGGGAGAGAAAACAGATTGGAGATGAGATGGCCATCCACCTAAGCAGTACTTTCTATTCCAAGAAGGGAAAAACAGAATGGAGGACAGGTAGCCATTCAAAACAAAGCCTTCCCTCTGTGAGATGCTTCTGTCCTAATAAAGGACCAAAGAAGGAAGTATTGGGGTGCTAATAGAGAAATGTGTGCTGTCTAATGTCCAACTCATTTACAGACTGATCAAAGCCAACCCTATTAGATGACTGGGCAGGCAACCAACTGCTGGATTATTTTGGACCAAATGAAAACCATCATGTTTTGTTAATTGTATGTACAGATAGATGTAGGATCTTAATTTGAGCACATTTGCTACAGCAGAAAAATTATCCTGCAGCAACAGGAAATGTGAATTATTATGTGGATTATAATTAATGGACATTTTTTGTAGGGGATTAATACATTTTTCGTGAGGGAAAATCAAGTCTGAAATGTGTGGAAAGATTGAAAAGTGGAGATTACCAAAAGGAAAGATCTCCTACAGGGCCGGCTCTAGCCTTTTGGGGGCCCTAAGCGAGATTTGGTTGCCCCCCACCTTGCGGGCAAAATATTTTAGTGGCTCCCCTCTGACAGCAGAGAGAATTTTTTGTTTTAAAGTAAATTTTCTGCAATTCTACATATTTCGCCATGGGGTGTAGAGAAAATGTTGCAGTTGTAAAGCTAGTGCTCTGCAGTTCTACACAGCAATTTTATAAGAAATATAATGTGATTCTACTAATTTTGCCATGGGAAAGATATAATTTTTGGGGACATTTTGCAGCTAATTTCTTGCAATTCTACACATTTTGCCATGATTTATACCATTTTAATAATATCATAGTGAGAATGACTTAAAAAATGTATGGGGGCCCCCTGGAGGACAGGGCCTCTAGGCATGTGCCCTGCATGCCCGATTGCTATTCAGCCATGATTACTACAAGTTTAGATAGCTGCCTAGACTAATTTACCAATCTAAAAATTGTTAGCTGACATTGCTAATTGAGTGACTGGCAGTGACTGGCATAACAAGATAAAAATTGCTGATGCAGAACCAAATTTCGAACTTGCACCTTATATATTCTACTATTCTAACTCTCAACAGTAAATTGAGAGCCAGACAGGAGCCGGCCCTGTCTATCTATCAGAGACTAATATTGTCAGCAACAACATCTAGAATGCCCAAACCCAGATGAAATAATGGATTAGGCAGAGTGAATCCCGATCACACATGCAAAAAACAACCTACCAGCTCTTCAACGCTGTGCAGTCCCATCTCTAGTCTGTCTGTGTGATAAAAAGTATTCCAGTGTCTCAACTCCCGAAGCGGCCAGTGTCAATTCTGTTCTGAGTGAGAATGAGATCCATCATCTCTTATATAGCCTACGAGTTTGGGATTGGGAACTCAAAAAAACAGAAATGAGGTCATGTTTCCCGCTATTCACCCTTTACCATCTCGCGCAGCCCCAGCCAAGGTGTCTCATCAGTGGTCACGCCTGGCATGCGTCCGTGGTATGCGCTGATGTCACCATTGCTGGCTTGTAAAAATGTAATTCCTAAACCGCTAGACACCTTCAATCATTTGCACTCTCCACATAGGTAAGGTGACATCGCAGAATGCCTGCCTAATGGCTAGTCAGTCAGAGCAGATTTATTGCGCGGACGGTGACAAAACTGCTCAACTATGCGCTTCCGTTCGTGATACCCACTCGCACTTGCCATAAACAGCTGACTGACACATGCAGCTTGAGTTCGACACGCACAAGGTCATACGGTAAAAAGGTACATGATGAGAGGTACTTACCGCATACATGCTGCTGTTTAAAGACAACAACGAAAAGTGCCACAAAAAAATATATAATTGAACTTACAATTTGTTATTTGGACGAGGCTACTTTAAAATATGCCTAATATATGTATGGTTCTTTCAGGGGGATGTTTAACACTTCACATAATTCTGTATATAGGCTTACTAGCAAGTAATATTAATAATAACAATAATAGGTATAATCAATAGCAGTGCAGTCATAAGGTCACTATTTGGCATGAACCAATATAACAATTTCGCAATTTCAAATTGTGTTATAACTGTTTTATAAAGATAAACTATGTAGACTATGTAGCTTAATTCATGCAAAATGTTACCAAAAAAGTAAATTCCATAGTAGGCCTGTCAGTTAAGCATTTTTTGGATCACTCATGTCAAAGTATATGTTCATAACTACAGAGTAACACATTAAAACATTATTGCTGGTAAACTATTTTGAATGGTGCCCCTATAAATGTTGGTCTGTTATGACAAGCATGTGGAGGCATGTGCATGATCAGCAGCTGCCTTTTTTAGAGAACACAGCTTGAACTGTAGGCTAGATCTGACATTCAGACATCCATTTAGTAGGCTGCCAACATCACTCATTTTACCTGTCCTTAAAAGGCCACAGAAGAGGCTGGATGTGTGTGTGTCACAGGTTAAGTCTAGTAGTATCAGTACCACAAACATGATCATGAAAATTATTATGCTGCTGACACAAAGAAAATGATTGTATTGTACTGTATTAATTGCCTTTCAAACTATTGGTATGACCAAGACAACCTCTTTTGTTTCATCACCCTTGTCTTTGTGCCCTATCTACAAGGTACAATGAGTTTCAATGGATGACCACTGAGCAGCTGTAGTTGTTTGCACCATGTCCTTTGTACTTGATAAGACTCTGCTCCAGTAGCCTGCAGTTCACAGTGTCAAGTCCTGAGGGATATAGGAGTATTTCTGAATTAAAAATAGGCTTGTGTGAGATTCCTGTTCTTGAAATATATCTTGTTGATTCTAAAAATAGCAGTGTAAATCCTGCAGCTGTATTTATCAGTTTTTATGATAAGGTGCAGTTGGACATTGTATTGTCGTTAGTATATTATTGTATCATATTTCTGTGAGCATTGATGCCATGCTTACACAAGTTCAGTATCTAGTTTTGGCAACTATCATGAATTCAGAGTTGTCAACTATCATGAATTCAGAGTTGTCAACTATCATGAATTCAGAGTTGTCAACTATCATGAATTCAGAGTTGTCAACTATCATGAATTCAGAGTTGTCAACTAACATGAATTCAAAGTCAAATCAAGAACAAAATCAACCATGCCATTGGATTTAGTTTAAAAGTTAGCTGAAAAACAGAAAATAAACAAAATTCCTTGAAGTTGAGGACTTTTCGCAAATCCAATCAGTTTTTCCATTGATTCAACATAGATTTTTATTTTTTTTATTGAAATGACATGGAAACAACATTGATTCAACCAGTTTGTATGGTATAATAATGATGACAAAACTCTTCCGTGGTCGCACATTGAGATTTGTGGTTGCAAGTATGATTTACAAATGTGTTACTTAATTATGCAAGCTTGTATCATGACGTGTGACATTTTTTACAACAGTCACAAACTTGTAACTTGACATTTGAAAACATTCAATAAGATTTGCAAGCATAATTTTTTTACAGAATTATTACAACTCCATTTACGACAATTAATATTCTGCTGTGAATATAAAATACACTTGGAGATTTTTTTATCTGTGCATGCTCAAAAATCTGTCACTATTGTCACGTTGGATTCGTAAGCTTGTAGAAAGTATTGTAAATTTGTAGAAAGAGATGTGCAAGTAAAAAAAACTGGTTTGAGCAGCTTTGATGGCAGGACCTTTTGATCAGCCAAAACCACAGCCGCTATTGCTTCAGCCATTGGCTGGATTGTTCCATCAATCAAATCTCAGGAAGTAGCTTGAAGAGGTAAAGTAATTTCTACAAAGTAACTTTATTAACGTTACTCGGCCTGAAGAACTAGAATAAAACGATCTACTTGAAGGAAATCATCTATTTTATATGTGTACATCGATTTTTGGGGGGTGAAATGGCATGACAGTAGTTTGTTTAAAGCTGTAACTTGTCGGGCGACGCAACCAAATTCACATAGAAATATGATTTACAGATCTGTCATTGAAAGCAAGTCTACGAAGCGGTAGATCTGTTCTATGTGCGCCGTTTCTATGCTTCCTGTTCTTAAGTTTCGTTTTTGCGTCGGAAAAGATATTTCACAGCGGTTTGATTGGTACAATGATTCTCTACATTGCTTGTTTTGTCACATAAACTGAAATTAGGCAAACTACACTGCTAAAAAAAATAAAGGGAACACTTAAACAACACAATGTAACTCCAAGTCAATCACACTTCTGTGAAATAAAACTGTCCACTTAGGAAGCAACCCTGATTGACAATAAATTTCACATGCTGTTGTGCAAATGGAATAGACAAAAGGTGGAAATTATAGGCAATTAGCAAGACACCCCCAATAAAGGAGTGATTCTGCAGGTGGTGACCACAGACCACTTCTCAGTTCCTATGCTTCCTGGCTGATGTTTTGGTCACTTTTGAATGCTGGCGGTGCTTTCACTCTAGTGGTAGCATGAGACGGAGTCTACAACCCACACAAGTGGCTCAGGTAGTGCAGCTCATCCAGGATGGCACATCAATGCGAGCTGTGGCAAAAAGGAGCCATCCACCTCCTCAGCCACACAGGCCTCTTCACAAATGTTGTCTGAGGATGAGGATGAAGAACCATTTGCTTCCACTTCTCCCCAGCAGGATTCTTCAGGTGTGTTTGTTTGTTTGTCCTGTGTGAATTTAAGTATGCTCTCTAATTCTCTCTTTTTTTCTCTCTCTCTTCTCTCCCTCTCTCGGAGGACCTGAGCCCTAGGACCATGCCTCAGGACTACCTGGCCTGATGACTCCTTGCTGTCCCCAGTCCACCTGGCCGTGCTGTTGCTCCAGTTTCAACTGTTCTGCCTGCGGCTATGGAACCCTGACCTGTTCACCGGACGTGCTACCTGTCCCAGACCTGCTGTTTTCAACTCTCTAGAGACAGCAGGAGCGGTAGAGATACTCTCAATGATCGGCTATGAAAAGCCAACTGACATTTACTCCTGAGGTGCTGACCTGTTTCACCTTCTACAACCACTGCGATTATTTATTTTTTGACAGTGCTGGTCATCTATGAACATTTGAACATCTTGGCCATGTTTTGTTATAATCTCCACCCGGCACAGCCAGAAGAGGATTGGCCACCCCTCATAGCCTGGTTCCTCTCTGGGTTTCTTCCTAGGTTCCCGGCCTTTCTAGGGAGTTTTTCCTAGCTACAGTGCTTCTACACCTGCGTTGCTTGCTGTTTGGGGATTTAGGCTGGGTTTCTGTACAGCACTTTGTGACATCAGCTGATGTAAGAAGGGCTTTATAAATACATTTGATTGATTGTGTGTGCATCCTGGCATAACATAAACAAAATAAATAAATTCCCTTTTGCAAAGTTTTAAGTTTCCATATTATAGGTAACATTGATGATTTTATTATTACTGGGTATGTATGTGGGATGTTCCACCGCTATAAATGCTGTGAATAATGTGTGTAAACTAATGCACGTGTGCTCTCCATTGGAAATGCCTGTAGCAGCATCCCCACCAAATCCTGTTGCTGAGGATGAACCACTGTCTACAGACCCTGCTGACAGGCCTTCAGTTCTGACTGACAGGATTCGGACACAATTAGTTTGCAGAGGACCAAGTGAGGTACCACCTAACTTTGTTTTCCCAAGGAATGAGATTGATGGAAGAAGTTGCCACCACCAGAATTTCAGGAAGACCTTGGTGAGTGGTGAAAAAATTCCTAGAAGTTGGTTGGTGTATTCTGAAAGAAACAACAGCCTCTCCTATGTCTGCTGCAAACTATTTTCAAAGCAGACAATTAACTTAGCATACTCAGGACTGACAGACTGGAAACATGCAAGTTCTTTGCTGACTACACACGAAAGCATGAAACTGCATGAAAACATGGAAAGAACTGTCAATGAGGACAAAAAAGGGGAAACAATTGATAAGCATGAGATGGCACTTATGGAGGCTGGGAGGATAAGATGGAGAGAGGTGTTGACACATCTGACTGCTATTGTGCAGTCTATGGCAATTAGAAATCTGGCACTGAGGGAACACACAGAAACACTACTCCATCAAATGGAAATTTCCTTGAAGATGTTGAACTGGTGCCACAATTTGATCCAGTCATGAAAGAGCACCTTAACCATGTCCAAAAAGGGTCCTCGAGTCACACCACCAGCTACCTTGGCCACCAAATACAGAATGAACTCATTGATTTGTTGAGCAGCAAGGTCATTTCAATAATGGTGAGTGACATCAAGCTGGCAAAATTCTTCTCTATCATTCTAGATTGCACCTCAAATGTCAACCACACTGAACAGTTGTCAGTTGTGATTAGAATTGTATCACTGAAGGAGGAGCCCCACATAAAATAAAATTTTATGGGGTTTTTGGAGGCAGAGGAGTCCACGGGCCAACATTTGGCATCCCTGATTCTCAAAAGATTAGAGGAGCTAAAAATTCATTTCGAGGACTGCTCGGGCCAACATGAAAGGCAAAAACAAAAGGTGTCCAAGCTGGAAATGAATCCAAGTGCTCTATTTGTGCCATGTGTGGCTCACACATCGCAGCTCACACATCGGAGCTGCTCTCCAAGTGGCCACTCCTGGCTAATGTCCCTGTCCCGAAGCAAGAACCAATTAGCCTGGAGCTAGCCCTGCCAGGCCCATCTCCCGGGTAGCCAAAGAATCCCATTAGCCACTCCCTGGGCTACAATACCTATTTTGCCAACTGGCCCGGACCCCCGCTGACCCATCATGACTGGACCACCAATGTGATTTGCCCGAGGGGGTTTTCTCAACTGGCTCCACCGTCCCGTCATCCTCTGAATGCCCATCCATTAGCCTGCTAGCCGCGGCCTGCAAGCTGTCCAGAGCACATGGGACTGTTAGCTTAAGGTGCCCATCGGACAAATTCTTTGGCCACCATACCTATTTTGCCAATTGGCCTGGTTTACCACACGGAGCCCTGCTGATCAGTCTGCCGACGTAATAGCACGAGGGGGCCACAACAGACTTTCGTCCCTCCAAGGCCTTTCGTTGCGACATCCCTCCAAGGACTTTCTACTAAATTGCTAGCTGCTCGAAGCCACTCATTGGACTCCTTTGATTCACTCGGCTACGCATGCCTGTCGCTAACGTCAATATGCCTTGTCCATTGCTGTTTTGGTTAGTATTTATTGCCTTATTTCACTGTAGAGCCTCTAGCCCTGCTCAATACGCCTTATTTAACACTTTAGTTCCACCTACCACACATGCGATGACATCACCTGTTTTAAATTATATTTCTAGAAACTATCTCTTTCATCGTCACTCTATGCACAGGTTTACCCCCACTATATTCACATCCTACCATACCTTTGTCTGTACATTAAGCCTTGAATCTACTCTACCGTGCCCAGAAATCTGCTCCTTTTACTCTGTTCCGAACGTACTAGGCGACCAGTTCTTTTAGCCTTTAGCTGTACCCTTATCCTACTCCTCCTCTGTTCCTCTGGTGATGTGGAGGTTAATCCAGGCCCAGCAGTGCCTAGCTCCACTCCCATTCCCCAGGCGCTATCATTTGTTGACTTCTGTAACCGTAAAAGCTTTAGTTTCATGCATGTTAAAATTAGAAGCCTCCTCCCTAAGTTTGTTTTATTCACTGCCCTAGCACACTCTGCCAACCCGGATGTCCTAACCGTGTCTGAATCCTGGCTCAGGAATATTACCAAAAGCACTGAAATGTTCATCCCTAACTATAACATTTTCCGACAAGATAGAACTGCCAAAGGGGGCGGTGTTGCAATCTACTGCAGAGATTTCAGCAAGCAGGCCTTTCTAATCGACCTGGCCCGGGTATCCTCAAAGGATATTTGACCTCATCCCGTCAGTAGAGGATGCCTGGTCATTCTTTTCACCATCTTAAATAAGCATGCCCCTTTCAAAAAAAATTGAACCAGGAACAGATATAGCCCTTGGTTCTCTCCAGACCTGACTGCCCTTGACCAGCACAAAAACATCCTGTGGCATTCTGCATTAGCATCGAATAGCCCCCTCAATATGCAACTTTTCAGGGAAGTTAGGAACCAATATACACAGGCAGTTAGGAAAGCTAAGGCTAGCTATTTAGAGCAGAAATTTGCATCCTCTAGCACAAACTCAAAAAAGTTCTGGGACACTGTAACATCCATGGAGAATAAGAGCACCTCCTCACAGCTGCCCACTGCACTAAGGCTAGCAAACACTGTCATCACCGATAAATCCACTATAATTGAGAATTTCAATAAGCATTTTTCTACGGCTGGCCATGCTTTCCACCTGGCTACCCCTACCCCGGTCAACAGCCCTGCACTCCCCACAGCAACTCAGCCAAGCCTCCCCTGCTTCACCTTCACCCAAATCCAGATAGCTGATGTTCTGAAAGAGCTGCAAAATCTGGACCCCTACAAATCAGCCGGGCGAGATAATCTGGACCCTCTCTTCCTAAATTTACCTGCCGAAATTGTTGCAACCCCTATCAATAGACTGTTCAACCTCTCTTTCGTATCGTCTGAGATTCCAAAAGATTAGAAAGCTGCCGCGGTCATCCCCCTCTTCAAAGGGGGAGACACTCTAGACCCAAACTGCTACAGACATATATCTATCCTACCCCGCCTTTCTAAGGTCTTCGAAAGCCAAGTTAACAAACAGATTATCGACTATTTCGAATCCCACCGTACCTTCTCCGCTATTCAATGTGGTTTCAGAGCTGATCATGGGTGGACCTCAGCCACGCTCAAGGTCCTAAATGATATCATAACCGCCATTGATAAGAGCCATTACTGTGCAGCCGTATTCATCGACCTGGCCAAGGCATTCGACTCTGTCAATCACCACATTCTTATTGGCAGACTCAACGGCCTTGGTTTCTCAAATGATTGCCTCGCCTGGTTCACCAACTACTTCTCTGATAGAGTTCAGTGTCAAATCGGAGGGCCTGTTGTCCGGACCTCTGGCAGTCTCTATGGGGGTGCCACAGGGTTCAATTCTTGGGCCAACTCTCTTCTCTGTATACATCAATGATGTCGCTCTCGCTGCTGGTGATTCTCTGATTCACCTCTATGCAGATGACACCATTCTGTATACATCTGGCCCTTCTTTGGACACTGTGTTAACTAACCTCCAAACGAGCTTCAATGCCATACAACTCTCCTTCCGTGGACTCCAACTGTGCATAAATGCAAGTAAAACTAAATGCATGCTCTTCAACTGATCACTGCCCGCACCTGCCCGCCCGTCCAGCATCACTACTCTGGACGGCTCCGACTTAGAATATGTGGATAACTACAAATACCTAGGTGTCTGGTTAGACTGTAAACTCTCCTTCCAGACTCACATTAAGCATCTCTAGTCCAAAATTAAATCTAGAATCGGCTTCCTATTTCGCAACAAAGCATCCTTCACTCATGCTGCCAAACATACCCTCGTAAAACTGACCATCCTACCGATCCTCAACTTCGGCGATGTCCTTTATAAAATAGCCTCCAACACTCTACTCAACAAATTGGATGCAGTCTATCACAGTGCCATCCGTTTTGTCACCAAAGCCCCATATACTGCCCACCACTGCGACCTATACACTCTCGTTGGCTGGCCCTCGCTTCATACTCGTCGCCAAACCCACTGGCTCCAGATCATCTACAAGTCTCTGCTAGGTAAAGCCCCGCCTTATCTCAGCTCACTGGTCACCATAGCAGCACTCACTCGTGGCACGCGCTCCAGCAGGTATATCTCAATGGTCACCCCCAAAGCCAACACCTCCTTTGGCCACCTTTCCTTCCAGTCCTCTGCTGCCAATGACTGGAACGAACTGCAAAAATCACTGAAGCTGGAGACTCATATCTCCCTCACTAGCTTTAACTTCTTATGGCTGCGGGGGCAGTATTGAGTAGCTTGGATGAAAGGTGCACAGAGGTGCCCAGAGTAAACGGCCTACTCCTCAGTCATAGTTGCTAATATTTGCATATTATTATTAGTATTGGATAGAAAACACTCTGAAGTTTCTAGAACTGTTTGAATTATGTCTGTGAGTATAACAGAACTAATATGGCAGGCAAAAACCTGAGAAGTTCCACTTCCTGTTTAGATTTTTTCTGAGGGTGAAAGATTTTCAACCAAGTTCTCATTGAAATTACAGCGAGATATTGATGAGTTATCACTTCCTACAGCTTCCACTATATGTCAACAGTCAAGAGAACTTTGTCTGATGACTCTAATGTGAAGGGGGGCCGAAGGAGACAGGAATTAGTCACCACTGCCACGAGCTGACCATGCTTTGACCATGCGCTTTCACGTGATAGGCAGCTCCGTTCCATCGCTCAACTGAAGTCAATCTAATTCTCCGGTTGGAACGTTATTCAAGATGTATGTTAACAACATTCTAAAGATTGATTCAGTACATTGTTTGACATGTTTCTACTGACTGTTATGGAACTTTTGGACATTTCGTCACGTTATAGTGGACAGTAACTTTGGAATTGTTTACCAAACGCGTTTACCAAACGCTAACCAAAGTAGCTAATTGGACATAAATAACGGACATTATCGAACAAATCAAGCATTTATTGTGGACCTGGGATTCCTAGGACTGCATTCTGATGAAGTTCATCAAAGGTAAGGAAACATTTATCATGTATTTTCTGGTTTCTGTTCACTCCAACATGGCGGCTAATTTGGCTATTGTTCTGAGCGCCGTCTCAGATTTTTGCATGGTCTGCTTTTTCCGTAAAGTCTTTTTTAAATCTGACACAGCGGTTGCATTAAGGAGAGGTATATCTATAATTCCATGTGTATAACTTGTATTATCATCTACATTTATGATGAGTATTTCTGTTGAAACGATGTGGCTATGCAAAATCACTTGATGTGAATGTAACACGCCAATGTAAACTCAGATTCTTTTATATAAATATGAACTTTATCAAACAGAACATGCATGTATTGTGTAACATGAAGTCCTATGAGTGTCATCTGATGAAGATCATCAAAGGTTAGTGATTCATTTGATCTCTATTTCTGCTTTTTGTGACTGCTATCTTCCGCTGGAAAAATGGCTGTGCTTATTGTGGTTTGGTGGTGATCTAACATAATTGTTTGTAGTACTTTCGCTGAAAAGCATATTTGAAATCAGACACTTTGGTGGGATTAACAACAAGATTACCTTTAAAATGATATAAGACACATGTATGTTTGAGGAATTTTAATTATGAGATTTCTGTTGTTTGAATTTGGCACCCTGCACGTTCACTGGCTGTTGTCATATCGATCCCGTTAGCGGGATTGCAGCCATAAGAAGTTTTAAGCACCAGCTGTCTGAGCAGCTCACAGATCACTGCACCTGTACATACCCCATCTGTAAACAGTTCATCCAACTACCTCATCCCCATACTGTTATTTATTTATTTATCTTGCTCATTTGCATCCCAGTATCTCTACTTGCACATTCATCTTCTGCACATCTACCATTCCAGGGTTTAATTACTATATTGCAATTACTTTGCCACCGTGGCCTATTTATTGCCTTAACTCTCTTATCTTACCTCATTTGCATTCAGTTTTCTTTTTTTTCTACTGTATTATTGACTGTATGTTTTGTTTATTCCATGTGTAACTCTGTGTTGTTGTATGTGTCGAGCTGCTATGCTTTATCTTGGGCAGGTTGCAGTTGCAAATGAGAACTTGTTCTCAACTAGCCTACCTGGTTAAATAAAGGTGAAATTAAAAAATATATTAAAAAACACATTGAACCTGGTTGTGGCTGATGCTGCTAAAAGTTCTGTCAATGCCACAGGCTACTTTGGCATCTTATACAAATTGTACACCTTATTCTCAGCCTCCACACAGCGATGGGCCATCCTGAAAAAACTTGTGGACATCACTTTGAAGATGTGGACTGAGACAAGGTGGGAGAGGTAAGTTAAGAGTGTCGAACCACTGATGTATCAGGCAGCAGCGGTGAGAGAGGCACTGATTGAGGTGAGGGATCAAACCAAAGACCCTGTGATAAAGAGTGAGGCCCAGTCCTTGTCAGAGGAGGTGGGATCATACCGCTTCAGCATCTGTACAGTGGTGTGGTATGACAGCTTGAGCCAGATCCAACATGTGAGCAAGCTGATGCAGTCTCCCAGTATACATGTGGATGTTGCAGTCAGTCTCAGAAAGACAGAGAGAGGTCTCAGCATCTACAGGTCAACAGTCTTTATGACTGCACAAACATCAGCCAAGGATATTTGTGAGGGTATGAATGTAGAGGACGTTCTACAACAAAAAAGGCTGAGGTCCACAAAGCGGCACTTTCATACGAAGCATTTGATGAGCCTTTGAGTGATGCCCTGAAGAAGCTGGAGGTGACATTTCTCAATGTCGTTGTTGATGCTGCAACCTTAGCCCTTCAGGAAAGATTTTCCACATTGGAAAATGTGGGAGAAAAGATTGGAGTGCTTGGCGGAAGGGGGGGGGGGGGGTTCGCCCAGGGAGCCATACAAGCTAGATCCGCCACTGTGCATATATATGTATGTGTATGTACGGGATACACATGGTATACACCATCCAATTTAATTCTTACTTGCAGGGTCTTTCGACAATGCAACAACAATAAGAAATAATACAAGATAAGAATACAAACATAAAGTGAATGACTCAGTAGAATGTGTGTATTCTTAATTTCATACCAGCGGCTGCTGTATTGCTATGCAAAGTGACTTCTAGTTACTCTTTTATAATTGTCATAATCATTATTATTATAATAGCGTCTCTGTAGCTACGGCACCCAGAAAAGCTTCCGGCAGTGTGTCTTTGACCTTGGTCTCAAAAGTGCAAAAAATAATTACACACACACACACACACACACACACACACAGAGTCATGTTCACTTGTATACTCATCATAAACTCTCAGTCATGCTGAGTGAATCCTTGCCCAAGGTCAGTGGGTTACCGGGCAAGGAGGGTAATTCTGACACCCCTAATCTCTAGTGGGCCATCAACACATATGCACCCCCTAAAACCCCCCTCATTAGTAACACCTCTGGCTCCAGGGGCTATTAATAATCATGGCCCTCCTGCTCAGTCTACTCTTCAGCCCACAGAAGGGTTTTGGGGTCTCGTGCCAAAATACGTCTCACTCATGAATCTGATTTCAGTCATAAACACACACCTGTACAGCCTCACATACATCACACATAACAGTCCATATTTAGAGTGGACTGTTCCCGGTTTACTGATTGAGTGCTTTATCATCAGGGCATGGTAAAGAGAAGCAGCATCCCCCCTGTTTCTCTAACATGCCGGAGGGTTGACTGATGATACACTGTATTTAGCTCTGCATTTGTTGTGTTGGAACCTAAATAAGTTGGCACCAGCCCTCAGCTGAAGAGAACACCATCATGTACAGTTGAAGTCGGAAGTTTACATGCACTTAGGTTGGAGTCATTAAACCTCGTTTTTCAACCACTCCACACATTTCTTGTTAACAAACTATAGTTTTGGCAAGTCGGTTAGGACATCTACTTTGTGCATGCCACAAGTAATTTTTCCAACAATTGTTTACAGACAGATTATTTCACTTATAATTCACTGTATCACAATTCCAGTCGGTCAGAAGTTTACATACACTAAGTTGACTGTGCCTTATAACAGCTTGGAAAATTCCAGAAAATGATGTCATTGCTTCTGATAGGCTAATTGATATAATTTTAGTCAATTGGAGGTGTACTTGTGGATGTATTTCAAGGCTTACCTTCAAACTCAGTGTCTCTTTGCTTGACATCATGGGAAAATCTAAAGAAATCTGCCAAGACCTCAGAAAAAAATTGTAGACCTCCACAAGTCTGGTTCATCCTTGGGAGCAATTTTCACATGCATGAAGGTACCCCGTTCAACTGTACCAACAATAGTACGCAAGTATAAACACCATGGGACCACGCATCCGTCATACCGCTCAGGAAGGAGACGCGTTCTGTCTCCTAGAGATGAACGTACTTGGTGCGAAAAGTGCAAATCAATCTCAGAACAACAGCATAGGACCTTGTGAAGATGCTGGAGGAAACAGGTACAAAAGTATATCCATAGTAAAACGAGTCCTATATCGACATAATCTGAAAGGACGCTCAGCAAGGAAGAAGCCACTGCTCCAAAACCGCCATAAAAAAGCCAGACTACGGTTTGCAACTGCACATGGGGACAAAGATCGTACTTTTTGAAGAAATATTCTCTGGTCTGATGAAACAAAAACAGAACTGTTTGGCCATAATGACCATTGTTATGTTTGGAGGAAAAAGGGGGAGGCTTGCAAGCCAAATAACACCATCCCAACCGTGAAGCACGGGGGTGGCAGCATCATGTTGTGGTTGTGCTTTGCTGCAGGAGAGACTGGTGCACTTCACAAAATGGATGATTTTGTTAACAAGAAATTTGTGGAGTGGTTGAAAAACGAGTTTTAATGACTCCAACCTAAGGGTGTGTGTGTGTACACACTCCTCCCCCCATAAAACTACCCCCACCATTACGGTTACACACTCCTCCCCCTTAAACCCAACCCACCATCACGGTTACACACTCCTCCCCCTTAAACCCAACCCACCCTCACGGTTGCACACTCCTCCCCCTTAAACCCACCCCCATAAACCCATCCCCACCATCATGGTTACACACTCCTCCCACATAAACCCATCCCCACCCTCACAGTTATACACTCCTCCCCCTTAAACCCACCCCACCCTCACAGTTACACACTCCTCCCCCATAAACCCATCCCACCCTCACAGTTACACACTCCTCCCCCATAAACTCACTGTTGATGCTGTTTTACTTCCTGTGGGGAAGCAAGTGGGAGAGGCTGAGGATGGAGGTGGTCAAGAGGCCCAGGTCCAAGGGGGGAAAGGCTTGCCTGACCTCTACTTGTTCCTGGGCAGCTGCTACACAGCGTTACAGCTCACTCTTGCCACCTCCCCGTTCAACAACAATACCCAGGCCCTCGCACGGTTCTGGCTGGGATTTTACCTCAGAACCCTGATGCAGATCCCTGTCGACCTGCGAGCCCCAGTCTCTTTCCTGCTCCCCACACACTACGCCCAGCTCCAGAAGTTAAGACATTTTAAACTGGAGAAAGAAGCAGTCACGGTTTAAACTAAACCCTGCTCTCTTCTCTCTCTTGTGCAGGAGCGGCAACCAGTTTGTCCAGTGTGCGGGCTTGCTATAGGCGAGCCCATAACGGTTTGGCGTAACGTGACCCGTCCTGCTCTTCTGAATCGGGACCTGTCCTGGATGGTCGCCCACGAGATCCTCCCGGTCAGGGCCGTTATTCCCTCCCAGGGCATGGCGAGGATATCCACGTGCCCCTACCAGGCTACGGCCAAGAGGAGTCGGTGAGGCTCTTGCTCTGGGAGTGCAGAGCCGCCAGGGACCTGTGAAGGAAGCAGGCCCCCTGATCTCCCCGTGTCTACCAGCAGGGGAGGACCTAACGCCCCAGCTCGTTCTGTATGGGGTGGGCCGAAGGCCTATTCCACCGAAGGCCTTCACCAAGCTCTGGCCCACCCTCACGTGTCTGAAGGATGCACTGTGGTCCTCCCGCAACCTGCTGGTAGCGAAACAAGTAGAGACCCCCCCCCCAGGCAGTGGCCATGGTAGTCACGGAAGCCCTGGGGTGGTAGAGAAGAAAGGGGGCCTCGACCCCAGGCGAAGGATCCCCCACAACACCCAAGGTCCCGGCGGCCACGCTGTGGCGCCTAGGGCGATGCGCCTAGGGGAGGGATCTCCTCTGGGCCCCGACGGACAGGACGGTAATTGATTCGGAGGAGCAGGAGGAGGCGAGTTTGATAAGGACTCACACCGTTCCTGTACAAAGGACCGAAGAAAGCCTTTTAACAGTAACTTTTTAAATTGTTTTTCATGTCTTAAAAATGTTTTACCTTCGTTAAATCATTTGTACACATTTTAAATGACTTTTACAGAATTTGATGTTTTTTACAAGAAAAAGTACTTTTATTCATGGTTGTTTCTATTGGTTTTAACAACATGTACTTTTAAACAAATTTAAATGTAACATTCAAATGCTGTGTTTTATGCTTTTATGCCGTTTTTTATGTGTATAAAATGATGTGCAAAAATATATGAGCTGTTTTAAAGGAAATGCAACAATAAAACTTTTCCAAAATAAAAAATAAACTCACTGTTGACATGCTCTCTTTTTTATACTCTCATCTTTACCTCATCTTAACATCTTAAAGATATTGCACACTTCATGCCACACACAGCGAATAGAGACGGGTTAACCCAATGGCATGGTCAGAATGTTGGATAAACAATCCAGCCCAAGGACAGGTGTATTGGGTGGGGCTGGACAATAGAGACAGAGAGACCTGTGGTGTGGAAGACTGACCTAACACCAGGCACGGGATAAAACCTGATCCCCAGACCCAAGGCTAGAGAGGGGACTCGAGGAAGTTTAGTAGTTAGGGGGTAAATCATAATAGGGGGAGTAGAGTAGTGGGTGTCATTGTGATATGTGGGGCACAGAAATAGACTCCCCAAACCCAGATCTCGTGCAGGATGGGTGTGAAGGATTAGGGACACGGTTGTTTCCCCCAAGGAGTTCACATGTCCTGTTGTCAGACAGGACATTGATGTGTTGTAAAACGTACCGCTCAGTCTAAAGAGCAGCAGGGAGTAGCACATATGTGACAACTATGTGATCTTTGGACTGTCTACAATGACACAAACCTATACTATGTCACTAGGTCTTGAAAAAGAAGCCATAACTTCTGTTGTTTTCTTCTATTTGTGGAGCAAAGAGATCATTGGGACAATGTTTTTTATAACTGCTTCAAAATATGAATTCAAATATTTTCAAAGACTCAACAGATTTTTTAGTTTTTTTGTTGAACAGAACAGTCCAAGTATTAGTGACAGTTAATATACACTAGGGTCTGTCCATGAAAAGAGGGCCATTTGCATACCTTTGATATTTAAAGTAGAAATTGTGCACCAATATTTAATTTCAAAGCCTGTTATATTAAATGATATAGACCACATGGAGAATTCAATATTCAGCATTTTGACATGTCCCTCTGTCAACCCTATGTCACTTCTAGGAATATTTTTACCCACTTAACACCCACATTTCTCTAAGTTTCACCATCATTGTAATGTTGTATAATATTTTGCTGCTTTGACGAAGTCATTTCAGAACATCATTATTTATTTAATGATTAGTGATTAATGTCCCTCATCTTAAGGTCAACCCTGTTACGTGAACTGAACTCCTGTTTTAATATGGTGAAACTATTCCTTTTAAAATATAATTTTCCAAATGATACGTTGACATCTAATAGTCTAATCATATTGTAAAAGCAGGTGAGCTGGTTCTACTGTTTTTGGACATTTTCTGGTGTTTTGTGGTGGAGAACTGAATGGGTTGAACATAACACGTCAACCCTGTTCAACCCATTGATAGACAGGCAAGAATTTTTTTCACAATTTCATTTTTTTTGTGAAGCTTGCATTCAATTGCCATTCCATGTTGCACACGACAAGCTTCCATTACCCCTGTCGCAAGGGGATTTAGGGCTGATTTAAGATCAAATTGTCAACCCCTGTCATGGTCAACCCTTTTATTTGGCACTTAATAGGCGCACACCATGGAATTTTTTAATTCTTGAGATAGAAAAATGTATATTTTATGAAGTCGAACATGTGCTCTTTATGACAGAAATTAGGTGAAATCCCTCTCAAAATATGACACTTCTCAAAATGCACCAAATTGATGGTACGACCCAGTACATGCCTCGCTCTCTGTGTTACGAAATAAACAGAGCATGCATAGCTAAATTCAATCGGTAAATTGAACACTGTGAGTATTTAATTTCACACTTTTGAAGTGTTTATGTGAGAACCACCAGAAAGTGTTGGATTTACACTTTTCAAAGTGTTTCCCTTTTAATAAAGATACTTTCCAACACCAGCAGCATTAAAATGTTACACTCAGTGTTAAATGTATACTGTTACGCTGATCACTGATACTTTCACAGCAAATTATCCAGTGTTAAATCAACACTGATCCAGTGTCTATATGGGTCCAAACTTTTCAGTGTTAAATTAACACACTGCTTAGTGTAAAGCCTAATTTGCATATTTCCCACATTGCCTTGCTTTTCGAGTGAATTGTAGAGTTACCACCCATGACTGTATTTATTAGTGACAGAGGCATGGTTGTTGCATTCATCCATTTTCAGTATCTTGGGCTTATTTAAGTGGGATCCTAAGCAAATAAGTTATCATAACCATTTTATTCATTAACACAATACAACACATTATTCTTAAGGCTTTCTTTTCAGGGCCTAGTTTAACCCTATTACTGAGGACTGGAACTCATGGTTGACAGGCAAAATCAGACCTGCAAGTCACATTATGATGGCTTGCAAAGTGATGTGTAATTGCTATTGGAATCCAGCCAAAGTGAAGATATCCAACATTTAGAATTTTTATTCACCCACAACCTGCATTCAGAATGACTGCATGGTTGGGAAGATTAAGATATGAGACTACCTTAAGGATCTAAACTGGAGCAACCATTTCAGTAACAGACACAATAAATACATATAACAGATTGGATTAGTTTAGAATATTATGTTTTTTATATTTGAGTAGCGTAACATTAATTAATCAAGCAATGTACATGCAAAGATATAGATATTGAAACCAACAATTCTAAAATCTAACTTTACTGAAAAATCAACACTAAGTAACACTGGACAGTTTGACACCGTGATTGAAGAACATTTATTTTTTACAACAACTTAAAAACCAACACCAGCTGGCATTCAGTCCATTCATAGTAACACAAAGTAACACCACATCAAAACCAAAAACTGCTTACACCAGGATATGGACACTGATGATTTTACTGTGTGACAGGCGTGAACATGTGCTTTCATAAACATACTGTACTGTATGTTCTCAGATGTAAGTCGCTCTGGATAAGAGCGTCTGCTAAATGACGTAAATGTAAATGTAAATGAATAGATGCAGCCCATAGAACCAGCAGTGTTGCTATTTATACTGAGCCTGCTCTAACAGTCATGGTGGTGTAAATATAGGCCTATCTACCGCTCAGCTGTTGATAAAAGCATTTCTGCTGTGATCTCACCTAGTCTATTTCAGGAATGGATCTGTGATGTCTCTGGATGAAGGGAATACAAATGAACACAGCAGTTTCTTCTCCTCAGCTTTGATCATCACCCAACTTTCATATATGTTTCAGGCAAAGTGGAGCATCAAAAACATATTACTTCAATGCTATCCTTTGTAAAACATGCGCATGTGGTCTAATAAGTAAAATAGCCCCCTGTAATAGAACCTTTTAAATAATACAGTAATTTGGCATATTATCAACAGTAAAAATACTCTGAAACATCTTACTTCAGCATACTGTAAATTATGGTGTGTTGTGTGAAAATGTTGTGGGCAGGGAAATAATTGCTGTATTTTGAATGGTATTGTAATTCCATCCCACAGAATATAGTACCATACTGTATCTTTGGAGTGCCAAAAACCTGTTGATGCGTGGTATTGTTATTTCTGTCTCATTGACATATTTTGAGGCATACCTTGTAAGACACTATATTTGTTGCACACGAGTGAGAATGGTGTATCAATTGAACTCTTATGTGGTTATAGTGCCCCATCAACATGTATAGGGGATATATTGGAGTGGCAGCAAATCTTAAACCTTAAATTATTAAGCATTTTGCCACCTCTTTTTGGTCCCGTTTGCCCTGTAGTCTCAGTCAGTTTGGAAGCCTTTGTTAAGGCCTCTAGAAGTACAAGTGATACAGTGCATTCAGAAAGCATTCAGACCGCTTGACTTTTTCCACATTTTGCTATGTTACAGCCTTATTCACAAATTGATCAAATAATTTTTTCCCTCATCAATCAACACATAATACCCCGTAATGACAAAGCAAAAACAGGTTTTTAGAACATTTAGGAAATGTATAAAAATAGAAAAAAGAAATACCTTATTTATATAAGAATTCAGACCCTTTGATATGAGACTCGATATTGAGCACAGTTTGTTCCTGGTTCCATTGATCATCCTTGTGATGTTTCTACAACTTGATTGGAGTCCACCTGTGGTAAATTCAATTGATTGGACATGATTTGGAAAGGCACACACCTGTCCATATAAGGACCTTGAAGGAATTGTCTGTAGAGCCCCGAGACAGGATTGTGTCGAGGCACAGATCTGGTAAAGGGTACCAAAAAAATTCTGCAGCATTGAAGTCAAAGACAACACAGTAGCCTCCATCATTCTTAAATGGAAGATGTTGGGAACCACCAAGACTCTTCCTAGATCTGGCCAAACAATCGGGGGAGAAGGGCCTTGGTCAGGGAGGTGAGCAAGAACCCGATGGTCACTCTGCCAAAGCTCCTCTGTGGAGATGGAAGAATCTTCCAGAAGGACAACCATCTCTGCAGCACTTCACCAATCAGGCCTTTATGGTAGAGTGGCCAGATGGAAGCCTCTCCTTAGTAAAAGGCACATGACAGCCCACTTGGAGTTTTCCAAATGGCACCTAAAGGACTCTCAGACCTGAATACCAAGCGTCAATACTTAGGTCTTTGTTCTGTTCCTCCAGGCTATCTCTATCTCGGTGACACCCACCACATCTGATCTATGGAATGCCACCTGTAGGTTTTTATCACCAAGCCATCACTTAATCAGCTGCCAGCCCAAGCTCCATAAAAACTCCTCTCAGTTAACTCAGAAAGGAGAGAGAGAGTCCTAAGAACATTACTCTATTAAATAAAACAACCATTTGGTGCATAAATATAACATAATCCTGTAATCCTGCTACCACAAGGAACCTGGCACCTTCCCTACAGTGAAGCATGACAGTGGCAGCATCATGCTGTGGGAATGTTTTTCAGCGGCAGGGACTAGGAGACTAGTCAGGATCGAGGGAAAGATGAACGGAGCAAAGCACAGAGAGATCCTTAATGAAAACCTGCTTCGGAGCGCTCAGGACCGCAGACTGGGGCAACGGTTTACCTTCCAACAGGACAACGACCCTAAGCACACAGTCAAGACAACGTAGGAGTGGCTTGTCCTTGAGTGGCCCAGCCAGAGCCCGGACTTGAACCCGATCTAACTTCTCTGGAGACCTGAAAATAGCTGTGCAGTAACGCTCCCCATCCAACCTGACAGAGCTTGAGAGAATCTGCAGAAAAGAATAGGAGAAACTCCCCAAATACAGTTGTGCCAAGCTTGTAGCGTCATACCCAAGAAGACTCGAGGCTGTAATCGCTGCCAAAGGTGCTTCAACAAAGTACTGAGTAAACGTTCTGAATACTTATGTAAATCTGATATTTACGATTTTTTATTTTTAATACATTAGCAAACATTTATAAAAAACTGTTTTTGCTTTTTCATTATGGGGCACTGTGTGTAGATTGATGAGGGGAAACAAAACTATTTAATACATTTTAGAATA
Organism: Salvelinus fontinalis; assembly: GCF_029448725.1. Lineage (NCBI taxonomy): Eukaryota > Metazoa > Chordata > Actinopteri > Salmoniformes > Salmonidae > Salvelinus > Salvelinus fontinalis. The sequence continues at coordinate 21,005,453 of NC_074694.1, forward strand.
AGACTAATTTAACAAAATGTGGAAAAAGTCAAGGGGTCTAAATACTTTCCGAATACACTGTATCCAACACCAAATATTAATTAATATACTCATGTGTAAACACTTTACCTAGTAGCCAACTTGCTTGCACCAATCCCTTTGAATTACAATAAAATACTGTGAAATACAAACCCCTCCCCTCAATTAATTTCATCCATTAATTCTGATTACAGTAGCATTTACGTTTTACAGTATAATGCAGTACATTTTACGGTATTGTACTGTGTCATTACAGAGTATTCACTTTGATACCATGTTTATATTACAATAAGTGTGCTGTAACATGAAATATAGAGTTGTACTTGCCACTGAGCTGCCTGTAAGCTAGCATCAAATTCACAGTAACCCCTTCACAGTGTACACACGGTTTTGTTTTAAATCTGCAATATCTGCAGGGTTTGACCATAAGTGGGCTTAAGCACTGTGTGTAGAATTAACATGCCCATAGTCCAGTATCAGAATAACTTTCCTTTAATAATAAACCAGTCAGAGTGAATGACTGACACAGCATTTCCCTTGGCTCACAGTCTACCCACTTTATATTATTCAAATGATGCCAGTCTTATCTTGGCCATAGCAGACTGGGAGAATAGACATGCAGGATCTCAGGACTGGAGAAAGCCTTCTCTCACTCTCTCCTTCCCTCCCTTCCTCCCTCTTTCTTTCTCTCAGACTGCTTTTAAAGGGAAACAATGGGAATAATACAAGTTCAAAAATAGACTGAGAACAGAAAGATTGTATTTGAGCCTTTGAAAATCCACAGAGATGTACTCTCAGCCTATTCAAATATTTGTGATGACTGATTAACATGACCACTGTTATACAGACAGCTAGGTCACCCTTGATACAAGTCAGTATTCAACGTCCATCCATGTCTGAGGACATCGGGAGATGATGTGGAAACCGGCCACAAGGGGCAACATTGAGCGCTGTTACCTTCAAGTAGGTTTCGGTTGTGGGTGGGCATAAGCACCTGCTTCTGATTCCAAAGGTTACAAGTTTAAATCCAGCGATAGAATGCTGTTTTTGAGATTTTTGTATTAAACCTTTCTTAACCTTAAACACTTTGAAATTTGACGTTTGCAACAACTTTGAAATGTGTTGTGTGAGAAACATGGATGAACGTTGTCGTGTCTTTGCTATCATTAAATTGAAGACTTATAGTTTATATCAAAGATTCCTGTAATTAGGGATTACGCGATCAACTGATTAATAACGTAACTAATTAACTATGAATTTTGGGGGCACCAGGGAAAGTAGTCAGATTACAAAGTTATAATTTCCCAATATAACCTTTCAGATATTTTCATATCTGATCAATAGTCTTCTGATTAATGATTTTTTAAATTTTACCTCAAGTTAGTCTCATTCCAAACGTCGTAAATTGTTGGTTATCTGCACGAACCCAGTCTTCACTATGAGTCATCCATACATCAATTGTCTTAAACCATTTATTTATTACTAACTAAGTAATTCACAGAAATGCATAAACAAACAAACAAACTTAAAATGGTTACATGAAATGATGGGATAAATATGCCCTAGTGGGCTGAACCTGCATGGCGGCTTGTTAGACAAAGGGAAAATTGGGGGTCGACCAAGAAGTCACTACCGAGTTCATAATTATAACAATTGACATGCTAATCCTTTACACATGAACGCTCACTCATTCGCGAACAATTGCAATCAATATATATATATATTTACGCTCAGTGTGTCGTCTTGATCTCTGGAGAAAAGTTAGTTTCTGTTGGAGAGATTCGTCTGTCTCTGTCTTGGTTATTGTGGATAGTTCGTATAGTGACATTCGTTATAGAATGGATGTTTCGACGGTTGTCTTTCTTCGCGTTCAATGATACCGAATTCCTAGCTGCAGACTAGTAGTCAATATCAAAGACTTGTTCTTATTCGTCTAAGAGTTTAACCACGTGGTATGGTTAAAGATTCAGCAATGGTACTTAACCTTCGTTCTCCTCCTATGGAGAAAAAACATGGGCTGCCGATAATTTCTCAGAGTTGGGTTTTTATTCGGATTGCAGAGAGGGGCTGTCCCAGGATGTCTGACCCAACTGGCTCAGGGGCGGGTCCTCGGATTTAGTTTAAATCAAAAGGGATTTGTATTTTTCTTCATTAAACAGTCTAAAATCATATTACACAATTATACAAACAGTATCATACTCACTCATTCATTTTATACAACACTCAGATGTAAACCTCATATCTGAGGTTATTATACAAACAGCGGTATGGTAATGTAGCCACACAGTCTCCCATGAGTTTCCCACGTGGTGACAAACGGACATGTTAATAGCTGGAATCTTCACCGATCTTTTATACTTTTTCCGGAACATGAAGTCTGTTCGTACCTCAAGCTCTGTGAGGTGGAAGAAATTTCCTTTGTCCTGAAAGTTTACCCTCTCTCTAATACTGTTTGGCCATGAGGAGATTCTCAGGAATTTACGACGTCTCTCTGTGACCACAGCATGGGTTGAAGGAGGAAAGGGGGAGGCAGGGAGTGGCAGGGAGAGGGGAATGGGCTTTATGTACCTAAACAGGCAACGTCATGACAACGTCTAATTCTGACGTAAGACTGAGACCTAGTTGTATACAGTAGCCTACAGGTTTTATATAACGCAGTGCATTAGAATATGAATGATCATGTTTTATGCAGTTTATCCTAAGGAGCAAGGAAATATTGGTCCCTCTCATATGCTAATCCACTGATAGGAACATTGATTGGTCTCCTATAAAGACATTCTCAACATGATCACCAAGTTAATATAGCAGTGCCTCAAGTAGCGAAAGAAAGAAAATTAAAATTGTATCTATCACGAGCACAGATGTCTAATCATAAATCAAGGCTATTATTTGTGTTTAATTGCACCCCATCATTTTTGTCCCTTATTATAGCAGCGACCAGTGGCAAACCGTGATTATCGGACCTACTGTAGGCCTTCAACCTAAGGTAAACAACCTACGGTAGCCTTATATCATAAAAAGAAACACATAAAAATCAAAACAACTAGCTACACGATTTCTAGTTCACTCAACTTTGGGACAGGAAAGCTCTGCATGCATAGGCTGCATTACTGATATAGGCCTATGCCAAAGTTGAATAAACTAGAAATCGTGTTGCAGCTGGTTGCCTTAAATGTTTGTGTGATATTTAAAAAAAAAGTTGATGCAACTTCAATTGTTTTTGCAGTGATGCAGTAGCAGGTGTAATAGGCTGAATTTGCTATGCAACCTTAGTGTATATGTTTAATGTATGTCTAATTTGGATTTCCTGTTTTTCTTGGCCATTGCAACACTAAATATGTCAATTAAAACATCGTTTTTGTATTGAATATTACCCTGAAATCCTAATTGCAATGAACACATTTGTATGGATATTATATGAATATGACCTCTTTTACCCAATAAATATTTATTATTTGGATTGTAGTAGACCTATAACCTTGTGTAAACTGTATGTGTTCTGGCAGAAGTCCATTCTTTTAATTGGCAATACACACCGCTGCGACTCATCTGCCGGACTAGGTTGCGGTGCGTGACACTGCGTGTGTTGCAAGCATTGGATTTTTTCAATATTTGTTGCTTTGCAATGCGGTAGGCTACCAGTAGTAATGGCCGCATTCACTTGATAGTTGGAACTAGGAAACCCAGAAATGTCAAACTTTCTAACTTGTTGTAGTTATACACGTGCCACGTTCAACCAGTTGTCACAGGGGTGTCAAACTAATTCAACAGAGGGCCGCGTTTCTGCAGGTTTTTGTTTTTTCCTTCCAATTAAGACCTACACAACCAGGTGAGGGGAGATCCTTATTAATTAGTGATCTTAATTCGTCAATCACGCAGGGTGGAGCAAAAACCTGCAGACACTCCTCGCTCCTTGGAATGAGTTTGACACATGTGAGTTTGCAAGTAGGAAATGTCTGAATTTCCTTGTTCCCGAAAGGAAGTGAGCGCTGCATAAACCACAGAATGAGTTGTTAATGTGTAGCGTGATTCCGTTGTTTTTATACAGACTAAGTCAAACGTACCATACAGCAATAACCTGTGTGCACACAGCGTATGAATTGGCAGCATCACACGCGCTGGAAAATCTCCAGCCCACTTTTCAGATCTGCGTGGCTGTGGTAATGCCGCGTTCGAATGCTAGTCTGAACTAGAAAACTAAAATGTTCGACTTGCTATCCTAGGTGAAAGAATCGGATCCCGAGTTTATCCCAAGTTTTCCACTTGGGAGGTATTAGAATCAACCAATAGGAAGCTCTACGCAAATAACTTACGTTCATTTTAACTCTGAGGTTCCAAGTTTCCTATAGTACATGAACGCAACAATGGTGCGCTCAGGACAACTCTGACGCCTTGATCACACCGACAACAATTGTGCATTTTGATTTTGGTACACCAGAAGTACATTAATTTCCAATGGAACGCTGTGCTTGCATAGCAGACACAGTTGTAGTGAGTTCTGTGTGGTGCATACGTTGGATTTATCGATGCGTACATGGCTTGATAGAAATGGTAGCAGAAGGTGAACGCTGAACTTTTCTTGCACACATCCAGATGATGCTGCGTACCATTTTGTGTAATGACACTATCGAGATGATGAGGCATGAACTCCGAACTAGGACATCTCCGACCTCCGACTTCAGTGTATTCAAGAGAACTGGGAACTCGGGAAAAAACGAGCCCCGACTAGGAAAATCTTTGACAGTCATCCAACTCGGAATTTCAAGTCGGAAACTCGGGCATCGTGGTGCTGTCAAGACAACTGGGAACAAAAGGTCAAATCCAGACGTCAGTGATTTTCAGGTCGGAAAGTCAGAAATCTAGAAAGATGCCTGAGTTAGATGACCATCGGAGCTCGTTTTTTTTCGAGTTCCCAGTTGTCTTGAACGCATTGAAGTCTAAAAGCCGGATATTTCCCAGTTCCGAGTCCCCAGTTGCTTTGAACGCGGCATCCTAGTGGTACGACTTTTCCGACCTGAAGATCACTGACGTCACGTTTTTTCCCATTCTGGGCTCGTTTTTTCCGAGGTCCCAGTTGTCATGAACGCACCATCAATTCCGTATTCTTGCCACTAGTTTCATACTAGCCTACGTAGTTGATATCACCTAGAGAACGCAGTGACACGGACAGCCAATTCTTCTCATTCGACCAGCTATAATAAATCCTCATGGAAAAGGTAGAGATGTTACGAGGTAAGAATTTTTTTTAGCCTATGTTGTTCAAACATTTCAGACAGAAAATAGCCTAAAAGGAATCGGCTTATCATCCCCGTTATAGCCTACAGTCAAACTTTGGGGGTGGGATGATGGCTTATGTTTCGTCTGTCGTGTGTGACATAACTGTATGTAGGTTGCTAATGCTAGTGCTTTTTTTTTTAACGTTTATAGAACAGGTTTATTTAGCTCGACTTTACTTCATTCCGCTATCTCCTTGCGAGTCGCAACTTTATTTGAAGTATGTGGTGTGTCGCGAATGTCGTAGTGGCTACAGACAGCAGCCATATGTGTGGGGCTTCAATGTTGTTATGATACATGTGACACTAACCGTGACGTTCTCTACGATGAGATAGCTTAGTGTGTTGCTTACGGATTTTCACAATGAAGCGTGTGGTCCTTTTGTATTTCTTAACTGCGTGTCAAGGATTGTTCTAGTAAACCGAGGGCATTTGTATGACGTTAACACCTTTGTGCCCTCCATGTACCGACTTTCTCGGTCTTCCTAGACTAATTTACACATGTGTTTTGTCAGTAGGACGTGTTTAAACTGTGCTATCTGGTTGCCAATGCATGGTGTATGATGGGGATAGATGAAGCAGGTGCAGACGAGTCATTTTTGAAGTATGATTTTGACAAGCATGTAGGCAAGTCGTGTATTCAGAAATGTGGTAATTTGTTTTGGATTTTGCACATTTGATTTAATAAATGTCATCCTATGACGTTGAATGAGCCTGTTACCTCACCTGCGTGTAGCACACTCATCTACTTTCCTATCTGTTCTACCTTACCTTCTGTCTGACAAGTAATCTGAGATGGTCTTTAGAAGAATGGCTTTCCCAGCCGATGAGTACTGGCTGAGGATGATGAAGACGAAGAAGATACAGGGGTCACCGCAGCAGTGTCAGGGGCTGCAGGGACCTCTGTGATTGCTGACCCCACCTCATCTCTGACCTCCCCAGCTCTGTATTGGCTGACCATGGCCACTCAGAGGGCACCCCTGGTCAAAGACTTTAACTACTTCATTACCTGCTACCTGTGCAGAGGTTACCTGATCAAACCCACTACGGTCACTGAGTGCCTGCACACATGTAAGTAACACACACATGCGCACACACGCACACAATTCCTGTGCTCCAGGTAATGCAACATTGTAGTGTATTCAAGTTTTAACATGGCTTCTAAAGTTTTAATTTCCACTTCCCTTACGAAAAAAGTTTCAACCCCCCCAAAAATGTTAATTAATTATAATCCACATAATTGTCCTGTTGCTACAGGATTATTTTCCTGCTGTGAAAAACTGGTTAAATGAAGATATTACGCATTCTTCTCTATACGTCCCCTCACTCCCATCTTCTCCCACACACACTCGAAGCATCTTACACAATATAATAGTAGTGTGATTTTTCTTGTTTTCCAGTTTGTAAGAGCTGTATCATCCAGCACTTTGAAGACAGTAATGACTGTCCCAAATGTGGCATTCAAGTCCATGAAACCAACCCTCTAGAGATGCTAAGGTATGACACATACAAACATAGTCCTCCACTAGCTTTGACCATCTCTGACAGACAACAACACTCTTAGAAAAAAAGCTGCTATCTAGAACAAAATAAGTTTCTTCGGCTGTCCCCATAGGAAAGCCCTTTGAAGAACCCTTTTTGTTTCCAGGTAGAACTTTTTGGGTCCCATGTAGAACCCTTACCGCAGAGGCTTCTACATAGAAACTAAAAGGGTTCTACCTGGAACCAAAAAGTGTTCTCCTATGGGGACAGCCGAAGAACCCTTTTAAAACTCTTTTTCTGAGTGAAGCTAACAACAAACACTTGGCCTTCACTTTGCTTTGAATACTGCAAGTGCACTGTTAGCACAAACCACAGCCTCCTCTTTCTCTTTACCCGTGTCACTTCCTCATCTTCACTGGTCCTCTCTCTTCTCAGGTTGGACAATACTCTTGAGGAAATCATTTTCAAGCTTGTACCTGGATTACGAGACAGTGAGTTCTTGTCATCTAGGAAAAAACGGACATATTTCAAAATGATCTCTCAGTCAAAGTCAATACTTTCAATCACTCTTTAGAGGGGACTTGTCATTAGATGTAATGAGACTCATGGAAGTACCTTGTACTTCTTCTGTTTTCTTTATGACTGTGTGTGTTGACCAGAAGAGGAACAGCAGGAGATTGATTTCTGGAGGAAGAATAAATCCAAAGAAAATGGACAAGGTACAGAATAAGTCTCAGTAACGAAGTCACAATCACAAATTGTACTGTGTTTTACTGTAAAATGTAAGTATGTCATTACACATGAATAATGCACTGATATTAGACAACCTCTTTCAGCTAGGCTTGCTAGTATTATCTCCTAAAATCACATGTGCTCTGCTATCCCACAGGAGACGGCCTTGGGTCTAAGAGGCTTGGGCTCAGTGATGATGAGGATGGTGATGAAGATGGTCAGGATTATCACAGGAGCGACCCCCAGATAGCCATCTGCCTGGACTGTCTCCACAACAATGGACATGCTGCAGATGACACAGTGAAGGTGTGTGTGTGTGTGTGTGTGTGTGTGTGTGTGTGTAGCAGTTTCATGCCCATAGGGAGCACGTGCCCCCTCAGATTTGTCCCGTTTAAAAATAATAATAATAATACTAAAACATATTCTTTTGTTTTTTTTGTGTGTTTTCTCTGTAATGGTACTAGCCAGCTAGCAATTTTATGAAGTTGTCTTTAGCTAGCCCAGATAGGTTCCCAATCTCCCAACCTCATAACTAGCTACCAAGAAGACATTTCAGGATATCAATCAAGTTAGAGTAGCTAGCTTGTCTGTCTATCTTAGTTGGCATGCCTGCTGGCAAGGTTGGTAGACTTTGGAAAAGCAAGCAATTGCTAAATGTACTGAATATGACTCACATTTAATTTCAATCTTTCTTTTTTTCTTTTTATCAGAGATGCAGAGAAGCATATTTAGTTTCTTTAACAAAAGAACCACCAGTCAGGAGAATACAGACAGCTATGCAGAAAAATAAACATTTTTGACAGAATTAAGCATAATGATTATGGCTCTAGATTGCAGGAAAAAGCTGTTTTGGGTGTTTGAAAAATGCTAAATTCTACAACCTCTCCTCACATTTTGTGCCCGCTCAGATTTTTGGGGTGTGTGTGTGTGTTTGAATATTTTTCCTCTTCCGATGGGAGTGTTCTGTGTGAGTGTTTCTTTCAACATGCTCAGGGCCAGTTCAGGTATTCTTTGCGTGTACTCTGTGTGCTATATGAATGTACAGTAAACATACTCCTGTTGTTTACCCCAGTGTTTAATGAAGAAGTTCATTCGCTGCTCTAGTCGAGTCACGGTGGGAACCATCAAGAAGTTTCTCAGTCTAAAGTTAAAGCTGTCAAGCTCTTGTGAGGTAAGATTACAATGTACATAACTTGACTTTATAGTATACTGCTGATGGGTATAGAAAAGGGAATAATGTCTATAAACGTGCCTTTGTGTTTGTTTACGGGCGAGCGAGCACGTGTGCCTCTCTGTGTCTCTCTCTGTGTGGGTGTGTGTCTGTCCTCTCTTGCTAGCTGGATGTGCTGTGTAACGGGGAGATCATGGGTAAGGACCACACTCTGGAGTTCATCTACATGACCCGCTGGAGGCTGCACGGTGACAACGTGAGTCTCTTATATCATGTCCTGTTTCTGTCCTTTCCTCCACACTTCCCCTGTCTCATCCGGTTCTTAGATAACCTGTTATTGATCATGTTCTCTCTGGCATGCCCAGAAATCTTCCATACCCGCCCTAATAGCCAATACACCGTAGATCACGGCTTGTCAAACATTCCACGAGGGGTTCCAATCCGGCCCGTTGGTGGTTTGAGTAAATATTATTTTATTTTGGGGAACAAACTCAATACACTTTTCTTTTTTTAAATGGACCTACATTCATACACTTTCTTGTCTGTCCAGCTCGCTAATAATCACCCAAATGAAAGCTAGACAGTCAGAAAGCATAGAAAATTCCAGAAACGATGGATAGGACTATTTCTGGCACATTTTGTTGGTGAGGAAATATACCACAGTTTCTGTGCGGCGCCCTGGACCTTGAAGACCGAATGCGGCCCTTGGGAAAAGTGCGTTTGACACCCCTGCCATAGATAGAGCTCATTACAACATAGGACTGTGTTATCGCTATGTCATTTCCTGCCTGTCCCTGCCCTCCGACCAGCTGTCTTTACTTTAGCAGTTCAGCTTTAGTTGTTCCGTCTTCTTGCCCAACTGTCACTAGTACCACGGTCAGGCATTAGACCTATTAAAGGGGCTGAGTATTAAGCCTTGTCATGTTGCCACATCATGAACAACTCGCTCATGTTAAGCAGAGAGCCACATGGATGGAAAGAAGCACCAAAAGTTGAATGATATTGTGCTCATCAGCCTATGAATAATAAAGATTACCTTAAACTACATGTCTCCCCCCCCCAAAAAGAGGGAGAGGGGTGGCTTTTTACCCCTTATACCAGACTCAGGCCCTGACCTTGTGCTCACGTGCCACACCAGACTAAGCCTAGTAAAATTCAATAATAGAGATGTGTGTAGCGTTACAAATAAATCTAGACAGTGTTTTATAGATGGATATCCAGCAAACCCCTAGGAATCATCAGTAGCAGTAAGGTTTGGACTGACTGCAGATAATTCATTGAGACATCCTAAAAGCATATCTTAATGTTTTGGAGCTCTGCTACCTGGCCCTGACATTATACATCAGGTTAGGGCTGGGTAGGGCCTGTTTTTTTTCTTCCAATAACTAGGGTACGAGCCAGGCTTGGGTATCATTTTAGAATGATTAAATTGATCACTAACATTTTGAAGCGGAGCCATTTGCTCCCTACTGCTCTGCTGCTCAGTATCTCTACAGTCATAACTTACTGTCATAACATGGTGTTAGAAGTGGTTCAACCTCGTTAAATATTAGACCAGAACATTGTCAAATATTAGACCAGAACGTTGTCAAATATTAGACCAGAACATTGTCAAATATTAGACCAGAACATTATCCGAGTTGACAGGAGAGATTACTTCACAGAAAATAATAATAATCAGTGAGTTTTGTCAGAGTTTAGAATTATTCAATAGTAGCTAGTTAACAGCTCTCTCTCCTCTCCTGAACATCCAAGCGTAGCCGTTTCTATGGATACTCACACACGCAGAGAGCACATGGAGCAGATGCAGAGCAGGGACAGACAGAGATGAGCAGCTAACAGAGAATGTTATTTCTGATTTCAGGTTCGGGCCGGGCCTTAAATTAGGGTTGGGCCTGAATGTTACAAGCATGTCGTTGGGCTTAAATGTCATGCCTGTGCAGGGCTCTAATCTGAATGTCCAATACTGCCCCCTGTCTTCTTTCAGCTGTCAGCCATAGGGATCTGGGATGGTTCACATGATAGTGCGTTCTCTTCTTAAAACACCATACATGAGAACTTTGGCTTGAAGTCAGTTGAAAGGGGCAATTCTGTCTCTATGTATCCATTCCTGTGAAATATGGGCCATTTGAGATGGAATTGCAAAGCTCATTAGTTAAATACACTCGTCAGAACGTGCCAGCATCTACTAGGCTATTTACTTTGCAAGTTGTCTTTGTAAAAACTTCCAGGAAATGAAAATAAACAGCACTGTCTTTCTACACTCTCCTCAGACATATCCCATGGTCCTGGAGTACAGGCCACGAATAGACTTTGGCTGAACAAAGCCCTTGAGAAGCCTTCATCGACAAATAAAAGCAATGACTGGATGTGCATCAAACTGAGGCCAGGGACTCGTTCCCAACATTTTTGAACTTTTGTTTAATTTTGTTGTGTCCTTCATTGTTGAACATTCCGTGCTCTTGGCCAAAGTGATCTTCAAGACAAGTAACTAGCGGGACAAGCTTAGCTGAAACATAGATGTATGAATGTATCCAAATGGTATTTATTAGCCAGGTACTCGGGTATCCTGGTAACCCAGCCAATGACAAGGATTGACCTGCATCTACATGATGAATACAAGTTGGTGTGGACAGAAAATGAAATGGAAAGAAGAATAGGTAGGAATCAAGCAACTCCAAGGCCTTCCAACAGATGCCTGACTGTTTCAACAAGAAAAGTAACATTTTTTTTTAAATTTAAGCCATTTTCTTCTCTTTATAAAATGCACATAACATATCCACAGATTTGCCCACAATCAATCAATTGACCGAGCACCTTAATGTTGCCAAAAGGTTTCAGAGTCTAAACCGAAGCTCATTCTTCTTCATTCTGTCCCATGCTCAGTTATTATAACCAGTCTGACATGTTGCTGAAATCAACAAGCACTCTCTGGCAGAGGCTCGGGAGCCTGCGTGATGGGAAGAGAAACGTTAAGCCTCTTTTTAACAAACACACACAAACACACACACTCACTCAACCCAAACTGCAGTGTGATTACCCTGGCTCCTGCCAATCTCAGACCTGCACTAATAGCTTTTTTGGCACCGGTCAGAGTGACCAGGTATTACATTTTAGTTTTTCAGATTAATCTTAGTATCTCTCTAGCCTAAAAAGATACCATCTTACATGTTTTGAAGGGAAACCAGTGGTGTGTACATTTCATATTGTTACTAGACCTTTGATCTATAAATGTGTTTTTTGAAGTACATGACATTACAACACGGTAGTACGAGATATGAATTATGCCAATTATGGATTTTTGATCACAGAATAGTATTGGGCACTGTAAGAACTGGTTGGCAAAAGGCTTATTGTATTAGCTTTGAGGTGTAGTGTACTGAAGCTGACTCTTTCACAGTGATTCAGTATAGAGAGTATACAGTGTCTGCTTCGTTACCTAGTCATCTCAAGTTTAGCCTTTTAAACTGTAATCTATGTTGATGTGATTTATATGTGAAAACCATTGAGGTGTGTTCCTTGCAGTGAAGCCAACCTGTCCTTGTGCTGACAAGGAAAATGTGTATTTTTTTACATTTTTTTGAAGACAGAAAAGGAAACATGTACATATTCTTATGGTTGAAGTTTTATGCTGCTTAGAGTAATATATTATATTTTTAAATGTACCCATGCCTGAGAATCATTCTTGAGATATTAGAGCTGTAGAAATATTGTTCATATCTGTACTTGATTTATAATAATTATTCATGAATAAATTAAATGTTTTTATTTTACCAACTGTCTATTGACTTAACTGCCATTGATGAGACTGTTTTTTGGTTTGCTTGGGCTTTGGGCCTCTAAGTCAGGATAAAGGCCTAAAGCTTTAACCAATATTCATGTTTGCATTCTTGTCAATTTAGGAACTTTTTCTTTCTAGCTAGTATTCTGTTTGCTCCTATGAACTTTGTTTTATAGGTTCATTACAAAGTGATTCTGCCTCCTGCCCAAACTGTTTGGACCAGTTGTAACGATGATGATTTCCCTGGTATGTTTATCTGACTGGACAGGCAGGAGGATAGTGTTTCTAGATGCGAAAAGCAGTCAGTATGTGAAATACATCTGCCCAACTTCAACTGGAGAGAAGAACGGGGTAGGAATGCACACACAGATGCTTCTCTCTCTTTATGTTTGTCCCTTCAGCTTTCCCTGTATGCTTATTTGGGAGCTTTTAAGGTCAGATACTGTATACATGTATGTAGGCCAGAGTTCCCTACAGGCTTCATACCGTACGTACTGTACATTCACTCGCTCATACCAGCATTTGGGTCTGAAGGATTTAGGGCACATTGACTAAGATGTCTCGAGTCAAAAAAATACAATCTCTTTTGTAACTTTGTTTTTATTTTGGTGTTACAAAACTAAAAAGTGACCTTAATATATTAAACATAATTAAGATCTCATGAGTTCTGTGATTTAACTGACAACCTGATGACATCTGAGCTCATCGTTTGGATGAAAAATAGAGTGATGCCGTGAAGTCCAGTGCTCCGAGGGGTCTATGATATTTTTATACTGTTTGCAGCAGACTGACTGGCTCCCAAAGTTCACATGGGGCTCTGGAGAGTTGGTACATTTTAGGGAAGGAGTTTCGTGGGGCTTATATACTGAGTAAACACTGACAGATGCAACAATATCCCTTCTGTCTCAGGATGTTCCGTCTCTCACAAACACGCATCATGTTCTGTGAAGAACTGCCATGACATGAAACGAGAACTCTCCATTACAGTTCTTCATTTTGGTTTTTTTTTTTGTGCAGAGATGTTGATATTGATTATGTAAAGTAAACATGGAGGAAAATTAATGTATTTGAGAACAATACATTCACACTCTTTTTCATCTGTTGCTATATTGTGTAATAACAGGTGAGAGAAGAAACTTGCAGGTGTTTTGGTGGGTCAACAGTTCGAGAATGACTAAATATCAGAATGAGTCGTTGAATACGCCTGTCACTAAAAACTGTTGGAGTAGCACAGAGGGGCAAATTAGTACCCGCCTTTAAGGGGGCTTAGTTATAATTTGACTGGTATGTTGGGCTGGATGTCTAGTTGGGTTGCCTTGTTGTTATCCTGGCTGGTCACACAACTTCTTATTGAGTGGATTGCTCTATGTTGCATCATCCTTCCCGTCTGCTGTTGCTTGATTCTTTTGTCAGACCGATTGTGGGCTGTGTATGTAAAGGTAATATACGGTATTAGCCAAAACAGATTTTGTTGTGTTACTAAGTGGGATTAAAATGTATTTAATTGTGATTTTTTTTGTCATTGATCAAGTACTCCATAATGTCAAAGTGAAAATTATAATTATACAAATGTTTAAATATTGACAAACAAAAATGCATAACTAAAATATACACTGCTCAACAAAAATAAAGGGAACACTTAAACAACACAATGTAACTCCAAGTCAATCACACTTCTGTGAAATCAAACTGTCCACTTAGGAAGCAACACTGATTGACAATAAATTTCACATGCTGTTGTGCAAATGGAATAGACAAAAGGTGGAAATTATAGGCAATTAGCAAGACACCCCCAATAAAGGAGTGATTCTGCAGGTGGTGACCACAGACCACTTCTCAGTTCCTATGCTTCCTGGCTGATGTTTTGGTCACTTTTGAATGCTGGCGGTGCTTTCACTCTAGTGGTAGCATGAGATGGAGTCTACAACCCACACAAGTGGCTCAGGTAGTGCAGCTCATCCAGGATGGCACATCAATGCGAGCTGTGGCAAGGTTTGCTGTGTCTGTTAGCGTAGTGTCCAGAGCATGGAGGCGCTACCAGGAGACAGGCCAGTACATCAGGAGACGTGGAGGAGGCCGTAGGAGGGCAACAACCCAGCAGCAGGACCGCTACCTCCGCCTTAGTGCAAGGAGGAGCACTGCCAGAGCCCTGCAAAATGACCTCCAGCAGGCCACAAATGTGCAGGTGTGCAAAGCTCTTAGAGACTAACCGAAGAACCCTCACAGCTATAATCGCTGCCAAAGGTGTTTCTAACATGTATTGACTCATGGGGGGTGAATACTTACATCTAATCAAGTTATAATTTTTCACAAGTTTTTAAGAAATGTAAGGATTTTTCCTCCCCATTTTCATTAGAGTATTTTGTGTCGATCATTGACAAAATAAATTACAACTAAATTCCTTTTATTCCCTCTTTGTAACACAATAAAATGTGAATAAAAAGGTGAATACTTGTGATAGCCACTGTCTGTGGCTGCTTCTGATGGATCATGACTACCAATGACATGTTGTCATGCTATCCTTATGCTAGCCATATATAACCAAAGTTAACATTAGTTAAATGACATATGATCTCAATTTTCCTGTGATCATAAGGTCATATGTTCGGTTACCGTCCTGACAAGTCATCATCAGCCAAGAGTAATAGTATCTTATTAGGAGACCAAGATGGCAGACAGTCCTCATAGGAACTCTAAATATGGAACTAATAACAGCACTGACTGTCATTCACACTTTGATTGCTGACCTCGCCTGAGGATGACATCACCCTGTGGAGCAAGTACTCCATTTATATGCCTTAGGGGATGTCATCACCCTTCATGGGCTTCAAAATAATGATAGAGAGCCCCCCTGACATGTTGTACAGTATGATATAGGTCAAAGTTCAAACACACATCGCTCAGGGTACAGGGCGCAAGGCCATCAGTGACAGCTGACGGTCAGTACGGGCCTGGCGAGACAAAGACGCTTCCAAGATGATGTCGCCCGTAAGATGATAGTTTCACCCTATCGCTCACCAGCCCAGAGCCAGTTATGACACGTCTCAGTGCCTATTGTGTGACATCGATGACATATGCCAGCTGATGTAGGCAAACAGCTGAAAGAGTACTCTCCACTTACAAGGATGTACTATCACTACTGGGACCTTCTGGGGCCGTCTCCAATGCCTTCATAAGTCAAGCCACCCGTAGGGAGACAGACACTGTGACAGAAATTACTTTTCTCTGAGGTAGACTAAATTAATCTGTAATGTAGATGTTGCACAAATCTAATCCTAAAGTCCCCTTCTCTCACCTTGACTCCTCCTCAGCTTTAAGCCACCACGAGCAGGTGTGTGTGTGTGTGAGTGTGTGTGTGTGTGTTTATATGCAAGAGACAGACAGGTGTGTCTCTGAAATAGAAGGGTGACGTAAGGCTCTGAGAGGCAGAGCCGAGGTACAACATGTCGACATGGTAATGGTAGTGTGTGTGGGTTTGTATTGTATGTTGAGTGTGAGAAAAGATGAATGTGTGTTTATCTATGTCTATGACTCTAGTCACTCAAGTCATAGACTGTTTTCTCTGCTACCGCACGGCAAGCGGTACCAGGGTGCCAAGTCTAGGACCAAAAGGCTCCTTAACAGCTTCTACCCCCAAGCCATAAGACTACTGAACAATTAATCAAATAGCCACTGGACTATTTACATTGATCCCACCCCTCCATTTGTTTTGATAAACTGCTGCTACTCACTGTTTATTATCTATGCATAGTCACTTCAACCCTACCATGTACAAATTACCTCAACTAACCTGTACCCCCGCACACTGACTCGGTACCGGTGCCCCCTGTATATAACCTCGTAGTGTTATTTTATTGTGTTACTTTTTATTATTTTTTACTTTCGTTTATTTGGTAAATATTTTCTTAACTCTTCTTGAACTGCACTGTTGGTTAAGGGCTTGTAAGTTAACATTTCACGGTAAGGTCTACACTTGTTGTATTCGAGCATGTGACGAATAAAGTTTGATTTGACTAGAGTGCGTGTTGTACATACACATACTGTATGTACATACACATACTGTATGTATAGACATGTGAGTCTATGTGGCTGTATGTTCCTGTGAGGAGGGGCTAGTGCATAAGGCCTGATTATGGATATCTTTGGCTCGGACGTCTGACGCCTGACATGAGGTCATTTTCTTGGTTGATGTGGGACTGGGAGGTTGGTTTATTTACGATCTTCCTTAACTCTTTCATTTATTTGCATCTACAACCCTTAGATTTAGCTTCACAGGGAAGTGTTTTACCATTTTCTTTTCAAGTCACCTAGGGCTACAAGTAGAACAAAACTAAATTTGACATAAACAGTTGCATTCATGAGTTTTATTGACAAATGTCAATAAAAAAAAATGGTCCAACAAAGCAAAATACGGGGGAAAAATGAATTTGTATGAATGTGTAAGTACAGAAATGTTTTCTCTGGGAAATTATTATTATTATCCAACTAGTCGGTGACAACTGTTTGGAGATTGTGAGCAACCTTTTGTGAATGTATTACAGTATTATAGACACTATGTCCTTGGATTTCCTATGATCTTCTATAAAGAATATAATATTTTCCAAAGACTCTTGTGTGGCTTGTGAATGTCATAGAGCAAAACATGTTAAATGTGTAGAACCATGTAAACACGTGCACAATCTCAGCAAGTATGCATGTGTCTGTCTGGTGCATGTATTTGTATCTTGTGCACATGCTTCAGGTGATAGAAATGTGAATGCACTACCAGGGCATTAAAAAGTTGATGTATTTATACTTTCCTGTGGATATATTGTCTCACATTCCTACCGCCAAAAGGACCAACTGCATGGATAACCAGTAAAGTATGTTAAAATGATCATTTTATTCAACATTCTGGCTTTTAGAGATCGTGAGAGGAAACTTTCCTGATTCAAACGTTCATTTCTACCCGACGTAGAATTCTATGCAATTCACCGTTGGGTTTCCAGGCAAGTGTATTAAAAGCATATAAAGCTAAGCATCTACAGATCCTACAGAAAACTGTCTCAATTCAGAAGGACACAAATACCGGAACAGTAACGCACGATCCAGCCCCATCATTGGCCAACAGCACATAAAAAAACTGTTTTCCCAGATCAGAGGGGAGCCAGCCACCACAAGCAAGGTTAATTTAATCAAATGGCATAATATACTGTCAATAAATATTACACTTCTCCCAATTATATAAGATAGCTACTGCTCTCTGCTGGACGAAAATGGAAAAGAACACTAACGTGTTGTTAGACCCATGTAGTCATTAGAACAACTTAAATGTCCTCAGTTACTTTGCAAAACCTTTACTAAAATACTCTATACAAATCAAACATCAAGCTTTTAATTGACAGAAATGTACATCAACAAGACTGTTCCCGTAAAATGTAAACATCATTCCATACTCACTGCATTAAAAAACAAAACTCAGAGTTCCAAACTGCCTCTGGAGGCAATGTCAGCACAACGTCAGCACAAGAACTGTTCGTCTGGAGTAAAATGAATTGGGTTTCTTTGGCTGAGCAGCCGCACACAAGCCTAAGATCACCATTCACAACGCCAAGCGTCAGCTGGAGTGGTGTAAAGGACTCTGGAGCAGTGGAAACGCGTTCTCTGGCAGTCCGATGGACGAATCTGGATTTAGCGAATGCCAGGAGAACGCTATCTGCCCCAATGCATAGTGCCAGCTTTAAAGTTTGGTGGATGAGGAATAATGGTCTGGCGCAGTTTTTCATGGTTCGGGTTGGGCCCCTTTGTTCCAGTGAAGGGAAATCTTAACTCTACAGCAGTGGTTCTCAAACTTTTTATAGTCCCGTACCCTTTTAAACATTCAACCTCCAGCTGCGTACCCCCTCTAGCACTAGGGTCAGCGCACTCTCAAATGATGTTTTTTGCCATCATTGTAAGCCTGCCACATACACACTATACATTACATTTATTAAACATAAGAATGAGTTGTGGGAAGTGACAAAGAGCTCTTATAGGACCAGGGCACAAATAACAATATAATAATAATAAATAATTTTGCTCTTTATTTAACCATCTTACATATAAAACCTTATTTGTTAATCGAAAATTGTGAATAACTCACCACAGCTTAATGAGAAGGGTGTGCTTGAAAGGATGCACATACATGTAACTCTGCAATGTTGGGTTGTATTGGAGAGAGTCTCAGTCTTAAATCATTTTCCACACACAGTCTGTGCCTGTATTTAGTTTTCATGCTAGTGAGTGCCGATAATCTACTATCACATAGGTACCTGGTTGCAAAGGGCATCAGTGTCTTAACAGACGATTTGCCAAGGCAGGACACTCTGAACGCAGCCCTATCCAGAAATCTGGGAGTGGCTTCTGATTCAATTAAATTTTCACAGAACCGCTTGTTGCAATTTCGATGAGGCTCTCTTTTTCAGATATCGGTAAATGGACTGGAGGCAGGGCATGAAAGTGATAATGAATCAAGTTGTTTGTGTCATCCGTTTCAGGAAAGTACCTGCGTAATTGCGCACCCAACTCACTCAGGTGCTTCGCTATATCACATTTGACATTGTCCGTAATCTTGAGTTCATTTGCACACAAAAAAACATATGGAAAGACCTGTGTGTTGTCCTTGTTAACGCAGACAGAGAAGAGCTCCAACTTCTTAATCATAGCCTCAATTTTGTCACGCACATTGAATATAGTTGCGGAGTGTCCCTGTAATCCTAGATTCAGATCATTCCGGTGAGAAAAAACATCACCCAGATAGGCCAGTTGTGTGAGAAACTTGTCATCGTACAAGCGGTCAGACATCTCTCAATTCAAAAAGTGTCAATACTTTGCTCCTTGATAACCAGCACACTTCTAAGTATGTTGTAAAAATGTAACATGGTCGCTGCCCATATCATTGCATAGTGCAGAAAATACACGAGAGTTCAGGGGCCTTGTTTTAACAAAGTTAACCATTTTCACATTAGTGTTCAAAACGTCTTTCAAGCTATCAGGCATTCCCTTGGCAGCAAGAGCCTCTCGGTGGATGCTGCAGTGTACCCAAGTGTCGTCGGGAGCAACTGCTTGCACGCACGTTACCACTCTATTATATCTCCCTGTCATGGCTTTTGCACCATCAGTACAGATACCAACATGAGCAGCAGCTACCGTTTGGCTACATATGGACTGTTAGTGGAATTCCCATGAGAGAGTAACGGTTAATGTGATTGGATGTTAATTATTTGACTAGGCTACATGTATTTGACATTGTGTTGTTATTTCGCTGAACACTAAATGATTGAATTACATTTTTGGCAGTGGAACGAGGCTACTCAGGCGAGAAAAACACCTCACCCAAATGTATAGCCCCATTGGAAAATGTGAAGAATTATTCTATATTTTTTAAGATAAAAGACATGCGTACCCCAGTTTGGGAATACCTGCTCTACAGCGTTCTAGACGATTCTGTGCTTCCAACTCTGTGGCAACAGTTTGGGGAAGGCCCTTTCCTGTTTCAGCATGACAATGCCCCCTTGCACAAAGCAAGGTCCATACAGAAATGGTTTGTCGAGATCGGTGTGGAATATCTTAACTGGCCTGCACAGAGCCCTGACCTCAACCCCATCGAACACCGTTGGGATGAATTGGAACGCCGACTGCAAGCCAGGCCTAATCGCCCAACATCAGTGCCCCACCTCACTAATGCTCTTGTGGAGCATTGAATGGAAAAAAGTTCCCGCAGTTCCAAAAAAAAGTTCCAACATCTACTGGAAAACCTTCCCAGAAGAGGGGAGGCTGTTAATGTAGCAAACGGGGGACCAACTCCATATTAATGTCCATAATTTTGGAATGATATGTTTGAAGAGCAGGTGTCCACATACTTTTGGTCATGTAGTATATTAGTGCTTGGAACATTTTGTAACAGGTGGAGTACTCGAACATATCCTTCTTGCCTCAGCCATGAGGGCTGTGAACCTCAAGAACTCTTCTACTTGTTACAATAGGATCACATTACATATTGAGACAAACATACAAATATATTTAGTGGCATTCCCCACATTACTTTAATACCTTCATTGACAAATAAAATCTGCCATGAGGAAAGTGGTCTTCACAGACGATGGGGAGTGTGGAATGTGTAGACTTTTCAGGATGTCACTGAGTTTCATAGATGAGAAAATGTAATACTGAATACAATTATATTTGAAGTTATCATCATTCAAGACACTGCTGGTTCATTTAGAACAATGAGAATGACAGCAAGAGCACAGCTGATATGGGACCATGCTAATATAGGCCATTTGAGTCATGTGAATTTGGGGATTACATAATGAATGACTTCAATCACAAAACTTATGAGGCAGTATTATGTTCAAACAGTTGACTGGTTACGTGTACTATAGTAGAAATAAAGTAAATTTAGCACTGACTGACTCGACGTGAACCTGACCGGGAAAATCATCATGAATCAGACATGTACGACCTTATTTAGCAATGTAATCTATTACTAGATATACCAGGGAGATGTATGTAATAATGACGCACCCTTCCTGCTCCTACTTCTCAGGAACGACAGTTCTGATAACGGGTACACAAAAATATGCTCTGTATGCGTTCTACCTAATATCAATGGGAACATTTAAAAAACAATGATTTCGTAGTTTTAATGTTTATAAACATCGGAAAGAACCACTTTAACAGTAATAAAGTAGAGAAGTAGTAGGTTCCATAGTCACGTCGTAATCAGTTGTCCAATCAGAAACGAGAGAAAGTTTTTCAATTCCGATTTACAGCAAAGTTGGTAAAAAATAACCCATCAAATACATGTGTTTGGGGGAATTTAACATTATGTGAAATTTAGAGGTAGTAATGTCGCTTAAATATCTCAATAATCATTGCACGCCACTAACGTCAGCTGAAACGCTTCAGACCATAACACATCACCATAGGAGATGGATCTCTCTCGCCACCAGGTGACAGTAGTTCTACGTACTGGTTTTCTCTGACACAAAATATTGATAAACAAGTTTCATGATTGTCTATTTATTTCACACGTTTGTAATTTAAAGGTAACAACCTCTAGCCCCAGCATTACCTTCCAAGTTGAAATAAGCCTACGTCTAGCCTAGGCTGACCACATGTCCCGGATAGTGCGGGAGAGTACCACATTTTGTCCCTTTATCCCGCAACCAAACAATCAAGCCCGGCATTTCATCAACAAATTGAAGGCCCGCGAATTTAGAAATTAAATGTAAACTTGTCCAGTATTGCAGTCAGACATTCCGACCTGTCTTTTAAAGTCACGTTGGGCTTATGAAAACGTAAGCCAACTGCTGATGTTAAACCCTACAATAATTGTTGAGATCTGATATTCTTCTGCGCAGCGCAAAACGAAATTTAGGCCAATGTCATAGGCCTATCATCAACCAATCATATTTCTCAAATCTTTGAAGGGCTAGATTCCAGATACATTTGGAGAGGCAGTAAGTATTTCACCGATGGCTCTCCATGCTCATTAGATTCTCATTCAATACATTTTCTGATACGTCACTCAATCCCGTTTTAACGTCTCCCTTCCTAACTGTTTAACATTCACTGAGACCAACCAGAAATATTTCCTAACATGCTGACCAGACCGGATACGTCGCGTGCGCGAGCGTCGCAAAATAAATTTAGAAATCCATGTTATTCAATTATTGCACCCACACTGCTCGCGCACGCCAACGAGCGTCTGCGTTACCAAGGGCTAAAATAGAAGTAATTCCTATTTCTGACACAGATCACGCTGAAAGTCCTGCCTCTCCCATCTCCTCATTGGTTTACAGAAGCAGGTAACCGTGCCATCTCTTCATCATGCTGCACGAGGCAAATGGTGGGCACACCAGATACTGACTGGTTGCTAGTTAATAGACTTGTGAATTGCGCTGGAACAGCCATAAATAGGTGAATATGTGTGAATGGTGCATGCACTCTAGGGGTGGGTAGGCTCGTGTGGGCGAATGGTGGTCTGAGCCTATAGCGTCGGTTTACCTCCCAAAATCAGGCGTAATGTTTACTTGAATCTTCGGAAAAGCGTATTCTCCATGGGCTATTCCCTGATGCTTTACTCATAACAGGTAGGGATTTTTATATTTCTCTGAATAATTTAATTGATAGCTGGCCTCCGGGACAGTCCACTTCTATGAATACAAGTTTGAGGCAGTTTATGGAAAGGTCTGATATTGATATTCACTTGGTGTAATAAGGCAGGCTCCAGACAATCATGCATAGATTTTTGGCTGGTGTCTAAGTGTTTTGATAAACAGGGTATTTCTGTTAACATCCAAGCCACTCCCCTTACTGATCATAGAGCTTTTCATATTGACATGAAACTTTTTACCTCTGATAATGGCCTTGGCAGAGCATCCTACTGGAAGCTTAATAGCTCTATATTAAAACATGAGTTGGTCACGATGGAGATAAGCAATTAATTACACACTTTTGGACAAAGCTACAAATGACAATTAATACAGTAATAACTGAGAGCTTTTTAAATATAAGGTTAGAAAATATTTAAGAAATTATGGGAGAATTCTTGCCAAGACGAGGAATGCTGAAGAAGAAAATGTAATTACTGTAACGGCAGTCTAAGTCGTCCTCCTCATCGGACGAGGAGAGGCGAGAAGGTCCGGAGGACCAATGTACAGCGTGGTAAGTTTCCATGATTTAATAACACGAAAACTAGACAAAATACAAAACAACAAACGAACCAACCGTCACAGTCCCGTGTGGCACAAACACTGACACAGGAAACAACCACCCACAAAATCCCAACACAAAACAAGCCACCTATATATGATTATCAATCAGGGACAACGATTGACAGCTGCATCTGATTGAGAACCATATTAGGCTGAACACAGAAACAGACAAACTAGACACACAACATAGAATGCCCACCCAGCTCACGTCCTGACCAACACTAAAACAAAAACAACACATAAGAACTCTGGTCAGGACGTGACAGTACCCCCCTCCTGAGGTGCGGACTCCGAACGCACCCCTAAAACTCAAGGGGAGGGTCTGGGTGGGCATTTTTCCGCGGTGGCGGCTCCGGCGCAGGACGAGGACACCACTCCACCACTGTCTTTGTCCCCCTCCTTAGCGTCCTTTGAGTGGCGACCCTCACCCCCGACCTTGGCCTAGGAATCCTCCCCAAGGCCCCCACATGATTTAGGAGACAGCTCAGGACAGAGAGGTATCTCAGGACAGAGAGGTACCTCAGGACAGAGAGGTAGCTCAGGACAGAGAGGTAGCTCAGGACAGAGAGGTAGCTCAGGACAGAGGGGCAGCTCCGGACTGAAGGGCAGCTCCGGGCTGAGGGGCAGCTCCGGGCTGAGGGGCAGCTCATGACTGGAGGGCAGCTCATGACTGGAAGGCAGCTCATGACTGGAAGGCAGCTCATGACTGGAGGGCAGCTCATGACTGGAGGGCAGCTCATGACTGGAGGGCAGCTCATGACTGGAGGGCAGCTTATGACTGGAAGGCAGCTCATGACTGGCAGGCGGCTCTGGCGGCTCCTGACTGGCTGGCGGCTCTGGCGGCTCCTGACTGGCTGGCGGCTCTGGCGGCTCCTGACTGGCTGGCGGCTCTGGCGGCTCCTGACTGGCTGGCGGCTCCTGACTGACGGATGGCTCTGGCGGCTCCTGACTGACGGACGGCTCTGGCGGCTCCTGACTGACAGACGGCTCTGGCGGCTCCTGACTGACGGACGGCTCTAACGGCTCGGGACAGACGGGCGGCTCTAACGGCTTGGGACAGATGGGCGGCTCAGATGGCGCTGGGCAGACGGATGGCTCAGACGGCGCTGGGCAGACGGATGGCTCAGATGACGCTGGGCAGACGGATGGCTCAGACGGAGCTGGGCAGGCAGGCAGCTCAGACGGCAATGGGCAGGCAGGCAGCTCAGACGGCGCTGGGCAGGCAGGAAGCTCAGACGGCGCTGGGCAGGCAGGCAGCTCAGACGGCGCTGGGCAGGCAGGCAGCTCAGACGGCGCTGGGCAGGCAGGAAGCTCAGACGGCGCTGGGCAGGCAGGCAGCTCAGACGGCGCTGGGCAGGCAGGCAGCTCAGACAGCGCTGGGCAGGCGAAGCCGGCTCAACGCGTCTGGTCTCCAGTGGGTCTTCTCGGGCCGGTGTACATGGCACCAGCCTTACGCATGGTGTCCCTGGTTCGCCAGCACAGCCCAGTGTGCTACGGGGAGTATTCAACCAGGTAAGGTTGGGCAGACTCGGTGCTCAAGGGAGCCAGTACGCCTGCACGGTCCAGTATATACGGCGCCACCTTCCCGCCCCAGCCCAGTACCACCAGTGCCTACACCACGCACCAGGCTTCCAGTGCATCTCCAGAGCCCTGTTCCTCCTCCACGCACTCTCCCTGTGGTGCGTGTCTCCAACCCAGTACCTCCAGTTCCGGCACCACGCACCAAGCCTCCTGTGCGTCTCTAGAGCCCTGTACGCACTGTTCCTTCTCCCCGCACTCGCCCTGAGGTGTGTGCCCTCAGCCCGGTACCACCAGTGCCGGCACCACGTACCAGGCCTATAGTGCGCCTCGAGAGTCCAGTGTGCCCTGGTCCTGCTTCCCGCACTAGCCTTGAGGTGCGTGTCTCCAGTCCGGTACCACCAGTTCCGGTGTTTGCGTGGTAAGTTCCGGTGTTTGTCATTGTCTCTGATTGGGAACCATATTAAGGTACGCTGTTTTCACTGTTTGTTTGTGGGTGATTGTTGCTGTGTCTGTGTTTGTTCGCCACACGGTACTGTTTTCGTTCGTTTGTTCACGTCGTTTATTGTTTTTGTATTTTGTCAAGTGTTTTTCGTCTTCGTTGCTACAATATTAAAATATGTATTCAAACCACGCTGCGCTTTGGTCCGATCCTTGCTCCTCCTCAGACGAGGAGGACGATGAACGTTACACTATACATGCTTTATTTCAAAGGGATATTTTATTCATTCCTTATGTCACAACTTACTGTAATAAATTTGTCAATAATATCTGTTGGAAAAAAGTCTGGTTATTACCACACAAATACCTTCTAGTTAACAAGATCAAAGAGGTATCTTTCAGAATGATCCATGAGTATTACCCTGCGACTCATTACCTGAAGAAACTCAAAAAAGACATTAACATTAGCTGTACTTTTTGTGTTGACCATCCAGGAACAGTTTTGCATTTATTTTGGCATTGTCTACATGTAAAGAAATTATGGAAAGATATTTATAGTTTTATAATTGTTAATATGCTTGCTGACTTTTGTTTGTTATGGGAGAATGTGCTGCTGGGGTTCCTTAACTATAATGACGCAAAAGAATTTTTTTAACCTCATAAATCTAATTGTGTTACTGGAAAATGTAATATTCATGAATGTAAATTCACAAATAAAAAAAACACTGTTCCGTGTTTTCTAGAAGGAATTTGAGCAGTACATTAAGACCGTGATACATTCTTCTAATAACAAAGCTGTTACAACAATCAATACAGGTGTATCTTTTAAGTTCTTTGTATAATCTATAATTTGTTGTACCCCCTATCATATGATATCATTGTGTGTTTGTATACCTCTTGTATGTATACTGTTTTTTCTGCAATAAAATATATATATATATAAATATATATACGCTACCGTTCAAAAGTTTGGGGTCACTTAGAAATGTTCTTGTTTTTGAAAAACAAAATATTTTTTGTTCATTAAAATAACATCAGATTGATCAGAAATACAGTGTAGACATTGTTAATGTTGTAAATGACAATTGTAGGTGGAAATGGCAGATTTTTAATGGAATATCTACATAGGCGTACAGAGGCCCATTATCAGCAACCATCACCCCTGTGTTCCAATGGCACTGTAACGGTCCTGACCTGTTTTATGTTGTTTTTGTATGTGTTTATGGTCAGGGCGTGTGTTTTGGGTGGGCAGTCTATGTTATCTGTTTCTATGTTGGTTTTGGGTTGCCTGGTATGGCTCTTAATTAGAGGCAGGTGGTTTGCGTTTTCCTCTAATTAAGAGTCATATTTAGGTAGGGTGTTCTCACTGTTTGTTTGTGGGTGATTGTCTTCCGTATCTGTGTTATGTCTTGCACCATACGGGACTGTTCGGTTGTTCGTTTCGATGTAGTCTGTTCCTGTTCGTGAGTTTTACGTTTTAGTTTAGTAAGTTCATGTTCAGGTTTTTTCGTCTACGTCGTTTTCTTGTTTTGTAATTTTGAAAGTGTTTTGTTTTTCGTGTTGCCATCGTCGTTGTAAATAAAGAGATGGCTTATTTCCCTAATGCTGCATTTTGGTCTGATGATCCTTCTCTCCTCTCCTCGTCCGAGGAAGAGGAGAACGACAGCCCTTACAGAATCACCCACCACGCTAGGACCAAGCGGCAAGGGAAAACTCAACGGAGTAAGGGACAGGAAAGGAAGGAACAATGGACTTGGGACGATATATTGGACGGAAAAGGTTGCTACACATGGGAGGAGATCCTGGCTGGTAGGGATCGCCTTCCATGGGAACAGCTGGAGGCACTGAGGAGAGCAGAGGCTACCGGAGAGAGGAACCGGAGTTATGAGGGAACGCGTCTGGCACGGAAGCCCAAAAAGCCCGTAAGTAACACCCAAAAATTTCTTGGGGGGGGGGGGTGGCTAAGAGGTAGTGGGCCAAGGGCAGGTAGGAGACCTGCGCCCACTTCCCAGGCTTACCGTGGAGAGCGGGAGTACGGGCAGGCGCCGTGTTACGCAGTAGAGCGCACGGTGTCTCCTGTACGAGTGCATAGCCCAGTGCAGGTTATTCCACCTCCCCGCACTGGTAGGGCTAGATTGGGTATTGAGCCAGGTGTCATGAGGCCGGCTCAACGAGTCGGGTCTCCAGTGCGTCTCCTCGGGCCGGCATACATGGCACCTGCCTTACGCATGGTTTCCCCGGTTCGCCTACATAGGCCGGTGCGGGTTATTCCACCTCCCCGCACTGGTCGGGTGACCGGGAGCATTCAACCAGGTAAGGTTGGGCAGGCTCAATGCTCAAGAGTGCCAGTACGTCTCCACGGTCCGGTATTTCCGGCGCCACCTCCCCGCCCCAGCCTAGTACCTACAGTGCCTACACTACGCACTAGGCTACCAGTGTGTCTCCTGAGCCCTGTTCCTCCTCCACGCACTCTCCCTGTAGTGCGTGTATCTAGCCCGGTGCCTCCAGTTCCGGCACCACGCACTAAGCCTCCTGTGCGTCTCCAGAGCCCTGTACACACTGTATCTTCTCCCCCTACTAATCCTGATGTGCTTGTCCTCAGCCCGGTGTCACCAGTGCCGGTACCTCGCATCAGGTATAGAGTGGGCTTTGAGAGTACAGTGTGCCCTGTCCCTGCTCCCCGCACTAGTAGGAAGGTGCTTATCCTTAGCCCGGTGCCTCCAGTTCCGGCACCACGCACCAGGTCTACAGTGCGCCGTATCCGGCCAGAGCCATCCGTCTCCCCAGCGCCATCTGAGCCATCCGTCTCCCCAGCGCCATCTGAGCCATCCGTCTCCCCAGCGCCATCTGAGCCATCCGTCTCCCCAGCGCCATCTGAGCCATCCGTCTCCCCAGCGCCATCTGAGCCATCCGTCTCCCCAGCGCCATCTGAGCCATCCGTCTCCCCAGCGCCGTCTGAGCCATCCGTCTGCAATGAGCCTGCAAAGCCGCCCGTCTGCCATGAGCCTACAGAGCCGTCTGCCAGACAGGAGCCGCTAGAGCCGCACGCCAGACAGGATCTGCCAGAGCCGCCAACCAGACAGGATCTGCCAGAGCCGCCAACCAGACAGGATCTGCCAGAGCCGCCAACCAGACAGGATCTGCCAGAGCCGCCAACCAGACAGGATCTGCCAGAGCCGCCAACCAGACAGGATCTGCCAGAGCCGCCAACCAGACAGGATCTGCCAGAGCCGCCAACCAGACAGGATCTGCCAGAGCCGCCAACCAGACAGGATCTGCCAGAGCCGCCAGCGAGCCATGAGCGTCGAGAGCCGTCAGAGAGCCATGAGCGTCGAGAGCCGTCAGCCAGCCATGAGCGTCGAGAGCCGTCAGCCAGCCATGAGCGTCGAGAGCCGTCAGCCAGCCATGAGCGTCGAGAGCCGTCAGCCAGCCATGAGCGTCGAGAGCCGTCAGCCAGCCATGAGCGTCGAGAGCCGTCAGCCAGCCATGAGCGTCGAGAGCCGTCAGCCAGCCATGAGCGTCGAGAGCCGTCAGCCAGCCATGAGCGTCGAGAGCCGTCAGCCAGCCATGAGCGTCGAGAGCCGTTCAGTCAGGATCTGCCTGAGTATATCAGCCGGGACCTGCCCCTTGTCCCGGTGCTGCCCCTTGTCCCGGTGCTGCCCCTTGTCCCGGTGCTGCCCCTTGTCCCGGTGCTGCCCCTTGTCCCGGTGCTGCCCCTTGTCCCGGTGCTGCCCCTTGTCCCGGTGCTGCCCCTTGTCCCGGTGCTGCCCCTTGTCCCGGTGCTGCCCCTTGTCCCGGTGCTGCCCCTTGTCCCGGTGCTGGCCGTTCATTTAGGGGATGTTAGTTTGAGGGTGGTCATTGGGAGGGGAAGACAGAAGCGGGGAGTGACTATGGTGGTGTGGGGACAGCGTCCAGAGCCGGAGCCACCACCGTGGTCAACTGCCCACCCAGACCCTCCCCTGGACTTTGTGCTGGTGCGCCCGGCGTTCGCACCTTGAGGGGGGGGTTCTGTAACGGTCCTGACCTGTTTTATGTTGTTTTTGTATGTGTTTATGGTCAGGGCGTGTGTTTTGGGTGGGCAGTCTATGTTATCTGTTTCTATGTTGGTTTTGGGTTGCCTGGTATGGCTCTTAATTAGAGGCAGGTGGTTTGCGTTTTCCTCTAATTAAGAGTCATATTTAGGTAGGGTGTTCTCACTGTTTGTTTGTGGGTGATTGTCTTCCGTATCTGTGTTATGTCTTGCACCATACGGGACTGTTCGGTTGTTCGTTTCGATGTAGTCTGTTCCTGTCCGTGAGTTTTACGTTTTAGTTTAGTAAGTTCATGTTCAGGTTTTTTCGTCTACGTCGTTTTCTTGTTTTGTAATTTTGAAAGTGTTTTGTTTTTCGTGTTGCCATCGTCGTTGTAAATAAAGAGATGGCTTATTTCCCTAATGCTGCATTTTGGTCTGATGATCCTTCTCTCCTCTCCTCGTCCGAGGAAGAGGAGAACGACAGCCCTTACAGGCACGTTATGTTAGCTAATCCAAGTTTATAATTTTAAAAGGCTAATTGATCATTAGAAAACCCTTTTGCAATTGTGTTAGCACAGCTGAAAACTGTTGTTCTGTTTAAAGAAGCAACAAAATTGTCCTTCTTTAGACTAGTTGAGTATCTGTAGCATCAGCATTTGTGGGTTCGATTACAGGCTCAAAATGGCCAGAAACAAAGACCTTTCTTCTGAAACTCGTCAGTCTATTCTTGTTCTGAGAAATGAAGGCTATTCCATGCGAGAAATTGCCAAGAAACTGAAGATCTCGTACAACACTATGTACTTCTCCCTTCACAGAACAGCACAAACTGCCTCTAACCAGAATAGAAAGAGGAGTGGGAGGCTCCGGTGCACAACTGAGCAAGACAACAAGTACATTAGAGTGTCTAGTTTGAGAAACAGATGCCTCACAAGTCCCCAACTGGCAGCTTCATTAAATAGCACCCGCAAAACACCAGTCTCAACATCAACAGTGAAGAGGCGACTCCGGGATGCTGACCTTCTAGGCAGAGTTCCTCTGTCCAGTGTCTGTGTTCTTTTGCCCATCTTAATCTTTTCTTTTTATTGGCCAGTCTGAGATATGGCTTTTTCTTTGCAACTCTGCCGAGAAGGCCAGCATCCCAGAGTCGCCTCTTCACTGTTGACATTGTAAGTAACTAAGTGTGTCTTGTCTGTTTAATGAACAAAATATTGATTTCATGTGCATGCTGCAACCTACAGACTAGTAACATAATTAAACTCAAAATATGCCATTGATTGATTTAGAAAATACACTTTATTAGTACTTATGTTTCTTAGGACTTGCCTAAAACAAATTCATAATAGGCCACCTAATATCACTGTAATACTAGTCTATTATTCTATTATTCTTAAGGTGGAAAAGGCATCAGAATGTGGTCCTGTGTGTCTCAGTTGGTAAAGCATGGCGCTTGCTATGCCAAGTGTCGGGGGTTGGATTCCTGCTGGGGCCACCCATACGTATAATATATGCAGGCATTACTGTAAGTCACTTTGGACAAAAGTATCTGCTAAATAGTATAAACTCATGCAGTGATTCACTTATACCACCAGATGGGATACAGTAGACATCAGAAAATGGTGCTGCTCTAAGAGAGGGATTGTGATACTGACACTGTAGTCAGTTTGTGATTCTTAATGATGGCAGGTTAAATGTTCACAGTGGGTTCTATATACACACCCAACCGGAAGAGGATCTGTCTGTGTGCAAAGAAGTGATTCATGGTGGAAAACAGTCTAGACAATGTCACTGTGAACAAGCACTCTATGCAACACCGCATCCTGCTAAATTACATTGTTTCAGACACTAATGTTTCTGTCTTTCTTCAGTTTTCTGCAGAATAGTAAGGGAAAAAGTTTGATAATAATAAACATTTGTTAAAATATGCCAGAAAATCATTTAGATACTAGGATTTGTCTGGATAAAACACATACTTAATCACTTAAATACAAACCTGCATGCACACACACACACACACACACACACACACACACACACACACACACACACACACACACACACACACACACACACACACACACACACACACACACACACACACACACACACACACACACACACACACACACACACACACACACACACACACACACACACACAAAGACAATTATAGACGCAGACAGACAAGTGTGTACAGTCTGTCTTTGAGTTAAGTGTTAGGAGGTAAGGAGTTGAGAAGGTTCTCATGAGAAAGCTCAGCCCTTGTGATACCAACCCGGAAGCTGTGGTTTCGCTGCAGTTGGGTGCTCTCTTCTTGTATGCGCTCTGAGTGCCTTGTCAGCCCCCACAGGAAACCTTATAACCCTGGGTTGAACAGGTCGTCAAAGGGTTAGGTAGCCAACTGGCTGGGTCACAAGGTTACTCAAAAGACAGATATTCAAGACAAATAGCTCATAGATGTACCTGAAACCACTGTTTGTCCCAAAATGCATTATTTTGAGATGTAATATATATAATAATCTATGCCAGTTAGCAGACACTTTTATCTAAACCAATTTACAGTCATGCGTGCATAAAAGTTTTACATTTGAGTGGTCCCACGAATCAGACCCACTATCCGGATGTTGCAAGAGCCATGCTCTACCAACTGTACCTCAGACTACCAGATGTGATGGTCAGATCGATTTGCGAGATTGATCGATCTGGCTGAATTCAGCTGCATGTCTGTTATTGCCTGGAGATTAGATATATAATGAGATTAGACTGATGAGAATGACAGCCTCTCTTTATTTTTTTCCACCTTTAAATCAGCGGCATGTCAAATTCTGCATAATGCTGTGATCTGTTCTCACCAACAGTCTATGTCTGACTCAAATCAGCAAGAACCTTTTCACTTTAATCTGTTTATGACTAGGCTATTGAAGAAGAGTGTTGCTTTTTTGTTGTTGACAAACCTACAGAGGGAGAAGGTTGATTTTATGATTTTCAAACTCATGGTGGAGACTGCATCTTATGAACCAATGATAGCAAAATTACAGAAGAGGAAAGGGAAATTTAGTAAGATACGGGAACACTTTTTGAATTATATAAGGGACGTGCGGGTGAGAAGCTAGGGCATATATTAGAACAAATATATATGTAATAGGCCTTTTTTTTAGGCCTTTTTTTGTGTAATTATTTTTTAAATGTTTTATTTTCTGTTTAATATTCCAACCACTGATATATGGTTGAAAGGTGCTGTCTTGTTTGCTGTCTTGTTGAGTGTTATGTTTTTGTTCTTATTAGTGTTATGTAATGTCATGTTGATAAATCAATAAAAAACTTTATTGACAAAAATATATATATAGAGAGAGCAGCACAGCGATGTGATATGTCCTACCCAAGGTGCTGTATATCCCTATCCAAGGGCCTTCTTCTATGTGATCTTCTTTCTTGAAAAATAATGATATTAAAAAGCAACCTCTGCAGCTCCCCCTAAAAAAACGAACATCAACAACCCCAGAACAAACTACAAATCCTTTACTCCAGGAGTAAAGATACATCTTATTTTTGTCCAGGGGTGGAGACTGCAACTGTTTATGGATGGAAACTGCAGACAGTTTAACATGTGTCTAAAAATGTGTGAAATAGAAGATTTTAGGAGCGATATCTGCTCTATCCCACACTCTGCACTCCTAACATCGTAACACAAAAGTTAGAGAGAAAACCCAGGAGAGGCAACCTTTTCATCTATCTATAAACACATCCTGAAAATGATTCCTGCCTGACACATTATTTGAAGGAATTTGTTTATTTTTCATTTGTACTGTAACGGATATCCTGTCTCCTTGAGTTGTATTTATGTTTCTATATTGACAGAATATAATCACTTGCTGTCTATTTTTTGTTCCTTTCTGAAATTCGAATCGATTGGATGGGTACTTCTCTTCAAGACCATGAGATTCTTTTCTTCTTTGAATTAAACTGCTTTCTCTCGCTCTTATATCCTTTGATATTTTGTTTGCTACTCTCTGACAAACAGAGGCCTGAACACTCTTTGCAGGACCCTTTCCTCTGGGATTTTTCAGACCTTTTCTGTTGTCCACACGGGTCTTATCTTTTATTGTTAGTTGTGTGTAACTAACGAGGAGTTTATATGATGGCATACATAAATGTTGAAACAATGAAAAGAATTTGAAGGATCTGAATGGCTACATATTAACTACTGGCAATAATCCACTGCAGCTATCATGAGAAAGAGGGGTTTTGTTTACAGTGAGATAGAAACTGCCCTGGGATCTGGCTATCAGAATAACATTCTGCCCTGGGATTAGAGTCTAACACAAACAAACTGCCTTTGGATCAGACCGTCAGACCATCAGGCAACTGCCCTGGGATTAGGCAGAGTCCCACAGGAAAGTCAGGGGTCAACACATGATAAGATTGAAAACAGATCCTTTACAATCCTCTTTTTGATTTAGCCAGTGTTCTGAATAACATACAGTACAAGCTGGCTGTTCAGTCACAGTCATAATTCAGCTATTTTGTCCACTTCACTTTCAGTGGTACTGTAAGGCTCAATTGGGAGAGCATGGTGCTTGCAATGTCAGGATTATGGGTTCAATTCCGCAGGGACCCATATGTCAAATGTTTGTACACATGACTGTTAATTGCTTTGCATAAAAGTGTCTGCTAAATGGCATGGATTATATTAGTGAACAAATAGGCCAGAACAGGAGAGGAGTGATAGGAAATAGAGAGGAGCGTTGGAATATGAGGAGCAGGTCGATTCTCCTCAGCCTTCTGCCTTCCCTGTGTTCTAGCAGTGCAGAGGGACTTGTGACATCACAGGGGTTAACAACCTTCATGTTTTTGCTCCAACCATGTCATCCATGCCCCTTAACGACATTGTTCAATCCATATTGGATTACTGCCGCTAGGCTTGCATAGAATCAACTGCAGTGATGGAACATTATCCCCCCCCATTAGAGACGGGACTGGCATTGGGTTGGCCACATTAGCTGGGACATTGAACACTCTTTCCCAGGACAGTGTGCCCTCTGATGGGTTGGGAGGAATCATTATGCCTGCCGCTCCACTGCCCTCCCCAACAGGATCAGCGGCTGGGCAGCGACATGGCACCCTGTTGGGCTAGCACCACAGTGGAACTCACACCGTCAAGAGTTAATTGGACAGGGTTCAGGAGTGTCTATACACCATAAATACAAAAGTATGTGGACACCCCTTCAAATTAGTGGAACCGGCTATTTCAGCCACACCCATTGCTGACAGGTGTATAAAATCGAGCACACAGCCATGCAATCTCAATAGACAAACATTGGCAGTAGAATGGCCTTACTAAAGAGCTCATTAACTTTCAACGTGGCACCGTCATAGGATGCCACCTTTCCAACAAGTCAGTTTGTCAAATTTCTGCCCTGCTATAGCTGCTCCGGTCAACTGTAAGTGCCGTTATTGTGAAGTGGAAACGTCTAGGAGCAACAATGGCTCAGCCACAAAGTGATAGGCCACACAAGCTCACAGAATGAGTGCTTTAGTGCGTAGCCCTTAAAAGTTGTCTGTCCTCAGTCGCAAAACTCACTACCAAGTTCCAAACTACCACTGGAAGCAACATCAGCACAAGGACGGTTCGTCGGGAGCTTCATGAAATAGGTTTCCATGGCTGAGCAGCAGCACACAAGGCTAAGATCACCATGCACAATGCCAAGCGTCGGCTGGAGTGGTGTAAAGCTAGCCGCCATTGGACTCTGGAGCAGTGGAAACACGTTCTCTGGAGTGATGAATCATGCTTCACCATCTGGCAGACCGACAAACGAATCTGGGTTTGAAGGATGCCAGGAGAACACATAATGCCAACTGTAAAGGTTGGTGGGGGAGCAATAATGGTTTGGGGCTGTTTTTCATGGTTCGGGCTAGATCCCTTAGTTCCAGTGAAGGGAAATCAATGATACAAGGACATGCTAGACCAGTGGTTCCCAAACTTTTTATTGTCCCATACCCTTTTAAACATTCAACCTCCAGCTGCGTACCCCCTCTAGCACCAGGATCAGCACACTCTCAAATATAGTTTTTTGCCATCATTGTAAGCCTGCCACACATACATACACTATACGACACATTTATTAAACATAAGAATGAGTGAGTTTTTGTCACAACCTGGCTCATGGGAAGTGACAAAGAGCTCTTATA
Organism: Salvelinus fontinalis; assembly: GCF_029448725.1. NCBI lineage: Eukaryota > Metazoa > Chordata > Actinopteri > Salmoniformes > Salmonidae > Salvelinus > Salvelinus fontinalis. The sequence continues at coordinate 21,040,806 of NC_074694.1, forward strand.
GGACCAGGGCACAAATAATAATGTAATAATAATCAATTATTTTTCTCTTTATTTAGCCATCTTACATATAAAACCTTATTTGTTCATCGAAAATTGTGAATAACTCCCCACAGGTTAATGAGAAGGGTGTGCTTGAAAGGATGCACATAACTCTGCAATGTTGGGTTGTATTGTCACTGAAATGGTGCTGTTTGATGATGGAATTGTCTGTATAGTTTTTTTGGCCTTTTCCCCCAGAATTGTCCCAGCCATATCAGCGTCAGCAGGAAGAATTAGGTCCACCACAATAGTATGGGGCTTGCCTGTCCTAGCCACTTGGTAGCTCACCATATAAGACGCCTCTAGCCCCTTCTTATTAATGGCATCTGTTGCTTTTATACATGTCTTACTACTCGAAAGTTGTCTTAATTCTCGCTCTAAAAATTCCTGTGGCTTATCTTTCAAATGGGCATGTTTTGTTTCTAAATGTCTGGGTAAGAGTGAAGGTTTCATCGAGTTGTGAGATAGTACTTTTTGCACATACTGTATAACACCGTGGCTGAGGAAAGGCACTACTCCCAATATAAGTGAACCCCAAATCAATGTAGTTCTCATCATATTTGCACCTCTTCGATGGTCCAACGTCCCTGTCTGTTGTTCGGTGCTTTCCCGGGTAAGGGAGCATCAAATTTAAAACCGTCAGTGTTTTTGCTAGCTGGGCTAACAACAAATGTAGAATTACTAATGCTAGCATTGGATGTGCTCGTGGAAGCAGAACAACTTGTGTCATCAACAGGTGCAGGTGTAGTACTGCTGGTAGTAACCATTAATCAATTTTCGAGCAAACGGAATGAGCAGCAGCTACGTTTGGCTACATACGGACTGTGAGTGGAATTCCCGCGAGAGAGCAACAGTTAATGTGATTGGATGTTAATTATTTGACTAGGCTACCTGTATTTGACGTTGTTATTTCGCTGAACACTAGATGGTTTAATTTTATTTTTGGAAGTGAAACAAGGCTACTCAGGCGAGAAAAAAACTCACCCAAATGTATAGCTCCGTTGGAGAATCTAAATGGACTGTTTGAAAATGTGAAAAAAAATATTTGGGAATACCTATTTCAAATGTGAATCACATTTTTATTTAGCGTACCCCCGACGGTATTGGGCCTACCCCTGGGGGTACCCCAGTTTGGGAATACCTGCGCTACAGCATTCTAGACAATTCTGTGCTTCCAACTCTGTGGCAACAGTTTGGGGAAGGACCTTTCCTGTTTCAGCATGACACTGCCCCCGTGCACAAGCGAGGTCCATACAGAAATGTTTTGTCAAGATCGGTGTGGAAGAACTTGACTGGCCTGCACAGAGCCCTGACCTCAACCCCATTGAACATCTTTGGGATGATTTGGAACGCCGACTGTGAGCCAGGCCTAATCGCCCAACATCAGTGCCCAACCTCACTAAAGCTCTTTTGGCTGAACGGAATTAAGTTCCTGCAGCAATGTTCCAACATCTAGTGGAAAGCCTTCCCAGAAGAGTGGAGGCTGTTATAGCAGGTGCCCACATACTTTTGGTCATGTAGCATATATGGCCATGCTCATGCGTCACTGTTTATTCAAGTTTCATGTTGTGTAGGTAGGCTACAGACTTGGATATGATTGAAAGTACATTGCAGGTTCATAGTTAAAGGGACAATGTGTAGTTCAAACAAAAAAGCGGGAACCTCGCCACTGATTTGATAAACAGCTGTGCGATGGGGCTGGATAAATTTAACAACTCTCAAATTCACAGACAGAGCTATGGATGCAAGGACTTACCATCCATGATATAAAAATTATAGTTTCAACAATGTTGTTTACACTTACATTGTTTACAAACAATGGAGTAAAAACAATTCATATTTTGGGTTCTGATTGGGTATGACAGTCGAACTAAGCTCAACTGAGGCATTTATACATTATATTCTTCAAGAATCAATGGTATACATAGTATCAGTCCAAAAATATATGCAGAAATCTGCGATTGCCGATTTTTTTAAGCAGGGGGCTCCAGTATTTGATAAAGACATCTTTATCCAGTCTTTGTGTCTATATCGCCTGCGGTAATGCTTTTATTTTACAGCCCAGTTTAAGGTGGTAATTTCTAAGTAAGTACTTTGTTAATACCAGGCTTTAAAATAAAGGGTTACCTAGCCTGCTTTATTCCTCTATGCCTCAGCCTCTTATCCTTAGTCAGCAGGTTCCTTCTCACACCTAGCATTCCTCTCTCCCGTACACAATGGGTTCTCTGATAGCTCAACTCAACTTGAGACAGGCTCAGGATGGGGTAGCATGCAGCATCATCCAAAACCAGATGCCTTCATTCAGGGATGTTAATAGTTGTGTGAGAAGCAGAGAGAGGGAACAGTGGAATGGTCAGAGCTTATTTTTTATTTTATTTAACCTTTATTTAACTAGGCAAGTCAGTTAAAAACAAATTCTTATTTTACAATGACAGCCTACTCCGGTCAAACCCTCCCCTAACCCAGACGAGGCTGGGACAATTTTGCCCCGCCCTATGGGACACCCGATCACAGCCTGATTGTGATACAGCACAGGATTGAACCAGGGTCTGTAGTGACACCTCTAGCACTGAGATGCTGTGCCTTAGACCGCTGCGCCACTCGGGAGTTTAACTCTTCATGCTGTAGAATCCAGATATCAGTTTGTTTAGTCTAGTTAATGGGACCACCCACATTAGTGCTTCCTGGGTCGTGTTCAGGAGGCTACGTTGCAGCGAAATGTTTTGCAACGGAAACCAAAAATCTGTGTTCTTATTGGATATATTCAGGTACTACTTAAATTGAGGTAGTAATTTAGCACCACACTAAAATGTGTTCTCCCTTCTTAGCATGACCCAGGAAAGAGTATCTTTCCACGATGTTACAATAGATATCATCATCATGATCATCATTGTTCAGCTGCAGAACGGTCAACCACAAGCTTCAATAGATACAACTGAGACAAAAGTTGCCCTATTCATTTAGCTGACAAGACTATTTTTGGGGATCGTAACTCATAGCTGTCTGTGCAATTGCTGACACAGCCTCTGTTGAATTGTCCTTATGAACTGTCCTTACCCTCGGTGGGAACAGACCACCCTAGCCCAGAAAAAGCATGCGAGTGCCATTTAAAAAAATATATAATCGTACACATTTTGGCAGAAGAAGGCGGGGAGCTCTACTCAGACAATCTCGGTCTTGTGCAGGGACTATTAAAGTAATTATCCATGAGGCAGTGTCTATGATTGGAGCCCTGTTTTCCCCTAAATGGCACACAGACTGATCTAACACAGTGTTTTCAATGTGAGTTAAGATACAGCCGATGGTAATGATAAGGGGCCGGCAATAAATATATATTTTTCTTAAGCAAAGAAATCCAAACTCATTATAATGAATTTCAAATGAACACAGAGGCCTGGTGCAGGCTGGCTACTATTGATTATTACAACTATCCAGAGAAAACCAGGAGAAAAGTATTTTTACTAACTAATGACTGCACTATGTACACACACTTAATTATAGGTCACCGTGCTCAGATGACTGAATTAGGGACACCATGCTTTTGTTAATGTTTTACAGCCTTTTAGTTGAAAGGTTGTTTAGTACACCTTTTTTAAAGGATACTTAACAAAGGTGTTCAAGCATGTTTTTTTTTACAGATTTTGTACTGGAAGTGTCAGCCTTTGTGGAAGATTGGTTTTGAGAGTAAAAAATAAAGCAACAGAGCCTTTGGGAGTCCTTTGAAAGGGTTTCTGCCCACATGAATTGTTTGATACCACTTCTGCCTAAATACTCCTCTGGAAACATGAATCCGGAGGAAGTTGATGAGCTTGAATCGTCGGTTCCTCCCATTTTACCTCCCTCTGTTTTCTTTTTCCTTAAAAGAAAGGACAAGAACTGTTTGAGTCTACTGAAACAAAGGATAAATTGTTGTAGCTGGAGAAAAATGGAAGTCTGGACAAAGTTTTGTTTCCAATCTGTTTCATAAGGGAAGGAAGAGGCACACAAAGAGTTGGGTTGTGTTTAGATTGAGGTGCTCCATAAGGACCAGTTTGGGCTTGCTGTAAGAGCTTGCAACAGTGGCATCAATGTGTAGCACAGCTACAATAATACCCCAGGGGGAAACTGGGAAGGAAGAATAGGCTTTTCATAGTTAAACTGTTTTGGTTTCTTTTATATATATTTTTTTTATATAATTACCCCTCCAATGTTATCCTTTCCTGCCTGTGTTTGGTTCCAGGATAAATACAAACTATGAAGTGGCTTGTTCTCATCAAACTGTTTTGGCCCATTTCCTAAATTGTATGCCTGGCTATGTCATCCTGAATTACAATGCACAACCCAAAGTTGTCTTTTCCAGACGTTTTATTACTGGTTCTGAACGAAGCTGAAAATTTCTTTTTTCCGGACGCTGAAAATACTGTACGTAGTTTTTTGTCATTGTTTCTACGGACGAATTTCAATCGCATATTAATGAACTTATATATACATGTCAATGAAGGAAACACTATTCCACTAAATTCTTTTAAAATTCCAATCAAAATAGAAAAATGCTACCAATTGAAGATTGCAGTGTTGAACATTTATTATAGCTCTCATCTGTCACATGCACTTATGTTAGCTTTTACAGATGCTTCAAACTGTCAGTGATCATGTTCACAGTTTTCTGACAACAGGAAGACCAATAGAACGCTTCAACTACAATAACATTCTAAGTAATGGTTACATAAAACATTTTCTTGCTTTGACTATGATAGGTAGTTGCTTATTTTCCTTAGTAGTAGTAGTAGTAGTTGTTTTGGATATTTGAGTCAGCTAAATGACCAAAATGTAAATGTAAAAAATATCTCTTGCAAAGCATGCTATGTATTATTCTAATGAGCTCCTATCTGTCATATTTTTAATCTGAGCCTAGAGGAAAGTCTTTGTCCTCAGGCCTGGAGGGAAGCCAAAGTAATTCCGCTACCCAAGAGTGGTAAAGCGGCCTTTACTGGTTCTAACAGCAGACCTATAAGCTTGCTGCCAGCTCTTAGCAAACTGTTGGAACAAATTGTGTTTGACCATATACAATACTATTTCTCTGTAAACAAATTAACAACAGACTTTCAGCATGCTTATAGAGAAGGGCACTCAACATGTACGGCACTGACATTGGTTGAAAGAAATAATACGATTGTGGGAGCTGTACTGTTAGATTTCAGTGCAGCCTTTGATATTATTGACCATAACCTGTTGTTGAAAAAAACATATGCATTATGGCTTTTCAACCTCTGCCATATCGTGGATTTAGAGCTATCTATCTAATAGAACTCAAAGGGTTTTCTTGAATGGAAGCTTCTCTAACGTCAAACATGTAAAGTGTGGTGTACTGCAGGGCAGCTCTCTAAGCCCTCTACTCTTTTCTATTTTTACCAATGACCTGCCACTGGCATTAAACAAAGCATGTGTGTCCATGTATGCTGATGATTCAACCATATACACATCAGCTAATGAGGTCACTGAAACCCTTAACAAAGAGTTGCAGTCTGATTTGGAATGGGTGGCCAGTAATAAACTGGTCCTGAACATCTCTAAAACTAAGAGCATTGTATTTGGCACAAATCATTCCTTAAAACCTCTACAGGATTTGTGGGTCCCCCTCGGAACGTTTGAGCTAATGTAGGCTAATGCGATTAGCATGAGGGTGTTAGTAACAAGAACATTTCCCAGGACATAGACATGTCTGATATTGGCAGAAAGCTTAAATTCTTGTTCATCTAACTACACTGTCCAATTTACAGTAGCTATTACAGTGAAAGAATACCATGCTATTGTTTGAGGAGAGTGCACAGTTATGAACTTGAAAAGTTATTAATAAACCAATTAGGCACATTTGGGCAGTCTTGATACAATATTTTGAACAGAAATGCAATGGTTCATTGGATCAGTCTAAAACTTTGCACATACACTGCTGTCATCTAGTGGCCAAAATCGAAATTGCACCTGGGCTGGAATAATACATTATGGCATTTCTCTTGCATTTCAAAGATGATGGTACAATTTTTTTTTTAAACACATGTTTTTTTCTTTGTATTATCTTTTACCAGATCTGTGTTATATTCTCCTACATTAATTTCACATTTCCATAAACTTCAAAGTGTTTACTTTCTATTGGTATCAGGGATATGCATATCCTTGCTTCAGGTCCTGAGCTACAGGCAGTTAGATTTGGGTATGTCATTTTAGGCAAAAATGGGGGAAAAAGGGTCCAATGCTTAAGCGGTTTTAAGTTCTAGACCTCAGTTGAATCTGGTAATGAATGGTGTGGTCACCCCACAACAGGGTGGCGAGGGGTACGAGTAATTGGAGAGGGGTGCGAGTAATGGGAGATTGGAAAATCCCCGTACGGCTCACCAGAGTACTCATACCTACTGATGAGCCTGGTCTTTTCAATGGACAGGTGGTAATATAATGTCCTGTTGTCCCGCAATACAGACAGCTCCTGGTGCTCAACCTGAGTAAACGTTCATCCGGAGACAATCTAGCCCTTCCCAGTAGCTTGGACTCTGGAGGAGGCGAGTCGACTGCCCTCTGTGATTCCCGTGGGCACTCTGGAGACCTCGTATTCTCTCGGGAACTTCCAGGATGTCGGGAACTTCCAAGATTCCTGTGAGACAAGGTGGGAGCAGCGGATGAGTGAGTGTGATCAGGAACAGACCTCCTCTCCCTCCTACGTTCCCGTAGCTGCCCATCGATCCTTAAGGTCAAGTCGATGAGGGAGTTGAGGTCCATGGGAAGCTCCAGGATGCGAGCTCGTCTTTAACCTTCTCCGATAATCCGTGGACAAGTGTGTCGAAAGCAATTCTCGGTTCCAGCCCCTATCAGCAGCCAACGTTCCACACTACAGGCGTTTTGATGCAGATGGAGAAGCTTCTGAGCAGCCTCTCTCCCAGACAACGGAGAATCAAATACCTTCCTAACCTCCGCCAGGAACTCCCCCAGACTGAGGCAAACGGTGGATTGTTGCTCCCACACTGCTGTCGCCCCGGCGAGAGCCCTCCAGGACATCAGTGTCATAAGATACGCTATCTTCGAGTGATCTGAGGGAAACGAAGAGGGCTGCAGCTCGAAGATGAAGGAGCACTGGGAGAGAAACGCTTGGCAGGTTCCTGGATCTCCAGCGTAGCGCTCCAGAGGAGATAAGCAGGGTTCTCGGGAATCCGGGATAGGCTGGGGAGAAGTGCCACTGGTAGCGGGGTTACTGCAAGTCTGGGGGGTTACTGTAGAGGCTTGCTGCCTAGTAGAATATCCGCGGAATTGTTCCAGCAATGCATTGAAAGCACCATCGTGGCATTCTGGAGTCCATCCATAAGGTTTTAAAGTAACTCCTCGTGTCTTCCAATGGTGGCTCCTTGGAGTACACAGCATTGCGGAGCTGGTAGAAGTCTGCTGGGTCAGTCATGGCCAGTTCGTACTATCAAGGCTCAGGCTAAGACCCAGATGCAGACACAGGAGACAGATAGTATGAGTCTCAGAGTGTATTATAGTACAAGGGGCAGGCAAAGAGTAGTAATCCAAATCAGAGTCAGGCAGGTACAGGACGGCAGGCAGGATCAGGGCCAGGACAGTCAGAAAGGTCAGAACTTGAAGACTAGGAAAAACAAAAACTATAGCACAGGAAACACGGGACCACGCTGTTAGGACTTGACGGGACAAGGTGAACTGGCAACAGACAAACAGAAAACAGGTATAAATACACAGGGGATAATAGGGAGAGATGGGAGACACCTGGTGGAGGGTGGAGACAACCACAAAGACAGGTGAAACAGATCAGGGCGTGACAGAATATCCCTTTGAACATGGGGCAGTTATTAATTACACTTTGGATGTTGTATCAATACACCCAGTCACAACAAAATGCAGGTGTCCTTCCTAACTCAGTTGCCGGAAAGGAAGGAAACCGCTCAGGGATTTCACCATGATGCCAATGGTGACTTTAAAACAGTTACAGAGTTTAATGGCTGTGATAGGAGAAGGATCAATAACATTGTAGTTGCTCAACAATACAAACTTAAATAACAGTGAAAAAAAGCAAGCCTGTACAGAATAAAAATATTACAAAACATGCATCCTGTTTGCAATAAGGCACTACAGTAAAACTTCCAAAAATGTGGCAAAGAAATTACCTTTATGTCCTGAATACAAAGCGTTATATTAGGGGCAAATCGAACAAAACGCATCACTGAGTAACACTCTTCATATTTTCAAGCATGGTGGTGCCTGCATCATGTTTTGGATATATTTGTCATCTGCAAGGACTAGGGAGTTTTTTTGAATAACATAAAAAAAAAAAAATGTTTTCACTTTGACATTATGGCCCAGGTGCTTCAACAAAGTAATGAGTAAAGGATTTGAATGCGTATGTAACTGTGACATTTCAGTTTCAAACGTGTTTATAAATTAACAAACATTTATCAAAAACAGTTTTTGCTTTTTCATTACGGAATATTGTGTGAAGATGTGTGAGAAAAAAACTATATTACTCCATTTAAACAGGTTATTAGAAATGTTTGCTAAAAAAATATATAAAATGAAATGAAATATCACATTTATATAAGTATTCAGACCCTTTACTCAGCACTTTGTTGAAGAATCTTTGGCATCGATTACAGCATTGAGTCATCTTGGGTATGACACTACAAGCTTGGCACACCTGTATTTGGGGAGTTTCTCCCATTCTTCTCTGAAGATCCTCTCATGTTATGTCAGGTTGGATGGGGAGCGTCATTGCACAGCTATTTTCAGGTCACTCCAGAGATGTTCGATTGGGCTCAAGTCCAGGCTCTGTCTAGGCCCCTCAAGGACATTCAGAGACTTGTCCCGAAGCCACTCCTGCGTTGTCTTGGCTGTGTGCTTAGGGTCGTTGTCCTGTTGGAAGGTGAACCTTCGCCCCAGTCTGAGGTCCTGAGCGCTTTGGAGCAGGTTTTCATCAAGGATCTCTCTCTACTTTTTTCCATTAATCTTTCCCTCGATCCTGACTAGTCTCCCAGTCCCTGCCACTGAAAATCATCCCCACGGCATGATTTTGCCACCACCATGCTCCAACATACAGATGGTGCCAGATTTCCTCCAGACATGCCCCTTGGCATTCAGGCCAAATAGTTCAATCTTGTTTTCATCACACCAGAGAATCTTGCTGTCATGTGCCTTTTACTGTCATGTGCCATTTATTGAGGAGTGGCTTCCATCTGGCCACTCTACCATAAAGGCCTGATTGGTGGAGTGCTGCAGAGATGGTTGTCCTTCTGGAAGGTTCTCCCATCTCCACAGAGGACCTCTAGAGCTCTGTCAGAGTGACCATCGGGTTCTTCCAAGGCCATTCTCCCCCTATTGCTCAGTTTGGCTGGGCAGCCAGCTCTAGGAAGAGTCTTGGTGGTTCCAAACTTCTTCCATTTAAGAATGATGGAGGCCACTTTGTTCTTGAGGACCTTCAATGCTGCAGCCATTTTTTGGTACCCTTCCGCAGATCTGTGCCTCGACAGACGTTGAAGATGACGGTCAATCACCCTCGGTCTGGGGCTCCATGCAAGATCTCACCTCGTGGGGCATCAATGATCATGAGGAAGGTGAGGGATCAGCCCAGAACTACACAGCAGGACCTGGTCAATGACCTGAAGAGAGCTGGGACCACAGTCTCAAAGAAAACCATTAGTAACACACTACGCCGTTATGGATTAAAATCCTGCAGCGCACGCAAGGTCCCCTTGCTCAAGCCAGCGCATGTCCAGGCCCGTCTGAAGTTTGCCAATGCCCATCTGGATGATCCAGAGGAGGAACGGGAGAAGGTCATGTGGTCTGATGAGACAAAAATATAGCTTTTTGGTCTAAACTCCACTCACCGTGTTTGGAGGAAGAAGAAGGATGAGTACAACCCCAAGAACACCATCCCAACCGTGAAGCATGGAGGTGGAAACATCATTCTTTGGGGATGCTTTTCTGCAAAGGGCACAGGACGACTGAACCGTATTGAGGGGAGGATGGATGGGGCCACGTATCGCGAGATCTTGGCCAACAACCTCCTTCCCTCAGTAAGAACATTGAAGATGGGTCGTGGCTGGGTCTTCCTGCATGACAACGACCCGAAACACACACCCAGGGCAACTAAGGAGTGGCTCCGTAAGAAGCATCTCAAGGTCCTGGAGTGGCCTAGCCAGTCTCCAGACCTGAACCCAATAGAAAATCTTTGGAGGGAGCTGAAAGTCCGTATTGCCCAGCGACAGCCCCGAAACCTGAAGGATCTGGAGAAGGTCTGTATGGAGGAGTGGGCCAAAATCCCTGCTGCAGTGTGTGCAAACCTGGTCAAGAACTACAGGAAACGTATGATCTCTGTAATTGCAAACAAAGGTTTCTGTACCAAATATGAAGTTCTGCTTTTCTGAAGTGATTCTGATCATAACTTTTTTTTAACACAATGTCTCCGCCATCATTTCCTATGACCGAAAACAGCTTCTGGACATCAGAACAGCGATCACTCTCCTCGATTTGGATGAACATTTCTACTTCAGCAAGTTGGCAGCTCTGGATGTTTTACTAACTTTGGACCAGGCCCTAATCCCCGGAACTCAAAAGAGGAAGTAGCGGCGAAAGAGAGGCAGGCGAAGCGGCATCCTGACGAGACTACATCGGCGAGCAAATAGACCGCCATTGCCCTCTGTTCTATTGGCGAACGTGCAGTCACTGGAGAACAGACTGGATGAGCTCCGTTCAAGACTATCCTAGCAAGGAGACCTAAAACGATGTTTCTCAGAGTCGTGGCTCAACGAGGACATGGATATTTACCTTTGCTGGTTTTTCTATGCATCGTCAAGACCGGACAGCAGACTCAGGTAAGACGAAGGGAGGAGGGGTGTGTGTCTTTGTTAACAACGGCTGGTGCGCAATCTCTGATGTTAAGGAAGTCTCAAGTTTTTGCTCGCCTGAATTAAAATATCTCATGATAAGCTGCAGACCATACTATTTATCCAAGAATAACACCCGAACACACACATACACACAAATATGTGTTATTCCTCGTGTCACAATTTACATTTTTATTCGATTTTCTTGTCTTTAACTCTGCATTGTCATAAAATGACCCGTCAGTAAGCATTTCACTGTTAGTCTACACCTGTGTTAACGAAGCAGGTGCTTTTTTGGGGGAGGGGGAGTGCAGTGGCGCAGCGGTCTTAGGCACTGCATCTCAGTGAAAGGGGCGTCACTACAGTCCCTGGTTTGCATCCAGGCTGTATCACATCCGGCCGTGATTGGGAGTCCCATAAGGCGGCACACAATTGGCCCAGAGTCGTCCAGGTTTGGCTGGGGTAGGCCGTCATTGTAAATAGAATTTGTTCTTAACTGACTTGCCTAGTTAAATAAAGGTTACATTTAAAAGAAGCAAACAAAATTACCTAGGTAAATAAAGTGGAGCCATGGGAGGTAGTTCCAGTCTGTGTCTGCCCCTGTCTGTTGAGGACGGAAGAGGAAGTGCGTCATAACCAAAAACTAAAATAATAGGGACAATAACAAAGGTGGGGAGGCGGGGGTGGGGGAGTGTGATGGTGTTGGCAGGCCTTTAGCCAGAGGCACAACTGGAGAAAATCAATAGGGGGGACTCATGGTCTTCTGGACTTAGCACTGAGAGGAAAGAGTTTGTATTGAAAACGTCTGATGTGTCACCTCGCATCGGGTCAGATGGGGACAAAGGTGGTTCTTCTCAGACCTGTACTAAAAACTGTCCTATTCAAGAGATCCCTGATGCAAAATGCTGTATCTCACATAGCACAGACAGACCTCAAACAGACTGTGGACTGTCCTGATAAACTTCAGTCCGCCTAAACATTCACGAAATATGTCCACTGATCTCTCTCTGACCTTTCTCCTCAGGTCCCTCCACCGAGAGGGGAATTCACAGTCACTTCAGCTGGGATCTAAAATAGACAATAGTGAATGAATTAGTTCCTGGGCATCATAATAATCACTAATCTAATACATTTGCCAGATATCCTGCTTCCATCCCAGTTGAAGGAAGCGGTTTGGTACAGGTTTTGTGGTTATTGGCACCGAAGGCCTCTCTCACACAGTCACAGAAAGAGATAGAGAGAGAGAGAGAGAGAGAGAGAGAAAGGATGAGAGAAAGACAGAGAGAGAGGGGGGGGGGTGATCGAGAGAGGAGGGAAAGATTGAGAGAGACAGCGAGGGACTCAGAGAGAGAGAGAGAGTGCAGGGCTGGAATGTTCCTTTAATTAACATGTCTGAAACGGCCCAATGTTCTGGAGCTGCTCTCTCCTCTGGCATGCTTCAGTGCTGGCAGGCCCGAGGAGGCAGGAGTGAGCGCTCCATCAAGAGGAACTGCCAAACCAGACGGGCCGGTCGTCTCCCTCGCCCTAAGGACCCCACACTGATGATCAAATCAAATCAAATGTTTGTCACACGAGCTGAATACAACAGGTGTAGACCTTACCATGAAATGCTTACGTACGAGCCCTTAACCAACAATGCAGAGTTTTTAAAAAGTAAGTCATTTGCTAAATAAATTAAAGGGAAAAAAGCAACACAATAAAATAACAACAACAAGGCTGTACATTCCAGGTGGTATTTTGGTATTTTATTAGGATCCCCATTAGCTGTTACAAAAGCAGAAGCTACTCTTCCTGAGGTCCACACAAAACATAAAACATGATATAATATAGAACATTAATAGACAAGAACAGCTCATGGACAGAACTACATAGAGTGCATTTACAGCATTTACATTACAGTCTAATATTGCTGCTATTGTTTATTATCTATCCTGTTGCCTAGTCACTTAACCCTTACCTACAGTTGAAGTCGGAAGTTTACATACACTTAGGTTGGAATCATTAAAACTTGTTTTTCAACCACTCCACAAATTTCTTGTTAGCAAACTATAGTTTTGGCAAGTCGGTTAGGACATCTACTTTGTGCATGACACAATATATGTTTCCAACAATTGTTTACAGAGAGATTATTTCACATATAATTCACAATTCCAGTGGGTCAGAAGTTTACATACACTAAGTTGACTGTGCCTTTAAACAGCTTGGAAAATTCCAGAAAATGATGTCATGGCTCTAGAAGCTTCTGATAGGCTAATTGACATAATTTGAGTCAATTGGCGGTGTAGCTGCGGATGTATTTCAAGGCCTACCTTCATTCTCAGTGCCTCTTTACTTGACATCATGGGAAAATCAAAAGAAATCTGCCAAGACCTCAGAAAAAAATGATAGGTTCATCCTTGGGAGCAATTTCCAAATGCCTGAAGGTACCACGTTCATCTATACAAACAATAGTATGCAAGTATAAACATCATGGGACCACGCAGCCATCATACCGCTCAGGAAGGAGACGCGTTCTGTCTCCTAGAGATGAACGTACTTTAGTGCGAAAAGTGCAAATCAGTCCCAGAACAACAGCAAAGAACCTTGTGAAGATGCTGGAGGAAACAGGTACAAAAGTATCTATAGCCACAGTGAAACGAGTCCTATATCAGCATAACCTGAAAGGCCGCTCAGCAAGGAAGAAGCCACTGCTCCAAAACCGCCATAAAAAAGCCAGACTACGGTTTGCAACTGCACATGGGGACAAAGATCATACTTTTTGGAGAAATGTCCTCTGGTCTGATGAAACAAAAATAGAACTGTTTGGCCATAATGACCATCGTTATGTTGGGAGGAAAAAGGGGGAGGCTTGCAAGCTGAAGAACACCATCCCACCCGTGAAGCACGGGGGTGGCAGCATCATGTTGTGGTTGTGCTTTGCTGCAGGAGGGACTGGTGCACTTCACAAAACACATGGCATCATGAGGCAGGAAAATATGTGGATATATTGAAGCAACATCTCAAGACATCAGTCAGGAAGTTAAAGCTTGGTCGCAAATGGGTCTTCAAATGAACAATGACCCCAAGCGTACTTCCAAAGTTGTGACAAAATGGCTTAAGGACAACAAAGTCAAGGTATTGGAGTGGCCATCACAAAGCCCTGACCTCAATCCTATAGAAAATTTGTGGGTAGAACTGAAAAAGCGTGTGCAAGCAAGGAGGCCTACGAACCTGACTCTGTTACACCAGCTTGGTCAGGAGGGATGGGCAAAAATTCACCCAACTTATTGTGGGGAGCTTGTGGAAGGCTACCCGAAACGTTTGACCCAAGTAAAACAATTTAAAAAGGCAATGTTACCAAACACTAATTGAGTGTATGTAAACTTCTGACCCACTGGGAATATGATGAAAGAAATAAAAGCTGAAATAAATCATTCCCTCTACTATTATTCTGACATTTCACATTCTAAAAAATAAAGTGGTGATCCTAACTGACCGAAGACAGGGCATTTTTACTAGGATTAAATGTCAGGAATTGTGAAAAACTGAGTTTAATTGTATTTGGCTAAGGTGTATGTAAACTTCCGACTTCAACTGTATATGTACAGTACATAGCTACCTCAATTCAGTGGTGGAAAAAGAGCCCAATTGTCATACTTGAGTAAAAGTAAAGATACCTTAATGTAAAATGACTCAAGTAAAAGTGGAAGTCACCCAGTAAATACTACTTAAGTAAAAGTCGAAAAGTATTTGGTTTTAAATATACCTAAGTATCAAAAGTAAATGTAATTAGTAAATATACTTAAGCATCAAAAGTAAAAGTATAAATTATATTAAGCAAGCCTGGCGGCACAATTGTCATGTTTTTTAGATATATAGATGGATAGATGGATGGATGGATGGATAGATGGATGGATGGATGGATGGATCTATGGATGGATGGATGATGGATGGATGGATGGATCTATGGATGGATGGATGGATGGATGGATAGATGGATGGATGGATGGATCTATGGATGGATGGATGATGGATGGATGGATGGATCTATGGATGGATGGATGGATCTATGGATGGATGGATGGATGGATGGATGGATCTATGGATGGATGGATGGATCTATGGATGGATGGATGGATGGATGGATGGATCTATGGATGGATGGATGGATCTATGGATGGATGGATGGATGGATGGATGGATGGATGGATGGATCTATGGATGGATGGATGGATGGATGGATGGATGGATGGATCTATGGATGGATGGATGGATCTATGGATGGATGGATGGATGGATGGATGGATCTATGGATGGATGGATGGATGGATGGATGGATGGTGCACTGGTTGTCTACGTGATAAAAAGTGAAGCAATAGTGTGTTATAACAGAGTACTTATTTTATTTCTGGTCCTAGAACCAAATGGAGTAGCTGGCCAGACCAGCACGCAGACAAGACTTGTTCTGGGTGCCGAGATTAATTCTGTACCAAACACACACAGTGCAGGATGAGACATGATGTGGAAACATTTCTAGATGTTTTCAAATGCTTTTGTCTCAAAAGAAACTTAAGGTGTCAGAAAGTTCATGTGACTGGGAGCAGTTTTGTTATTATTCCCAAGGAGTGAACTCACGCTAACCCTGCCACAGCAGGCACTTGTCAGAGTTGACTGCAATGTGTGTTTGTCTAGGACAAAAGTAAGAACCACTGTATGAGAGGGGCACTTTTAATATGACTGTATTATATGAGATTTAAAAGATGCAGATAAACCCGACTAAAGAAAACAGAAGACAGCTGGCTTGCAGGAAGCATAACTTACAACAGAACAGGTGATGGATATGAATATAGATATAAAAAGCTAGTCAATAGCCCATGTCAACTGTGATGGAGTGTCTTTGGAATGTTCTTTCGCAGTTTTATAAGACACTACTCAAATATCAATAGATCTACATATCTATGTAGAAGGGAGAGTGTTTTCATCAAGCACTGGATGACAGTCATTATGAAGTTCCTGTCTTTTGTGAATAGGAATTTCATTTTAGAATGTTGGCGGGTCCAATGGAAGATGTTGTGCATTATAATGCATTAGGCATACAGTATCTGATAAGGCATTGTAAATGTACTTATAATGCATTATGAAGGCTGTCTAGGAAGTGTTAATATTTTTTATTTTTGCACTGACTCTATGCACACACACACATACCTAATTTGCTCACACGTGACACACCCATTCATACAGACTCTACACACACACACACACACACACACACATCATATACACTGCTACTACTCTGTTTATCATATATCCTGATACCTACATGTAGTCATCTTACCCCTATACATATCTACCTCTACCACTCCAGTATCCCTGCACATTGTAAATATGGTACTGGAACTGACCAGTGACATTAAAACAATGAAACATGTATCACATCACAAACGGCAGGTAAGATCAGTACGCTTTAATAAGATGTCAGTGCAGAAATACGTCTTCTTATTGGGTTCAGTTCCCCATACAGTAATAACAAAAATAATAACAATATAATAATGTCAATATGAATTCAATATAAATCATAGGATCATCTAAAACAGTGGTTCCCAACCAGGGGTACTAGGACTCCTGGGGGTACTTGGCCTATCCACAGGGTTACTGGTAAAATGCACATGAGACCATAGGGTTACTGGTAAAATGCACATGAGGGGGTACTTCAGAGGTACTCCGGGCAGAGCAAAATTCAGTTGGTGGTACGGTAACCAAAAAAGGTTGGAAACCACTGATCTAAAATAACTATAAGACATCCACAAATGTAATGGATAAAAGCAGAACATATCCCAAGGAAAAAACAACCCTCATTATATTTAGTAGCCTAGAATGCTGATATTGTCTTTAAAGAGGATGAGAACTGAGATTGTTCAATTATTCATATTTGTATGGTTACTTTTTGGGCCCTTCAAGTGTCACAGTAGCTACAGCTAGGACTGGTGGATAGCCTTCCTTCTGCAGTTACCATTTTGGGACTTCCCTCTAGCGTACTCATTTCACATACAGGAGCACAATTTAGGCCACACCCCATCTACAGTTCCATCTGACATCCCTGCCTCCTCTCCATCAGGAACAGGAGCACGGCCTGCCTCCTCTCCATCAGGAACAGGAGCATGGCCTGCCTCCTCTCCATCAGGAACAGGAGCATGGCCTGCCTCCTCTCCATCAGGAACAGGAGCACGGCCTCCCTCCTCTCCATCAGGAACAGGAGCATGGCCTGCCTCCTCTCCATCAGGAACAGGAGCATGGCCTGCCTCCTCTCCATCAGGAACAGGAGCTCGGCCTGCCTCCTCTCCATCAGGAACAGGAGCTCGGCCTGCCTCCTCTCCATCAGGAACAGGAGCATGGCCTGCCTCCTCTCCATCAGGAACAGGAGCTCGGCCTGCCTCCTCTCCATCAGGAACAGGAGCATGGCCTGCCTCCTCTCCATCAGGAACAGGAGCTCGGCCTGCCTCCTCTCCATCAGGAACAGGAGCTCGGCCTGCCTCCTCTCCATCAGGAACATGGCCTGCGAGGCAGAGAACTTAATCTCTATCTTACTTTGGTTTTCTTCTAATGCTTAGAATTCAAGTAATAACGAGACATTTAATCTCATATAAGTTTAATATAACAAATGCAAAGCATGGGAATTTTGCTTGCTTTTACATGTTAAATACTGCATATCTGGGGGTTTTAGACAGCGCATATAGGGACCAAAAGCAGATACTTGTCAGCTAACGGAGTGGTCTGATCTAACTATCTGTAATTTGTCATTGTTCCCACATAATAAATAAACACATACAATTATACATCCTAACATTTTATCCTTGTGTTTAATTTATCTGGGACGTGGGTAATTTGAGGAAATGTCCCACATTCCATTCACTTTGGCTCAATGAAAACAAGGAGCATATTTTCTCATGTCTTTGGAGGAACTCACTGTGTCGATATATTTCCATTAACAGTGGAAGCAATGTTTTGTCTTTGTTAGAATGTGCTAGGGTTGACAAGGTGGCTAAACTTGGCAGGGTGTACCTAAAAATGAACGTGGGAGGGCAAGAGAAAGAGAGAGAGGGGTGAGAGAGAGGGGGGGAGAGAGAGAGCGAGACCGAGAGAGAGAGATGAGCTGACTACTGAGTGAAGTAGCGTGTGAAGAGATCAGTGCATCAGTGGGCAGGCTGAGCAGGATGTATCTCTCTCTGTCAGTCACAGTTCAGTACCACAGTCCCTCTCTATCTGTCCCTCAGTTCCCCATCTCACTTCTATCTCCGTCTCTGTCTCATAGCTCTATCACCACCTGCATCTGTTACAACAGGTTTCAACAGGTATCTGCCACCCATTGCTCTAAGTCTATATTTAACTATTGCGCCGTCTAACCCAGAAATAATCTTAGATTCAACAGTTTTAATTTTGAGATTTTTGTATTGACAAAACATGTTCTACCAAGCTGTCAAGGGAAGTGCCTGAGTATTTGATATTGACGATTGGTCTTTAAAGTGTTTAGTGTATCACCCTCACTAATTTAACACCACATTACAGCCTCTGGTTTCTTATTAACAACCTAAACCCGCATTAAATCAACATGGTGCCAGACACATAGGTCGATGTGCTGAATCTGATTCTTTATCTTTCTTTATCTTGGACTGGACTTCTAATTCCATCTACTCAACATACTGGATCTGACACTAGAGCTCTCCAAGCTAAACATCTGGATTTGTATAGGCTAGTGTAGTTTTATTGGACAATCTACTGTACGTCTACGTCTACAATCTGTGCATTTGAAGGGCATAACACTGGGCTGAATCAACGTTGAGACAACATTAAGGCAATGTTAAGGCACATCATGTCTGTTATGAATCACCTTTAAAGACAATCTCAGCAAGAAAAATAAACCATCACATCAAAATACAGTGTTACTGAAAGTGGATCCATGAAACATATAAAGTTGCCTCTACAAATGCAAGATGGTTATATCTATAAAGCACCATCACCTGTTTAGATACTGTTGAAAGATATTACTTTTGTGTCAATTTCTTTTGTTTACAATATTCAAAATGCTACATGTCAAAAGTGGAACTTAGAAAATGTTATCATTTTTTTCCTCTCCATTTTCTTTTTTCTTTAAAGCGCAACAACAGATCAGTACTGGCCTGCTAACAATTTCATTATACTTGTGCATACACTCTGAAAAAATTCCACTTAAAAACAAAACAAAACAGACACCAGCACTATGGAGTAACATCTAAAACACAGGAATACAATCTGCATCTACTGGGTAGATAAGACAAAGTACCAAGGCACATAAACACTAAAACACTATCTTGACATTATAGTAGAAACTTTATAGCTTCTGTCTTTAAATACATATATGTGTGTACAAAGCTAAATTCAAACTTTTAAGTGGTCACCACACAAAGACAAATACTTATAAATGAGAAAGAAATAGAAAGAAAGAGAAGGAATACAGAAAAAGAGTCTCAATGTTGATAGCGAGTTGCCATCTCTTAAACGAAGGGCCAGTCGACACCTGCATAGCAGTTATTTTGGCGGTGTCGGAAGTGGTCAAATCCACAAGCGGCTCCCGGCATTATACCTAAAGGAGGACATTGTCATTGGCTACAAGGAGTCGCATTAAGAGAAATCCCATGCAACCTTGTTTACAAGTTCAAACACTGGAATGTGATATTTAATTTACACCTCGATTCGGCTGATAGAAATCCTAATTATTTAGTTTAATGATTCTCAATTTGAGTGTCATGTAATTTCTATATAGCCTAGACTTACTCATTCTGAACTTGTAATGCGAGTGGGACCGGTGTGGCTTCGTGACAATGACCACACGAGCAACCTCTCTTATTTAACAGCTGTAAACACCAGCTATGCGGGTGTCGGCTATCACCGGTTAACGCTTGATCTTAGTGAATCTAGGCCACAGGTGGCTGCTGGCACCTTAATTGGAGTAAATGGGCTCAGTAATGGCTGGAATGGAATGAATGAAATGGTATTGACACATCAAACACATGGTTTTATTGTGTTTGATACCATCCCATTCACTTCATTCCAGTCATTATTATGAGCCGTCCTCCCGTCAGCAGCCTTCTGTGATCTAGGCCAAAGTCTCTCTGATTCTGATATGACTTCTAATGAAAAAGGTACCAAAAATATGAAAATAGCACTCTCCTCCCTATGTTGGGGCACGCTCTGATTTGACCAATCAACTTCATGGCCTGACAAGCACTGTAACTATCCAGTGAGCTCACACTGAGGGAACAAGAGAAACATGCAAACAGACACCAGTGACTGAAGGAAACTAGACAGTAAGGAATGGGGAAAGGGTAGTAAAAGAACAACAAAAAAGTTTATTTAAAAAAAAACTGGATATTATGCTTACATTCGGTGAAGTTTAATCTGGATTTCAGACTGTTTTGTTTGTTAGTGTGTCTGTGACAGCGTCGTATTGACAGACAGACAGACAGACAGACAGACAGACAGACAGACAGACAGACAGACAGACAGACAGACAGACAGACAGAAGAAAAGTATGCTACAGATCACACAATTGGGGGACAGAATAGAGCTTGAGAACACTAAAACAGATCAAATCTTTTAACAGAAATAGACTAATAACTAAAAATTATACACGTATATAATTTATGATGATAAAGACAACAAAAATAGAACAGAAGCCACACGTTTTTCTAATGATACATAGGGGCAGTAGGGTGGATGGATGAGGAGGAGGCAGGGTATGTGTGGCTTTGGCGATGAAACAGGTTTGTATGGGGCTTGGTATGGTAGGGTGGGTGGGGCGTGGTGGAGTAGTACTATGTTAGATGTGCCAGGACTTTAGGACAGGGGGAGGGGCTTGGCTGAGGTGTCAGTCAGTGTTGTAGAGAGGTGTTAGTCTAGGGTGTATTGGCTAAGACTATTGGAGGGTAAGGATGGGTAGAGGTGAGGTTGGTGAGGGCTATGTCTAGGTAGGGTAAGATAAAGTACGGGAGGGGGTATATGTCTGGGTCTAGGTGGCCTGGTCCAGGGTAGGGTGGGTGGGGGAGTAGGGAGTATATGTCTGGGTCTAGGTGGCCTGGTCCAGGGTAGGGTGGGTGGGGGAGTAGGCAGTATATGTTTGGGTCTAGGTGGCCTGGTCCAGTGTAGGGTGGGTGGGGGAGTAGGGAGTATATGTCTGGGTCTAGGTGGCCTGGTCCAGGGTAGGGTGGGGGAGTAGGGAGTATATGTCTGGGTCTAGGTGGCCTGATCCAGGGTAGGGTGGGTGGGGGAGTAGGGAGTATATGTCTGTGTCTAGGTGGCCTGGTCCAGGGCTGGGTAGGGGGTATATGTCTGCGTCTAGGAGGCCTGGTCCAGGGTAGGGTGGGTGGGGGAGTAGGGGGTGTAGTGCTGGGTCTAGGTGGACTGGTCCAAGGCTCTCAGTAGGTCACTGCCCTGCAGCAAGTGTAGATTGCCTTGGAGAGGGACATTGACCTCGCAGTCATAGCGGGTGAGCTCTGGCAGACAATAGGCCTCAAAGGACGGGCCCAACAGCCGACTGGCAACCCCTACACACACAACAAACATGTAGACAGTCCGTTAGTAGGGAGGAAATGGCTTTGGGTCAAAAGCCAATCAACCTTCATCTGAGGAGGACAGTCAATTGACTATGGTGCCAAGTCATGGAAAAGGACTGTGATTACAAAACAAAGGATATCAATTGTCCAAATCGATTTCTAAAAATAGATTTGAACATGTTGTTTCATCATTGCCTAAATCCCCACGTGAACATTAACTTATTTTCTTTGCCTGGTCACAACCTGGCCAACTGGTTGCTACTAGTTGGACCAGTCAATCTTTTAAATGACATACGACACATGGGAGTTGCATTAGAATGGAAATAAAAATGCCAGGCTTACCCTCTGTTTTGGGAGAGGGCAGCATACGGTATTCTCTGTAGTTGCACCACTGTTCGGGGAAGGCTTTTTTAGGTGCACTGTTTCCACATCCTGGATACTGGGACTTCCTGTGCCGTTGAAGGGGGCTGAGACACTGGTCAACACCCCCATGTATGCACATACCTTTATCTGTAAAAGAAAGAGGAAGAGAGATATTAAGATGAGTTCAATATTGCTATATTTTCTCTATTATGGTTTTTACTATAAGTGATATTTGGCATTTTGGTTTGCACACTGTATGTCCCACATTATCCACCATCCAGTACCTGCCAGTGAGCTGGTGCTGAGAGATCTATCCAGGATGGCACAGCTTTCATTCCTCATCCTCTTCCACATCATCTCTGATGGCGTACTCAGGGTGGCGTCACCCTGATAAACGCAAAAACAGACACACATTACAGTCGAAAACTTAGTCAAAACCAGTCTGTAGATTTCACGTCTAATACAACTCTCATGAAATATTTAACAGTGAGCACACACAAACTGAATACACACATCCTAGCCTACGGTTAGAAATCAGTGAGAGGGTATACGTACCACTGCCATTTGCGTGAAGGAGCGCTTGAAGTTGTTGGCTATGGCGATTTTAGCAGGACTCATGTCTCTGTAGGCCTGGACAAAGTTCTCCATTGACCTGCAGAAGAACATCACATTACTTGACCATCTCTGTAGATCAACTCTAGCTCTAACAAGCATCAGTACAGGAACTGAATTCAATCAGTAGGACAGACACACTGAAGGTCCACTATAGTACCTCTGCTTGTGCATCCTGTTGACCGGCATGTTCTGACATGAGTGGCTTCCGCCCATGGCGTCCACTTGTTGTTGGTAGTGTAACGGGGGATCGGGGGGCCACTGCAGGTTCTGACGTCCGCCCATGGAGGACAAAGGGGTGCTGGCTAGGGTGTGGTAGGGGGTGATCTGTGCATTGCCTGTGTAGGGCAGAGTAGGCCTGGAGTCCATGGGGCTCATTTCACTGTGGTTCGGGCCTCTCTTGTCTCCTGGGGCCCACTTGGCGGGCTGGTAGTGGGCAGACTGTGGGGATCCCAGGGGCTGGAAGAGGCTGGCGATGTTGCTGAACCCGTTCTGTGTGGTGCGGTGTCCCATTTGGTCAGCGGCCCCCTCGGGGCCTCCAGGGGCCTCTTCAGTAATGATGGGGTGGAGTTGGAAGTCTTCTCCGTCCATGGGGATGTAGGGAGCCAGGGTCTCCAGGTCCAGATCACTCAGGACCGACTGAGAGGGTCACATCAAATCAAATCAAACTTCTGAAGTGCATTAGGACATTGCAAGACAAAAAGTGTCCAAAATACAGTCAGACCAGAAAGCAACCCTACTGCACACTTTGGTTAAAGGGCAATTCCACCACTTTCAACCTCCTTTTCATCATATCCAACACAATACCAGTGTCTCCATATGTTAAAACGGTAAATTTCTATGTTTAGCAGAAGAAATATAAAGTTAAAGTTGAAAACATTTTTAAAAACAGTGATTTCCTAACACTATGAGATTGGCGGTGGCATAGGGAGCAAGAAAATACCCTCCGTCCAGCTAGAAACACGTTGCAGGTTTTGAAAATCACAGTTTTTCTTACTTTTAATCCTACCCTGTGATGACACAGAGAAGCATGATGTTATTTTTTATGCAGTGATGGAGATAATGCATATGAAGTTGAAAAGTGGCAGAATTGCCCTTCAAATAAATGTAAATCTATTATAATGTCTACCCTCCATCTCATGCACACTGGTTGAGTAGTGGGTCTGTGAAGTGCCAGTGAGACTGACCTGGGTGCTGCCGGGGCTCTTGGGCCCCTCTGTGTCCAGAGCAAAGAGCTTCTCAGTCAGCTCTACCTTCAGGTCACTCTCTCTCTCGCTGTAGTAATCCCCTGGGCTGCTGGGCTGTACCCACAGAGAGGAGGGAGAGAGGGAGACCAAGAGAGAGAGACCAAGAGACAGAGAGAGAGAGAGGACGTGACATGACAAAAGCTCCATTGAGCCCTGAGTAACTAGTGACCACTGCTTATTCCAACCATCCACCCCCTCCATTCTCACCACACTCTGCCCCCTGTCCCAAACACCCAGGATCCGTGCCCACTCCATCACACAAGCACACACACGCACAAACAAGCACACACATGGTGACAAACACACACACACATTGTGACACACACTTAGGCTACACACACACAAACACGAGCACACATAAGTGTACCAAAACACAATACATAAACCATGAGTCACATTCATTTGCAGTGGAAGAAAAACTGGTAACGAAGGCTTGTGCTGGCAGATGTGGTATTGTTGAATGAAATAGTAGATGACAGAAGAATGATAGAAGAGTGAAAAGGACATCATGGACAGTAGCAGCTACATACCGTGGAACAACTGCTCAGGCTAGGGGGGGCCGTGCTGGGGGTGGCACTGCCTGGTGTGGGGTTCTGGGGCACTGAGAAGGTGGCAGCCATGTGGTTGGACATGTCTCCTGCCGGGCAGGGCTTGTGGGCATCACTGACCCAGCCCTGGGTGGCCGGAGGGGGCATGGGAGAGATCTTGGGGTAAAGAGGAGGATGAGGCTCCTCAAACGGTGGCCTTCCTGTAGGACACAATCATATAAACAGTAGATGGTTAGTATTCCTGTTTTCATAGAACTTAGGCCATTACTAGAGATGGTGTAATCTTGTCCACCAGCCGGCTCTCTCTCTGTAGAACCGTCTAGTTTCACAGTGCCTCAGAACCTGACTTGACTGGTCTATGGCTGGAGCGGACGAAACAACCTCTGTTTTTAATTGTCTGATCTGTCAGTCCATCACCATCTAGTTTAACTCATAGAACCTCCTTCCTTCATTGTGGACTTCAAAGTGTGACCAGCGTAAGTGATTTAAACAAGAAAGTGAGTTAGGAAAATCTGAAAGTACGCATCTTAGAAATAGTTTTCACATAGATGTACTTTATGCGCCACCAATTGGAGTCTGGGGACGACGTTAGAGATGGCATAACTATAACTACATGTCTAACTTCTACCATATCATGTGACATGGAGCATGGCATTGGGGAGATGGATTGTAGTAATGGGATGATATGGGTATGGTTATGGGAAATGGACATTATAACGTAATATATTGGTATGGTTAGGGAGACATCTAAAGCAGAATGGGAGATATTGGGGAGTGTTCTGACCAAAGTCAAGGGTGATGATGGCATCTCCAGGAGTGGGGGTCAGCTGAGCAAGGTCTTCTGGCTCCTCTTTGAGTTTGGTGAACAGGGTCTTGATGGGCTCCGCGGCCACCGCAGCACCGCTCTGGGTGAAGAAGCTGTTCATGTGGTGGGGCTTGAACAGAGACTCAGTCTGGTCCATGGAGAAGATCATGGACTTGTTCTCCACGTCACTAAAAAACACACAGAGAGACAAAGGGATACCTCAGGGATGTGTTATGTTACCACCAGATTTTAAGACTAAAATGAAGCTACTGTCATACTGTAATCTCACATTTGAACCAGCAGCCTTCCACAATCACTTCCTCCCCCTAATATTGTACATAATGGGCCAGTTTCCTGGACACAGGTAAGGCCCAGTCCTGGACTCAAAAATACTTTCAATAGAAGATCTCCAGTGAAAGAACATGCTATTTCATCCAGGAGTAGGTTTATGGTCTGGGAGCCTCAGATTAATGGGCCCTATGTTCTGTTTCTGCTTGTTCTTTGACCCTACCTGAGGACGTAGTTGACACAGACGATGCACTGCGGCTGGGAATTCCGGCTGTTGTAGATGACTGTGCCCTGGGTCTCAACCCACACGTAGCCTCCATGTTTGGCCAGCATACGATACTGTCCACTCACTGCCTGACCTTTACTGCACACTGTACAGCGAGAGAGAGAGAGAGTCAGTATAAAACTAGCTGGATGAAGGTGAAAGAAGAGCAACTCAGAGAGCAAATAGCAGAGCAAAGAGGAGAGAGATTCAGGCCATGGCAACACTAAGAAAGATGGTGAAGAAGAGAGAGATTCAGGCCAGGGTAACACTAAGAAAGAGGGTGAAGAAGAGAGAGATTCAGGCCAGGGCGACACTAAGAAAGAGGGTGAAGAAGAGAGAGATTCAGGCCAGGGCAACACTAAGAAAGAGGGTGAAGAAGAGAGAGATTCAGGCCAGGGCGACACTAAGAAAGAGGGTGAAGAAGAGAGAGATTCAGGCCAGGGTAACACTAAGAACGAGGGTGAAGAGTAGAGCGATTCAGGCCAGGGTAACACTAAGAACGAGGGTGAAGAGGAGAGAGATTCAGGCCAGGGTAACACTAAGAACGAGGGTGAAGAAGAGAGAAATGTAGGGGTGAGGAGAGATAGAGAGATAGATAAGTATCAGGAGAGAGAAGGAAGGGATGGCCTAGCTGCTGTCCTCAGTGTGGGTTGGCCCAGGCCCAGGACTGGCGTGGGAAAGCAGCAGGCCTGGGGTCGTAGGGTTCATCCTAGGGCAGGATTAGAGCGAGTAAATACAGACCAGAGCATTTGCTGCTCTATTGGCCAGTCACGTTGCCGCAGAGACCCGGCCCAGCCTGGCCGTCTGTGTCTCTGGGCCGGAAAGGGGGCCACATAGAGAGGCTATTCTCTGAAGGAGGTGGTGCATTCAGTCTGCTAGGGCTAACCACACCACTGATAGATGATACCTGTCCCAGACCTGCTGTTTTCAACTCTTAATGATCGGCTATGAAAAGCCAACTGAGATTTATTCCTGATTATTATTTGACCATGCTTGTCATTTATGAACATTTTGAAAATCTTGGCTTTCTCTAATTTTCTCCTTCTCTCTTTCTCTCGGAGGACCTGAGCCCTAGGACCATACGTCGGGACTACCGGCCGTGGTGACTCCTTGCTGCCCCCAGTCCGCCTGGCCTTGCTGCTATTCCAGTTTCAACTCTTCTGCCTGTGGTTATGGAACCCCTACCTGTCCCAGACCTGCTGTTTTCAACTCTTAATGATCGGCTATGAAAAGCCAACTGAGATTTATTCCTGATTATTATTTGACCATGCTTGTCATTTATGAACATTTTGAAAATCTTGGCTCTCTCTAATTTTCTCCTTCTCTCTTTCTTTCTCTCGGAGGACCTGGGCCCTAGGACCATGCGTCGGGACTGCCGCCCGTGGTGACTCCTTGCTGTCCCCAGTCCGCCTGGCCTTGCTGCTATTCCAGTTTCAGCTGTTCTGCCTGCGGTTATGGAACCGCCACCTGTCCCAGACCTGTTGTTTTTCAACTCTTAATGATCAGCTATGAAAAGCAAACTGAAAATTATTCATGATTATTATTTGACCATGCTTGTCACTTATGAACATTTTTGAACATCTTGGCATAGTTCTGTTATAATCTCCACCCGGCACAGCCAGAAGAGGACTGGCCACCCCTCATAGCCTGGTTCCTCTCTAGGTTTCTTCCTAGGTTTTGGCCTTTCTAGGGAGTTTTTCCTAGCCACCGTGCTTCTACACCTGCATTCTAGCTGTTTGGGGTTTTAGGCTGGGTTTCTGTACAGCACTTCGAGATATTATCTGATGTACGAAGGGCTATATAAAATAAAATTGATTGATTGATTGATGCGGTTTCATAGACTGTAACAAGGAGCTGGGAGCTCACTTGATGTGTTGAGAGTAGAGCTACCACAACTAGGACGTAAACAAACACACACAAACATAGAGGGGTACACACACATACACACACACACACTCCCACCACCACTACCACCACACAAGCCCACAGAACTGTCCCTGCTCCAGGTAGATTTGCTTTCAGTGAACAACACAATCCAGACCCTGGCTTGTTTTTCTCTCTTTTTCCCCTCTCTCCTGTTACAGAGAGAGGCTTTTAATGATGTGTAAATGTCACTGGGGGACAGAAGCCATCCCACTGGAGGGCCTCATTACAGGGGCAATGTGGGACACCTGGTCCCCTGTCATCACAGACGCCCTGCGCTCCTCTTATCTCCCCCGTCACAGGTCAGCCCTAATGGGATTGAAGACATCTTAATACCGTCCCAGGTCCACAGAGCCTCACTAATGTAATAAGGCCTGTTTTGAATTATAGTCATAACTCACACATGCATCTGAAATGTAATTTGGCTGAGAGAGAGAGAGGGGCCTAGTGCGGTTTAGATGTGATGTGAGGGTGTTGTGTGTGAGGTGGGCTGGGGTGGGCTGGGGGCTGGGGGCTGATCTCTGTGTTAGAGAAGCTGGTGGACGTCAACATGGATTGGGTTTCATCTCTGGGCTGGTAAAATCAATACATATACATAAACAGAGAAGAAGGGCTAGGGATAGAAATCTACAGGGATTTGAATACGGCCTGTTACAGTATCACAAACATTTAAAAACGTTTGTGTTACGTTTAAGGCAACAATCTAAAAACGATGAAGTGGATTAATGGTTTTAATAAAATGCAGAGAAAGGGAGCTCAGTACCAGTCTCCTATAGACTGAGTGTGGTGCTGCTCTGACACTGTTACTGTAAAGCCTTGTGTCTTGTTCCCTCCTACACCAGTGACACCGGAGAGCTTGGGAACCAGGCCGCAGCGGCTAAGACTGGACCATCCACCCAGTTCTCTAAGAACCAGTTCTGCTAGATTTTCTCTCTCTCTCTCTCTCTCTCTCTCTCTCTCTCTCTCTCTCTCTCTCTCTCTCTCTCTCTCTCTCTCTCTCTCTCTCTCTCTCTCTCTCTCTCTCTCTCGTCTCTCTCTCTCTCTCTCTCTCTCCTCTCTCTCTCTCTCTCTCTCTCTCTCTCTCTCCTCTCTCTCTCTCTCTCTCCTCTCTCTCTCTCTCTCTCATCTCTCTCTCTCTCTCTCCTCTCTCTCTCTCTCTCTCTCTCTCCTCTCTCTCTCTCTCTCTCTCTCTCTCTCTCTCTCTCTCTCTCTCTCTCTCTCTCTCTCTCTCTCTTCTCTCTCTCTCTCTCTCTCTCTCTCTCTCTCTCTCTCTCTCTCTCTCTCTCTCTCGCTCTCTCTCTCTCTCTCTCTCTCTCTCTCTCTCTCTCTCTCTCTCTCTCTCTCCTTTTTAGCAGGCTCACATGTTGTGCCTATTAGAGTCCCTATGTAGGAGTAATTCATTAAGTACGGGCCTAGGGCTAAGAGACTGCTTTTTCACAACAGAACTGGGGGGATAGTGTGCGTGTGTGTGTGCGCGCGCGCGTGCCTGCGAGCGCAATTGCAGACGTGTACGCATGTGTTAATATGTGTGTGAGTGTGTAAAAGTGTGTGTAGCTAGCTGAGGTTCATACATAGCTTTACAAGGGAGAGAAGAGGAGATTTAAGGTCATCAACACGTGGATGAGACATTTCCCCCCACTTCAAAATCATTCTATATGTTGTCATCCCTGAGTTAAGGAGTCAGCATGCTCTTTGTCATCCCTGAGTTAAGGAGTCAGCATGCTCTTTGTCATCCCTGAGTTAAGGAGTCAGCATGCTTCAGTTCGGCTGGCGGCTAGCCGAAGTGGGCTAGGCCAACTGAACGGGTGTGCTCGCATACTCCCTTATTAAAAGACCTTTGCTTGAAAAACAAGAAAAAAGCACAATAGTACTGTTTGTCCATTTTGAGAAGTCAGAGCCAGTATACACTTCTTCAAAATAGTCCGAATTAATCTAAGATAACTGTCATTAATGTTGTATTATTTTTGCTGAGGAGATCTTAGTGGCGCAATTTTACATCTAACAATAAAAAAAATTGCAAGAAAACGAGTCGTCACTCATTGAATGGCGACAAAGATTTGATTGAAGAATCCCTACAGTTGACCAATCACGGATGAAGGGGCGTATACTTTGGCTCCAGAACTTTGGCTGGCCTTGAAAAAAATATGGTGTGCCCAACGGCCGAAAAAACCCTTGCCGAAGTCCAAAACGTCACAGAATGTCATGATAATATATGCACAAACTCTTCCAAAATGTTTCAGCTGGGAAGCATGCGGATGCCTTTTCAGTGTAGTCAGTTTTAGTGTGGACACTCACGGTTCTGGTGGCTCTTGGTGACACTGTCAGAGTCCAAGGCGTGGTAGAACTCATAGACAGAGCGGCCCAGCAGATCTTCAGGACTGTAGCCCATCAGCTCAGTGACTCTGCAACATACAGAAATAAAAACACACTGTTCTGTCTCGCTTTTTCCTCTATTTGTCTCTCTCTCTGTCTCTTGCACACATTCACGCACACACAGTGTTGGAGAAACTACTAAGAAAATATAGTTTACCAAGCTACCAATTACTTCACAACGGAAGAAGTTTAGCTACAGTAAAGCTACCCTTAAGAAAAATATAGTTTAACATAACTGAAGTTACTTTGAAAAGTAGTTAACTACATCACAACTACTTAGTGATAAATTATCATATCTTCTATCTGAAATGTCATAGACAAAAAATTGCAAGAACAGATTACTCTGGAGTCAGATGTTAACAGAATGTGTAATTTAGCCTATTAAACACAAGAAGTATGTTTGAAGTGAAAATTAGGTAGATCTGATGCCAAAAAAGAAAGAAAATGATTGGCTACTTCACCCATATTTTATTTTATTTTTGCAAATAAAGTAGTGTGTATTTACAGTAATTGAATTTAGTTCAACCATTCGTCAAGCTACTGCAAAATGTAGTTAAATTACTCACGCACATATACATCACTGGAGGTTGGTGGCACCTTAAATGGGGAGGACGGACTCGTGGTAAGAGCTGGAGCGGAATAGTGGAATGGTCTTAAATACATAAAACACATGGTTTGATGCCATTCCATACACGTAGCTCCAGCCATTATTATGAGCCGTCCTCCCCCCAGCAGCCTCCACTGATATACATTCATGCTACACACACATCACGACTGCTGCTACTACACTTGTACTATTGCTAAATAGTGCACTAATTAAACACTTTCTCTCCAATTTCCCCCTTCCCCGACACACGTATAAATATTGAACTTCTCACCCTCAAACACATTGAGAGCATCTTGTGCAATTCATGAACCCCGGATGAAAATATATATTTAGTTAAGTCCCGAAAGAGCATGGCATATTTCAGCTCTTACAGGCCTTTTGTCAGCAGATAAGACCTTGATTTTGTGAAATAGGAGAGACACCTTCTCTCCCTCTCCAGGCAGATCTCTAGTGGAAAAACTCTCTTTCATTCACAACTGAACTCTCACCTCTGACATAAAGTCCATCTACTCTCTCGTGATCTGATTTGTTAAGCGCTAATTGTTTTACCCATAATCCTTTTAGTTTGAGCTGTCTGGACCAAACGTGATGTTCTGTTCGAGCCAAACTGTCTCAATCTCTTTTTCTCACTCTCTATTTTCCATGTTCTACTGTCTAACGCTTTCTCTCCGTCTCTCCTCTACCACAGCAGGAGAAAGAATGGTAAGTGGGGAATGGTCAATGGGCATGGGAATCCTAGATCTTTATGGTCCATTGATCGCTGTGGGGCTGGGGACGTTCCATTCCATTCATATTTTGGGAAATGGAGTAAAAGCATTGGAAACTCTGATATCGGATTCCAAAAGCTCGATTGTGGAGGTTATAGGTCATCGCCTTGGTGGTTACACCAAACTTCAGTATTTCCCTGTACTGTAGGAGAACTGTACCTCCTTGTCTAATCTAGTGGTTTTGAGTCACTGCACTCAGGTCACTAATCTACAAGGTCCTGTAGCTCAGTTGGTAGAACAAGGCGCTTGCAACATCAGGATAGTAGGTTAGATTCCCGGGACCACCCGTATGTAAAATGTATGCACATATGAATGTAAATTGCTTTGGATAAAAGCGTCTGCTAAATGGCATATATTACAATGCTTGTGGGGATTATTTGTGAACAACTACTCTGAGTGTACAAAACATTAGGAACACCTGCTCTTTCCATGACATAGACTGACCAGGTGAATCCAGGTGAAAGCTATGATCCCTTATTGATGTCACTTGTTAAATCCACTTCAAATCAGTGTAGATGAAGGGGAGGAGACAGGTTAAAGAAGGATTTTTAAGCCTTGAGACATTCAGACATTCAATTTGAAACAACTATGGGAAGCATTGGAGTCAACATGGGCCAGCATCCCTGTGGAATGCTTTCGAGACCTTGTAGAGTTCATGCCCTGACGAATCGAGGCTGTTCTGATGGCAAAAGGGGGTGCAACTCAATATTAGGAAGGTGTTCCTAATGTTTTGTACACTCAGTGTGTTAGACAAAGGCCCTCTCTTAGTGGTCCTGGGCTCTTGTCCTGTTGTTATGTAACCCCTGACAGCTGCACCCGGAGGGTTTGTGATGGAGGGAGGTGGGGGGGGATCTTTGAAGGCCTCTCTATTCTAAACCCATTTCACTAATCACTTCCTGTGGATGAGTTGCAACCAGAGGGGCGTCAGTCAGCTAGCTATCCAGCCAACCAACCAGTCAGCCAGACAGCCAGTTCGCCAGACAGCTAGCCAACCATGAGCACAGATAAGTCCTCCCTCACTGCATCATACCCACACATAGGTTGTGTTGTTTATGCGATTAAGTGATTTGTGTTTTTACCTCTGAGGGATGTGGGTTTAGGTGTTAAGTACAATAGCGAGCTCTGAACTCTCCCAATGATGCCTGCATAATCTTCAGAAAGATGAAGGGGGATTGGTTTGTATTTTTATAGTTCAGCTGGTGGACCTCAATCAGGTACTTATTATAAAATCAGAGAAATGTCTTAAAAAGGTAAAACAACGATGCAGACCCTGGATTAATACGTAGTTTCCATGTTGAAATAGCCACAATAATGATGATTGGAAGCTTATGTGCCAAGTCACCTCAATCATGAAACTTTTCTCTTCGCCTTGCAGGTGCAACGGGTCAAAATATTCTGACCCAAGCAAGAAGGAAAGTTTTGAATGTTGAAGTTTAAATCAACATTACATAAACATTTCTGAGTTCTTTCTCTTATTTTCAGCCTTTCTCCTCTCCTAGGGGGCCGTCCTAAAGCAATCCGTGGCGTGCCAGGTGGGAGCACTGACCAGGACCACTAATGAGCATAATGACGTGTGCCAGGCATCATGGGCCCTCACCTCATTTGCGTAATTGGAGACGATTTGTGCAACGATTAAGTTTAACAAAATGCTACAAAAGTAAAACGGGCCTCTTGTTCGCAGGAAGGTACCCGCTGTTCTCAAAAGGAACCTTTTGTCTTTGCATGACTGCTTGATCAGATTACAGAAAAACCTGACCGGTGTGGTTTCAAGCAGCGAGGAGGATGGAATGTTTTTCTCTGCCGGTGAGACCAGTTTTGGCTCAAAGATGGCTGCTGTGTCCGTGATGCAGTTGGCCCAGAGGGAACAGCAGACACTCCTAACAGGGACATCAATCATAACGGAAACATGACGGTAAGACCTGGACTTGTCACTAGTGTCACAGTTGTCACGGTGACATGGTGCCATGGTTGTCGGGGTGATAGGCGCATAGGGCTCTCTTTGTGTGAAACGCCCTGAGAACATGTTGTGGGTAACTTCTGGAGCTCATTGAAGATGCCGTGCGAAAGGCGTGTTTACATGTCGTTCTTAATGGTTTTTCCTATCTGGTTCTGCCAAATCAAACTCCTTCAGTCAGTATATCATTACCCCCAGCCTGTTTGCATGCTTGTGTGTGTTTGTGTATTTTTGCATAATTTGTCGTTCAGTGACAGCACTTGATTTGGAGTTTTACCAGTCACTGCAGCTGCTGCTTCTCTTGCCCAGGATGTGGATGTGTGAGTTGTACTCTATGTATGAGAATGAAATGGGTACATACTTTATGTATGAGTATGTATTTTAGTCTGTGACTACGCATATATAGAGAGTGAGTGTATGCCTGTGTGTGAGTATGTGATATGGTTTGTGTGTGTGTTCCCTGTTGCTATAGTACTGTAAGTGAACTTTGTGTCCCTGCTGGGAGTGTGTGTGAGTGTGTGTATCTGACAGTGTGTGAGTGTGTGTGAGTGTGTTTTTTCTGACAGTGTGTGAGTGTGTGTGAGTGTATGTATCTGACAGTGTGTGAGTGTGTGTATCTGACAGTGTGTGAGTGTGTGTGTGTATCTGACCGTGTGTGTTACCTGTCGTCGCAGTAGGTGAACTTCATGTCCATGCTGTGGCGGCTCAGGAAGGTCTTGCTGTCCAGGGGCGTGTCGATGTTGGAGGGGTGGGGGATGGGCTCACACATCATCACCAGGCAGGTGAGAGGAGGCTCCTTGAACCCACACAGCCCATGAGGGGCGCAGCTGTTGTACACCTTCAGGTGGCCAGTGCAGTGCAGAACCTAGGAAAGAGTGGACACACATATATCAATAATGTTCTATATAAAAACGATTAGATGCAACGTCTGATGTCACACCTCAGGATATAATCTCATTGATTCAGTACGGTCCTATTCTAAATAAACAACACTAAAAATGATTGAACATAAAAAATAAACAACATGTGTTGTTCATGAGTAGTGATGGCAGTGATCTTGTATCTTCTGTTAGTTCCATGCACTCACCTTCCAGCTGGCTGATTTGAGGTTGACAGTGCGTCCTCGGTTTGTCACTGTGCACTTCATCCTCATGAAGAAGTCTCTCTCAGTGCTCAAGGCTTTCCCCTTCTTCCCAGTGCCTGTGAACAAACATACACAGATCATTATTGAGGGTTAGCGTTCAAGAATGTAACATTTTCACCTTCATTTTCCAATCACATGCTTGTGAGATTAAAGTTTGTGTGAGGTCAAGGTTTCGGTTTCTTTACACTCCTCTCTATACCACCAATGTGAACACAAGCACACACACAAAGGACTCTGCCCTGTGTTTCTGTAGTAATCCCTTGCATACCGGGATCAGCAACTCAGTCCAAAACGTCTGATCATAAAAGCTGTTAGTGGTGACAGCATCACTACATTGTAGCACATTCACCACAGAGTGGCTGCAGCCAAGCTGTTAAACCACAAAGTCAGAGTTCAGCTCTGGGTGGCGTTCTTCAGACACTGGCCGCTAGCCGTGGTGCAAGGCAGAGACTTGTGGGTACAGCTGATAAGGACTGTTAAAGGGGTGCGCCATGGGGGGGGTGGCGCCAGGGAAAGGCCTGGCATGGATTGTGTGTGGACACAACAGCAGCGCACGCTCGTCCACCAACCTTTCCACCCTCCTCTGACCCCCCATAGCCCCTCCTCTATCAACAGTCCCAGGAAGGGGCCCTAGGAGTCAGCCTACTAGGCCCCTGGTCTGATCACCATGGTGTGGCCCACCCCGGAGCGAGAGAAATGGATTCAATAACAAAAAAAACAGAACAGCAGAACACAGGGAGATTAGAGGAGAACTGGGGAGAGAGACGCAGGGAAAGAGACAGTGTGTCCAGAATATTATTTCTACCATCATTACAGTATTTTCTCTTGGCATGGCACACAAGACATGGCCGAGATAGTTGTCATTTTAGTGTTATTACGTAATTATAGAAGTTTATTGTCCAACAGCAAGTGTTCATATGGTAGTGGAGTAGTGTTCATATGGTAGTGGAGTAGTGTTTATAGGGTAGTGGAGTAGTGTTCATATGGTAGTGGAGTAGTGTTTATAGGGTAGTGGACTAGTGTTCATATGGTAGTGGAGTAGTGTTCATATGGTAGTGGAGTAGTGTTCATATGGTAGTGGAGTAGTGTTCATATGGTAGTGGAGTAGTGTTCATATGGTAGTGGAGTAGTGTTCATATGGTAGTGGAGTAGTGTTTATAGGGTAGTGGAGTAGTGTTCATATGGTAGTGGAGTAGTGTTTATAGGGTAGTGGAGTAGTGTTCATATGGTAGTGGAGTAGTGTTTATAGGGTAGTGGAGTAGTGTTCATATGGTAGTGGAGTAGTGTTTATAGGGTAGTGGAGTAGTGTTCATATGGTAGTGGAGTAGTGTTTATAGGGTAGTGGAGTAGTGTTCATATGGTAGTGGAGTAGTGTTTATAGGGTAGTGGAGTAGTGTTCATATGGTAGTGGAGTAGTGTTTATAGGGTAGTGGAGTAGTGTTTATAGGGTAGTGGAGTAGTGTTTATAGCCTGGAACATGAAGTTATTTTAACTATTCATTGTGTGTGCAATTTTACAACTTCTGATTAACACAATAGGCTAAGGCTGCTATAGAGAACACAGTGTGTGTGTGTGTGTGTGTGTGTGTGTGTGTGTGTGTGTGTGTGTGTGTGTGTGTGTGTGTGTGTGTGTGTGTGTGTGTGTGTGTGTGTGTGTGTGTGTGTGTGTGTGTGTGTGTGTGCGTGTGAGTATGGCATTCCATCCTGCCTACATCAGAGCCACTGTGCTCCGCTCCTCTCTCCTTCCTCTCCTCTCGTATCAGTCCAAGTCCCTTGTCCCAGCACACATTCACCATGCACACACATACTTCTCTATCTCTCTGTTGGCGAGCTATAGATTCCACTCTACACTATGTGGTATCTGCATGTTTAGGTATGTGCACGTGTTAATTAAACGACAGTTACGACACACTCTTTCACATGAACAGTGAGAACACGTACCATTTTTCAGACTCAGGTTCTCGCGAATCTCGTCGTGGTCGCAGGGGTGGGTGAAGTCAAAGATGCTTTGTCCAGTCAACTCTACCTGTAGAGACACACATATGGTGTCATGTCAGCAAGGACACAGACAGTGACAGCCATTTGTTACATTGCCAAAGAGACTAGTAACACCTACATTCAGCATTCAGTCACTGTAAAGAGGTTATGAAGACTTTGGCTCTCTGAGAGCATTGGTTATAAGAGACATTAGCTGAAAGAAATATAGGAGATGAAACTGATAGTGTGAAAAGTGGTAGAGGGCCTTCTGTCCTACATAGCTAGGTAGTGCCAAACAAGCCTCTGACAGGGCTGACATTTCACACGGCTATGAGAGACATCACCAGTTACAGCCCATCTCTGTGTCTGCCTTCCTGTCTGTCTGCCTTCCTGTCTGCCTTTCTGCTTGTCTGTCTGTCTATGTTTTTCTGCCTGCCTGCCTGTCTGTCTTTCTGCCTTCCTGTATGTCTTTATGCCTTCCTGTCTGTCTTTCTGTCTTTCTGCCTGCCTGTCTGTCTGTCTCCAGGGAGAGAGTACTGGATGTATTGTACATAACAAACAACCTGATTATGTTGGTTCAATCATGTAATGTTTCTGCTCACCTGTGTTAAGCCCATGAACTTGTTGATGTTTTCTGAGAGGAAGATCATGTCGCCGTCTGATGTAACCACGGTGACAAACCCCTCCAGTGACTTCAAATACATACTGTCCGTCTGTCTGTCCTCCTCTGTCTCTGCACCGTTGGAGCAGCCTTTGGGAAAACACACACGTTAGATGTGCAACATTATATAACTGTGTGGGTGTGTTTGTGTGTGTACGTGTGTGTGTGTGTTCGGCACAAGTGTGTCTCATTGTGAATGACGACAGCTAGTCTTACTGAGGTCCGACACATAACAAAAAATACATACAGACAAAAGACTTTACACTTTACACTGAACAAAAATATAAAATGCAACATGTAAAGTGTTGGTCCCATGTTTAATGAGCTGAAATAAAATATCCCAGAAATGTTCCATATGCACAAAAACCTTATTTCTCTCAAATGTTGGGCACAAATGTGTTTACATCCCTGTTAGTGAGCATTTCTCCTTTGCCAAGATAATCCATCCACCTGACACGTGTGGCATATCAAGAAGCTGATCAAACAGATTGATCATTACACAGGTGCACCTTGTGCTGGGGACAATAAAATGTGCAGTTGTGTCACACAACAAAATGCCAAAGATGTCTCAAGTTTTGAGGGCGCGTGCTATTGTCATGCTGACTGCAGGAATGTCCACCTGATCTGTTTCCAGATAATTGAATGTTAATTTATCTACCATAAGCCGCCTCCAACATCGTTTTAGAGAATTTGGCAATACGTCTAATCGGCCTCATAACCGCAGAGCATGTGTATGGCGTCATGTGGGCGAGCGGTTTGCTGATGTCAACGTTGTGAACAGAGTGCCTAATGGTGGGGGTGGGGTTATGGTATGGTCAGGCATAAGCTACAGACAACAAACACAATTGCATTTAAATCGATGGCAATTTAAATGCACAGAAATACCTTGATGAGATTCTGAGTTACATTGTGATGCCCATTTCTTTTAAGGTATCTGTGACAAACAGATGCTTATCTGTATTCCCAGTCATGTGAAATCCTTAGATTAGGGCCTAATGAATTTATTTCAATTGACTGATTTCCTCATATGAACTGTAACTCAGTAAAATCTTAGAAATTGTTGCATGTTGCGTTTATATTTTTGTTCAGTATATATACATTTAAAAACGTTGACATGTGTGTGTGTGTGTGTGTGTGTGTGTGTGTGTGTGTGTGTGTGTGTGTGTGTGTGTGTGTGTGTGTGTGTGTGTGTGTGTGTGTGTGTGTGTGTGTGTGTGTGTGTGTATTTATCAGTTACACATACATGTCAGTACATACACACAAAAAGTAGGTCACATGGAGGAGAGGCGTTGTGCCGTGAGGTGTTGCTTTATCTGTTTTTTGAAACCAGGTTTGCTGTTTATTTGCGCAATAGGAGATGGAAGGGAATTCCATGCAATCAAGGCTCTGCATAATACTGTATGCTTTCTTGAATTTGTTCTGGACCTGTTTGTGTGTGTGTGTGTGTGTGTGTGTGTGTGTGTGTGTGTGTGTGTGTGCGTGTGTGCGTGTGCGTGTGCGTGTGCGTGTGCGTGCGCGTGCGCGTGCGTGTGCGTGTGTGTGTGTGTGTCAAGCTTGTTTTCCTTCTTGAAGCCCTGGCCCATGTCCAAAACAAACCAGAACAACTTCATCCTGCATCTCTGAACACTCCCAAATCCCCTGACCTTCCCTTGGTCGCTTCCCTCACACACACACGCAGACACGCAAACACACACACAGACACACACACACTTGAGAAAGGCTGTTGCTTTAACAGTGTCCGTCTTAAGGCACACACTAATGAGTTAGCCTTAACCTTGAGACAAACATTCTCAGCACACTGAAAGTCACTGTGTAACGTACAATACATACTGCACAGTATTTGTATGTTTTTAAAAAGTTGACTGAACACATTCTCAATTACAGCAACGACCTGGGGAGTAGTTACAGGGGAGAGGAGGGGGGTTGAATG
Organism: Salvelinus fontinalis; assembly: GCF_029448725.1. Taxonomy (NCBI): domain Eukaryota; kingdom Metazoa; phylum Chordata; class Actinopteri; order Salmoniformes; family Salmonidae; genus Salvelinus; species Salvelinus fontinalis. The sequence continues at coordinate 21,079,729 of NC_074694.1, forward strand.
AGCCAATTGGAATCTCAGTATCCAAGATGTTGTAGCTAAATCTAATGAAAGCTACACAACCCCAAAAACTTCTCTGCAGTCTTCACCACGTTACTTGAAGTCAAGTGAGAAAATGTAGATAAAGTTAATCTGGCATGGGCTCAAAAGGGAGGCAGCAGAGCAACTACAGAGTCCCAGTGAACAAAATGTGGCTCCATGCTGGGGGTCGGAAGCCTGTGATTCCTCCAGTGTGCTTCCCTTAGATAAGAGCTGTTCTCAAGGCCTACGGGGGGCCGAGAAGGCCTGGGCCTGGATTTGGGATTTTGGCCCAGCCCAGAGAATGTAGCCCCAGGGGAGCAACGACTTTCTCATGGGTCTTCGGCTGATGGGAGATTCAACTCTATAGGACCACCTTTTAGCCTGAACACTTGATTTTTGCATCTGTAGTTTTCTTCTCTACAATTTTGAGTAGAATGTTTGGGATTGTAATAACTGCCATTTGAGCTGAGACATGGTTAAATGAGGTAATAGGTACAGTATGTTAACATCAAACTACTACAGGACTACAAAAGCTTCAACAAAAGCATAGATTATAAAACAGGTTACAGGAAGCCATGTCTTGCATCATTTCCTGTAGTGTCTGTACTGTATCCTACTGATCTGAACTCAGAGGACTTTCCTGTTGAATGCTACATTTTACCCCATCTCAGCAACACTACAGCTCAGTGCAAATGCAACAATCTCAACATAGTTGCTTCTACACCTGCATTCTAGCTGTTTGGGGGTTTAGGCTGGGTCTCTGTACAGCACTTTGAGATATTAGCTGATGTACGAAGGGCTATATAAAATAAACTTGATTGATTGATTGATAGTTTAAAACGCGGCCTGGTGCTGTTCTCAGATGGAAATAAAGATAGTTTAAAATGCGGCCTGATGCTGTTCTCAGATGGAAATAAAGATAGTTTAAAACGCGGCCTGATACTGTTCTCAGATGGAAATAAAGATAGTTTAAAATGCGGCCTGATACTGTTCTCAGATGGAAATAAAGATAGTTTAAAATGCGGCCTGGTGCTGTTCTCAGATGGAAATAAAGATAGTTTAAAACGCGGCCTGATGCTGTTCTCAGATGGAAATAAAGATAGTTTAAAATGCGGCCTGATACTGTTCTCAGATGGAAATAAAGATAGTTTAAAATGCGGCCTGATGCTGTTCTCAGATGGAAATAAAGATAGTTTAAAATGCGGCCTGATGCTGTTCTCAGATGGAAATAAAGATAGTTTAAAACGCGGCCTGGTGCTGTTCTCAGATGGAAATAAAGATAGTTTAAAACGCTGCCTGATGCTGTTCTCAGATGGAAATAAACATAGTTTAAAACGCGGCCTGATGCTGTTCTCAGATGGAAATAAACATAGTTTAAAACGCGGCCTGATGCTGTTCTCAGATGGAAATAAAGATAGTTTAAAACGCGGCCTGATGCTGTTCTCAGATGGAAATAAACATATTTCGTATTCTGAGTAAGAATAATAAGGCTGGTAGTTTTAGAGGAAAAGTTTAATGCACATCAAAATCAAGCTTGTCAGCAACCATAAGATTCATTGAAACTTTATCCCTGTGAATAGCTGTTATTGACTCAATCAGTCAATCATTCATTCATTTACATTTACATTTAAGTCATTTAGCAGACGCTCTTATCCAGAGCGACTTACAAATTGGTGCATTCACCTTATGATATCTGTGTGTGTGTGTGATATCCATTCAGTGTGGTATCCATTCAGTGTCATAGTGGCTGAGGGGCCAGTGTATCAGTGTCCCAGAACCACATGGGCTGCTCTTATACACTGAGTATACAAAACATAACATAGACTGACCAGGTGAATCCAGGTGAAAGCTATGATCCCTTAGTGATGTCACTTGTTAAATCCACTTCAATCAGTGTAGATGAAGGGGTGGAGACAGGTTGTAGGATTTTAAAAGCCTTGAGACAATTGAGACATGGATTGTGTCCTGTATGTGTGCCATTCAGAGGGTGAATGGGCAAAACAAAAGATTTGAGTGCCTTTGAATGGGGTATGATAGTATGTGCCAGGTGCACCGCTTTATGTCAAGAACTGCAACGCTGCTGGGTTTTTCACGCTCAACAGTTTCCCATGTGTATCAAGAATGGTCCAATACCCAAAGGATATCCAGCCAACTTGACATAAGTCAATATGGGCCAGTATCCCTGTGGAACGCTTTCGACACCTTGTAGAGTCCATGCCCTGACGAATTGAGGCTGTTCTGAGGGCAAAAGGGTGTGTGTGTGTGTGTGTGTGTGTGTGTGTGTGTGTGTGTGTGTGTGTGTGTGTGTGTGTGTGTGTGTGTGTGTGTGTGTGTGTGTGTGTGTGTGTGTGTGTGTGTGTGTGTGTGTTGCATAGCGCCAAGGCAGGTCTGTGTTATGGCTGAGTTGAGAGAAGGAGCGCCAGTCTCACGGTGGCAGAGCCGGGCCTTCCTCTGAGTGCCTTCCAATCACATTCTCCATCCCACTCCAATCAGAAGCACAGCCGTGCAGATAAGACAATCGTCTGTACCATCTCCCCTCTACAGAGCAGCGATTCTGTCCCTCGCCATCCCCTATTGTCCCTCACTGCAAAACTCCAGCCTATTCTGAACCTATACATCCCATCTCCTTTGCTCAATATCCCTCACCTTCTCACTGAACCACCTCTAGGCAGAACACTGAAATAAGTTAAATCTAAGCAAGCCTAAATATCTTATGTTGAGTGATAATTCACTTAAAATGCTTCTTCTTTTTTTACCAGGCTAAATTAGCTAACGCGATTGCCAGATAATGTTGCTTATTTTAACCTTTAAAAAAAGTCTTAATTCAAGTTGTTTATCTTATTTCAAGATATTTTACCTTAATTGTCTTGTAAGATATTTAGGCTTACATAGATTTCACTTGTTGCAGTGAAGTTGCACTGCTTGACCAGGGGAGATGGCAAAGAGAGGCAGGAGATGACCAGGGTGCCATGGAAAGGACCAGAAACTATTGTAAATAATATAGATACATTTTGCATCTGGAGTTGCTTCAGTAGTGTTTTCATGCGATGAAGTCTGATGTCTCCTTATTCCAAAACTCAGACATTGTGGAATGCCAGAACAATAAAGAGGTTCCTTTGTCTGTCTTCCGGAGATTCTAATTTTATAAAAGCACGGGAAGGAGGACAAGTGTAATGACCTCCCCCACCCTCCCTCCCAATGCACACACATCCGCCCTGGATCCAAGAAACTTCCAGAGACATGCTTCCCAGATTCTTCTTTCCTCCATGTCTGTCCCCTCTCACCAAGGTTTTACATCGTCTGTCCCAGTGCTGTTTCCTTTGTTTACTTCACTGTCACAATTATAGTAGAGGAGGAGGCAGATCAGTGATTCATAATCTTCATCCCATATATCAGTGACCTACTGGGACATTGATGTCCTTATAGTAACCAAGTGCAGCAATAATTATCTTGCTATGACTAGATAACAACACACACACCAGGGATTATGGATTTGATAGTCTTGACAGACAGGTGACATAAGTATATCTTTATAAAACATATGTATTTAGTAATAAGTATAAGCTTTATCAGGAGAAGAGTAATGAAGGCATGTGTGTGTGTGTGTGTGTGTGTGTGTGTGTGTGTGTGTGTGTGTGTGTGTGTGTGTGTGTGTGTGTGTGTGTGTGTGTGTGTGTGTGTGTGTGTGTGTGTGTGTGTGTCTGACTAAGTGTGTATGTGTGTCTTTGTACGTGTGTGTGTTTGTGTGTGTATGTGTGCATGATATAGCGTTGACCTGGGCCGACGACCTTGCGGGTGCGCAGGAAGCTGATGGCCAGTCTCATGATGGAGGCTTTGTCCAAGTGGGAGCTGACGCTGTGTGGGAGGGGCAGCTGATGGGCCAGCTCGTAAAACCCCTCTGTCTCCTTACTTCGACGACAGCGTGCCGCGTCACGAGACTTCTCCTTCCGCCGCTCCGAACTGCTCCTTGACAGGAAGAGAAGTCAGGTCAGGTGGGGATGTCAAGGGTCAAATGATCTATAGGCTACTGGTAGAATGTTCCACTCAATTTCCATTTAAATTCTAGTCAATTCAGAAGGTAAACCAAATTCCAATTCCAAATGTTCCTCATTGAAAATCATTGAAGTGGATTTGAATTTGAATTTCAGTGTACTTCCTGAATTGACTGGAATTTAAATGGAATTGACCTCAAACTTGAACCCAACTCTTAAATAATGTATTGTTTCTTTGTGTTCTTTCTCTCAGGACCAGCACCAATCCCCTGCATTGTATACGGTGAGAGGACACAAACTGGCAAACACGTATAGGATATACTCATTGTGCTCAGCAACAAAAGAGACCCAAATCTCAAGAGAGTTCGTGGCTCAACTTCTTTGAAAGATAAATAGAACCACGCAGAGAATAATTAAGCATGCAACTTTTCCATGTCTTAATATAGCCCTCTAGTCGTCTGTTGTCAATCCTGTCCCTCAGTTCTGTACACAATCTCTGGTGGTTCTCACCATAGAGGTCTAGATAGATACAGTGGGTATAGAAAGTCACCACCCCTTTTCAAAATGTTCACCTTTTGTTGCCTTACAGCCTACAATGAAAACACATACAATTATTTACACACAGTAACCCACAAAATCCAAGTGAGAGTACATTTTTTAAAGAACAGTAAATAAAAGTAAAACAGTAAAATAACCTATTTGGATAAGTGAGTTTGGGGACTTGGTAACAATGGTAACAGACTGCAGATGCGATCATTGGTAATATTGATACTTAACTGTTACTCACAATGCTGTGAGACAGAGAGAGAGACAGAGATAGAGAGAGAGAGAGAGAGAGAGAGAGAGAGAAACAGAGAGACACAGAGAGAGATAGAGAGACACACAGAGAGAGAGAGAGACAGAGAGAGAGAGAGACAGAGAGACACAGAGAGAGAGAGAGAGAGAGAGAGAGAGAGAGAGAGATGGAGAGTAAAAAAGCTTGCTAAAGACGCACCCAATCACTGAACCCACGTCCTCTGTCTCCGAAAGCAGGTCAGTACCCAAGCCTTGTCACCACAAGCTTCTTAGCTTCTCAAACACACACGTACACACACACACACACTTTTTTACTTATCGCGACAACAGATTATTAAAGCCATTGTGATAACCATAACCACACACAAAGGGCTCTGAATAAAAGATCTTCCAACATCCCAACAAGACATAACTCTCTTCACACACACTCAGACAGGTGGGGTTGAAATATTTCTGAGAGGTTTTGGGGAAGCGGAGCAGAGAGCACAGACAGGTTCTTTAGCATTCAATCATATGATAGGATTAGTGGTGTCTTACACCTAAATAGAGCTTAGACGGAGTCCCACTCTCAGAGCGGGGGTGGGTAGTGAGAGTGCACAGAAAACTAAGAGTGCGACGGGAGTCCTGTGGTAGACCCACACAAAGACATACAGATTTGCAAAAACCGAGAGACACAGACAAAACATTTTTTGTGCTATAGGCTTTGCCTACATCCACAAATTCCAACACAAAAACAGCTTAGGGATGGGGCTGGAGAAATGGAACCACTCTCAAATTCATAGACGCGGCTATGGATGTAGCAAACACAAACATACAGAGTTAATATATCCCCATTCCAGTGAGCACAACACAGGCCCAGTCCCAAGAAAATAATTACTGATATAATAGTACTGGAATGTATTTCCTCCATTTTTATAAATTGCTATAAACTCTAACCCCTGACATCTGATCTCTTCTGAATTCACAATGAATCCAAAACTATGTCAGAACCACATATTACAATAGTAGAGTGTATTAAAGCAAATCAAAAATAATATGGTGTTTCTGTGTCAAACAGTTTTGTTATATATCACTCTTCTGTGATGTATATAAAGTGTAATATTGGAATTCAAACTCAATGTAATACATTTCAACTCTATGTATGTGAGGTGTATACTTTAGTTTCAAAGTAGATTTGTTTAAGACGACCAATATACACTCTGTGTGACCCTGATTTAGCCCACTGCAGTAAAAGGTTCTGTGTGACCCTGATTTAGCCCGCTGCAGTAAAATGTTCTGTGTGACCCTGATTTAGCCCACTGCAGTAAAAGGTTCTGTGTGACCCTGATTTAGCCCACTGCAGTAAAAGGTTCTGTGTGACCCTGATTTAGCCCGCTGCAGTAAAATGTTCTATGTGACCCTGATTTAGCCCACTGCAGTAAAAGGTTCTGTGTGACCCTGATTTAGCCCTCTGCAGTAAAAGGTTCTGTGTGACCCTGATTTAGCCCTCTGCAGTAAAAGGTTCTGTGTGACCCTGATTTAGCCCACTGCAGTAAAAGGTTCTGTGTGACCCTGATTTAGCCCTCTGCAGTAAAAGGTTCTGTGTGACCCTGATTTAGCCCGCTGCAGTAAAAGGTTCTGTGTGACCCTGATTTAGCCCACTGCAGTAAAAGGTTCTGTGTGACCCTGATTTAGCCCACTGCAGTAAAAGGTTCTGTGTGACCCTGATTTAGTCCACTGCAGTAAAAGGTTCTGTGTGACCCTGATTTAGCCCGCTGCAGTAAAAGGTTAAACAAGAAAAAAGGGTTGAGTCTGACAAAGGGAGAGGAGAGGCTGCCAAAAAAGCTACAATTACACTAAACCACAAAAGGTTGAGGTAAAATGGGGTGGTTATACAAGATAGGGTGAAAGAACGGCAGGTTGAAGAAAGTGTAAAAGACTTGTAAGTGATGGTAATAGTGTGTAATGAGTTTTGTTTCCTTGGTGTGTTGTCTGCCCAGGGATGCGGTTTGCTGGCGGTTTTACTGGGGCATGGCACGTGGCACAAGGAGGGTGAACTCTGTGTGCCCTGAGCCCTGGCACACCACAGCTACTGTAGTCACATGCCACACACAGTAAAAGATGGTGTATGTTCAGGGGTTTGACTTTTTGTGACTCTTAAAAGCCGCAAGATAAGAGTACGAATAAACTGCCAAGACAAGCAATGAATAAAATAGCAAACTAGTTGAAAACTAAACAAAGCAACAGAATCCTTTACTTTGATATCAAGTTTTCTTTGCTTCAAATCAGTTCACTCAGTGTATTATATATTTCGTTTTCACTGAGAGATTTATTTGGGTCTTGGCAAAGGTTCCCAAAATATTATATCTGACGGGACTTGTCAGGAACTCACTCGATAAGTGGCAAGACTGATCTGAGGTGGACTTGGACTGAGAGTGGTGGCACCAATTTGTTGTTGTCCAGACCCTGTTCTGTTTCCTCCCTCAGTTTTGGATAAACACCGGACTGTGGTGTTCTGAGGAGTTGGTGCTTTGGGTCTGCGCCAGGGTAAGAAGCTCAGACGTTCAAGTCGTTCCCCACAATAGGGTCCCATATTTGCCAACATTAACAGAAACAACACCCCACCGCCTCCTTCCTCCCTCTCTTGTTCTATTTGTACCAGAGAATAAATCGACATTAAGCTGGTTTCCACAGAGACCGCCTTGGACGGAGCGGTGTAACAGAGGCCATGTTCTAAAAACGGGAGACATTTTCCTTTCCTGTGTTGTATCCCATCGGCCAAAGGAAGATGGAGGAGCAGACTTCCCTCAGGCTCTGGAGGGATTCTGCAATAGCATACTGTTATCTTGCTTCATCTTGCTACACACCATGTCCTACTATCTGTCATTTTAGCCCTCAAACAGACAAGGAATTGATTTTTGCAAAGTCATCCTTGTCTTATCTATGGTTGGGAGCAAGAGTGATCAGTTAGGAATCTTGCCATGGCCATGCACTCTGACCTCTTGTGGACAATAATACATAATCCGGGGCATTTAACTGGAGGCAATGGAGATGTGTAGTTCAGTGGAGGCTGCTGAGGGAAGGACGGTTCATAACAATGGTTGGAATGAAGCTAATGGAATTGCATCAAACACATAGAAACCGTGTGCTTGATACCATTCCAGCCGCCTGTCTTCCCCAATTAAGGTGCCGCCAACCTCCTGTGGTTGTGAAGAGCTACTGTGGGTCAATATCTTATCGAGGTGTTTTTACACTGACCCTTGTCACGTTAAACTATCCCAGAGGTCTGACCTCATTAACCCTGGTCATGTGATTTAGCCACTCCTCACTGTCTGGCTAGTATCTGCGTGTGTGTGAGTGTGTGCGCGTGCGCCGCTAGTGGTGCCACTGTTTGATAGTCTGCCCTATTGTACTGCTCAGTCCCAGTGGAAGATCCAGGATATGAAACAATGGAGTCCCAGCACTGTTTGGGCACTGAGCCTCCCAGTGTACTCAGCGACCCCTCTCACAGGAGACAGTAGCCAATACAGATCCATCCGCCGAAGAGTTCAAACAGTCTAAACATCAATCATCAGACGACCCTTTAATCCAGCTACATATCCAACAGCTCATGAAGTCTACAGGTTGACCCCAAGTTGGTCAATACGTCAACCCAGTTCACAGTGAGCCCGGCTTCAACCCTGACATCCAGGGGTGAGCCAACTGGCCATTACTTACAATCCCCAAGGGTCTATCAGGTCTTCAACAGGCTTGTGTTTCATTCTAGCTGTCAAGTGGCATAATTAACTACTGTCAAAAGTGAGGCACAGCCACTCTGAAGGCTTGTTTAATGGTTATTTGGTCAAAAAGAAAAAGGGAGCGTTTTGACAGAGTGATCATCAGGATTCAACGATCTGGCCACATAGCCTAGAGGTCATCTACTACGAAGCTGCCATGCTGCTAGAGGTGGCTGTTGTGGACAAGAGAGAATGAGAAAGAACAGAGGGAACGATAGAGAGAATTTTTGCACAAAGAGAAAAGATGAGAGAGAAAGAGAGAATGACAGAATTTCAGCATTAACAGAAGAAGAAAACATGTAGATGAAGAGAGAGATTCAACAAGCCTGTTCAGGTTGAAACATGGAAACCGCTTACTGAGGTTTCCTCATTCTTTGTCTCCTGAAATCCATCTGTATATCAAAGTTATCTACAAAACAGATCAGAAGCCCGGGGACTAGGCAGAGATTACAGGGCCTTAAAATGTATTTCTTTTGAGGTACCATGTCAACACAGACCCCTATCACTGAACCACACATCTCTCTCATCTCCTTGAGAAGCATTGGAAAAACCTAATGTTTTCTTTTTACATTCAAGGTCAGAACAGGCTAGTGGAAACATCTTAGATTTGCCAGCATGTAAACACAATTCAAGTGTAGCACTAAATGGGCATAGCGTAGCTGATATACAGTGCATTCGGAAAGTATTCGGATCCCATAATGACAAAGCGAAAACAGGTTATTATAAATGTTTGCTAATGTATTAAAAATCTAAAACAGAAATACCTTATTTACCAAAGTATTCAGGCACTTTGCAATGAGACTCGAAATTGAGCTCAAGTGCATCCTGTTTTCATTTACCATCCTTGAGATGTTTCTACAACTTGATTGGAGTCCACCTGTGGTAAATTCAATTGATTGGACATGATTTGGAAAAGCACACACCTGTCTATATAAGGTCCCACAGTTGACAGTGCATGTCAGAGCAAAAACCAAGCCATGAGGTCGAAGGAATTGTCCATAGAGCTCCGAGACAGGATTGTGTCGAGGCACAGATCTGGGGAAGCATCATTGAAGGTCCTCAAGAACTATCATTCTTAAATGGAAGAAGTTTGGAACCACCAAGACTCTTCCTAAAGCTGACTGCCGGGCGACACTGAGCAATAGGGGGAGAAGGGCCTTGTCAGGGAGGTGACCAAGAACTCGATGGTCACTCTGACAGAGCTCCAGAGGTCGTCTGTGGAGATGAGAGAACCTCCCAGAAGGACAACTATCTCTGCAGTACTCCACCAATAAGGCCTTTATGGTAGAGCGGCCAGACGGAAGCCACTCTTCAGTAAAAGGCACATGACAGCCTGCTTGAAGTTTGCCAAAAGGCACCTAAAGGACTCTCCGACCATGAGAAACAAGATTTTCTGGTCTGATGAAACCAAGATTGAACTGGTTGGCCTGAATGCCAAGCATCACGTCTGGAGGAAACCAGGTACCATCCTTACGGTGAAGCATGGTGGTGGCAGCATCATGCTGTGTGGATGTTTTTCAGTGGCAGGGACTGGGAGACTAGTAAGGATCAAGGGAAAGAGGAACGGAGCAAAGTACAGAGAGATCTTCGTTGAAAACCTGCTCCAGAGCACTCAGGACCGCAGACTGGGGCAAAGGTTCCTCTTCCAAAAGGACAACGACCTGAAAATAGCTGTGCAGCGATGCTCCCCATCCAACCTGACATAGCTTGAGAGGATCTGCAGAGAAGAATGGGGGAAACTCCCCAAATACAGGTGTGCCAAACTTGTAGCATCATACCCAAGAAGTCTTGAGGCTGTAATCGCTGCCAAAGGTGCTTCAAAAAAGTACTGAGTAAAGCTACACACTAGAACTAGCTAATACCATTCCATTTATTCTGCTCCAGCCATTACCACAAGCCCGTTCTCCCCAATTAAGGTACCACCAACCTCCTGTGGTCACAATACACACATAACACAGCAGTCAATCAATCTAGTCTTATGACCTTACACTAACTAACATCCAAGTAAAACATTGTGAAACAAATAGACTGACAGATCCCACTTTGAATGCACATTTAAATGCAAACTCTCAATCCTTGCACATGACACACACACACACACACCAACAAACAAACAAACAAACGTCAGGCTTTTGACTCAGCAGTCCAGCTGCAGTCAGGTGTTCTCGCTGCGACCAACAACAGCGTCACAGAATACCTTGTGACATCTTGAAAGGGCGGCGAACATCCCTAAAATAATCTGTGTGCCTCTGCTGCCATCCCAGTCCTGTACTGGCTGGAATCCTCCTGGATCAAGACCCCTGTCCTTGACCAGGGCCACACGCATGCAGGCGCACACACAAAATATCTCTTTCTAGGACTAAACTAGCACCCCTTGTACCTTGATGTCTACACAAACAATTTCATCATTCAATTCAAATGTGTTGATACACTTGTCCATTTCAGAATGTTCAGTGCACAGACCATATTAAATGTCATGATCATTAAATGGATACAGTTTTCTTTGGGGGAGAAAGTGTTAGAGGGATTTAATCTTATTTTAACTGCTCTCAGTATCACTTGACGTTTCATGAGAAACCTACCTTATCTTGCTTAACAAGTTTCAAGTTTTAATGTCACATTTAAAAAAAAATGTAATCAGGCAAGACAGTTAACAACAAATTCTTATTTACAATAATGGCCTTCCACAGCCAAACCCTCCTCTTACCCGGACGACACTGGGCCAATGGCACGCTATCCTATGGTACTCCTGATCATGATACAGCCCAGGATTGAACAGATGTCTGTAGTAACGCCTCTAGCACTGCAATGCAGTGCCTTAGACCACTGCGCCACTGAGTCCCACATGCACAAGTACAGTGAAATGCCTTTCTTGCAAGCTCAAAACCCAACAACGCAATAATCAATAACAATGTATTACTAGGAAAAAAACACACAAGAAATAAGAATAAGAATTATGAAATACACAATAAAGTAAGTAAGCATACTATATACAGGAAATATTTTAAAAGCCGGTTCCAATACTATATTTAAGTGTGCAGGGATACTGGAGTGATAGAGGTAGATATGTTTAGGGGTAAGGTGACTAGGCAACAGAATATAAGATAGAGTAGCAGCAGCTTGTATGTGAGTGGGTGTGTGCATGTGGAGTCAGTATTAATGTATGTGCATATTATATGTGAGTGAGCAAATTATGGAGTGAGTGTTTGTGTGTGTGTGTTGGAGTGACAGTGTGTGTGAGTGTGTAGGGCCCTGTGAGTGTGCATAGAGAAAGTGAACAAACTGAACTAAATGTTCAATAGAGATACAAGGTAAACTCAGTCCGTGTAGCTATTTTGTTAGCTATTTATAGGTTTATTGCTTGGGGATAGAAGCTGTCAGACTTGATGCACCGGTAAAACTTGCCGTGCGGCAGCAGAGACAATAGTCTATGGTTTGGGTGGTTATGGTCTTTGATGATTTTCCGGACCTTCTATTTCTTTTTAACAGGCTTACAAAGACACATGACTGTTCAACAAGATTGTGAGAAGTCTGTACAGGAAAACACGTATACATATACCGTATCTTAATTTGACCATCCTGTTGTAGGAATTGTCCTGCACAGCAGGAAATGCAAACTTGTAGTTTGTTCAAGGTTTAAAAATGCTTTTAAAGTTTGTAATCTACACTTTAAATTGTCAGACTGGATTCCCCCCCCCCCCCAAAAAAATCTATCAAATCCTACAAAAAAAATTCCTTTAATTATAATACACATAATAACTCACATTTCCTGGTGCTGCAGGATTATTTTCCTGCTGTTGCAAACTGGCTCAAATTAAGATCCTACATCTGTAGGAAAACAGTGGGCTTTTAAGCTCTGCCAGATCATGATGTAACACTACAATGACAGAGTGCCTTTGATATTGTCTGTTTCATTTACACATATTCACCGCTAGCTTACGCATTTGACCTGATTTAGCACCTGGCTGAGAGATGCAGGGCCGCTACACTTTCTCCATTCCAACACATTCCTGTAATGTGAGTCAGTATGAATATATATGCAGTTCAGAACTTGTGGATCTCCGTACAGCCCATCTAGTCAGCCATTGTTTCTCTATTCACTGTAGCTGCTAGCGTGTGTCTGTGTCGTAAACCTGCGCATTAATTATAGGAAGCTGGTAAAAACAGAACGATGGCGTGACCCTTCTATAGACTGTATAGACATGGGACCAAGAACTGTCCCTTTAGCTTTTCAATGTGAGACGAGGACAGGGGGTACTGAGCCAGTAGAGGAGAAAGCATTAGCGTCGTTCCACCTAAAAAATCACAAGAAAAGGATTGACACACTCTCAGATTTTCTGAAATCCTTTCTGTAGTTAGAAACAGATAAGATTAGCATTCCTGGAATATTATTTTGTTGAAATATAATTTGAACTCTAAGAAATTGAGCTACTTATTGCACCCAAATTGGCTATTTTAATATATAGGATTCATATAATATCCAATAAATATAGTACCTAACATCCGATTTGGGCAAAACTCATGTCTGGGAGACTGGGAGACATGAGGAATCCAAAGAGATGGTCAAAAACCACCCACGAACCCCCACCCCCCACCAAATGCCAATCCCACCAGACTTATTCTAAAATTGATCAGGAAAACAATTAATTTAATCAATCTACACACAATACCCAATAATGACAAAGCGAAAACAGGTTTTTAGAAATGTTTGCAAATTTATTACAAAATAACAATAAAATATCTAATTTACATAAGTATTCAGACCCTTTGCTATGAGACTCTAAATTGAGCTCAGGTGCATCCTGTTTATATTGATCATCCTTGAGATCTTTCTACAACTTGATTGGAGTCCACCTGTTGTAAATTCAATGGATTGGACATGATTTGGAAAGGCACACACCTGTCTACAGTTGGAAGTTTACATACACCTTAGCCAAGTACATTTAAACTCAGTTTTTCACAATTCCTGACATTTAATCCTTGTAAAAATTCCCTGTCTTAAGTCAGTTAGGATCACCACTTTATTTTAAGAATGTGAAATGTCAGAATAATAGTAGATAGAATGATTTATTTCAGCTTTTATTTCTTTCATCACATTCCCAGTGGGTCAGAAGTTTACATACACTCAATTAGTATTTGGTAGCATTGCCTTTAAATTGTTTAACTTGGGTCCAACATTTTGGGTAGCCTTCCACAAGATTCCCACAATAAGTTGGGTGAATTTTGGCCCATTGCTCCTGACAGAGCTGGTGTAACTGAATCAGGTTTGTAGGCCTCCTTGCTCGCACACGCTTTTTCAGTTCTGCCCACAAATGTTCTATGGGATTGAAGTCAGGGCTTTGTAGTGGCCACTCCAATACCTTGACTTTGTTGTACATAAACCATTTTGCCACAACTTTGGAAGTATGCTTGGGGTCATTGTCCGTTTGGAAGACCCATTAGCAACCAAGCTTTAATTTCCTGACTGATGTCTTGAGATGTTGCTTTAATATATCCACATAATTTCCCTTGCCATCTATTTTATGAAGTGCACCAGTCCATCCTACAGCAGAGCACCCCTACAACATGATGCTGTCACCCCCGTGCTTCATGGTTGGGATGGTGTTCTTTGGCTTGCAAGCGTCCCCCTTTTTTCCCCAAACACAACGATGGTCATAATGGCCAAACAGTTCCATTCGTGTTTCCTCAGACCAGAGGACATTTCTCCAAAAAGTATGATCTTTGTCCCCATGTGCAGTTGCAAACCGTAGTCTGGCGTTTTTAATGTCGGTTTTGGAGCAGTGGCTTCTTCCTTGCTGAGCGGCCTTTCAGGTTATGTCGATAAAGGACTCGTTTCACTGTGGATATAGATACTTTATACCTGTTTCCTCCAGCATCTTCACGGCAGGGTAGCCTAGTGGTTAGAGCGTTGGACTAGTAACCGAAAGATTGCAAGTTCAAATCCTCAAGCTGACAAGGTACAAATCTGTCATTCTGCCCCTGAACAAGTTCCTGTTCCTAGGCCTTCATTGAAAATAAGATTTTGTTCTTAACTGACTTCCTTAGTTAAATAAAAAAATATATAGTCCTTTGCTGTTGTTCTGGGACTGATTTCCCTTCTTCATCTCTAGCTGTGTGGTGGCTGTGTGGTCCCATGGTGTTTATACTTGCGTACTATTGTTTGTACAGGTGAATGTGGTACCTTCAGCCGTTTGGAAATTGCTCCCAAGGATGAACCAGACTTGTGGAGGTGTACAATTTTCTTTCTGAGGTCTTGGCTGATTTCTTTTGATTTTCCCATGATGTCAAGCAAAGAGGCACTGAGTTTGAAGGTAGGCCTTGAAATACATCCACATCCACCTCCAATTGAGTCAAATGATGTCAATTAGCCTATCAGATGCTTCTAAAGACTTGACATAATTTTCTGGAATTTTCCAAGCTGTTTAAAGGCACAGTCAACTTAGTGTATGTAAACTTCTGACCCACTGGAGTTGTGATACAGTGAATTATAAGTGAAATAATCTGTCTGTAAACAATTGTTGGAAAAATTACTTGTGTCATGCACAAAGTAGATGTCTTAATCGACTTGCCAAAACTATAGTTTGTTAACATGACATTTGTGGAGGGGTTGAAAAATGAGTTTTAATGACTCCAACCGAAGTGTTTGTAAACTTCTGACTTCAACTGTATATAAGGTTCCGAAGGTGACAGTGCATGCCAGAAGAAAAACCAAGCCAAGAGGTCAAAAGAATTGTCCGTAGAGCTCCAAGACAGGATTGTGTCGAGGCACAGATCTGGAGAAGGGTACCAAGAACACAGTGGCCTCCATCATTCTTAAATTGAAGAAGTTTGGAACCACCAAAACTCTTCCTAGAGCTGGACACCTGGTCAAACTGAGCAATAGGGGAGAAATGCCTTGGTCAGGGAGGTGACAGAGCTTGAGAGGATCTGCAGAGAAGAATGGGAGAAACTCCCCAAATACAGGTGTGCCAAGCTTGTAGCGTCATACCCAAGAAGACGCGAGGCTATGATCACTGCCAAAGGTGCTTCAACAAAGTACTGAGTAAAGGGTCTGAATACATATGTAAATTTCATATTTCAGTTGTTGTTGTTTTTAATACATTTGCAAAAAAAAAAATTAAAACAGTTTTTGCTTTGTCATTATGGGGTGTGTAGATTGATGAGGAGGGGAAATAATTTAATACATTTTTATTTATTTTTATTTATTATTGTTATTATTTATTTGTACCCACTTTTTCTCCCCAATTTTGTGGTATCCAATTGTTAGTAATTACTATCTTGTCTCATCGCTACGACTCCCATACGGGCTCGGGAGAGACGAAGGTCGAAAGCCATGCGTCCTCCGAAACACAACCCAACCAAGCTGCACTGCTTCTTAACACAGCGCGCATCCAACCCGGAAGCCAGTGGCACAGCTAGTGTGGCACCGCTAGCGCTGCGATGCAGTGCCCTAGACCACTGCGCCACCCGGGAGGCCAATTTAATACATTTTAGAATAACTTTTTTTTTTTTAAATAAAGGGGTCTGAATACTTTTCGAATGCACTGTAGGTACCATTGACTTGCATTGGATTTGTGCCACAAATTAAACAAAGTTAGCATTTCAAAAAGTGACCAGGTAAACAACACCAAAGTATGGGGTGCTCTCATACCTTATCCATAAACTGCTTACAGGGTAAGGAAACAAATATGTAAATTTGGATTTGGTTGAACTATCCTTTTAACATTGAAGGGAAAAGCACCATCTAGGGGTTAGAATCTTTGGGGCAATTAATTAGCTTTTAACAAAATAATGTTGCAGGAATGATAATCTTATTTATTTCTAACTACAAAAATGGTTTCAGAACAATCTGAGATGGTGGGTGTTATGGCTTGCTGAAATGACATGGAACGACCCAGCATGCATTCTGATAAATTCAGGGCCCCTTGGCAGAAAATGCATACCTGACATTCTCTACTGTTCTCTACATCACCTGACATTAACGCTGATGGTACTTAAACTCCTAGCTGTGGCAAGTCACAAGGCCCCAGGCACATTGTTAAGGAGGATTCAAAAAGGCAGAACAAGTCTGACATTTTGAGATGTAGCTATGATTGAAGAGCTATGAAGAGCAGAGTGTAGAACTTTGTAAGAGTTTAATGTGATACAAGGGTGTGATATAGTATGTAGAATCTTAATTTGAGCCAGTTTGCTACAGCAGAAAAATAATCATACAGCAAGAGGAAATGTTCATTATTATGTGGAATATAATTAATGGACATTTTTGTATGGGTTGATGCATTTTCGTGAGGCATGTTGAACTCAGTGCACTGTTGCTCCAGAGTCATGAGATTTCCTAGTACCAGAGTAATCCTCATCCAGTAGGCGTGTTACCTAATGAGGACCAGTCTGGTTCACACATTCTGTTGGTAAACGTCAAGGCAACAAATACACTTGGGAGTATCAATATCCATTTTCCCTCATATTCTTCGGGAGTTCTTTCTTTTCCATCAACCTTTTTGAATTATGGGCAATTCCACTGTAAGGGAATAGCCGGAGACTCTGATTTTTCACTTTAAAATGTATGCCAAACAAAAACCATAGCTTTCAAAGTTTAACAAACCAGTCAACTTTGTGCACAAGGATTTATTTGACCAATTTACACAGAACATTTTACAAAAACACACTTAAGGATGCAAAGTTTGGTAACAGAATTTTGGTAAACTATCTCTGAGTTTTTAACTGTACTTCACAGAAAATCATAATTATGGATATGAATGTCATTCTCTTTATGGTAATGTATCCTAAATACATAGACAAAGTTAGACATATGCAATATCCACCTTTGCATATTTGAGTATTATTCTACACACTAGCTATTATTTTAACCCCCAAACAAGACCAAATTTGGTTGGTCCGACTGGACCAAATCTGAACCTATTGTAGACGTCTATGTTTCACAAATTTGGATATCAAAGTACAGCACAGTAGAGCTCAGTCGAGTACAATACAGTACAGCACAGTAGAGCTCAGTACAGTACAGTAGAGTTCAGTACAGTATAGTTCTGTACAGTACTGTAGAGTAGAGTATAGTTCAGTACAGTACAGTACAATGCAGTACATTATAGTGTATTCAACTCAGCTGTGCTCTGTATTGAACTCTACTCTATGTTACTCTAAAGCACAGTACTCTACTGTGCTCTACTGTACTGTGCTGTGCTCTCCAAACTTGTGAAACATAGACGTCTATGATTGGTTCAGATTTGGTCTGGTCTGGATTGGACCAAATCTGAACCAATCATGGACTTCTATGTTTGGGCCAAATCAAGGCTGTTCCAGACGTGACCAAAAATTCAACATCTGTGGAAGTTGAAATAAATTAAAATATAAAAACCAAATTTAAACTACTTTTCAACATCCATGAATGTCCTCTGTGGGTCAGTCCTCAATGGGTGAGGATGCTGGTAACAGTTAATGTAAATAGAAGGGGGCTCATGTGTTGGTGTCAGAAAGAGCAGGGAGAGGTGACAATAACTAGAAATAGAGAGAGGTTTCGCACTTGCTTTGACCACCAGATGACAGAATAATTGAATAATTGATATAGTGTATGCCTTAATTTATAAAAAATATAGACTCTTAGCTTGCACTTCACACCAGATTTGACATGCTCCTATGAATTGGTCTCCTGAGGGATCTCCTCCCAGACCTGGACTAAAGCATCCTCCAACTCCTGGACAGTCTGTGGTGCAATGTGGCGTTGGTGGATGGAGCGAGATATGATGTCCCAGATGTGCTCAATTGGATTCAGGTCTGGGGAACGGGCGGGCCAGTCCATAGCATCAATGCCTTCCTCTTGCAGGAACTGCTGACACACTCCAGCCACATGAGGTCTAGCATTGTCTTGCATTAGGAGGAACCCAGGGCCAACCGCACCAGCATATGGTCTCACAAGGGGTCTGAGGATCTCATCCCGGTACCTAATGGCAGTCAGGCTACCTCTGGCGAGCACATGGAGGGCTGTGCGGCCCCACAAAGAAATGCCACCCCACACCATGACTGACCCACCGCCAAACCGGTCATGCTGGAGGATGTTGCAGGCAGCAGAACGTTCTCCACGGCGTCTCCAGACTCTGTCACGTGCTCAGTGTGAACCTGCTTTCATCTGTGAAGAGCACAGGGCGCCAGTGGCGAATTTGCCAATCTTGGTGTTCTCTGGCAAATGCCAAACGTCCTGCACGGTGTTGGGCTGTAAGCACAACCCCTACCTGTGGACGTCGGGCCCTCATACCACTCTCATGGAGTCTGTTTCTGACCGTTTGAGCAGACACATGCACATTTGTGGCCTGCTGGATGTCATTTTGCAGGGCTCTGGCAGTGCTCCTCCTGCTTCTCCTTGCACAAAGGCGGAGGTAGCGGTCCTGCTGCTGGGTTGTTGCCCTCCTACGGCCTCCTCCACGTCTCCTGATGTACTGGCCTGTCTCCTGGTAGTGCCTCCATGCTCTGGACACTACGCTGACAGACACAGCAAACCTTCTTGCCACAGCTCGCATTGATGTGCCATCCTGGATGAGCTGCACTACCTGAGACACTTGTGTGGGTTGTAGACTCCGTCTCATGCTACCACTAGAGTGAAAGCACCGCCAGCATTCAAAAGTGACCAAAACATCAGCAAGGAAGCATAGGAACTGAGAAGTGGTCTGTGGTCACCACCTGCAGAACCACTCCTTTATTGGGGGTGTCTTGCTAATTGCCTATAATTTCCACCTGTTGTCTATGCCATTTGCACAACAGCATGTGAAATTTATTGTCAATCAGTTTTGCTTCCTAAGTGGACAGTTTGATTTCACAGAAGTGTGATTGACTTGGAGTTACATTGTGTTGTTTAAGTGTTCCCTTTATTTTTTTGAGCAGTGTACTTTAGGTTTTTCTTAGAAAGTCCACATAGCAAATTGGTCAGTGTTGATTTTTCAGTGTAACATTTCTAGTGTTGATTCAGGTGTTAAAGTAACTCTATAAATGTTACATTAACACTCACTGGTGTAAAATAACCCCTGTGTTGGTGTTAATAATCGAGTTAAACCGAAACCACGCCCATCATTATCATATTTCCCAGCATGCCCTATTGCCGATGGATTTATTTGAATAGTTTGTTTCAATGTGTATGTTTTTGTATGTACATTGAATAATATGACATCACAAATATAAAATACTTACATTTTTCTAAACTAAACCAAAATGTTACTTGGACTTATTGCACTCGTTACTGAAATGGTTGTTGCAGTTTAGATATGTTAGGTAGTAACATATTCACTTAGGAGCTCACTTGGTGATGGAAAGAGGACAAAAAATGGATGAATGCAACAACCAGGTCTCTTTCATTAACAAATACAGTCATGGGTGGTAACTCTATAATTAATTCAAAAGGCAAGGCACTCTTAGAAATATGCAAATAAGGCTCAACACTAAACAGTGAGTTAATTTAACACTGAAAAGTGTGGAGCCGTATAGACACTGGACCAGTGTTAAATGTTGATTTAACACTGGAGAATTTGCTCTGCAGAAAAACCTCAGGGGCCTTGCTTAACCTCCTGTTTAAACCAAAACCTATATCAAAAAACGCCCCCATTGCCACTGTGAGTGACAGCCTACGTTAAAATAATGAGGCTGCCACACCTCCACTTTTTCCTGTTTTTGATTAACATGTAGGTCAAAGACATTGCTTCAACATACCTAACCTAGCACTCCAACCTACCTTTTTTCTGTTGTGTCATTCATCCCTCCCCACGTCTCCTCTTCTGTCAGAGGGTTAATGTCATAACAAACAGAGTAATGCTTAGGAAACACAAAACATATACATACATACATACACTCCCTTCCAGAACTGCCCTGAAGGACCTACAAGGTCTGGGCAGTCGATGAAGTAGGACAGGGGTGGTAGAGAACCAGGTGGCTAGATACAAGCCACTACAGGGACGTTACATGGACGCTACGTGGACGCTACAGGGACGCTACACAAACGTTACAGGGAAGTTACAGGGACGCTAAAGGGAAGCTACAGGGACGCTACACAAATATTACAGGGAAGTTACAGGGAAGCTACAGGGACGCTACAGGGACGCTACAGGGACGCTACAGGGACGCTACAGGGACGCTACAGGGACACTACAGGGACGCTACAGGGACGCTACAGGGACGTTACAGGGACGCTACAGGGACGTTACAGGGACGCTACAGGGACGCTACAGGGACATTACAGGGACGCTACAGGGACGCTACAGGGACGCTACAGGGACATTACAGGGACGCTACAGGGACGCTACAGGGAAGCTACAGGGACGCTACAGGGACGCTACAGGGACGCTACAGGGACGCTACAGGGACGTTACAGGGACGCTACAGGGACGTTACAGGGGCGTTACAGGGACGCTACAGGGACGTTACAGGGACGTTACAGGGATGCTACAGGGATGCTACAGGGACGCTACAGGGACGTTACAGGGACGCTACAGGGACGCTACAGGGACGTTACAGGGACGTTACAGGGACGCTACAGGGATGCTACAGGGACATTACAGGGATGCTACAGGGACGCTACAGGGACGTTACAGGGACGTTACAGGGACGTTACAGGGATGCTACAGGGATGCTACAGGGACGTTACAGGGATGCTACAGGGAAGCTACAGGGAAGCTACAGGGACGTTACAGGGATGCTACAGGGACGCTACAGGGACGTTACAGGGACATTACAGGGATGCTACAGGGACGCTACAGGGATGCTACAGGGACGCTACAGGGACGTTACAGGGACGCTACAGGGACATTACAGGGACGCTACAGGGACGCTACAGGGACGCTACAGGGATGCTACAGGGACGTTACAGGGATGCTACAGGGATGCTACAGGGACGCTACAGGGACGCTACAGGGACGTTACAGGGACGCTACAGAGACGTTACAGGGATGCTACAGGGACGTTACAGGGATGCTACAGGGACGTTACAGGGACATTACAGGGACGCTACAGGGACGTTACAGGGGCATTACAGGGATGCTACAGGGACGTTACAGGGATGCTACAGGGACGCTACAGGGACGCTACACAAATATTATAGGGAAGTTACAGGGAAGCTACAGGGATGCTACAGGGACGTTACAGGGATGCTACAGGGAAGCTACAGGGACGTTACAGGGACGCTACAGGGACGCTACAGGGACGTTACAGGGACGCTACAGGGACGCTACACAAATATTACAGGGAAGTTACAGGGAAGCTACAGGGATGCTACAGGGACATTACAGGGACATTACAGGGATGCTACAGGGAAGCTACAGGGATGCTACAGGGACGTTACAGGGATGCTACAGGGACGCTACAGGGACGCTACACAAATATTACAGGGAAGTTACAGGGAAGCTACAGGGATGCTACAGGGACGTTACAGGGACATTACAGGGACGCTACAGGGACGCAGCAGGGACGCTGCAGGGACAATCTAGATATGTTCGTCCAAAATCCACAAACAAGATACGTGATTGGACTATGACCTTTCATTAGTGACTAAAACAAAGTTTTAGGAATCACTCTCTCTCTTCACCAGCCCTCCCTCTCTCCCTCCCCCTCTTACATAAGTAGCAAAGAATTTTCATGTAACATCTATACACTAGCTACATTCCTCTCGCCTGTACAGGCAATGCCGGACTTACCATTAGGTAACTCAGGCAATTGCCTGGGGTCTCACATCATCAGAGGCCTCGTGAAATTGGCGTAATGTTGTTTAATAATACATCATTTCTGTTATCTTGCCTTCATCCTTCGCTTGAGGTCCTACTCTGCTCATGAGTAACCTCCGATGTGCGCTATTTAGCAGTAGTGACAAACAGGGCAGTTTCTGTTTTCTTCATCTGAATTTGGCTATAGCTTTTGAACAGTTGGGGCTATTAGCTAGGATCATTGCATAACAGAAACTACTAAAAAATATATCTCAACATTTCTTTCCCAACAATTTAAATCAACACCTACATAGAAAAAAAAACATTTCCATGGCCACGGTGAGTGACAGCCTAAATGTGAGTGTAGGCTGTCACCTTTGATGAGGGACCAAAACAAAGTATTGCTCTCTTCAGGAATCATTGTCACTCTCTCTCTCTTCTCCAGCCCTCCCTCTCCGTCTCCCACGCTTACATAAGTAGCAAAGAATTTATCATTAAACATCTATGCACTAGCTACATTCCTCTCGCCTG
Organism: Salvelinus fontinalis; assembly: GCF_029448725.1. Taxonomy (NCBI): domain Eukaryota; kingdom Metazoa; phylum Chordata; class Actinopteri; order Salmoniformes; family Salmonidae; genus Salvelinus; species Salvelinus fontinalis. The sequence continues at coordinate 21,102,511 of NC_074694.1, forward strand.
TACAGGTATTGTTTAATATTTGGTATTTTCATGCACTATTTGTTGTGCCTGGAGTACAACAGAAACACCATTAGAGTTAGGAAGAGCTAAGGGGCCAGATGTTTATTTTAAGCACCAAAAGAAGGTTACTCACATGGCTTCCATTTTCGCCATCTGTATTCAATAAAAAATACATGCAATGTAATGTCGATAAAGGTGGTTTCAGGTCACATAATTGGAACAGACCATACGCCTCCCTCCCAAAAACACACACACACACACACACACACACACACACACACACACACACACACACACACACACACACACACACACACACACACACACACACACACACACACACACACACACACACACACACACACACACACACACACACACACACACACACCTTCCAAGCTTGCTTACAGTCTGTCTTCCTGTGGTAGTGGCGTCTTGCTAAACACAAACAGTGAACAATACGGCCCGGGCTAATCTCTGATCCTCTGGAACATAGTGTTCCTGCACACAGTCAAACAAACAGCGCCCGCCAGCTAGCCACCAGCCGCCAGCCCAACCAAGTGCAGCGCAGCCCAACGAGCTGCTCTCAATCAGGGGAAGGGAGATAAGAAGAGATGGCTGATCCATCTGATACACTCACTGAAAGGCATGATGCGATCACGCCCAGTCCGTTCTGACGATGGCTGCCCCCTGCTCCCTCCTTCCCACGCCATAACGGCCACCCACATCTTCATGTTCATAACTTGATGTGCCACACCACACATCTGTCCATCATTCTCCCCTCGTGCCACTTCAACACCTTAATGAGATTGTCAACAAATATTTGACATCTTAACAGGCAAGAACACCTGCATAGCGGCCACAGGCACATTTTTCTGGAGGATAAACATTCTTCTGTGATTTGCTGACTGTGATGGGCTAATATTCAAAAACACAGGTGGCGGACCACAGTTGCCCAGTGCCGCTCTGCCACTGCATACAAACTAGGCAACCGCTGCCTTGGCAGAATAATGATTTAAGTGAGAGTGAGGGAGGGAGGGAGGGGCTAGAGTTGTTTCATCGCCTTTCATCTTTCTCCACTGTTTTATCAGATAACAGCTGAAAATGGTGTGATTTAAGTATAATCTCAAGATTAGGAGTAAAAAGATTAGGATTTAGTAAGAAGGAAATGCACCTCTGATCCATGCTTTTACTGTCAGTGTCTCCCTGCCTACCTCCAATGCAAAATGACTCAATTCAAATGACGTTGGTTGATGAACTACTATACCACACACGTTAGACCTTTTGCAGTTGAGTTGCTGTCCAGCATGTGGACAGTGGATTAACATTTTAAAAACAATGTTTTGTCACATTCTTTTATTTTATGTGTTTGTATTTTTTGTACTTTTACCTATTTATCTCACCAATTTCGTGATATCCAGTTGGTAATTAGTCTTGTCCCATCGCTGCAACTCCCCTACGAACTCGGGAGAGGCGAAGGTCGAGCGCCATGCATCCTCCGAAACACGACCCTGCCAAGCCGCACTGCTTGTTTTGGCACATTCTAATAGTAACTTCCAAGCTACAACTACATGGGCAGACACAGGCTTTATAAGGCTTGCAGTCTGGGCCAAGGAGCTGCCTATCCTATATGAGTACCATAAGCTCAATACAATAGTGTGTCATAAGGGCCCAAGACGTGTATAAAAACCTTATGAATCATAGCTTCAAAGACATAGGGGCTTGGTGGATAACGTTCTATACAGACATATTAATATCTCCAGTAAAAAGGAGGTATTGACGGGAATGGGCCTGGGACTGAGGGCTGGACTGGGGCCAGCTGACGTGAGCAAGGGCATTACGGTAAAGCTGGGTAGAGGAAGAGGAAGCTGGGGGCTGGAAGGACCAGGTGACAGTTTACTGAAGAAGGTCTACAACAACAACTTGCAGAGAAGGAGATGAAGTTGAATGGAGAGAGGGGGGGGGGGGACAGAGATATGGAGAATACCAAGAATTCAGCCCCTCCCCCATGCTGTTTCTCCAGCGGGGTTGGGGCTGGGATTTCAGAAGCCTGCGTTCATGACCCCTCCTGAGAACTTGTCACAATAAACGGCATGTTTCAGTTTAGAGACATCATACAGCTGGGAAATACTGTTTCCCTCTCTATCTCTTTAAAACCCTCACATTACACTCTAAAAGAGCCCTAAAACCTCACACAAGCACAGTGGTCTTACACAAAGGTAGTTTTTGTGCCACTAGCCTGCCATTTAAAGCTCCATCAAACGACTGTGAAAGAGAAACCAAACTGAGACCTTACTCATTATCTGGGATAATATAAGACCTGCACTTTGCTTGGCCTGAACAGTGTGTGTGTGTGTGTGTGTGTGTGTGTGTGTGTGTGTGTGTGTGTGTGTGTGTGTGTGTGTGTGTGTGTGTGTGTGTGTGTGTGTGTGTGTGTGTGTGTGTGTGTGTGTGTGTGTGTGTGTGTGTGTGTGTGTGTATGAGTAAAGTTCTGGATTAGAGAGCAAAAATCTTTAGTGCCAAGTCTCCTAGGGGCACTTACCTGACACAACATGTATAACACTGCCTGGCCCTCTCTAGGCTCTCTTCTCTGCTCAACGCTAGTCATGCATCTACTCAATGTCAAATCATATTTGACTGATGGAAAGAACTAAACCACTACAAGGCCCCATTCGATCGACTACTTTGAAAAGGATCCCCAAAAAAATTGAGGTAAGACAGACACAGACCTTCCAGAGGTGTGGGACCAGCAACCACATACTGTCTCTCAGTGTGAATTTGGTTTATCTCTCTTCATACCATGGCCAATCTGTAATCATGGCCTAGAGGAGAAATGATGAGTGGGGTATGTCAATGTTTGGGTAATGTTAGAATAGCACTGTGGCAAGGCAGTGGGCACAGTCCCAGCATGTCTGCACAGGCCAATGGACGGAATGGCTGAGTTGACAGGGGCTTTGGCCAAAGCAGGGCCTTTCTACTCCCTAACAGGCTACTGGCTCCTTTAGAGGATCCATTTCAGAACAAGCCACAGACAGAGAGAGAGACAGAGAGACAGAGAGACAGAGAGAACCCCATAATAAAGGTGACATAACCTCACCAAAGCCACAAACCAAGACAGACCAGCACTAAGTGACTGGTGTAGAAAGCCAGAATGCTTTATCAGTTCACAGTGCTAGCTATGAAAATAAATGTTGTGGTAACAGTATGTGAAAAACATGGGAATAGACAGATCCTTTACTTATGAAATGTATGATAAATGAATGGGGGAAAAAAGTGGATACCTACATTTGTCATGCAGCTTGTACATTGTTATTGTATAGCCATATGAGAACAGTAAGTAAATAAACACATCAAATAATCCCATAAGTGTATCCTTTCACAATAACACATGGTCTATAAAACTAAGTATGCAATATCACCGCTGAAATAAACATTGCTGCACAAGCCAGGCCAGAAGCAATGATTCACCCCATTGACAATGCCATAAAGACTAGTTATTTAAACTTGCAATAAATGGCAAGGCCTAACACACACACCACACACACACACACACACACACACACACACACACACACACACACACACACACACACACACACACACACACACACACACATACACACACACACACACACACACACCCCCTTGGGGCTTTCTCTTTTTAATCTCTAACCTCATTGAACCAGTGATCTGGTAGTCTTCTCTAAGATGGCCGCCGACATGTCTCTTGTGTTGTATAAGTTGTTATGTCTAATGGGAAACCCTTCTCTGCCCAAAGGAAATGTCACTTCATTCTCTACAGCCCCTCCAGTCCATGATTTCCTGATCATAAAGATGTAGTGTCCCTGTTCGATTCTTAATACCTGTCTTGTTTATGTTCTGGATGTTTAGGGTTTATCTGATAGTGTGTGTTTGAGAGAGCTCTTCAGTGCAGTCACGAGGCTGGGGCAGACTGAGAGGCGCTCATCTCGTTACTAGACTCTCTCACACTGCTCTCCTCATGGGGATATGGTGTCTCTATCTAACCCTTTTACTCAAACAACACAGAAAACGCTCCAGAACTAAAGGACGCACAAATCCACTGTCTTCTCCTAGGGAGCCGGAGGAGAGCTAAGGAGCTAAGAATTAGAAGATGTTAAATGTATTTTTCATGATTTGGCTCGCACATGGGATAGACCATTAATAAGCTCTGGGCAGTGAAAACTGATACCAGTAAATAAGTTAATAAGTGAAACAAACCTGACTTCACAAGTCACCACCACTGGGGAACAATTATCGGCCAGTATTTTTTTGCTGTAGGCTGAAGTACAGTATGCTGTGGGCTCTGCGTACTGTAAACCAGAACTACACGCTCACCATCAGGCAACACTCAATACATACATACTACACAGTAGTACTGTACATGTATGTGGCAATCTTTGTGGTTCTCAGAATGTTTTTGTCCATTTTCTTAATATAAAATGGTCACACGGTCAATATTTAGTTTTGCTCTGAGGTCTGAGATTAAAGTCAAAGTTACAGGTGTTATATCTTCTGAAAACCTTCCTTATAGATGAAGTAGGCTACAGCCACTGAAATTCACTCTCCCTTTCATCACTCTCTCTCCTTACCTGTTCACCACTCTAGTTACTGTATAGACTATCTTTATTATTACTTTGAGAAGTTCTGTTAAGCAGATAATGTGTGCTATGTCTGTTTAACCGATTCTGTTTTTAAACTCTTCATTAGCCCTACATAGCCAACTAATGATGCGTGGGTTGACTCATAACCCGCATACCCAGCGGATATATCCATGGCCTGTATAAAGAGAAAACAGAGAAAACAATACCTTAAAAAATCCGTAAATGTCAAATCCTTGTGCAATTTATAGCCTATCTATAGGCTACATTGAGGTTTTTCTTTCATGATTGTAGGCTATCTGGCATTAGAGTGTAAGCCTAAGCTTTAGTGCCTAACTGTACGTGAGCCTAATAGCCTACACACCAGTCGTCAAATGCTTTTGGGAATGAGCAGAAAAAGGTCATGTCATTGATCCACGGAGGGAAAAAGGAAAATGAGTTGAATTCAATAAGAGAAAAGCTGCAACATTTGCCCATTATTCTTTTCAAAATTCTTCAAGTTTTGTCAAATTGGTTGTTGATCATTGCTAGACAACCATTTTCAGATCTTGCAATAGATTTTCAAGCGGATTTAATTCAAAACTGTAACTTGGCCACTCAGGAACCTTCACTGTCTTCTTGGTAAGCAACTCCAGTGTAGATTTGGCCTTGGGTTTAAGGTTATTTTCCTGTCTGGTGGAAAGCAGACTGAACCAGGTTTTCCTCTAGGAGTTTGCCTGTGCTTAGCTCTATTACATTTATGTTTTATCCTGAGAAACTTCTCTCCTTAACGATGACAAGCATACCTGTAATATGATGCACCACTACTATACTTGAAAATATGGACAGTGGTACTCAGTAATATGTTGCATTGGATTTGCCCCAAACATAACACTTTGTATTTACGATAAAAAGTGAATTGCTTTGCCACATTTTTTACAGTATTACTTTAGTGTGCTGTGGTAAACAGGATACATGTTTTGGAATATTTGTGTTCTGTACAGGCTTTCTTCTTTTCCCTCTGTCAATCAGGTTAGTATTGTGGAGGAACTACAATGTTTCCTCCTATCACAGCCATTAAACTCTGTAACTGTTTTTAAGTCACCATTGGCCTCATGGTGAAATCCCTGAGCAGTTTCCTCCCTCTCCGACGACTGAGTTAGGAAGGACGCCTGTATCTTTGTAGCGACTGGGTGTATTGATTCACCATCCAAAATGTATTTAATAACTTCACCATACTCAAAGGGATATTCAATGTAATCTAATTTTTACCCATCTATCAATAGGTGCCCTTCTTTGTGAGGCATTGGAAAACCTCCCTGGTCTTTGTGGTTGAATCTGTGTTTGAAATTCACTGCTCGCCTGAGGGACCTTACAGATAATTCTATGTTTATTGCACACAGAGTGAGTCCATGAAACTTATATTGTGACTTGTTAAGCTAATCTTTACTCCTGAACTTGTTTAGGCTTGCCATAATACTTATTGACTCAAGACATTTCAGCTTTTCATTTTTGATTTAATTAGTAAAAATGTCTTTAAACAGAATTTCACTTTCACATTATGGGGTATTGTGTGTAGGCCAGTGACAAAATATCAAAATGTAATCAATTTTAAATTCAGGTTGCAGCACAACAAAATGTGGAAAAAGTCAAGGGGTTTGAATACTGTCTGAAGGCAATGTAAATTAGGCAACAACAAAAAATCCTGCACCCCTGTAAAAAGAATCGCCCCACTGTCTCTGACTGTAGTTTACAGCACATTTTCTATATTAGAGGGTTACACTCTTAGAAAAACTGTTTATTTGGGTTTGATATGGAACCCTCTGGTTCTTCAGATGAGATTAAAGAACAATTTACTAATAAAGGTTATATAGAGTACCGTTCAAAAGTTTGGGTCACGTAGAAATGTCCTTGTTTTTGAAAAAAAAGCAAATTTTTTGTCCATTAAAATAACAGAAAATGTAACAGAAATACAGCGTAGACATTGTTAATGTTGTAAATGACCATTGGAGCTAGAAACGGCAGATTTTTTTACGAAATATCTACATAGGCGTACAGAGGCCCATTATCAGCAACCGTCACTCCTGTGTTCCAATGGGACGTTGTGCTAGCTAATCCAAGTTTATCATTTTAAAAGGCTAATTGATCATTAGAAAACCCTTTTGCAATTATGTTAGTACAGCTGAAAACTGTTGTGCTGATTAAAGAAGCAATAAAACTGGTCTTCTTTAGACTAGTTGAGTATCTGGAGCATCAGAATTTGTGGGTTCGATTACAGGCTCAAAATGGCCAGAAACAAAGAACTTTCTTCTGAAACTCATCAGTCTATTCTTGTTCTGAGAAATGAAGGCTATTCCATTAGAGAAATTGCCAAGACACTGAAGATCTCGTACAATGCTGTGTACTACTCCCTTCACAGAACAGCGCAAACTGCCTCTAACCAGAATAGAAAGAGGAGAGGGAGGCTCTGGTGCACAACTGAGCAAGAGGACAAGTAGATTAGCATGTCTAGTTAGAGAAACAGACGCCTCACAAGTCTTCAACTGGCAGCTTCATTAAATAGTACCCGCAAAACACCAGTCTCAACATGAACAGTGAAGAGGCGACTCCGGGATGCTGGCCTTGAGCTCAGGTTCATCATGTTTCCATTGATCATCCTTGAGATGTTTCTACAATTTTATTGGAGTCCACTTGTAGTAAATTCAGTTGATTGGACATGATTTGGAAATGCACATATCTGTCTATATAAGGTCCCACAGTTGACAGTGCATGTCAGAGCAAAAAGCACAGAGGTCAAATGGATTGTCCGTAGAGCTCCAAGACAAGGATTGTGTTGAGGCACAGATCTGGGGAAGGGTACCAAAACATGTCTGCAGCATTAAAGGTCCCCAAGAACACAGTGGCCTCCATCATTCTTAAATGGAAGAAGTTTGGAACCACCAAGACTCTTCCTAGAGCTGGCCGCCCGGCGACACTGAGCAATCGGGGGAGAAGGGCCTTGGACAGGGAGGTGACCAAGAACCCGATGGTCACTTTGATAGACCTCCAGAGTTCCTCTGTGGAGATGGGAGAACCTTCCAGAAAGACAAGCATCTCTGCAGCACTCCCCCAATCAGGCCTTTATGGTAGAGCGCCCAGACGGAAGCCACTCCTCAGTAAAAAAAACATGACAGCCCGCTTGGAGTTTGCCAAAGGCACCTAAAGACTCGAAGACCATGAGAAACAAGATTCTCTGGTCTGATGAAACCAAGATTGAACTCTCTGACCTGAATGCCAAGTGTCACGTCTGGAGGAAACCTGGCGCTATCCCTACGGTGAAGCATGGTGGTGGCAGCATCATGCTGTGGGGATATTTTCAGTGGCAGTGACTGGGAGACTAGTCAGGATTGAGGCAAAGATGAACGGAGCAAAGTACAGAGAGATCCTTGATGAAAACCTGCTCCAGAGCACTCAGGACCTCAGACTGGGGTGAAGGTTCACCTGCCAACAGGACAACGACCCTAAGCACACAGCCAAGACAACGCAGGAGTGGCTTCGGGACCAATTTCTGAATGTCCTTGATTGGCACAGCCAGAGCCCGGACTTGAACCTGATCGAACATCTCTGGACAGACCTGATAATAGCTCACAGAGCTTGAGAGCATCTGCAGAGAAGAATTCCAGTATGACAGCTTGCAAGTAGCCCAATGTTAGCCTACCAGTAAGTGTAACAGTTTAACTTTAGTCCGTCCCCTCGACCCGGGCGCGAACCAGGAACCCTCTGCACATATCAACAACAGTCACCCACGAAGCATCGTTACCCATCGCTCCACAAAAGCCTCGCCCCTTGCAGACCAAGGGGAACCACTACTTCAAGGTCTCAGAGCAAGTGACGTCACCGATTGAAAGGCTATTAGCGCGCACCACCGCTAACTAGCTAGCCATTTCACATCCGTTACATAAGCACGTTATTTTTCAATGTATCAAGGTAAGCATCGTTGACTATTTAATTAAAATATATGAAACCCAGGTCATATGATAAACTATAGGCTAGATAAATAAAGTTGAAATGTTATTAGAATTTGAGCACGTTTGTAAGATAATTTAGTTAGCTAGCTAAACACTTTACAAGCTAACTCTTCCAAATAAACATTATTTTTATTATGGGAAATGCCAAATAGATCTACAGACCCAGTCTAACATGGGCAATTAGCGAATTGTTTATTATTTTCAATATTTCAGTGTGGAGTCAATTGAGGGGACTAGTCTGTTTCATGAAGCCATTAGAAGACTGTTGCTGACTAAGAGGAGGTACAGTTGAAGTCTGAAGTTTACATACACGTACGTTGGAGTCATTAACACTTGTTTTTCAACCACTCCACAAATTTCTTGTTAACACACTACAGTTTTGGAAAGTCAGTTAGGACATCTACTTTGTGCATGAAACAAGCAATTCTTCCAACAATTGTTTACAGGCAGATTATTTCACTTATAATTCACTGTATCACAAATCCAGTGGGTCAGAAGTTTACATACACTAAGTTGACTGTGCCTTTAAACAGCTTTGAAAATTCCAGAAAATTATGTCATGGTTCTAGAAGCTTCTGATAGGCTAATTGACATAATTTTAGTGTACCTGTGGATGTATTTCAAGCCCTACCTTCAAACTCAGTGCCTCTTTGCTTGACATCATGGGAAAATCGAAAGAAATCAGCCAAGATCTCTGAAAAAATATTGTAGACCTCCACAAGTCTGGTTCATCCTTGGGAGCAATTTCCAAATGCCTGAAGGTACCACGTTCATCTGTCCAAACAATAGTACGTAAGTATAAACACCATGGGACCACGCAACTGTCATACCGCTCAGGAAGGAGACGCGTTCAGTTTCCTAGAGATGAACGTACTTTGGTGCGAATCAATCCCAGAACAACACCAAAGGACCTTGTGAAGATGCTGGAGGAAACAGGTACAAAAGTACCTATATCCACAGTAAAACGAGTCCTATATCGACATAACCTGAAAGGCCGCTCAGCAAGGAAGTAGCCACTGCTCCAAAACCGACATTAAAAAAGCCAGACTACGGTTTGCAACTACACATGAGAACAAAGATCGCACTTTTTGGAGCAATGTCCTCTGGTCTGATGAAACAAAAACAGAACTGTTTAGTCATAATGACCATCGTTATTTTTGGAGGAAAAAGGGAGTGGCTTGCAAGCCGAAGAACACTATCCCAACCATGAACCACGGGGGTGGCAGCATCATGTTGTGGGGGTGCTTTGCTGCAGGAGGGACTGGTGCACTTCACAAAATACATGGCATCATGTGACAGGAATAGTATGTGGATATATTGAAGCAACATGTCAAGACATCAGTCAGGAAGTTAAAGCTTGGTCGCAAATGAGTCTTCCAAATGGACAATGACCCCAAGCATACTTCCAAAGTTGTGGCAAAATGGCTTAAGGACAACAAAGTCAAGGTATTGGAGTGGCCATCACAAAGCCATGACCTCAATCCTATAGAAAATGTGCAAGCAGAACTGAAAAAGCGTGTGCGAGCAAGGAGGCCTAGAAAACCTGACTCAGTTACACCAGCTCTGCCAGGAGGAATGGGCTAAAATTCACCCAACTTATTGTGGGAAGCTTGTGGAAGGCTACCCGAAAAGTTTGAGCCAAGTTAAACAATTTAAAGGCAATGCTACCAAATACTAATTTAGTGAATGTAAACTTCTGGCTCACTGGGATTGTGATGAAAGAAAAAAACATTCTCTCTACTAGTATTCTGACATTTCACATTCTTAAAATAAAGTGGTGATCCTAACTGACCTAAAACAGGGAATTTGTACTAGGATTAAATGTCAGCAATTGTGAAAAACTGAGTTTAAATGTATTTGGCTAAGGTGTATGTAAACTTCCGACTTCAACTGTATGTATACATTATTTATAATAAATTATGTATAATAAGTCTTGGTGATTCAATAGCCTATTTAATCATTACATTACTCTTAACACACTATGTTTTGCTCTGTCTGGCAGTAACCCAGAACTATCAGATGCAGAGGATCTCTCTTTCGGCTGCTGCTGACAACTGCATGTAAAATGTTCTTCTACATCATAATAATTAGAAGACTGCATAACATTTTGTCTTCATTTTGTCAGATTAACTCATGCTTATTTCTGAAGATGAACTCATGTTTTGCTCCATTTTTCTTCTCTGGAACCAGTCAAGCAGATAGCCCAGTGGATAAGGAGATGGACCTGTGGCAGGAGCTGAACCTGTGGCTGAAAGGTGGCCAGTTTGAATCCCAGGCTGGGCTCTGGGGTAAAAATTACAGTATTGATCTGACAACTGGAGGGCTGCTGGGTTCACATCATCAAAACATTCCCCTACGGTTGGGCACTTGATCAAGGCCCTTAAGAACCTGTGCTCCTCTCAACTGTATGTTTTGGGGGGTTGAGAACAGAAGACCTATTTTTGTTGCTCACTGTAACTAATGGACAAAGTATATTATATTGTATTAATAACCAGTTCCACAAGAGGCCTAAATTGGGATTAGCACCCTCAGTTCAATCTTGTGGCACCTCAGTTTTAGTTTTATGTCCCTATGTAAAAATAGCAAAAAAGTTGAGTGACAGGTTAGCGGAAAAAAAAGATCTCTATCGCCGCTGAGCTGTCAGAACACTGGACAGAGCACACCACGGTGTGTGTATGGGGACTATGGAAAGCCACTGGGGTGGTTAGGTATGACTCCTTTGTATTTCCATAAAAAGCGGGGGAAATGTTTGTCATCTCTGTGGATGGCTAAGTGAATAACGTGATCAAGTTTACCAGTTGGGTCCTGGTGAGGACGCCATGTTGGAGGCCGAACTGTCACCTTCCTGCTCTTCTGCTGTTCCTATAGGGGGCGCTCTGCGGGAGTGTCCTGCCCTATGATGGGGTGTGTGAGGTTTTCATCCCAACATTGACTGACACTGAATTGATTATGACTGAACTCTCTCCTAAGTCTGGAGAGGAGAGCACCCAGGAGAGCACCCGGGCTTGGGAGAAAATTACTACATCTCTAAAATGTTCCTGAGTGTGGCAAGGAAGTTATGTAACTGCTGGGGGGCCTGGAGACAACACCAGTGTCCGCTGTGCATCCTTTGGGAGAGAATGCTCCTTTACCTGCTTCAACAAAGGCCCATGCAGGAAGGTTTGTGCACCAGTATCACCAAAAGTTTAGTGGACTGTGTTTAGGGCCTAAGCAAAGGGCAACATCTATGATGTTCCTTTATTTGCTCCCCCAATCTACATTCACTAAATGGACGTACCATGTTGGTCAATATGTATCATGTACCCAGTGCTTGTTTGGAATGTGCCATTGTGTGGCTGTCACATGTCCATTCGTTTAGGGAGTGTGTGCGTTTAAGGGGGGTGGTTAGAAATACTGAACCATAATGTCTTCAGATGAAGGGAACATCTCCTGACAATGTTAATTAAGGTTACTGCTTATGTGTTAGGAACGTGACTTGAGTTTCATTTAAAATGTGGAGACCAGGTGTGTGGTAAAGACATGCTGTAGACATGTCTCTCTCCACTATTGCGCACTGACTTCTGCCAATTCCTGCGGGATATTTGTATCAGCGTTCCAGTTGTTTGTCAATGTTTATCAATGCACCACGAAATATATATTCATCAGTGAAGTTACTGTTAATCACAGCATATTCCCCTATTTATTTTGAATGTTTGGTTATGAAAATGTTGACAATTCATTAAATACAATATACATTCATACCATTCTCATTCTCCAAGTGGAAAGGTTGTTTGGAGAGCTCACAAACTGCGCAACACTTGTGGATAAATAACGTGTGGTTTATTTAATTGCACTTAACAGTTTACTGTCAATTTATTCATTGTCTTTGATTGGAGAACATGTGTCTGGTTTCTCTGTCATGTTTAATGTTGTGTGCACGCGCGCGCTTTAGCTATCTATAGATATACCTGGCCTGCTCGCCAAGAATAGGTGCGGCTAAATGTATTTCATTCCCTTAGGGGATGTTCTAGTTAGTTCACTTTTGGGTAACTCAAGAGGAGTCTGTATCTGAGCCTTGTAGACCCCACATGTGCTTTATTGGTTAAAACAGGTTTTTCCTGAATGCTGGTTAAAACAGGCTTTTTCTTTTGAGTGCTGACATTTTGAAGTCAGAACTTTGTACATACATTTGTAAATATCACCGTCATATTTGAAACACCAGCGCTGTGTAAATAAATCCGACACTCATTTGCACCTTTATCTGCCTGCCTGAATCTTTGTCCGTACCACTGCTAGAAGGCCAGTATTTTACGTTGATACAGCGCAGCAGAGATGGGCTACAGATTTCGTGCCAACCTGTCACTTCAAAAGCACTCCATGATCCTGGAGTCTCTGCATTTTAACTATATGTTCATTGTGGTATAGCGTGATATAAGCAGAATTCCAAATCATTCCAATGCAAGAACCCCCCAAAATGTTGCAATCTCGGCGATTTGAAGAGCCACTTTAGTAACTTTATCTTGGCGCCGGGTCTTACTATTGTGTTGTAAAGAAGTCAGGCAGTGTTAACCTGGCCCATCATTCAACCACAGAGATTCCTCCCTGGCCATCAGTGCATATTTCCAAACTATGTTTGCAAATAATGACAATCAATTCTAAAAACTATGCTGGTATTCTTTTGAGCATTATTTAATTGTTTACTAAATTATATTCTCAGCTCAAAATATTACTATTTAATTTTAGTACAATTAATAAATGGCACCATGCAAGGTTCTATATAGAACCATTTTGGTTCAGTGAAGAATAACCTCTACGGTTGCGATCAAAGAACCCTATAAATGGTTCTATATATAGAACATTTTGTGGTTCCATATATGTAGCAAGTGATAGAACCCTTTTTAGTTCTATAAGGAACATTTTATTCTAATAATATACCCTATAAAGCACAGCGAGCTTTTTATTAAAGAGCAACAGGTCCCCCGAGCTGCAAAATTTCGGGGAAATGTCACTCATAGATTGCGAGGAAAATCGCTTACAAGGCCTACATTTAACGTGTTGATTGTGGGTTTAACATGATAATTTCTTATAAAATGTATACATCTAAGAACAAATAGGCCAAACAATAAATCTAAAACAAATCTACTTTACCTTTTCTTGTCCTTATCAGCCGTCATGTTTTCTTTTGCAAAGTTCAGTGACAAATGGAATTTCCCCGAAAGTCCGAATCAGTCCACTTACGCAACAATTTTCAAGTAAAAGATAACATACAAAATGAAAATGATTGAAAATCAAATCGAGATTATGTAATTTCTTTGCTCTTTACGCACAGTCCATTTCAGATGCAAGTTGTCTTTCAGAAGCAGTAGGCAGCTGTACAGTCTCAGAACACTGCCAAGGATTGTACAGCCTATTCACCGATTTACTAAAGGTAGGCCTACAATCCACAACCTTTAGCCTACAAATGCTTTAGAAGTTGGATAAAATAGGGTCCGCTGTCAAAGTTTCCTTCGTTGCGTTGGTTGTGCTGGTCTACTGAACTTCTAGCCCAGTTCGTTGTTCACTCTTCTGCGCTCAGCTGGCCCGTTGACAGCCGCTCACGCGTCAATCTGACCGCAGTGATTGGTGAAAATGCTGTGTAGAACCGCCTTAAATATCCCCACCCACTACCCTGATGGTTTCGTCGTTTTATGCTGTCGTTCAGAGTCTCTGTAGGCCTACATACGGTAACCGTACTCAACCTACATACGGTAGCCTACACCTTTGAGTTGACTTCCCCTTGTATGTTGTGTAAGTACAGTTGAAGTCGGAAGTTTACATACACTTAGGTTGGAGTCATTTTAAAACTAGTTTTTTAACCACTCCACAAATTTCTTGTTAACAAACTATAGTTTTGGCAAGTCGGGTAGGACATCTACTTTGTGCATGACACAAGTAATTTTTCTAACAATTGTTTACAGACAGATTATTTCACTTTATCACTGTATCACAATTCCAGTGGGTCAGAAGTTTACATTCACTAAGTTGACTGTGCCTTTAAACAGCTTGGAAAATTCCAGAAAATTATGTAATGGCTCTAGAAGCTTCCGGTAGACTAATTGACATCATTTGAGTCAATTGGAGGTGTACCTGTGGATGTACCTTCAAACTCAGTGCCTCTTTGCTTGACATCATGGGAAAATCAAAAGAAATCAGCAAAGACCTCAGAAGAAAAGTCTGGTTCATCCTTGGGAGCAAATTCCAAATGCCTGAAGGTACCACGTTCATCTGTACAAACAATAGTACGCAAGTATAAGCACCATGGGACCACGCAGCCGTCATACTGCTCAGGAAGGAGACGCGTTCTGTCTCCTAGAAATTAACGTACTTTGGTGCGAAAAGTGCAAATCAATCCCAGAACAACAGCAAAAGACCTTGTGAAGATGCTGGAGGAAGCAGGTACAAAAATATCTATATCCACAGTAAAATGAGTCCTGTATCGACATAACTTGAAAGGCCACTCAGCAAGACTACAGTTTGCAACTGCACATGGGGACAAAGATCGTACCTTTTGGAGAAATATCCTCTGGTCTGATGAAACAAAAATAGAACTGTTTGGCCATAATGACCATTGTTGTGTTTGGATGGAAAAGGGGGAGGCTTGCAAGCAGAAGAACACCATCCCAACCGTGAAGCACGGGGGTGGCAGCATCATGTTGTGGGTGTGCTTTGCTGCAGGAGGGACTGGTGCACTTCACAAAATAGATGGCAGGAAAATTATGTGGATATATTAAAGCAACATCTCAAGACATCAGTCAGGAAGTTAAAGCTTGGTCGCAAATGGTTCTTCCAAATGGACAATGACCCCAAGCATACTTCCAAAGTTGTGGCAAAATGGCTTAAGTACAACAAAGTCAAGGTATTGGAGTGGCCATCACAAAGCCCTGACCTCAATTCTATAGAAAATTTGTGGGCAGAACTGAAATAGCGTGTGCGAGCAAGGAGGCCTACAAACCTGACTCTGTTACACCAGCTCTGTCAGGAGGAATGGGCAAAAATTCACCCAACTTATTGTGGGAAGCTTGTGGAAGGTTACCTGAAACGTTTGACCCAAGTTAAACAATTTAAAGGCAATGTTACCAAATACTAATTGAGTGTATGTAAACTTCTGACCCACTGAGAATGTGATGAAATAAATAAAAGCTGAAATAAATAATTCTCTCTGCTATTATTCTGACATTTCACATTCTTAAAATAAAGTGGTGATCCTTTCTGACTTAAGACAGGGAATTTGTACTAGGATTAAATGTCAGGAATTGTGAAAAACTGAGTTTAAATATATTTGGCTAAGGTGTATGTAAACTTCCGAATTCAACTGTAGGTAGCTTAATTTATGGCCTTGCATTGAGCAGATAAGTATGTCAACCATCCCAACCATTCATCTGTTCATGTGCTTGTATGGTGATGGCAACAGAAAAACACACGCCTATCATTCATGCCAGCCAATTGGGACATTCAGAGTTCCCATGAGTCTTTGCTATCTTTAAAGATGGATCTACTAAAAATGCCTTTTTCTGAAGAAATAACAGTTTTAGTCTATCCTCAGATAACTGTTGCTTGTTTAGCCATTCTAAAATGTTGAAGAAGACGTTTCACAATTTTTTTGTTGTTGACATTTCACATGTGATATACAGTCAAGTCCATAATTATTGACACCTTTAATAAAGATAATCAAAAAATACTTTATCAAATAAATAATACAAATCCTGAGCTATATTTTATGCAAAAAAAGGGGGAATTATATTTTATACTATTACAATTGCTCAGAGTAAGATTTTTTGTTTAAAAACTAATAAATGAAATGTAAAAAAAGACGGGTCAAAATTATTGGCACCCCTCTTCAATACTCCAGCACCCTCCCCTTGTGAGGATAATGACACTGAGCATTTTTCTAAAATGTTTCATGAGATTGGAGAACACATTGGGAGGGAGCTGAGACCACTCCTCCATACAAAATCTTTCCAGATCCTTGATCTCCTTCGTCTGCTCTTATGCACTGCCCTCTTCTATTCAAACCACAGCTTTTCAATGGGGTTTAAGTCCGGAGACTGAGATGGCCATTGCAAGTTGATTTTGTTGTCAATTAACCATTTCTTTGTGGATTTTTATTAGTGCTTGGGGTTATTGTCTTGCTGGAAGATTCACTTGCAGCCAAGTTTCAGCCCCCTGGCAGAGGTAACCAGGTTTTTGGCTAAAATGTCCTGGTACTTGGTAAATTTCATGATGCCATTGACCTTAAAAAGGAGCCCAGGACCAGTGGAAGCAAAATAGCCCCATAACATTGAAGATCCACCACCATATTTTACCGTAAGTATGAGATACTTTTCTGCAAAGATATGCTTCTGTTTTTCAACAACAAACCCACCACTGGTATGCATGGCCAAAGAGCTTTATTTTCATGTTTTCTGTCCATAGCACTGGTTCCAATCCAAGTGCCAATGACGTTTATCAAACTCCAGACACATCTTGTCACATTTATTTCACATTTTGGAAATTTCACATGATCTTAAGGTCACTTATTAAATGCAATATGTTCTGCATCTTCTCCTCTTTGGCCAAATGAATGGATTGGATGGGCTGCAGTGAATCTGACATTCTGACATAAACATTACTAAGAAACTCACATCATTTTCCCTTAAAGTGTTTAATTATTGGTGGATTAACCGCACTGAGCATGTGTGTTTACAATTATTAAAACAAGGCTGGGTTTACACAGGCAGTTTAATCCTGATCTTTTGCCCAATTATTGGCAAAGAGCTGATCTGATTGGTCAAAATAACAATTAGTGAATAAAAGATCAGAATCGCACTGCCCTTGTAAACAGCTTTGTGATAAATATTATTAATCTCAAGGATTAAACAAGTAAACTGAAGGTTCACTGACTGTAAGTAATCTGTTGAGTTAGATCCAACTGGGTCAAAGTGACCCATAGTAACTAATATACAAGCTGCCATCCTTCTCAAATACTGTATTTCATGAATCATGCAGAAAGGAAGGGAAGTGGTGCTAGCATATAAAACAGTAGATCTTTGTAGATAGAAGGTGCTCTTTGGTGAAGGGGGTAAGTGGTAATCAAAAAACAAGGAGGACCAAGGGACTCTTCAATGGCTGGATTTTTATGGCATGTTCAATGGAATAAGATTTTAAAACTCTGACGTGTTTCGGCATAGGCCTGTCAGGGGCTCAAACTACTGTGAATTTGTAATTGAAATAAATATTTTCTTGTCCCAATTAGGGGATATGATTATAATACTATGATTATGGGATAGTATAATTATGATCAGAATATAACTGCTTAAAAGGCACTCTTATCCTCTCCATTGTGAGGGGGAGAGGAGGCTGTCAACGTGTTCAATGGGTTCGACACACATCAACTGAACTGTAAATAGCATTGTAGTGACCTACACTACATGACCAAAGGTATGTGGACACCTGCTCGCGGAACATCTCATTCCAAAATCATGAGCATGAATATGGAGTTGGTCCCCCTTTGCTGCTATAACAGCCCCACTCTTCTAGGAAGGCTTTCCACTAGATGTTGGAACATTGCTGCAGGTACTCCATTCGGCCACAAGAGCATTAGTGAGGTCGGCCACTGATGTTGGGCGATTAGGCCTGGCTCGCAGTCGGCATTCCAATTCATCCCAATGGTGTTCAATGGGGTTGAAGTCAGGGCTCTGAGCAGGCCAGTCAAGTTCTTCCACACTGATCTCGACCATTTCTGTATGGACCTCGCTTTGTGCACGGGGGTATTGTCATGCTGAAACAGGAAAGTTGAAAGCACAGAATCCTCTATAATGTGATTGTATGCTGTAGCGTTGATTTCCCTTCACTGGAACTAAGGGGCCTAACCCAAACCATGAAAAACAGCCCCAGACAATGAATACTCTTCCACCAAACTTTACAGTTGGCACTTTGTATTGAGGCAGGTAGTGTTCTCCTGGCATCCCCCAAACCCAGACTCATCCGTCAGACTGCCAGATGGTGAAGCATGATTCATCACTCCAAAGAACACGTTTCCACTGCTGCAGAGTCCAATGGCAGCAAACTTTACATCACTCCAGCCTACGCTTGGCATTGCGCATGGTGAATTTAGGATTGTGTGTGGCTGCTTGGCCATGGAAACCCATTTCACGAAGCTCCCGACGAACAGTTCTTGTGCTGAAGTTGCTTCCAGAGGCAGTTTGCAACTTGGTAGTGAGTGTTGCAACTGAGGACAGACAATTTTTACGCGCTACCAGCTTCAGCACTCAGCGATCCCGATCTATGAGCTTGTGTGGCCTACCACTTTGTGGCTGAGCCGTTGTTGCTCCTAGATGTTTCCACTTCACAATAAGAGCACTTTACAGGGGCAGCTCTAACAGGGCAGAAAGTTGATGAACTGACTTGTTGGAAAGGTGGCATCCTATAACAGTGCCACGTTGAAAGTCACTGAGCTCTTCAGTAGGGCAATTCTACTGCCAATGTTTGTGTATGGAGATTGAATGGCTGTGTGCTCGATTTTATACATGTAGCTGAAATAGCCAAATCCACTAATTTGAAGGGGTGTCCAAATACTTTTGTATATATAGTGTATATCTGTACCCTCATAGGGTGATTATGAATAATGTAGCTATGGTGATAATGGATGAATTATCACCTGTGAGACATCGATCAGAGATAGAGCCCTAATCGAGTAGCTGAACTGTGTTTGACTTTAACAGTTGCTGTACATTGTCATTGATAACAATAACAGCAATGTCAAAGTTATGGCCCAGTAGTCTAACACTGGTGTTTATAGTCCATAATGTGTGATAATAGGTATCTTCTGTTGTTTTTTCCCTCTAGATATTGTCTCGATATTTTATCAGTTTCCATGACACTAGCAGGGAATGCAATGTTTGCTTTGAAAGGGAAGAATACCCAAATGTGGAACATCAGTCAATGATTAATGGCACATCGTGGTACCATTTTAGCGGTGCATATCTCAGAGTACATTCCAACAGTGGTCAGTTATGGACACTGGACAGTACTCTATATGCATTCAACCCTGGCAATATAAACAGTGTTGCATAGAGAGCTTTTAAAAATATATATATTTTAGCAGGGAGTCCCATTGGAACCAAGGTCTCTTTTGCAAGGGAGCCCTGCATACATACAGTAAATATTGATTTAAATTTAAATATTGATTTACTGTATGTATGCAGGGCTCCCTTGCAAAAGAGTTACCCCTTAAAGAGTTACCCCTTAAAGAGTTACCCCTTAAAGAGTTACCCCTTAAATTACCCCTTAAACAAGCAAACCCACTATTTGTTTTGACATCATCATATTTAATAGGTTCCAAAAACAAACAATACACATTCACATCCTTTAGAATACAGTACATTTGGCACACAGCAAAATGCTTACAATGACATAACACTAATAAATGGCAAAGGAATTCAAAATAAAACATCAGTCAGGTGACAAATTGTACATATAAAGCTTCACAATACAGAAACCGAAAATTAAATCCAGTTTCCCAGACCCAGAAATAAGCCTTGTCCTGGTTTAAAAAGCAATTTCACCAGATATTCTTTATTGAACATGCTTTTTAGTCCAGAAGTAGGCGTAATTTGGGTCCGGAAAACCAATCCTAAATGTATAGAGGTACATACAGTAATATAATGCATATGTCTGTATGTTTTATTCTACTGTATGTAAAAAAAAAATACATAATACTCAGCCAGACATATTTTTACACACAATTTAAGAGGTACTTCTCCAGCCATGTACAGTATATTATACTTATTGAGCGTTACTGCTTCAATGACTTTACAACAGACCAAATGGGTTTCCAATGTGCTGTTTTCTTCTTCTTCCTATTACAAACAGTTTAAAAAGTCAAAATAAAAGAAGGAGGATGGAAAATTGGAGTTAGCATTTGGCATGGAGGATTTTGGACCTCTAGGGCCACCGTCCTTATGGGTCGGAGTAGGACAGGGATCCGCCATCTTACAAAACACAAACATAAGAGGCCTAAAATCAAGAAGCACAGACAAAACACAGAGACTGTAAACCAAAGAGACAGGTAAATGAAATTAAAGGACATGATACAGACAGAGAGACAAGAGTGTAGATATGAGCTATACGAGGGGAGACAAGTACTGTAATGGTTAAATCCTAAAAAACTGGCATAAGGAAACAGCATTGTGCCAGCCTGAATGGTGAAGTCTGTCAAATGTCCTCTTCACCTTCAGATCCTTTAACACGGTTCTCATGTTGCTATGCACTAACTGGGTAACAGAGGGGGATCATGTGATTCATTGACACAGGTGCCTACGTGTCAAATGCATGGGTGCTTTAGGTGTATGAAAGGCCTACATGCAGTGGTGTGTGTGTTGGGGAGGCGTTAAGCATTTTCAGGATCTAGTATGAGAGGCATGTTTAAAGCCTTTAAAATACTGCTTGATCAGTATTGATTTGACAGTTGATGCCATGATACTGTCCACTATTACTACTGTTACTCCCACTGTTGCTACAGTTACTCCTGCTCCCCATACCATAACTGCTACTGCTAGTGGAGCTAGCACTATTATACATGCTACTAATAATACTACATCTACACTACTTAAACTACTACTACTAAAACTACTACTACAATAACAAATGCTACGGCTACTTCTACAGTATTGCTACTTTCACTACCACAGTGCCACCCCTGCCTCTTCAATTGCAAATAGTCCTACTATTATGACTCCAAATTTCAAACGTTACTTTAAAGTTTCTACTCCAAAATGGAATGTAGTACTTGTAGTATTGAAACAAAGTAACATGGTTATTTTTGTGGTCTACTGATTGAATTTGACAGTAGATTGGACTTTACCTTGATTTGGTGTAGGCCTACAATAAACCATGTATTGGCCAGATAGTTATTAGACATAAGTGCATTAAGAAGGTCAACGGTTTCCATAAAATGAATTAATCCAATAGCTCTGCTACCTTTGGTTACATTGATGTTTTAAAGAGATATGCTATAGGAAATGTCGACCTTTTCAAAGAGAGTTAAGGAGAGAGGGCAGGGAAAGGGGTGGTGAGGTGGTTTGATGGAGCATTCTGAAGGAAGCACATAGACATGGCTATCAACTGAGTTGAGGACAGGCAAATGAAAACCGCCTTGCATATACTGTAAAAACCAAACAGACCGCAATAGCAAAGAGTCAGCGAAGGGAAGAACAGTGACGACACCCGGCAAGAAAGAAAAGGAAAGCAAAAACAGACAGAAACATACACAGAATATTGCACATGGACACTGTAACTTTTTCATATTCTAATAATACACAATAATATCATATGCATGACCATGCAAAGGATGATACCTCTATTTCTCCAAGAAGTCCACAGGCTTCTATATACGTGGTCTGTACAGAGGGAAAGACACGGCTATCTGGTGATGCCTTCACCGACATGATTGTAAGTCTTGTTGCATAGCAGGGAAATCCAGGATTTCAAACTCTGAACAACAAGACAATCCAGTAAAATCACGACAAATCAGACATAATGAAATAAAACACACAATGAAATAAAACTGACCAAATGAAATGTAAAAGCTTCAAAAGGGCCATTCTCATGAACCCACTGCCTATATCGCACACGCAAAAACAGACTCGCACAAACTAACATACGTGCAGTATACTAACTGACACACACACGTGCACGCAAACAGATGCGATACATTCAGGTGTATCCCCACGATCACTCATGCACACAAGCACATTCTTCCACATTGAAACCCATGGCATTCATTTGGAATATATGAATCTAGACTACCATAACACTGTGGGCATATCTACAATACATAACTGGTTCGCAGTTACACACAAAAGGCATTTGATGTACTATACATGGACTCATTCTAATTCTGGCGTCGTTTTGATCTTGAGGAAACTTTGAAACAGTATCAATAGTTACAGGCTTCTCTTTTTTATTGATACTGTGAACCAATCGTTTTTTTAGCTTTTTTAAATACAATCATTGGTTCTAAGGATTTGGTTTTTCGCATTCAAACACGAAAAGAGGAGGAGCAGATTCTAGTACATCGAGAGACTTAAAGGACAGCTTGAGAAATTACAGATTAATATAATAATATCATTGTTTCAGTGTCATATACTCACTGAGGAACTAGGATATTTGACGAAACAGTTGAAAGTATGACCTATCGTACGAAGACCATGTCGAACAAGACCCCTGCCCAAAGCACACATAACCCCTGACCTTTTAATCCTTATATACACATAAAGTTGACACCGTCACACAAACATTCCCTGTTCATTTCATAGTCCACTGGAAAGGGCCTTGTGACATAATCTGGGGCAGGACTGTGAGGAGCTTTCATCACTGTTATCAGCCCAGGCCAAGGGCCAGGCTATATTCAGTCTCAGGAGGCCAATCCATTGGCCACCCACCACAATGAGTTATTTTTTTTACCGCTCTGATTGGATCAGGAGTGATCTGGACCAGCCAATAGGAACTTGATAATAAAGCAGATGGGCTTCCTATATGACCTACTCTCAAATTACATTGGTTTTTAACATAGAAAACATGCACTGATGGACAGACAGAAAAATATACTGGTACAGCGCTGTAGATGATCAGGTTTATGTTTTGGAGTTGTTACTATTCAGAGGCCCTAATGGCCGGAGTGTTGTATGAGTGTGTGAATGTAATAATTTACTCTGTGTGTATTGTACAGTATATTTCTGGATGTCTGTATGTGAGAATATATGTATGTATGTGTGTTCGTGAATGCGAGTGTGTATGTCAGTGTTTCTGCATATACATGTATGTGTGTCTATACATGCATGTGTGTGTGTTGGTGTGCGTGCATAAACACAAAGATGAGGCGGACAGCATCTGTGTGTGTGTGTGTGTGTGCAGGCCTTAGGACAGAGTCTCCTCCCCTCCGAAGTAGGAGAAACCCTTGAACTCGTCTTGGTTGATCTGCTTAATAATGGCGTCTTCTACAGGGGTGAGGACAGGCTCCTCGCGAGTGAAGTCCTGGTCAAAGTTGTTCACGTCCCTTTTGGTTTTCTGTACAGGAGCAGGAAGGAAGGGAAACAGGAGGGATAGTAAGGAAAAACAGGATGATGACTGCCAAATTAGATCTCTGAAAACATTTCTAAAGACAGTCATAGTGTTATTACTAGTGAATTAGTGTCACACATGGATTGACTGTTGTTTGTGTTTCCCTGATAAAGTCATTATAAAACAAGGCTGATTGATATAATAGACATGGATGGAATAATCACAGAACCTCTCTTTCATGCCCCCAGTTCTCTCATTCCCGTTGTGTGATGTTGAGGTGCTCGTCGCCCCCTCTCTGTGTACATGGGAACAGGACGGACCCTTCCCCTCACACCCCTTCAGGCATTTCCTACCACCTCATACCCAGCCCATTCCGCAGCTCTCTATCTTTAAACTATACACACAAAGAAATACTGATGCTTAGATACAGATGTAGGATCGTAACTTAAGTCAGTTTTCTACAGCAGGAAAATATTCCTGCAGCCACAGGAAATGTGAATTTGTCACCACTTCCGCCGAAGTCGGCTCCTCTCCTTGTTGGGCGGCGTTCGGCGATTGACGTTACCTGCGATCGACGTCACTCTCCTTGTTCGCCGCTCCATTTCTCATATATCCATTTGTTTTGTCTTGTTTCATACACACCTGGTTTTCATTCCATAATCACACTATGTATTTAGTCCTCTATTCCCCTCCATGTCTTTGTGTGTAATTGTTTATTGTTAATGGTGTATGTTCACACGCTATACTTTTGTATTCATGTTCCGTGTTTTTTGGGCACTTAGATGTCATGTTGTGCCTATTTTGTGACCGGAATAAAAGTGCGCCTGTTTACTCTACTCTGCTCTCCTGCACCTGACTTCGCCTCCCTTACACAGCCTTTACAGAATTACACACCTACTATGGAGTCAGCAGGAGCAGGTACCCCGGTTAGAGGAGTCGAGGAGCGCGTCCAGGAACATTCGGCTATGTTACAACATCTTGGTGCCATGATGGATTGCGTTGTCCAGACTATGGACCACTGGGAGAGATAGGAAGTCTCTCCAGTGCCTTGATCAGCGCAACCGGGGTTGCCTCTACCCGTCCCATCCGGAGCCAGTCCCAGTGGGATACGTCTCTCCCTTCCCAGGGAGTATTATGGGACGGCCACACAGTGCCAGGGATTCCTATTACAACTGGACCTTTACCTGGCCACTGTGCACCCAGATCCCTTGGGAAGGGAGAGTGTCTGCCCTCGTCTCATGCCTCTCAGGGGGAGCTCTGGAGTGGGCAAACGCCGTGTGGGGAGAAGATGACGCGGCGTTGGACCACTTTGAGGAGATCACCCGGGCCGTCTTCGACCATCTGCCCGAAGGGAGAGCGGCGGGAGAACGGCTCTTCCATTTGAGGCAGGGGACGAGGAGCGCCCAGGAATTTGCCTTGTAATTCCGGACCTTGGCCGCCGGAGCAGGCTGCAACGACAGGGCCCTCATCGACCACTATTGGTGCAGCCTGCGCGAGGACGTCCGATGTGAGCTGGCCTGCAGGGATGCCACCATCTCCTTTGACCAACTGGTGAATTTGTCTATTCGGTTGGATAACCTGCTGGTCACCCGCGGATGTCCAGAGGGGGCTCTGTCGGTGCCATCTTCCAGCACCCCTGCTCCGGTGCCCATGGAGTTGGGAGGGGCTGCGCGTAGGGAGACTGGAGGAGGAACCATCACGTGCACCATATGTGGGCGCAGAGGGCACACTAACAGTTGGTGCCGTGTCGGTTCCTCTGGGAGTCGAGGTAACAGGCAGGGCACTCTGGCGTCACCCCAGGTGAGTCTGCACCACACTCATCCAGAGTCATCTGTTGACCACCTGTTTGTTTCCCTGATTTCCCCCTGCATTCCCAGCATAAGGCGCTCGTCTATTCAGGCGCAGCTGGGAATTTTATCGACAGAGCGTTAGCCCTTAGTTAGACCTTAGTTTAGGGATCCCCATTATTCCTGAAGTTAGACCTTTCCCGGTTCACGCTCTGGATAGTCGACCATTAGGCTCCGGGCTAATCATGGAAGCCACCATCTCCCTGGCCATGGAGACGCAGGTGGGTCACGAGGAGAAAATCAGTCTCTTCCTCATTGACCGTCCTGCGTTTCCCGTGGTACTATGCCTTTCCTGGTTAGCTCATCATAACCCCACTATTTCCTGGCAACAGAGGGCTCTCACTGGGTGGTCGCGAGAGTGCTCGGGGAGGTGTGTAGGGGTTTCTGTTGGTGCTACCACGTTGGAAAGTCCAGACCAGGTCTCCACCGTGCACATCCCCCCCCAGAATGTAAAAAGAAGGCGACTCAATTACCACCTCATCGACGGGGGGATTGTGCGAGAAATCTCCTGGCCGACGCTGCGCTTCCCAGGAGTCATGTGTATCCCCTGTCGCAAGCGGAGACGGTGGCTATGGAGACAAATGTCTCTGAATCCCTGCGTCAGGGGTACATTCGGTCCTCCACTTCACCCGCCTCCTTGAGTTTCTTTTTTGTGAAGAAGAAGGAGGGAGGTCTACGCCCGTGCATTGACTATAGAGGTCTCAATCAAATCACGGTGAGGTGTAGTTACCTGCTACCTCTTATCGCCACGGCGATTGAGTCAATGCATGGGGCGCGCTTCTTCACGAAACTGGATCTCAGGAGTGCGTATAACCTGGTGCGTATCCGGGAGGGAGACGAGTGGAAGACAGCGTTTAGTACCACCTCAGGGAATTATGAGTACTTAGTCATGCCTTACGGGTTGATGAATGCTCTATCAGTTTTACAATCCTTTGTAGACGAGATTTTCAGGGACCTGCACGGGCAGGGTGTAGTGGTGTATATCGATGACATTCTGATATACTCCGTTACACGCGCCGAGCATGTGTTCTTGGTACGCAAGGTACTTGGACGACTGTTGGAGCATGACCTGTATGTCAGGGCCGAGAAATTCCTGTTCTTTCAGCAGGCCGTCTCCTTACTAGGGTATCACATTTCCACATCAGGGGTGGAGATGGAGAGTGACCGCATTGCAGCCGTGCGTAATTGGCCGACTCCCACCACGGTAAAGGAAGTGCAGCGATTTTTAGGGTCTGCCAATTACTACCGGAGATTTATCCGGGGTTTTGGCCAGGTGGCTGCTCCCATAACCTCACTGCTGAAGGGGGGGCCGGTAAGGTTGCAGTGGTCGGCTGAGGCGGACGGGGCTTTTGGGCAGCTAAGGGCTCTGTTTACTTCGGCTCCCGTGCTGGCCCATCCGAATACTTCTTTGGCGTTCATAGTGGAGGTGGACGCGTCCGAGGCTGGGATAGGAGCCATGCTCTCACAGCTCTCAGCTCCCAGCGGAGCGTAACTATGATGTGGGGTACCGGGAGCTATTGGCTGTGGTTAAAGCGTTGAAGGCATGGAGACATTGGCTTGAGGGGGCTAAACACCCTTTTCTCATCTGGACTGACCACCGCAACCTGGAGTACATCCGGGCAGCGAGGAGACTGAATCCTCATCAGGCAAGGTGGGCTATGTTCTTTACCCGTTTTGTGTTTACCCTGTCCGACAGACCAGGTTCCCAGAATACGAAAGCAGACGCACTGTCCCGGCTGTATGACACAGAGGAGCGGCCCATGGATCAGACTCCCATACTCCCGGCCTCTTGCCTGGTAGCGCCAGTCGTGTGGGAGTTGGACGCGGACATTGAGCAGGCGTTGCGTACAGAACTCGCTCCACTCCAGTGTCCTTTCGGACGTATGTACGTTCCGTCTGCTGTCCGTGACCAGTTGATCTATTGGGCCCACACGTCACCCTCCTCTGGTCATCCGGGGATTGGTCGGACGGTGCGCTGTCTGACTGGGAAGTACTGGTGGCCCACCTTAGCTAAGGACGTGAGGGTTTATGTTTCCTCCTGCTCGGTGTGTGCCCAGTGTAAGGCTCCGAGACACCTGCCCAGAGGTAAGCTACACCCCTTACCCTTTCCACAACGACCTTGGTCACACTTGTCTGTGGATTTTTTAACCGATCTACCTCTTTCACAGGGAAACACTACGATCCTGGTCGTTGTGGATCGTTTCTCTAAGTCCTGTCGTCTCCTCCCTCTGCCTGGTCTTCCTACGGCCCTACAGAATGCGGAATCCCTGTTTACGCACGTCTTCCGGCACTACAGGGTGCCTGAGGATATAGTGTCTGATCGGGGTCCCCAGTTCACGTCGAGAGTCTGGAAGGCGTTCATGGAACGTCTGGGGGTCTCGATCAGCCTTGCCTCGGGTTTTCACCCCGAGAGTAACGGGCAGGTAGAGAGAGTCAACCAGGATGTGGGCAGGTTTCTGCGGTCCTGGCCGGGGGAGTGGGCGGCGTTCGTGCCCTGGGCCGAGATGGCACAGAACTTGCTTCGCCACTCTTCCACTAACCTCTCCCCCTTACAGTGCGTATTGGGGTACCAGCCGGTTCTGGCGCCATGGCACCAGGGTCAGACCGAGGCTCCTGCGGTGGACGACTGGTTCAGGCGCGCGGAGGAGACATGGGAGGCCGCCCATGTTCACCTCCAGCAAGCCGCGCTTCGCCAAAAGACCAGCGCGGACCGTCACCGCAGTGAGACGCCGGTGTTCGCACCGGGGGACCGGGTCTGGCTCTCGACCCGAAACCTGCCCCTCCGCCTGCCCTGCCGGGAGCTGTGTCCACAGTTTGTGGGGCCATTCAAAGTCCTGAGGAGGGTGAACGTATTAACCCCTCATTACTGTATTAACCCCTCATTCCATGTGTCTCTCCTCAGGCCGGTGGTGGCTGGTCCGCTCCAGGAATCTGAGGTGCGGGAGGTCCCTCCTCCCCCTCTGGACATCGAGGGGGCCCCGGCATACTCCGTTCGCTCCATCCTGGATTTGAGGCGTCGGGCAGGGGGTCTTCAGTACCTCGTGGAGTGGGAGGGGTACGGTCTGGAGGAGAGGTGCTGGGTTCCGGTCACGGATGTTCTGGACCCCGAACTGCTGCGGGAGTTTCACCGCCGCTGTAGCCGCGCGTCAAGAGGGGGGCACTGTCACGACTTCCGCTGAAGTCGGCTCCTCTCCTTGTTCGGGCGGTGTTCGGCGATTGACGTCACCGGCTTTCTAGCCATCGCCGCTCCATTTCTCATATATCCATTTGTTTTGTCTTGTTTCATACACACCTGGTTTTCATTCCATAATCACACTGCATGTATTTAGTCCTCTATTCCCCTCCATGTCTTTGTGTGTAATTGTTTATTGTTAATGGTGTATGTTCATGCGCTATACTTTTCTATTCATGTTCCGTGTTTTTTGGGCACTTAGATGTCATGTTGTGCCTATTTTTTGACCGGAATAAAAGTGCGCCTGTTTACTCTACTCTGCTCTCCTGCACCTGACTTCGCCTCCCTTACACAGCCTTAACAGAAATATTGTGTGGATTATAATTAATAGACATTTTTGTAGGGATAATAAACAACAACATCTTAAGCGTAATTCAAGTCTGAAATTTCAAAGTGGAAATTACAAACTTCAGAAGCCTTTTAAACCTCAAATACACTACAAGTAAAAAATGTCCTGCATTGCAGTAAAGTTCTGCTGCAACAAGGTGATTAAATTAAGATCCTATATGGGGTCAATTTCACGCCATATGTATTGAATTCAAAATAAAATAAATTGTGAACATGAAAAATTAAGTTGAGAATGTAAACAATACATTTTTGAGGACAGGTGAAATAATGGATGTTGAAATCAAAAACCAAACAATTGAAAGCAAAATGTATAGAATTGTAAACAAAAATAAGACATCAATAGCAATCATACCATGGGCATGACAAAACATGTATTTTACTGCTCTAATTACGTTGGTAACCAGTTTATAATAGCAATAAGGCACCTCGGTCGGGAGTTTGTGGTATATGGCAGGTATACCATGGCTAAGGGCTGTATGCAGGCACTCCGCTTTGCGTCGTGCTTAAGAACAGCCCTTAGCCGTGGTATATTGGCCCTATACGACACCCCCTTGTGCGTTATTGCTTAAGTATACACTTGAATAAGCATAATCGAGGATAAACACATACAAGTCTACGACTTATTTCCATGTTGAAGGTTAGAGGTTAATAATGGTGAGGGAGGAACAGTAAGGGCCCTAAAACATACAGTACAGTATGTTCCCTAAGAGTTCAGACACACTCCATGGTGAAGTTAACCCTAGGTGCAGATCTAGAATCAGCTTCCCCTCCTCCAATCCTAACCTTAAAATGCTAAACTGACCCAAGATCAGCGTTTACAGCCAACTTCACCCTACATGGTCTGAGCTATAAGTGCTAACTCACAATGCGAGGTTTGAAGGGTGGCTTGACCCTCTTCTGCTCCAGCAAAACCCAGTCGATCTCCTTGAAGAAGGGATGAACCTTGATGGCTTCCTCCAAGCCCTGGGTGATCACACAGCCCAGACGCTTGTTTGGACTCTTCGTCATGAACTACAGGACAGGGAAACAGGCAGATGGGTAAAGGGGGAAGGGAAATAAAGGTACTTGACTTAATCCTCTTGGCCCCCTTAGCAACATGGGGCAAGGATGTGAATGTTAGGAAGAGAGAAATAGAGGTGAAAGAGCAAGAGTGAGGGGTTCAGACAGTCAAGTGGTGCAGAGTGGTCTTAGTGATCTGCTCTGTGGTCATCGTTAAGAGACCAGTGGTCATTTGAAGAATCTAGTGGTCAGATATGACCATTAGAACCTCTGGGCCGGGTAACGTGACCAAAGTACCAGTGAGACTGATCACAGAGTGACACGTGCCGGTCCAAGGCAAGCACGCCTGCTTTCCCACAAGGCTTTGCAAACAGGCAGGGGACGGCCAAAGTAAACGCATGACTTGTGATGGAAAAAAGATCACACAGGAACTTGGGACACACACACAAACTAACACACTCACAGGAATATCCTGCAACACTAAAACACAAATATAGAATTACACAATGTTCATACACACCAGCAAACAGGACACAAATGAAAAAGCACGTAATTCACATCCACACACAAGCACAGGACACTAACAAATATTACCCCCCCCCCCCCCCCGCACACACACAGAAAGCCGGCCGCGTTCTTGGAAGAGGAGGACCCTCTGAATGCTGGGGCGGTCCACCCCTGCCTCCCCGATTGTGCGATTACACAAGCCCCGAAACCACCAGAGAACACAAACACGCTGTTCTTTTCCCACATGAAGTGCAACGTCTCCCAGGCCTCTCTCCCCAGCCCACACAGCACTGCACAGCCAGTCTGGTTCTCTGAACTAACTCCACACAGCGCTGCTCATCCTTGCTCTGCTAATCACTGAACACCACTTTACTACCTCACCAGAGACAGGCAGAGAGAGAGAAAGAGACAGCAGGAGGAGGAAGAGGAGGAGACGACAATAAGGTAAGGTGTGGGGAGGAAAGGGGGGCTGATAAAGAATAAGTGAAATAAGGAGTGGGAAAGATATGAAGAAAGAGGGGATAAAAAGGAGAGCAAAGAAGGATGGTTAGAGATACAGGCAGACTAGGACAGGGAGGTATACTGTAGGTTACTGACCGCTTTCAGGATGGAGACGGCCTCCTTGCTTAGCCACACTGGGTAGAGGACATCATCGTGGAGAATGGACTCAAACAGGTCATCCTCATTGTCAGCCTCGAAGGGGGGCTGGCCCGCCATCATCTCGTACATAAGCACCCCCAGAGCCCACCAGTCCACAGAGGGGCCATATTCTAGCTCCTGTAGGATCTAAACACACAGGTGGACAGGAAACAATGTAACACCATCTCATAAAAAAGCTCTTTTAGGATCTAAAAAATCACAGGGGCACAGGAAACACTAACACCAGCTACACTACAGCAGGATTTATATGGTAGTAAAGGGGAACAGAATACTTGTGACACCAGCTCATTAGGGATGATATAATGAGAGAATGAGTAGAACAAATGAGTACATGAGTTTGATTGATTGAGTGATTGATTGAGTGATTGAGTAATTTATTGATTGATTAATTTAGTGATTGAGTAATTTATTGATTGAGTGAGTAATTTATTGATTGAGTGAGTGATTTAGTGATTGATTGAGTAATGTATTGATTGATTGAGTAATTTAGTGATTGATTTAGTAATTTATTGATTGAGTAAATTAGTGATTGATTGAGAAATTTAGTGATTGATTGAGTAATGTATTGATTGATTGAGTAATTTATTGATTGAGTAATTTAGTGATTGATTGAGTAATGTATTGATTGAGTAATTTAGTGATTGATTTAGTAATTTATTGATTGATTGAGTAAATTAGTGATTGATTGAGTAATTTATTTATTTATTGAGTAATTTATTGAGTGATTGAGTGAGTAATTTATAGAGTGATTGAGTGAGTAATTTATTGAGTGAGCTTTTTCTTAATGAAACGGTGAGAGAGAAGCAGACTAGAGGGTAAAGAGTGGAGTCAATGAAAGAGTACAGCATTTGAGAGAATAACTTATGGAATTGATGGTTGACTACTGTCAGACTGTCCCAGATGAATCGGTGGTTGACTACTGTCAGACTGTCCCAGATGAATCGGTGGTTGACTACTGTCAGACTGTCCCAGATGAATCGGTGGTTGACTACTGTCAGACTGTCCCAGATGAATCGGTGGTTGACTACTGTCAGACTGTCCCAGATGAATCGGTGGTTGACTACTGTCAGACTGTCCCAGATGAATCGGTGGTTGACTACTGCCAGACTGTCCCAGATGAATCGGTGGTTCAGTACTGTCAGACTGTCCCAGATGAATTGGCGGTTGACTACTGTCAGACTGTCCCAGATGAATCGGTGGTTGACTACTGTCAGACTGTCCCAGATGAATCGGTGGTTGAGTACTGTCAGACTGTCCCAGATGAATCGGTGGTTGACTACTGTCAGACTGTCCCAGATGAATCGATGGTTGACTACTGTCAGACTGTCCCAGATAAGTGAGTGGGTGGTTTACTGTCAGACAATCCTAGATGAATGGGTGGTTTACTGTCAGACTGTCCCAGATGAATGGGTGGTTTACTGACAGACTGTCCCAGATGAATGGGTGGTTTACTGACAGACTGTCCCAGATGAATGGGTGGTTTACTGTCAGACTGTCCCAGATGAATGGGTGGTTTACTGACAGACTGTCCCAGATGAATGGGTGGTTTACTGTCAGACTGTCCCAGATGAATGGGTGATTTACTGACAGACTGTCCCAGATTAATGGGTGGTTGAGTACTGTCAGACTGTCCCAGATGAATGGGAGGTTTACTGACAGACTGTCCCAGATGAATGGGTGGTTTACTGACAGACTGTCCCAGATGAATGGGTGGTTTACTGTCAGACTGTCCCAGATGAATGGGTGGTTTACTGACAGACTGTCCCAGATTAATGGGTGGTTGAGTACTGTCAGACTGTCCCAGATGAATGGGCGGTTTACTGACAGACTGTCCCAGATGAATGGGCGGTTTACTGACAGACTGTCCCAGATGAATGGGTGGTTTACTGACAGACTGTCCCAGATGAATGGGTGGTTTACTGACAGACTGTCCCAGATGAATGGGCGGTTTACTGACAGACTGTCCCAGATGAATGGGTGGTTTACTGACAGACTGTCCCAGATGAATGGGTGGTTTACTGTCAGACTGTCCCAGATGAATGGGTGGTTTACTGTCAGACTGTCCCAGATGAATGGGTGATTTACTGACAGACTGTCCCAGATTAATGGGTGGTTGAGTACTGTCAGACTGTCCCAGATGAATGGGCGGTTTACTGACAGACTGTCCCAGATGAATGGGTGGTTTACTGACAGACTGTCCCAGATGAATGGGTGGTTTACTGTCAGACTGTCCCAGATGAATGGGTGGTTTACTGACAGACTGTCCCAGATTAATGGGTGGTTGAGTACTGTCAGACTGTCCCAGATGAATGGGCGGTTTACTGACAGACTGTCCCAGATGAATGGGCGGTTTACTGACAGACTGTCCCAGATGAATGGGTGGTTTACTGACAGACTGTCCCAGATGAATGGGTGGTTTACTGACAGACTGTCCCAGATGAATGGGCGGTTTACTGACAGACTGTCCCAGATGAATGGGTGGTTTACTGACAGACTGTCCCAGATGAATGGGTGGTTTACTGTCAGACTGTCCCAGATGAATGGGTGGTTTACTGTCAGTCTGTAGAGGGTAGAGGGTGGAAGGTAGTGGTTAGAGAGTAAAGAATGAAGGGTAGTTAGTAGAGGGTAGTGGGTAGAGGATGAAGGGTAGTGGATGGAGGGTAGTGGGTACAGGATGAAGGGTAGTGGGTAGAGGATGAAGGGTAGAGGGTGGAGGGTAGAGGGTGAAGGGTAGTGGATGGAGGGTAGTGGGTAGAGGATGAAGGGTAGAGGGTAGAAGATGAAGGGTAGTGGGTAGAAGATGAAGGGTAGTGGATGGAGGGTAGTGGGTAGAGGATGAAGGGTAGTGGATGGAGGGTAGTGGGTAGAGGATGAAGGGTAGAGGGTGGAGGGTAGTGGGTAGAGGATGAAGGGTAGAGGGTAGAGGATGGAGGGTAGTGGGTAGAGGATGAAGGGTAGTGGATGGAGGGTAGTGGGTACAGGATGAAGGGTAGTGGATGGAGGGTAGTGGGTAGAGGATGAAGGGTAGTGGATGGAGGGTAGTGGGTACAGGATGAAGGGTAGTGGATGGAGGGTAGTGGGTAGAGGATGAAGGGTAGTGGATGGAGGGTAGTGGGTACAGGATGAAGGGTAGTGGATGGAGGGTAGTGGGTACAGGATGAAGGGTAGTGGATGGAGGGTAGTGGGTAGAGGATGAAGGGTAGTGGATGGAGGGTAGTGGGTACAGGATGAAGGGTAGTGGGTAGAGGATGAAGGGTAGAGGGTGGAGGGTAGAGGGTGAAGGCTAGTGGGTAGAGTGTAGTGAGTAGAGGGAGGGTTGAGGTTTACCTCAGGAGCGATGTAGTCAGGGGTCCCGCAGAAGGTGGTGGTGGTGACTCCGTTGAGAATCCCCTCCTTACACATGCCAAAGTCAGCCAGCTTACAGTGGCCATGTGCATCCAGCAGGATGTTATCCAATTTCAGATCTCTGGAGAGACAGAGACAAAATGAGGTCTGAGAAGTCAGAGTGAAGCAGTTACAGAGGTCAGAGATAGAAGAGTCTTAATCTGTCATAGAGACAAATGAGACAAAAATAAATAAAAAGTCACTGTGTCATCACATTTATTGGAGATGTATAGATCTGCCACTCTAGCACAAAATAGGGGGGGGTGGTAGAGTTAGGTGAAAATAATGCATTTTTAAAAACTCTGCCATCACTGCTGAAAAAAATGATAGGGGAAACACTGCAATGCCAAATATACTCTCAGTGTTCTTACTCAGTGAACAGACACAGTGCCAAATATACTCTCAGTGTTCTTACTCAGCAAAAATACACAATGCCAAATATACTCTCAGTGTTCTTACTCAGCAAAAAGACAAAATGCCAAATATACTCTCAGTGTTCCTACTCAGTGAACAGACACAATGCCAAATATACTCTCAGTGTTCTTACTCAGTGAACAGACACAGTGCCAAATATACTCTCAGTGTTCCTACTCAGTGAACAGACACAATGCCAAATATACTCTCAGTGTTCCTACTCATTGAACAGACACAGTGCCAAATATACTCTCAGTGTTCTCACTCAGCAAAAAGACACAATGCCAAATATACTCTCAATGTTCTTACTCAGCAAAAAGACAAAATGCCAAATATACTCTCAGTGTTCCTACTCAGTGAACAGACACAATGCCAAATATACTCTGTGTTCTTACTCTGCAAAAATACACAATGCCAAATATACTCTCAGTGTTCCTACTCATTGAACAGACACAGTGCCAAATATACTCTCAGTGTTCTTACTTAGCAAAAAGACACAATGCCAAATATACTCTCAGTGTTCTTACTCTGCAAAAAGACACAATGCCAAATATACTCTCAGTGTTCCTACTCAGTGAATAGACACAATGCCAAATATACTCTCCGTGTTCTTACTCAGTGAACAGACACAATGCCAAATATACTCTCAGTGTTCCTACTCAGTGAACAGACACAATGCCAAATATACTCTCAGTGTTCCTACTCAGTGAACAGACACAATGCCAAAGGACTTTCCCAGTATGGAGGCCAAGAGCACTATGAGGTGCTATCTGCACTATGGAGGCTACTCTTGGCTCACACGTACAGTATGCACACAAACACACACACACACTGTTCCACAGACACAGAGTCGTGTGTCTCGCCATCGCTCCTCTCCTTTATCGAGGGCAGTGAGCGAGAGATGGAGGGTGCTGTTGGAAATGGCAGGAGGGGAGGAACAGGAGAAGATAAGAGGTCTCTGATGAAAGATGCCAGGGAGTGGCATGAAACCAGTCAGGTCAGGGTTTGATGGTTGATTGCTGAAAATATGTCAACATTTTTTAACAGATGCCATTCAGCCCAAGGTGTTTTCACAAAACAGCCTCCCCGACCTGGGAGTGTGTGTGTGTGAGTGTGAGGCCGTTACACAACTGTTCTGTTTCAGAGAGACCTAAAAGGGACACATCAACAATCTGCATGATTCTCCTTGGGAGTGAAGTGGTAGGTTTAGGTGGGTTCATTCATCCTTATAAAACATTGATTAGTGCTGGTAATATTACTATAGAGCAGTGTTACAATTATTTGTAAGGGGGCCACTTTGGCTTGATACAATCATTCATAGGGTCGTACAGATCTTGAATTTGTTGTACTTTTTCTTCCAATATTATCAATTATCAATTGAGAGCAAATTCAGTAGTTGGATGAGTGAAAATGTCCCTTCTGCTCCTTGACTGAATTCATTCTAAATGTATAGTCTGTTGTTGCTATCCTTGTGAGGCAATTAAGATGAGCATTGGTTCAGTCTGTTTCTCTGTTTTTGTTTCACGATGTTCATTGTTGAGTCCCTTCTCCTTCCCTCGCATGTTTGTGGCGCCGTCAGTGCACACAGATGCCAGATTTGACCAGTCAATATTATTATCAGCAAATAATGGAACAAGGGCTTTCAGAATATCCTCTCCTCGTGTTTGTCCTCGAAGGGGCAGTAAACATAAAAGTTCCTCTCTGAACGACTCGTTTTGAGGGAAACGGACCCAAACACATAATCGGGCAATGTCTCTTACATCAGTGCTTTCGTCAAGCGCAATACTAAAACACGGCGTCACGGGTATGTCAGTAATCAGTTGCTTACCGATGTCCTCGACCAATGTATTATATGCCTCTTGTTATGGTCGAGTCTGAGAGTTGCAGTCCCTTAATTTGCTTTAAAATAGCTTCCTTGTTTGTGAAATTAGCATACACTATTTCGGATGAGGCCCAAAACTTTTTGGGACAATATCCGCAATCTGTTGCCGCTGTCGTTTTCTCTGCAACTGTGCTAGATCTGTCCATAATTTGTTGTTGTCCTTTGAGTTGCGCTATTTTGTTGTTTCTGAGGTTGCTTTGTGGCGGATATGTTTTGTCAAAGTGGGCATGGTGCGACTGGAAATGTTGCTCTAAATTTGCTCGTTTAAAACAATTGACTGCCTTCTGTACTGGCAAATAAGACAAAGTGAGCTAGTCCCATTATGCAGTACAAAAAATACTTGTATGTCAATTTCTCTTGGAACCTTCGGTGTGCTTCTTGAATCGACCGTATCCTTCTCTTAGCCACCGGAGCCACGCTATTTTGGCCTTTCTGTTAGCTACGTTAGCTAGCTGCATTTCCCCGCTGCCATCTTCCTGATTTTCCTGGTTCTCCGGTGGTTGTTTGTTCATAGCTGTCACGTTGTTCTCCAGCTCTTCCCCCTCATTTTCATTGTCAATAGATTTACGTTTCTACGTTTCAAGATTAGCTAGTAGCAAACTGATGTCGGTCGCTGTAGCTGAGCAGTTGCGTACTATTTTGGCAAACGTTCTATTGCGGCCTTTCTGTTCAACAGCTGCGCTATACTGCCATCTATCTGCCGTCCAAGGAACAATATATTTATTCAATGTAGTGATTCAGGCATGCATTAAACTTTGAATTGAAATTGTATCATTGTTATGTATTATGAATGGAAAATAAGAAAATCACAGCGAGCCGCAAATTAAGGGCTCATGAGGCCCAATGTGCTATGTATGAATATGGCAACTCAACTATGCTGTGACAATCGGGGTTGATGTAATAACATCTGGTATCTAGCGTACATTGCAAGAATTCAAAAAGTGTTTGAATACATGCATGCACTCTTACAAGCCCCACGTTTTGTGCTAAGCCCTCATGTTCCAAAGATGTTCCAGACGTTTCCATCAGGACATCTCCCCCTCTCTCAACCCTCTCTCTCTGCCCGAATCCCTATGTCTTTCCATATCTGTCAGCCCACCCTCTCTTTCCACCCACCAGGTCACGTCGCCTCATCTGTGTAATTACTTTGTTGATATTTTACAAATGTTCCATCCCGAGAATATATCACCTTTCTCCCGGGCAACCAGGTACTTCCTGCCAAAACCGGACGTGTCATTCAAAAGCATTATAAAGCATATAAATAGCCCTATGTCTGGATTTGATTAGAGCTTTGATCAAAAAGTATATCCTGAGCCTGAGCCATACATTAAATGCACTTTATGAGCCCTACATTAAAGACATTTAAAGAGCCCAAGCCCAAAACAGTCCAAATGATTGTGCCATTATCCAATATATATAAGACATAGGCTACTACACATTACCCACGACAGAAAAACATAAAAGCCCATAGATGTAGATAGCTATTTGCTCTCTTGGGTAAATACATGAAAGTATCTCCAGTAGGCTAATCTTTTTGAGTGTGAACTGTATCACTGCACTGTATTGTACACTGAGTATACAAAACATTAAGGACATCCAGTGGTGGAAAAAGCACACATACTTGAGTAAAAGTAAAGATACCTTAATAGAAAATAACTCAAGTAAAAGTCAATGTAACCCAGTAAAATTTTACATGAGTAAAAGTCTAAAAGTATTTGGTTTAAAATATACTTAAGTATCAAAAGTAAAAGTAAAGTTATAAATCATTTCAAATTCCTTATATTTAGCAAACCAGACTACACCATTTCAATTTAAGGATAGCCAGGGGCACACTCCAACATTCAGACATAATTTACAAATGAAGCATGTGTGTAAAGTGAGTCCGCCAGATCAGAGGCAGTAGGGATGACCAGAGATGTTCTGTTGATAAGTGCGTGAATTGGACCATTTCCATGTCCTACTCTAAGCATTTAAAATGTAACAAGTACTTTTGGGGGTCAAGGTAGATGTATGGAGTAAAAAGTACAATATTTTCTTAAGGAATGTTGTGAAGTAAAAGTAAAAGTAGTCAAAAATATAAATAGTAAAATAAAGTACAGATACCCCCCCAAAATACTTAAGTACTTTACACCATATTCCTAATATTGAGTTGCACCTCCACCTTTTGCCCTCAAAAGAGGCTCAATTAATTGGGGAAAGGTGTCGAAAGCGTTCCACAGGGATGCTGGCCAATGTTGAATCCAATGCTTTCCACTACTGTACCCTTGCCCATTCAAAACCTTCTGAATGGCACACACACAATCCATGTATCAATTGTCTCAAGGCTTAAAAAACCTTCTTTAACCTGTCCCCTCCCCTTCATCTACACTGATTGAAGTGGATTTAACAAGTGAAACCAATAAGGGATCAAAGCTTTCACCTGGATTCACCTGGTCAGTCTATGTCATGGAAAGAGCAGGTGTCATTAATGTTTTGTACACTCAGTATATAATACTGTATTATATGGACTGGAATTACACACATCGTTCAACCCATGATAAAGCAGGGAGAGAACATGCGATTCTGGTGCAGTACATGCAGCCTACAAAGTTACAAGTATAGGCTAGTGAATTAGATTTTAATTTTGAAATATAATAGGGCCTATTTGTATAATTAGTAGGCTGACGCATATACTGTATACCTTTCATAATATTTCCCCTGATGTTATTAGCCTACTGTCAATAGGTGTATTGGAGGTGAAGTCAGGTGCAGGAGAGCAGAGTATAATAAACAGGCGCACTTTTATTATAGTTCCAAACATGAGAGCATTACAGAAAACAAACGCGCTAAAAAAACGGACCATAAAAGTAAAGTGCCTAAATTAACACCACATAACATGAAAAGAATTACACACAAAACATGATGGGAAACAGAGGGTTAAATACAAGTAGCTTGATTGGGAAATGAAAACCAGGTGTGTATGGAAACAAGACAAGACAAATGGATATATGAAAAATGGAGCGGCGATGGCTAGCCGGTGAAGTCGATCGAAGAACGCCGCCCGAAAACAAGGAGAGGAGTCGACTTCGGCGGAAGTCGTGACACATACTTCCTATTTCTTTCTTTATTGTCGCTTCCTTCATTCCTCGCTTTCAACAGTTAAATTAAATAAGTTTCGTTGTCCTTATTTTCATAATTCTAATGACATCCTTGAATAATATAGGACTAGAATTAAATGCAGAAGGCTTTCTCCTCTCTTCATGAAGATTGAATGGTTATGAGTCTGAATAAATAACTGCTATGGCCTACTGCCATTGCGCGTTCACGCTTCTTTCAAACTACCTGTGAGTTCTACTGGCCGCTATATTTAACATTCAGCAAACAAGAGCTTGCATCCCTCTTCGAATGGTCTATTGGTATAAGAAATGCTAAAAAAAATGGTACTCCAAGAGCTAAGGAGTGGTTTTTAAGGAGAGGCCAGCGGAGCACAGGTGCGTGGGTATTGCGCAAGAGACAGACGGTATAAATTAGAAGCTTATTATGCATAATCCATCATTAATTATCTAAATATAAGGCTAATACTGCAGTGAATGTATTACCTGAAAGAAGTAGGCTAGGACATCTATATACAGTTGAAGTCGGAAGTTTACATACACTTACGTTGGAGTAATAAAACTCATTGTTCAATCACTCCACAAATTTGTTGTTAACAAACTATAGTTTTGGCAAGTCGGTTAGGACATCTACTTGGTACATGACACAAGTAATTCTTCCAACAATTGTTTACAGACAGATTATTTCACTTATAATTCACTGAATCACAACTCCAGTGGGGCAGAAGCTCACATACACTAAGTTGACTGTGCCTTTAAACATCTTGGAAAAATCCAGAATATTATGTCATGGCTTTAGAAGCTTCTGATAGGCTAATTGACATAATTTGAGTCAAGTGGAGGTGTACCTGTGGATGTACTTCAAGGCCTACCTTCAAACTCAGTGCCTCTTTGCTTGACATCATGGGGAAATCAAAAGAAATCAGCCAAGACCTCAGAAAAACAATTGTAGACCTCCACAAGTCTGGTTCATCCTTGGGAGCAATTTCCAAATACCTGAAGGTACCTCGTTCATCTGTATAAACAATAGTACGCAAGTATAAACACCATGGGACCACGCAGCCATTATACCGCACAGGAAGGAGACGCGTTCTGTCTCCTTGAGATGAACGTACTTTGGTGCGAAAAGTGCAAATCAATCCCAGAAAAACAGCAAAGGACCTTGTGAAGATGCTGGAGGAACAGGTACAAAAGTTTCTATATCCACATTAAAATGAGTCCTGTATCGACATAACCTGAAAGGTCGCTCAGCAAGGAAGAAGCCACTTCTCCAAAACCTCCATAAAAAAAGCCAGACTACAGTTTGCAACTGCACTTGGGGACAAAGATCATACTTTTTGGAGAAATGTCCTCTGGTCTGATGAAACAAAAATAGAACTGTTTGGCCATAATGACCATCATTATGTTTGGAAGAAAAAGGGGGAGGCTTGCAAGCAGAAGAACACTATCCCAACCGTGAAGCACGGGGGTGGCAGCATCATGTTGTGGGGGTGCTTTGCTGCAGGAGGGACTGGTGCACTTCACAAAATAGATGGCATCATGAGGAAAGGAAAATTATGTGGATATATTAAAGCAACATCTCAAGACATCAGTCAGGAAGTTAAAGCTTGGTCGTAGATCGGGCTTTCAAATGGACAATGACCCCAAGCATACTTCCAAAGTTGTGGCAAAATGGCTTAAGGACAACAAAGTCAAGGTATTGAAGTGGCCGTCATAAAGCCCTGACCTCAATTCTATAGAAAACTTGTGGGCAGAACTGAAAAAGCATGTGCGAGCAAGGAGGCCTACAAACCTGACTCAGTTACACCAGCTCTGTCAGGAGGAATGGGCATAAATTCACCCAACTTATTGTGGGAAGCTTGTGGAAGGTTACCTGAAACATTTGACCCAAGTTAAACAATTTAAAGGCAATGTTACCAAATACTAATTGAGTGGATGTAAACTTCTGACACACTGGGAATGTGATGAAAGAAATAAAAGCTGAAACAAATTATTCTCTCTACTATCATTCTGACATTTCATATTCTTAAAATAAAGTGGTGATCCTAACTGACCTAAGACAGGGCATTTTTACTAGGCTTAAATGTCAGGAATTGTGAAAAACTGAGTTGAAATGTATTTGGCTAAGGTGTATGTAAACTTCCGACTTCAACTGTATGTGCACATGTTTGTTTTGGGCTTTGTCCCCATCATGTTCATGGGTCTAAGGCACTGCATCTCAGCTAGAGGTGTCACTACAGACAACCTGGTTCAAATACAGACTGTATCACAACCGGCCGTGATTGGGATTCTTATAGGGTGGCGACCAGCGTTGTCTGAGTTTGGCTGGTGTTGGCTGTCATTGTAAATCAGACTTTTTTCTTTACTGACTTGCCTAGTTAAATAAAGGTAAAACATTTTTTATTTTATTACGTGTGCTATTTTGGGAAGAGAAATTTGAAAAAAACTATTTTTGCATTCCTGCGCTTGTCTCCTATCATTATACAACGTGACATGCCTAATGTCAAGTAGGCATGGGCTGTGTCCGAATACCTGTACTTGAGTTCTAAATAGGAGACATTTTGCATTTGCGAAACAATTAAGTTTTATAGTATGTGAAGGGAAAAAAACATCTTTATGCTTTAAATGACAGATGACATACTAATTTTGACTTTTCATCTAGTAGAATTTTCTGCACACTATTGAGGAAGAGAATCGTCTTTTGAGATCCACGTGTGTCTGACAAAGAGTCGCGCTTTACCAAAATGAATCAATGGCAGGAATCAATGCAATTGAGCATTAGATGAGG
Organism: Salvelinus fontinalis; assembly: GCF_029448725.1. NCBI lineage: Eukaryota > Metazoa > Chordata > Actinopteri > Salmoniformes > Salmonidae > Salvelinus > Salvelinus fontinalis. The sequence goes on from NC_074694.1 coordinate 21,145,326, forward strand.
CATTCTCAGTAGGATGAGCCTATTATGCTGATATGTGTTGCTTACTGCATTTGTTTTTTTTTAAACAGTACATTCTAAATAGTACAGTATGTAGTTTAGTACACAGTATGAAGTTTAATTAAGTAGTATGGAAGCCAGATTTCGGACACAGCCATGGTCTCATAAAGACATTTTAGTACAAAGGCACTTGTAGCTTTAAGGTCAAGCTAACCTTGAAAACAATTTTCTTTTCAATTTCCTTTTCCAATTATTTCAGTTCTAAAAATGAATCTACCTGCGGCAAGGAAAATGAATTCAAAACAATGACCCAGCAAGTCTTAAATGAGCTATTTGATGTAGTCTGCACAATAGATGATGACAATGATCAATGATTTTATTGCACAGCACTGTGTACCAGTGCTCTCTTTGTGTGTAGCAGCAGGTGTTCAAGAGCGCTAATGGAATGATAGTTATTTGAAGAAGTTCATTGAGTATACCCTGTGACGGTTACACGTAGATAACCTGGGTGCCAATGCCAATGTTTTTGATTTGACTGAATTTGTTGTGGTTGAATAATATAATATATAATATGCCATTTAGCAGACTCTTTTATCCAAAGTGACTAACAGGTGTGCACTCTTAGAAAAAAGGGTTCTTCGGCTGTCCCCATAGGAGAACCCTTTGAATAACTCCTTTTGGTTCCAGATAGAACCCTTTTGGGTACCATGCAAAACTGTTTCCAGAGGGTTCTACATGGAACCCAAAAGAGTTCTAACTGGAACCAAAAAGGGTTCTACCTCAAACTAAAAACGGTTCTCATATGGGGACAGTCGCAGAACCCTTTAAGTCTTGCAGGTAGAAGTCAGTCAGGTACCAATGCTATCATGTTGGTAGTTTGATCAAAGTTCTGGCCCTTGAATCTCTCTTTACTTCCTTGCACAATCGGCCCATTTTGCTCTAGAGAGAAGGCCTTTTGGAGAGAAATCACATTACAGAAATTGCAATGCTGCAAGGCATTTCTCAAATGTTAAATAGCTTGGAAATTATCTTTTGAGTCTTAAGCTGGCTGGTGAGGAGTTAAAATCAATGATTGCTTCAATATATTTCTATGTCGACATTACAACGGATAACATATCATACCATGCACCAACATGGGCCACATCTCTCATGAATAAAAATAAAATAAAATCTGACATTAAAACCCCAACAAGAAACTTGCGTCAGAGTGTGCTTCCAACCAAAAAACTCCAACTGAGATTATTGCTGGCAAAACAGAAAGCAAACAGCTGTACGAGTATACAGTTGAAGTCAGAAGTTTACATACACCTTAGCCAAATACATACATTTATACAACAGTTTTTCACAATTCCTGACATTTAAGCCTAGTAAAAATGCCCTGTCTTAGGTCAGTTAGGATCACCACTTTATTTTAAGAATGTGAAATGTCAGAATATTAGTAGAGAGAATGATTTGTTTCAGATTTTATTTCTTTCATCACATTCCCAGAGGGTCAGAAGTTTACATACACTCAATTAGTATTTGGTAGCATTGTCTTTAAATTGTTTAACTTGGGTCAAACGTTTCGGGTGGCCTTCCACAAGCTTCCCACAATAAGTTGGGTGAATCCTTGCCCATTCCTCCTGACAGAGCTGGCTTGCTCGCACATGCTTTTTCAGTTCTGCCCACACATTTTTTATAGGATTGAGGTCAGGGCTTTGTGATGGCCACTCATATACATTGACTTTGTTGTCCTTAAGTCATTTTGACACAACTTTGGAAGTATGCTTGGGGTCATTGTCCGTTTGGAAGACCCATTTGCGATGTTGCTTCAATATATCCACATAAGTTCCCTTCCTCATGATGCCATCTATTTTGTGAAGTGCACCAGTCCCTCCTGAAGCAAAGCAACCCACAACATAATGCTGCCCCCCCGTGCTTCGCGGTTGGGATGGTGTTCTTCTGCTCCCCCTTTTTCCTCCAAACATAACGATGGTCATTATGGCCAAACAGTTCTATTTTTGTTTCATCAGACCAGAGGACATTTCTCCAAAAAGTACGATCTTTGTCCCCATGTCCAGTTGCAAACCGTAGTCTGGCTTTTTTATGGCAGTTTTGGAGCAGTGGCTTCTTCCTTGCTGAGTGGCCTTTCAGGTTATGTCAATATAGGACTTGTTTTACTGTGGATATAGATACTTTTGTACCTGTTTCCTCCAGCATCTTAACAAGGTCCTTTGCTGTTTTTCTGGGATTGATTTGCACTTTTCGCACCAAAGTACGTTCATCTCTAGGAGACAGAGTGCGTCTCCTTCCTGAGCGGTATAATGGCTGCGTGGTCCCATGGTGTTTATACTTGCATACTATTGTTTGTACAGATGAACGAGGTACCTTCAGGCGTTTGGAAATTGCTCCCAAGGATGAACCAGACTTGTGGAGGTCTACCACTTTTTTCTGAGGTCTTGGCTGATTTCTTTTGATTTTCCCATGATGTCAAGCAAAGAGGCACCGAGTTTGAAGGTAGGCCTTGAGATACATCTACAGGTACACCTCTAATTGACTCAAATTATGTCAATTAGCCTATCAGAAGCTTCTAAAGCCATGACATAATTTTCTGGAATTTTCCAAGCTGTTAAAAGGCACAGTCAACTTAGTGTATGTGAGCTTCTGACCCACTGGAATTGTGATACAGTGAATTATAAGTGAAATAATCTGTCTGTAAACAATTGTTGGAAGAATTACTTGTGTCATGCACAAAGTGGATGTCCTAACCGACTTGCCAAAACCTTAGTTTGTTAACAAGAAATTTGTGGAGTGGTTAAAAAACTAGTTTTAATGACTCCAACCTAAGTGTAACTTCTGACTTCAACTGTACATATGGTAAATGAACAGGAACTACTGTCACCATTGTCAGGACCTTTACTCAGGATGTTGGCAGGCATAGAAATGTTATATTACACACGCATGCACGCACGCTGCACTCACACACGCACACACACACGCACACGCACACGCACACGCACACGCACACACACACACACACACACACACACACACACACACACACACACACACACACACACACACACACCAATCAGGCTCAATTGAGAGCATTTCCTGTGTTTCATGTTAATCTTGTGGAGTGATTTTTCCATTACGTACACAGCAACCCTCTCTGCTCTGACAGTTAACCTCCCTCCCTCCGCTTCAAATGAGCTCCCCATTCAGCCCAAAAGACACAAACACACAGGCATATGCACACACATATGCATGTACGTACACGTGTGCGTATGCACACGCACAAACACACACACAGGTTTGTGTTTTTTTGTCATGAATCTTGTTCTGGAGGCAACTCTGCAGAGTGGTTACCAACCTACACAGCCACAAAGCCGTTCATCCTAAACCTAACCTTCACCACACTGCTAACCCTAACCTTAAATTATGACCAAAAAGCACAATTTTGTTTTCATTAATTTTTTACAATGTAGCTCATTTTGAATTTGTAGGGGGAAATCTAAGAGGTAATTGCTCAGTTCTGCCTCCAGGACTCCAACAATAAATGTCAACCTACGCGTGCACACACACACACACAAATTATTCACTAGGACCCATGGACCAGCCCATGATCAATAGTGAGTAAGTACATTTCCTAGAAGTTCTAAAAAGAGACATAATGAGAATAGCTTTGAACATGAGACACGGCCCCTGCTGTGCGGACACTGGTTCAAATACTTAGAAGAACAAACTGCCCTTAATATTTATTTATACCTGGAAATATTGTTGTCTGTCCACGCTAAAGTACAACTGAACCATATTAACCAAGTCGTTTTAAGTACACAACTACAGCTGAACCATATTAACTAAGTCGTTTTAAGTACACAACTACAGCTGAACCATATTAACTAAGTCGTTTTAAGTACACAACTACAGCTGAACCATATTAACTAAGTCGTTTTAAGTACACAACTACAGCTGAACCATATTAACTAAGTAGTTTTAAGTACACAACTACAGCTGAACCATATTAACTAAGTCGTTATAAGTACACAACTACAGCTGAACCATATTAACTAAGTCGTTTTAAGTACACAACTACAGCTGAACCATATTAACTAAGTCGTTATAAGTACACAACTACAGCTGAACCACATTAACTAAGTCGTTTTAAGTACACAACTACAGCTGAACCATATTAACTAAGTCGTTTTAAGTACACAACTACAGCTGAACCATATTAACTAAATAGTTTTAAGTACACAACTACAGCTGAACCATATTAACTAAGTAGTTAAGTACACAACTACAGCTGAACCATTTTAACCAAGTCGTTTTAAGTACATGCCCGATTCCAATGAGAGTTATCCGAGACCTGAGCATTAAAATGTCATGTTATTCTTTCTCCAGATTACTACACCTAAATTCCCGAGCTAACACGCAGATCCCAAATGGTGTCCATATAGAGAATATGGGCTATTTTCCTTCAGATAATTATTGAAGTTGGTGCAAAAAGAACCATACTTTTTGTCAGAAAATCACCTATTGACATAGCAATACATGTTGCATGTTCAAGTTCAACATGCATAAAGATGGCAATAGGGTAGGTGAATGAGGGAGAGAAAGAGGGAGAGAAAGTGGGAGAGAAAGGGGGAGAAAGGAGGAGAGAGGGAGAGCAAGGGAGAGAAAGAGGGAGAGAAAGCTGGTATACATGAGGACAATCTGTGGAGGTGTCTGAACAAAGGTCAAAGGGAAGTCATGGAGAACAGGCATTATGTGGGACAGTCTTCAATGGTATGGTATCTGGAGTAGCTATACATGGGTGTTTATTTTGATTGTACTGTATGCATGTCACACGCACATGTAGGTGGTATGTTTGTATGTCTGCATAGTGTGTTTATTGCCAGGTTCATTAGTTTATAGGTTTATGAGTGTGAACTGAGCATGTACAGTACACAATATGTGGTTGTATACATGGCTTGGTGGTACATGTGAGTATGATTGCGTGTGTATTGTGCTGTGCTCTGTTGTGAGTGCCGCCCATAGAGGCTCCAGTCTCACGTAAGCTTGTGCAGAGCGAGGAGGACGGACAGATAGCCTGGTGATAGACTCCTCCCCCCCCCCCCCTTCTATAGTGGCATACGGCCGACTGCATGCCAGTCCAGACTCGTCCCACATCACTAACAGATCAAACTGCTACTGTCTCAAACAAAACTTAGCCACTGTTTTCTTTTCTCTCTCTCAGAAGTGGGGGGTGAGGGGGAGTCATGTACCTACTTCCCAGAGTATTCCCAAAAGGGTTGTTTGTATTCTTGGTTGGTGTGCTCAACAGGTCACAGAGAGGTAAGGCTGAGTCAACTCAGGTTAAGTATGTGGCGTTACGTTAAAAATGTTGTAGACCTCAAAGGTGCGTGCATCACATTCCTCAATCCTGGCTTTCACTGATTTCATTGATTTGCCAAGTCCGAAACAAAGTTAAATCCACTGACAGAATACGACAGAATAGCCTTGAGTGGAAATCATAAAAACTTCTTCATTGTCATCCTACGCTCAATGACTACTCTCTGGAAGACAACGCTGACGCTTGCAGAGCTCTACAATATCAAATGCTTGAATAACAAATGGATTTTGTTAAAGGTAGACTCAGCGTTATGACGTTGCAACAAGCAGCACCGCAGATATTGCGATGATCCCAATGCAAGACTTTGCTCTCACACAGTCACACAGGGTATCTGTGCATGTGCGCGGGTTCGCTTCACGCTGCTACAATGTGGTAGCTACGGCACCAAAACAGCGAAGTTTAGCCTTGCGAGTCAATACTTTTAGTTGTTGCGGAAATTTACCCACTACTGCTGTTTATTACTTTGTACATCGCTGAGTGTACCTTTCAAGCTAAAACTTGAATCAAAAAGGCACCAAGAAGGCTGGCTATACTCTGCGCTGCTAAAATCACGTAGCCAGAACCCTTTGATTAGGAACAGGGACAATGAGTCCAGACTATAGTCTCACCCACTTTCCTGTCTTGAACACAAGCTCACTGCACAGCCCAGAGAGAGAGAGAGTAAGCGACAGAGAGAAGGAGAGAGAGTGAACGACAGAGAGAGAGCCAGAGAGACAGAGAGAGCAAAAGAAAGAGAGAGAGGGGGAGAGAGACAGTGAGAATAAGGGGGAGAAAGGGAGAGAGAGAAAGAGCACCTTCAACCCACAGTACATACTGTAGCCAGACTATTATTCTTTTGATTTTACACAATACACAATTCACACTGGCTGGTCACTTCTTAGCCTGGTAACTACCTACACATATTGACAGAAGGAATTTCATGACTTTTCCATGACTTTTAAACAAATTTCCATTACCAACAATTGGCAGCGTCTATGTATGTACACTCAGTGGCCAGTTTGTTAGGTACATCTAGTACCGGGTCGGATTCCCTTTGCCTCCAGAACAGCCTGAATTCTTCAGGGAATGAAAATGTTGCTCAACTGGTATCAAGCAACCTAACGTGTGCCAGGAAAATATTCCCCACACCATTACACCACCACCATTGTCACCAGGCAGGATGGGGCCATGGACTCATACTGCTTACGCCAAATCCTGACTTTGCCATCAGCATGACGCAACAGGAATCGGAATTTGTCAGACCAGGCAATGTTTTTCCACCCCTTAATTGTATGTTGGTGACCACCTGCCGAGTGGAGCTGCTTCTTCTTGTTTTTATCTGACAGGAGTGGAACCCGGTGTGGTCGTCTGCTTCAATAATAGCCCATCCGCTACAAGGAAGCACGAGTTGTGTGTTCCGAGATGCCGTTCTGCACACCACTGTTGTACTGCGCCGTTATTTGCCTGTTTGTGGCCCACCTGTTAGCTTGCACGATTCTTGCCATTCTCCTTCGACCTCTCATCAACGTGCTGTTCTCGGCCACAGGACTGCTGCTGACTGGATGTGTTTTGTTTGTCGCACCATTCTCTGTAAACCCTAGACACTGTCGTGCATGAAAAGCGCAGGAGGACATCCATTTCTGAGATACTGGAACCGGCACGCCTGGCACCGACGATCATACCGTGCTCAAAGTCGCTTACGTCACCCGTTTTGCCCATTCTAACATTCAATCGAACAGTAACTGAATGCTTCAATGCATGTCTGCCTGCTTTATATAGCAAGCCACGGCCACGTGACTCACTGCTAGGAGCGAAACATTTTAATTGAACGTGTCAGCCAGATAGCCAGATAGCCACTCACAAAGTAAACTACCGATCAATGTCCATGGTGCTGAAATTGCAACATGTCTATGCAGCTGCATGACTATCAAATCGATGATAGGCTTTCTATGGTGCAATGGCTCAGCTTTGCTTTAGCTAATGGATAAATGTTTATTGGTAGGTCTATTTGGTCGTCATTTTCTCAGCTTAAGCCTAACATTTCACAAAGATATACAAGGTGTCGCAATGTTGCCATTTTTAGACTGCTGGCTGGTGGTGATAATGCAATTACTTTTTCAGTAATTCATGTTGGAAATTTAAACACTGCAGATTGTCAAATACATTTTCCATACAACAGAATACTAATCAGGTACCAATATATTTTTTAGAATATACAGCTGTCCTGTATAGGCTACCTGAACGTGCAAGACTTGAGCCATCCTTGTGCTCTCTCCCAGCCCCAGATAGAAAGTTGTTGTGTGCAAAAACAGTCTATTAATACCAAAAAATACAGTCAGTCCACCCTCAAAACACTAGCGTACTAGGGATTGTTTCATTATGCAGTGTACTATCTATAGCTATATACTGTATTTAGCTGCTATTTACACTACCGGTCAAAACTTTTAGAACACCTACTAATTCAAGGGTTTTTCTTAATTTTTACTATTTTCTACATTGTAGAATAATAGTGAACACATCAAAACTATGAAATAACACATATGGAATTATGAAGTAACCAAAAAAGTGTTAAACAAATCAAAATATATTTATATTTGAGATTCTTCAAATAGCCACCATTTGCCTTGAAGGACACATTTGCTAAGCACTTGTTGGCTGCTTTTCCTTCACTCTGCGGTTCGACTCATCCCAAACCATCTCAATTTGGTTGAGGTCGGCGGATTGTGGAGGCCAGTTCATCTGATGCAGCACTCCATCACTCTCATTCTTGGTAAAATAGCCCTTACACAGCTTGGAGGTGTGTTGGGTCATTGTCCTGTTGAAAAACAAATAATAGTCCCACTAAGCCCAAACAAGATGGAATGGCGTTTCGTTGCAGAATGCTGTGGTAGCCATGCTGGTTAAGTGTGCCTTGAATTCTAAATAAATCATCAGAAAAGCACCCCTACACCATAACACCTCCTCCTCCATGCTTCACGGTGGGAAATACAAATGCGGAGATAATCCATTCACCTACTCTGCGGTTTGAATCAAAAATATCCAATTTGGACTCCAGACCAAAGGACAAATTTTCACCGGTCTAATGTCCATTGCTCAAGTTTCTTGGGCCAAGTAAGTCTCTTATTCTTATTGGTGTCCTTTAGTAGTGGTTTCTTTGCAGTATTTCGACAATGAAGGCCTGACACACAGTCTACTCCACAATGTCTGTTATTTGAACTCTGTGAAGCATGTTTTTGGGCTGCAATTTCTGAGGCTGGTAACTTTAATAAACGTATCCTCTGCAGCAGAGGTAACTCTTCCATTCCTGTGGCGGTTGTCATGAGAACCAGTTTCATCATAGCACTTGATGGTTTTTGCGACTGCACTCAAGGTTCTTGAAATGTTCCGTATTGACTGACCTTCATGTCTTAAAGTAATGATGGACTTTCGTTTCTCTTTGCTTATTTGAGCTGTTCTTGCCATAATATGGACTTGGTCTTTTAACAAATAGGGCTATCTTCTGTATACCGACCTACCTTGTCACAACACTACTGATTGGCTCAAACACATTGAGAAGGAAAGAAGGCACACCAGTTAATTAAAATGCATTCCAGGTGACTACCTCATGAAGCTGGTTGAGAGAATGCCAGGAGTGTGCAAAGCTGTCATCAAGGCAAAGGGTGGCTATTTGAAGAATTTCAAATCTAAAATATATTTTGTTTTGTTTAACACTTTTTTGGTTACTACATAATTCCATTTGTTTATTTCATCCATATGTGTTATACAATGTGGAAAATAGTAAAAAATAAAGAAAAAGCCTTGAATGAGTAGGTGTTCTAAAACTTTTGACCGGTAGTGTAGGTCCTATTTATAAACTTTTTAAAATAAAAATTACACATCAAATAGACTTACAACGAGAAAAAATGTAGTCGGCTTGAGGATAAATTCAGCCACTATTTATTGTTGAACTCAGCAGGTTTTGTCTGGCTAATAGCCTACACAAACAGGCTGCAATATTCAAGGTAAATTAAATTAAGCATAAATCAAATTAAATCCAACTTGAGAGGCTCCCCTGGCCTGTAGTTCCAGGTTGTGGCCCCGACAGTTTTCTATAGTGAGTGTTGCCAACTCAGACAGTCTGTCCTAAGACATTGTGCATTATATGTCCATTGCACTGCACACAATTTAAACGTAGTCTTGAATGATGAATGCCATGATCTACCAGAGATAAGGGGCAGTTAATACTGCAACCACACAACTCAAATGCCGGTTCACCAATATGAACCAAAATCAAAAAACGCTTTATTTGCTCAAGCTCTCCAGAACTGTTGTCCGCTAAATATGATAAACTGTTTGCATCTGCTAATTTATTAGCTGTCCAGTATCCAGACAACCTGTCTTCAGAGCTTCCTATAGGGAATTAAGGAGAATGAGAGGCTCAATTAAAGATGTTACAGAACTGCTGAATTTGAAGCACTCCTCCCTTCTGCCCTGTTTCCCTGATGTTGCTAAGGTAATCAAGCTGTTTTTAGCATCCCTGTAACTGTCGCTTCTGCGGAGAGATGGTTTTCTAAACTAAAACTCATCAAGAACTACCTAAGATGCATTAGGTTCTTGGTCTGATATGCCCTTTTGAACATCTGAGTAACCTCCACTCATTGCACTGGCACCGTCGTAGTCTTGACCACGGCATTTGTTCGACGATATTCCCCTTATACAACCAGTTAAAAAAAAAAATCAAGACTTGGGGCACTTTTTCAGGCACATTCCTGAAGCCCAAGAAACAAACACTTCGCTTCCTAGTACATATGGAAATTAAAAAAGTTCACGAATTAATTACTTTCTGGAGGGTTACTGTCAAGATTATTTATTACATAAAACATGTTAGACATCGATGACTGGCGCATGGGTCCCCAGAGCTTGTGCCCCCCCCCCCCCCCCCCCCCGTGGGGGCTGTGGGGGTGTCCGGTATGCCAGTGCATGGGGTCAACCCCCAATCTGGAGAGCTACTGGGTGTGCAGACTTTTCATCAAGCCCTGCTCAAACACATCAGAGACAGCTCATCAAGCCCTGCTCAAACACATCAGAGACAGCTTATCAAGCCCTGCTCAAACACATCAAAGACAGCTTATCAAGCCCTGCTCAAAAACATCAGAGACAGCTTATCAAGCCCTGCTCAAACACATCAGAGACAGCTTATTAAGCCCTGTTCAAACACATCAGAGACAGCTTATCAAGCCCTGCTCAAACACATCAGAGACAGCTTATCAAGCCCTGCTCAAACACATCAGAGACAGCTTATCAAGCCCTGCTCAAACACATCAGAGACAGCTTATCAAGCCCTGCTCAAACACATCAGAGACAGCTTATCAAGCCCTGCTCAAACACATCAGAGACAGCTTATCAAGCCCTGCTCAAACACATCAGAGACAGCTTATCAAGCCCTGCTCAAACACATCAGAGACAGCTTATCAAGCCCTGCTCAAACACATCAGAGACAGCTTATCAAGCCCTGCTCAAACACATCAGAGACAGCTTATCAAGCCCTGCTCAAACACATCAGAGACAGCTCATCAAGCCCTGCTCAAACACATCAGAGACAGCTTATCAAGCCCTGCTCAAACACATCAGAGACAGCTTATCAAGCCCTGCTCAAACACATCAGAGACAGCTTATCAAGGTCCGGTCAAGCAGCTCATTTCTAAAACGTGGTTTGTCAGAGGGGGACTGGAATAAAAGCCTGCACACCCATTAGCTCTCCTGGAAAATGATTGACCAACCTTGATGTATAACATTGCAACATTACAACCAAATACGTTTCATGCCTTTTGAAATAATTAGCTCATTCAATACATCAAAGATCAAATGGCTATGGTAGGCAAAAAATTATTTATTCAGCTGAAGCAAGCCCAAAAATGTTCTTCAGGAAATGTACCTTTTCGAGATTAGTCATATTTATCATAGCTACCTTAGACGTGTTTATTTTGCAGGCAGACTAACTATTGAGTTGCAATGTCCCATACAGTGTATGCCCAAATCAACTGGAAGTATCTACAAAACACGTTTTGAAGCCAAATAATCCAAAAGAAAGGCTACATTAAATATTTTTTCCTAAAATTACTGTTCGTGATTCACAAATTATTATTTTGATTCACATGATTTGATTCACCGTGATTGACCTGAATCCCAACTAATACAATGGCGAAGTGAATTGTTCATTTTGTCAAAAAGAATTGTCTAAATGAATCATATGAATCGTTCAAGAAAGTTAATCAACTGTGTATGGCCTTATTTGCTAGTGTCAGTGGAAAGCTTTTCGGGAAATGACTAGCGGACTAAACTCGACTTGAGTTGAGTCTGCTAGGACATGACATGACAAAAACATGAATACATGCTAATAATAGCTAAACAGTTATCTAGAGTACAAGGTTTGTTTTGAATTGGCTACCTAGTTATTAGTCTGTTCTCTATCATATTTTAAAGGCTTACCTGCCTCTCTCTCCTTGAGCAATGGCCAACACGCCTCTCACTCGCAGGTGATGTGCGCAAACACAGACGCTCTAAAGTGTCATTCCAACCCTGGCTGATATGTTGATTTTTATTTAATTTATCAAATATATATTTTAAACTGTTTCTAAAGAAATGACATTAACAGAAATTATGACTTTAGGATTTTATAACTTTCCAAAACATTTCTGCCCATAGGTGACACAATAACACTAATCTGCCCATTAACCAAGGCAGCTTTGGGTGTACAGCCAATACTAAATAATACCTGCATTGCACATTCAGCGTGAGGAGACCGATTCATAGCATTGTTTGTCAGTTGGTCTAATGTTATGCAGGTGGCTCACTCTAAGAGGATACTAAATCATGACCCCTGGGGTTACAGACTAAACAGAAGACTGTAGATTTCCCTCTGAGTGCTTATAGTCTAAATCAGAGAGGGCCAGTATACTGACAAATACCTAGTGAGTGGGTGAGTAAGTGAGTGAGTGACTGAGTGAGTTAGTTAGTTAGTGAGTGGGTGAGTGAGTGAGTCAGTTAGTTAGTTAGTGAGTGAGTGAGTAAGAGAGTGAGTGGGGGGGTGACTTTATTTTCCTCTGCATTCCATTGGAGCCTGGCTGTTTCCTTTAGCTCTCGGAATGACTAAGTCCAGGAAGAGAGGCGTTGACGAAGCCTTAATTCAATACAACATCAAGCTTTAAATAGGACTTTTCCTGTTAGGAGGTCATGGTGGTGGAGGTGAAAACAGACTGGGTGGGTTTCGAACTCCCAACTCCCAACCACGGGTGGTTGAGGGGTCCTCATGTCAAGATGGGCACCAAGAACACTGGGCACAGAAACTCCTAGAAAGCCCATGTACTGTAGGTGGTGGCTGTTTAGAGCTGGGTCTATTCAAAGCGTTGGAGACTGATAGCTGCCAGAAGGGAACTACTGTCCACAGGGGCAACATAGTTGATAGCTGCCAGAAGAGAACTACTGTCCACAGGGGCAACATAGTTGATAGCTGCCAGAAGGGAACTACTGTCCACAGGGGCAACATAGTTGATAGCTGCCAGAAGGGAACTACTGTCCACAGGGGCAACATAGTTGATAGCTGCCAGAAAGGAACTACTGTCCACAGGGGCAACATAGTTGATAGCTGCCAGAAGAGAACTACTGTCCACAGGGGCAACATAGTTGATAGCTGCCAGAAGGGAACTACTGTCCACAGGGGCAACATAGTTGATAGCTGCCAGAAGGGAACTACTGTCCACAGGGGCAACATAGTTGATAGCTGCCAGAAGGGAACTACTGTCCATAGGGGCAACATAGTTGATAGCTGCCAGAAGGGAACTACTGTCCACAGGGGCAACATAGTTGATAGCTTCCAGAAGAGAACTACTGTCCACAGGGGCAACATAGTTGATAGCTGCCAGAAGGGAACTACTGTCCATAGGGGCAACATAGTTGATAGCTGCCAGAAGGGAACTACTGTCCACAGGGGCAACATAGTTGATAGCTGCCAGAAGGGAACTACTGTCCACAGGGGCAACATAGTTGATAGCTGCCAGAAGGGAACTACTGTCCACAGGGGCAACATAGTTGATAGCTTCCAGAAGAGAACTACTGTCCACAGGGGCAACATAGTTGATAGCTGCCAGAAGGGAACTACTGTCCACAGGGGCAACATAGTTGATAGCTGCCAGAAGGGAACTACTGTCCACAGGGGCAACATAGTTGATAGCTGCCAGAAGGGAACTACTGTCCATAGGGGCAACATAGTTGATAGCTGCCAGAAGGGAACTACTGTCCATAGGGGCAACATAGTTGATAGCTGCCAGAAGGGAACTACTGTCCACAGGGGCAACATAGTTGATAGCTGCCAGAAGGGAACTACTGTCCACAGGGGCAACATAGTTGATAGCTGCCAGAAGGGAACTACTGTCCACAGGGGCAACATAGTTGATAGCTGCCAGAAGGGAACTACTGTCCACAGGGGCAACATAGTTGATAGCTGCTAGAAGGGAACTACTGTCCATAGGGGCAACATAGTTGATAGCTGCCAGAAGGGAACTACTGTCCACAGGGGCAACATAGTTGATAGCTTCCAGAAGAGAACTACTGTCCACAGGGGCAACATAGTTGATAGCTGCCAGAAGGGAACTACTGTCCACAGGGGCAACATAGTTGATAGCTGCCAGAAGGGAACTACTGTCCACAGGGGCAACATAGTTGATAGCTGCCAGAAGAGAACTACTGTCCACAGGGGCAACATAGTTGATAGCTGCCAGAAGAGAACTACTGTCCACAGGGGCAACATAGTTGATAGCTGCCAGAAGGGAACTACTGTCCACAGGGGCAACATAGTTGATAGCTGCCAGAAGGGAACTACTGTCCACAGGGGCAACATAGTTGATAGCTGCCAGAAGAGAACTACTGTCCACAGGGGCAACATAGTTGATAGCTGCCAGAAGGGAACTACTGTCCACAGGGGCAACATAGTTGATAGCTGCCAGAAGAGAACTACTGTCCACAGGGGCAACATAGTTGATAGCTGCCAGAAGGGAACTACTGTCCACAGGGGCAACATAGTTGATAGCTGCCAGAAGGGAACTACTGTCCACAGGGGCAACATAGTTGATAGTGCCAGAAGGGAACTACTGTCCACAGGGGCAACATAGTTGATAGCTGCCAGAAGGGAACTACTGTCCACAGGGGCAACATAGTTGATAGCTGCCAGAAGAGAACTACTGTCCACAGGGGCAACATAGTTGATAGCTGCCAGAAGGGAACTACTGTCCATAGGGGCAACATAGTTGTGCAGCCCAGAGGGAGTCTGGGTTTGTGTGTGGTAAACGACAGTGAGATGAGAGGATAAACAGAGCGCCAGAAACAGGATAAATCATCACTGGCAGTAAACAACCTGGTATAAACACCGGCTCCATGGCCCCGAACAACACAACACAACATAAACCCGTTAGAACTTTGACCCAGTTCAGTTGAAAGTTCAGTCTGCTTTGGACTCCCTAAGACCTGTATCAAGCATCTCAGAGAAGTGTTGGTTTATGATCAGTTTTACATCTAAGATCCCAATGAATAAGATTGCAAGGACGAGGGATCTGATGTTAGATCAGTATTCCTACTCTGGGATGATTGATACATAAGGCCCCTGATCCCAAGTCAGATTCTCCTCACTCAAAGTTAGCGTGAGACCGAAATCTGGACTGTACATTATTATTATTATTTGGGGGGGAAAGTGGGAATACATTTGGATTGAATCTACTGTCTTGTTACAATGATGTTATGATTTTCCATGGAGATGCATTCTGATAGTCTGTCTGTGTTGTTATTGGTTGACAATGATGCTGTGACTGTCACTGGTAGAAAAGAGTTACTTCTGGGAAGGATGTTGTTTGACGGAGGAGAGAGTGAGGTAGTGTTGGCCCAGTCTAACCACAGATGTCCCCCCCCCCCCCCCCCCCCCCCCCACAGTCCCCGGGTTAGGGACATACTGGGCTACTGTACCTAGATATCAGCCCATAACAGAATAGTCATCATTGAACAATTACTGTAATAGTGAGGCAATTGAGTTCAAGTTGAGTTCAACTGGGTTGAATATAATTTGATATAATAGAATTCGGATAGCATTGGAATTGGAATGTTGAAATAACAGGATAGCGTTATGGTATACTGTAGGTCTATCATTATAAGCCTGGCCCCAGATCAGTCTGTCATGTTTGGTAAAACAATTACGATAAAGGGAGCAAAAAAATCACAAACTGATCTCTAACCAGACGAGGGTAGCAAAATGTGTATTTTTATTTTATTTAACCTTTGTTTAATTAGGCAAGTCAGTTAAGAAAAAAATCTTATTTACAATGACAGCCTGCCGGGGAACAGTGGGTTAACTGCAAAATTCCAGTAACTTTCTGAAAATCCCCAGGGATTTTCCAGAATCTCCAGGATTCCAGGATGTTAACAGAATGTTGCAACCCTTAACCAGGCTAGTATGTCATGGTGAAGTTTAGCGCCTTAGAGTCGAGTTAAGTTTTTCTGTATACAATGTTATTAGGTGCTACCACTAACAGGCTAGTGTGTGTGTGTGTGTGTGTGTGTGTGTGTGTGTGTGTGTGTGTGTGTGTGTGTGTGTGTGTGTGTGTGTGTGTGTGTGTGTGTGTGTGTGTGTGTGTGTGTGTGTGTGTGTGTGTGTGTGTTTGTGTGTGTGTATATGTGTGTGTGTGAACACGCGTGCGTACGTGCCTGTGTGTATTTGTGTGTGTGTTACCTGTAGATTACTCCATGTTGGTGAAGGAACATGAGGGCAGACGTGACCTCGGCGGCGTAGAAGCGAGAGCGCGCCTCGTCAAACTTCCTGGAACGCTGGATCTGGAACATAAGGTCTCCTCCGTTCACGTACTCCATCACAAAGAACAGACGGTCCTGGAGATGGAGGGAGAGGAGGAGGAGGAGAGACAGAGAGAAAGACAGTAAGACAAGAAGAAGTGTTACATCTTTTTCACCCATGATTAAAACAACCACTATAAAGACCAGAGATTAGTTGTACTGTGTGTCTCAAAGAATAAAGAGTTAATCAGATAATCAGTTAATCAGATCGCATTGTGGAAGTAGACTGTTACAATTATCATGTAGCTATTCAATTCAGCTCAATAAAGATTGACCTGTAGTTCGACAGTGTGACCCTCTGAGTAGAACCAGTATTACCGATCAATTAGAGCATATTAAACCAGCCTTAACCCTGCATTAACCCCTCCACACTTCCACCTTCACAAATAACTGTGGTCCTTACGGTCAGCAATCAATACCTGCCCCTAAAACTAAGCCCCCCAGCTACAGTACTGTATTACTGACACCCCACCTACAGTACTGTATTACTGACACCCCACCTACAGTACTGTATTACTGACACCCCACCTACAGTACTGTATTACTGACACCCCACCTACAGTACTGTATTACTGACACCCCACCTACAGTACTGTATTACTGACACCCCACCTACAGTACTGTATTAATGACACCCCACCTACAGTACTGTATTACTGACACCCCACCTACAGTACTGTATTACTGACACCCCACCTACAGTACTGTATTAATGACACCCCACCTACAGTACTATATTCCCGACACCCCACCTACAGTACTGTATTAATGACACCCCACCTACAGTACTGTATTACTGACACCCCACCTACAGTACTGTATTAATGACACCCCACCTACAGTACTGTATTACTGACACCCCACCTACAGTACTGTATTACTGACACCCCACCTACAGTACTGTATTCCCGACACCCCACCTACAGTACTGTATTCCCGACACCCCACCTACAGTACTGTATTACTGCACTCTGTGTAGGAGCAGGTCTAGTACTTGCAGATTGAGGAGTCTCAGTCTGGTTATTTACTGAAGGTCATTAAAAGTCATTACTATAACATGTAGTCAATTCCCCAGGATTCATGGATTCTAGTATGGGATATGATGAGCTGGATCTCAAACGTCAGCCTTTTATACATCAGCAGTTGTCACACAGTGTTTGAGAGACACTCGCCCAAACCCCTAAAGAGCAAGCAATGCAAATCTGTGATGAATCACGGAGATCAATGTGGTTTAGGGATTTAAGTGACATGAGGAGACTAGAATGCTTAGTGTTACAATATTAGTGTAATGCTTGGCCTCTGCTTCATTGACTACAGCCTTGAACTGTACAACCTAACACAGGAGAAAATAGGCCTCACACTGCTAGGGGAATGGTAGACTACCTCTCACACTGCTAAGGGAATGGTAGACTACCTTCTCACACTGCTAGGGGAATGGTAGACTACCTTCTCACACTGCTAGGGGAATGGTAGACTACCTTCTCACACTGCTAGGGGAATGGTAGACTACCCTCTCACACTGCTAGGGGAATGGTAGACTACCTTCTCACACTGCTAAGGGAATGGTAGACTACCTTCTCACACTGCTAGGGGAATGGTAGACTACCCTCTCACACTGCTAGGGGAATGGTAGACTACCTTCTCACACTGCTAAGGGAATGGTAGACTACCTTCTCACACTGTTAGGGGAATGGTAGACTACCTTCTCACACTGCTAGGGGAATGGTAGACTACCTTCTCACACTGTTAGGGGAATGGTAGACTACCTTCTCACACTGCTAGGGGAATGGTAGACTACCTTCTCACACTGCTAGGGGAATAGTAGACTACCTTCTCACACTGCTAGGGGAATGGTAGACTACCTTCTCACACTGCTAGGGGATTGGTAGACTACCCTCTCACACTGCTAGGGGAATGGTAGACTACCTTCTCACACTGCTAAGGGAATGGTAGACTACCTTCTCACACTGCTAGGGGAATGGTAGACTACCCTCTCACACTGCTAGGGGAATGGTAGACTACCTTCTCACACTGCTAGGGGAATGGTAGACTACCTTCTCACACTGTTAGGGGAATGGTAGACTACCCTCTCACACTGCTAGGGGAATGGTAGACTACCTTCTCACACTGCTAGGGGAATGGTAGACTACCCTCTCACACTGCTAGGGGAATGGTAGACTACCCTCTCACACTGCTAGGGGAATGGTAGACTACCTTCTCACACTGCTAGGGGAATGGTAGACTACCTTCTCACACTGCTAGGGGAATGGTAGACTACCCTCTCACACTGCTAGGGGAATGGTAGACTACCCTCTCACACTGCTAGGGGAATGGTAGACTACCTTCTCACACTGCTAGGGGAATGGTAGACTACCCTCTCACACTGCTAGGGAAATGGTAGACTACCTTCTCACACTGCTAGGGGAATGGTAGACTACCTTCTCACACTGCTAGGGGAATAGTAGACTACCCTCTCACACTTCTAGGGGAATGGTAGACTACCTTCTCACACTGCTAGGGGAATGGTAGACTACCCTCTCACACTGCTAGGGGAATGGTAGGCTACCCTCTCACACTGCTAGGGGAATGGTAGACTACCTTCTCACACTGCTAGGGGAATGGTAGACTACCCTCTCACACTGCTAGGGGAATGGTAGACTACCTTCTCACACTGCTAGGGGAATGGTAGACTACCCTCTCACACTGCTAGGGGAATGGTAGGCTACCCTCTCACACTGCTAGGGGAATGGTAGACTACCCTCTCACACTGCTAGGGGAATGGTAGACTACCTTCTCACACTGCTAGGGGAATGGTAGACTACCCTCTCACACTGCTAGGGGAATGGTAGGCTACCCTCTCACACTGCTAGGGGAATGGTAGACTCCCCTCACTTGGTTGTTAATGCTACATTCAGTAGGAGATGAGGAGAAGGCTAAATGTGGTAAAGCATTGTTACAGTGTAAACTGCTTATGGGTGCTGCACTATAGCTGTCCTCTGCTACATCGTCTCCAACCTAATGTGTGTATGTGTGTGTACATCGGAGTTTTGGATAGAGCAGAAGACACATTTCTGTGACCTAATCTCCTTCTAGTAAATGCTGTGCTGCAAACTTATGTTCTGTCCAGTAAATGAGTGTTCTGTTTTTTTCCAGGACATTGAGCAATTTAGCAATTTAGTTGACTCGTGGTGCTTTCAGTATTTTATCAAAGCTATAAAACTCTCGGAACAGTTATTGGAACAATTTTTCTCGGCTGAAGCCTTACATTTCCAGCAGTCCACCTCAGCGTTTTTTTCTCATTCTGAAAGCTAATTTAAACAGGATGCTGAAATAGTTTGTTTAAATGTGTCCGAGTCAGAGCAAGTCCCACCCAATCAAATGTGAATAAACATTTCCTTCTTCTAATTAAAAAAGGTACAGATACTGGCTTCCCAGCGCCGACACAGAGAAAAGCCCCGATGGCCAGATAACCGCCAAGACCCAAAACAATCTCTGTGTGGGTGTGTGTGTGGGGGGGGGGGTGTATTGAACAACCCAATCAGATTTCCTTCAGCTCTTTTCAAAGGATATGTTCCATAACATTTACAAAGGGTAGGTACATGCTGAGGTTGGTCTGGTCATTAATGTTTTCGTTTCATTCCATGTTCTGACAAGCAGTTTCTCAAGACATGAACATTAATATAACCCATCAGTATAGTACAGCAAAAAAAGAAAGTCAGATTGAACTTTCATTTCTTTGAGAATTGGTGTTCAATTTTTTTTCACCACAGTTTAAGTAATTACAGTAGGAGATTACCACACAGTTCTTTCCCGTTAAAAACTAGGCAGCTTTGTGATGCTGATAGCAGCAGGAAATCATTATAATTTCGGTACAGAGCGTATTGTGTGTGGCCCTGGACACAGCTCAAGAATGTTTATCCTTAAGCCCAGAACAGCAGGCTGACCCTGCTCAGTGAGACACACTCACTGGCCAGAGGAATACACACACACACACACACACACACACACACACACACACACACACACACACACACACACACACACACACACACACACACACACACACACACACACACACACACACACACACACACACACACACACACACACACACACACACCATCATTAATTGTAATACATGACTCACGAGAGACACAAACTAATGTAATTAAAGTCTGTAACATAGTCACCCATACACATCCACATGAGGACAGACACGCACACACTGTACACACACACACAGGACAATCACTCAACCTCTCACCCGCTCCTACTCATTCTCATTCAGAGATTAAATGCACGCACGCACGCACGCACGCACGCACGCACGCACGCACGCACGCACGCACGCACACACACACACACACACACACACACACACACACACACACACACACACACATACACACAGTACTCCCATTACCCCCAGTCTCCCTCCACAGGCGCTGTGTCCCATTACATGATGAAAAATGTTTTTCACATGAAATGAATCAAGGCAAACTATTCAATTACAGAACAATACTTTTTTCCAGAGCTGTCAAATCTGACCCACTGCTCTGATGGAAGGTTTTCTCTCTGTGATACTGAATAGAATGCTGGTGAACTCCATCAGACTGCAACTCCATCAGACTGACTTTTGGACACACACACATTTGTACAGACATATTCTCACACAAACATGCACTGTAAAAAATGCTGGGTTAAAAACTATTTGATTTGGATTGTTTTGGTAACCCAGCGCTGGGTAAATATTGGACAGAACACATGCTGGGTTGTTTTGACCCAGCCAGTTGGGTTGCGTGCATAACCCACCAAGTTGGGTTGTTGGGATTAGCCAAACATGGGTTAATTTAACCGCCAGTTGGGTATTTTTTACTCTCATGCTGGAGTGACCTAGCAGCTGTTTTTTTAAATGTAATCGTTAGGTTATTTTCATGAGGTGTGGCTTATTAGATGCGTGGCTTTCAGCTAGATCTTATTGGCCACCCATGAGAACACGGGTGGTCTTAAGTTTACATCCTGCAAATTTAAATTTTCCTTATTATTTTTTACACATTCTTCTATAAAATTATGATTATTTATTACATATTTTAATAAGGTACACCACCTTATTGCCTAGTAAGGTACATTATAAACTGGGTGGTTCCAGCCCAGAATGCTGATTGGCTAACAGCCATGGTATATGAGAACATATACCATGGGTTTGACAAACCATCTGTTTTTACTGCTCTAATTACTTCAGTAACCAGCTTCTAATAGCAATAAGGCATCTTGGGGGTTTGTGGTATATGGCCAATATACCACGGTTAATGGCTATATCCAGGCACTCCGCGATGCATCATGCATAAGAACAGCCCTTAGCCGTGGTATATTGGCCATATACCACAACATCTCGGGCCTTATTGCTTAAATATACCACCTTATTGTATCCAAACAATGGGATTTACATAGGCTTTTAGGAAATTCATACACTTCTGTAAGCATCATTGAAGCTACAAAAAAATGTCAATGTCCGACCTTAACATGTGATAACTATACAACAGATGAACAGAAATTACATTTACTCTCGTGGGTGGCTAAAAAGAACTAGCCACGCCCCTACTAACCTAAGCCTTCAGTCTTTTGATCTGACCCACTGGGTCATATCTCAATAACCCAGCACCAATAACCCTTTAAAGAAAACGACCCAACTAAGTTACCCAACGCCTGCAACCCAGCAGTTGGGTCAACCAAACAACCCAGCATTTTTATAGAGTGTGCAGTTCATGCACACACACATGCACTCATGTACAGTAGTACACACACACAGACATACATGCATGCACACCCTTTACCAAGAAGCTGTCAATCCCCAGCAGGAGAGAGTGTTCTTTTCTAAGGTCGTCATTAGCTGAGGCATTTTTCCCGTTCTGGGGAGGGAGAATAAAAAACAAACAACCTCGTGACGGATCTCTTTACATAAGCAAAAATCCCAGCAATCATGACACGCTCTCTCTCTCTCCATCTCCCCCCTCCCTTCTAATCAGAAAGCTCTAATCGGAGCGTTACATAGTGACTGAGGCTGAAGGGTGAAGCGCAGAGCTCTCAGGTCCGAACGCACTTTAAGACACTCACAATCAGCCTGTTCTGCTCTGTGTGTTTGGACATATACAAGCTCCACTTCATTTGTCATGTTATTGAACTACATGTTGTGTGGAACTGGAAAATTGTCATGTTTTATTGTCACATTGACTGGATAGGTGCAGTGAAAGGTGTTGTTTTACAGGGTCAGACATAGTATTACGCCACCCCTGGAGCATATTAGGGTTAAGTGCCTTGCTCAAGGACACAATGACAGATGCTTCACCTTGATGGCTCAGGTATTCAGCCCAACACTCTAATTGCTAGGCTACCTGCCGCAGGACCAGACATGGTCAGACTGCGCACAGCTCTGCCACTACCTGGTTGGTGGGGTGGGTAGTGGCAGGGGGGAGACAGGGCATGGTGTCTCCGCTGTAGAGGGTGGACTGTTTCCATGAGAACTGGGAGTTGGATGATTTCAATTAGATGGAGTCGTTAGGTAGTCTGTAACTTGTATTCCCTTAAATCTGAGCCGGGACCAGTATTTAGTTGTTTCTCACATCAGGATTGAAGTTAGTGCTTCAGTCATGAGTTGATCCTGACACACCACTAGTAACCCCCAGAGAAATAGTCTGTTTCATGTCTGTATTATATGTCCATTATACTATTAGTTCTAAGATATAAAAGCCCCTCTCTTTGTGTGAAACCCCTTGGCAAAAAATGTTTTTGTTGACAAGGCACTCAAAGTAAAACACATACATGCTGAACACCCCCACAAAGGCCATAAATAGCAGCCATTTTCCATTTGCTGAAGCAATCAGAAAGTCGTTAATCTTGTCTAAACCCAGCTTGGGCCAAAGACCCCTCCAGGATACACACTGGGACACGGGTATCTCCCACAACAGTTGTATCCGCAACACAAACTACACACACAGATAGCATGTGTGTGTGTGTGTGTGTGTGTGTGTGTGTGTGTGTGTGTGTGTGTGTGTGTGTGTGTGTGTGTGTGTGTGTGTGTGTGTGTGTGTGTGTGTGTGTGTGTGTGTGTGTGTGTGTGACTCAAAGATCAACAATCTTGTGGTACACAATATTGAGTTGGTCAGACAAACCACTGAAATGCACACTTCAAGGTTCAAATAATCAAACGCTTTTATGTCCATAAGGGCATTTGTCTTCAGAATACCTTGTCAAAGTCCCTCTATGACAGGGGGGAATGATTTATGTGAACAATACGATAGCTAGAAAATTAAAGGGGGGAGACAGAGAGCATAGCTAGATAACAAGAAGAGAGAGGTGGAGAGATAGAAAGATGATGTACTGTTTAGACAGACAGATGTCCGCCTCTGCTGTGGCTGTCCGCCCCCCGCCCCCCCCCCCCCCCCCCCCCCCCCCCCCGCCCCCACACACACAAACAAACACAAACACACACACACACACACACACACACACACACACACACGTTCCCACGTTCCCCGTTGCTGGGGTCAGCCAGGAAAGGCGGAGTCAGGGGGAGGATCCTGAGCAAGAAGAGCCACAGAACCTTAAAATGGGACACTTGGAAGATGTGAGCATAACCACTGTGTAATAACGATGTCCCTATATCACCATTCTAAACCATGGGTGGGCAACATTTTTGGCTCGAGGGCCACATCAGGATTTCAAAGTTCAACAGTGGGCCGCACAGATTTTTTGGGGACTGATTTGTTTGTCAAAATCAATTTGCGGGCCAGAAAAATGACAATTATTTCAAAATATATAGGCCCATTATCATCTAGTTTTAGACATCCAAGAGTGACCTGGAGTGTTTTTCTTACCCAAAAGAATAATCCCCCACACCTCAACCTCACGTGGGCCAAATTGAAAGGGCTCTGTAGCCGCTTACGGCCCCCAGGTTGTAGTTCGCCCACCCCTGTTCTAACACTATCATTAATAGGTTCCACTTAGAGTGACCATTTGAATACCCAAGGTAGAACACACATTCAATTCAGTTAATGGAAGACTCTCCAGCCATGGAACAATCTCAATCACAACAAATTAAGACAAAGGACCTCTGCCAATGTGTCACTCAGCAAGAATGCTCTGCAGCTTATCTTTCACCATTCCATGAAAGTACATGAACCTCAAAAGTAAATCAATTACCTGTGAGCAAATTATTTTTCAGGACCAAAAGGCAAATAAAAGGCCCATTAGAAAGCATAGACATGCATACTGTGCATATTGTGCCAAATTATTCATTATGGATGAATCTGAATGAGTTTAAAAACACACCGTATTTCAACCACGGACGTCATTCATTAATCACTCTATACAGTGATTAATTTGGGGGGTAGAGACATACTCTAAACTTGGCCAGACTGGTGTGTGTGTGTGTGTGTGTGTGTGTGTGTGTGTGTGTGTGTGTGTGTGTGTGTGTGTGTGTGTGTGTGTGTGTGTGTGTGTGTGTGTGTGTGTGTGTGTGTGCGCGTGTGCATGCATGTGCATGTAGCTCGTCCAGCATGCGGGTGTGTTTTGGTTATGGTACGGCTCCTATTTGGCTGTGTGCACAGCTGTCAGGGAGAGGAGAACTATAATAAACCGCCACAATTAATGGAGTAAAAACAGAGAACCAACCTATTGGTGGCTGCCAAGTCACCTCCAACCCAGAGTCAGACTCCAGGGCCCAGCCAACGGCCTAAAGAAGGCCCATTCACTCACTGATGCCATTAGGAGAAAATGAGGGGAATCGAGAGAGAACAGAAAGTACCGTGCAAAGGTGGGAAGAGCTCCAAGGACTAGGTGGCAGGGCTGCTTTGTCTTTACATGGGCTCAAATAATGCCCTGAACAGTTCACTGTCTCTTCCTTTTAGATCGTTGCCCCTCTCTCTCTCTCTCTCCCCCTCGCTCTTTCTTTCTTTCTTTCTTTCTTTCTTTCTTTCTTTCTTTCTCTCTCTCTCCCTCTCTCTTTCACTCCCTCGTTCTCTCACAGTCTTACTCTCGCTCGTTTTCTTCCCACAGAAGAATGGCTCTTTTGGATACCTGGCTAAGCTCTGCGCACGCCCCCCCCCCCCCCCCCCCCCAGCATGATAATCCCTTTCCTAGAACTATCTCTTACTCTCTCTCTCACTCCCTCTCTCTTTCTCTCTTCCCCTGTCTCTTTGTCTCTGTCCGGCAGCATAAGCAGCTATACACGGCCTAAGCAGGTTCTGCATGAAACTCTTGTATAACATTACTTACATTTCAGAATGGTAATTAGGCCGATAAGGGCTGTGATCCTGACGGTGATTAAGACTGGAGGCTGGAGCTCAGTCCACGGGTCGCTAAGAGTTTACGTTGTAGCCCTTTACACTCATACCCATATGCAGGTTGAAAATGACATATTTGGGCACTGATATGCACCTAAATTGTGACGCAGTGGCTGTACAGTACCATGCTGTACATGACGTCAGAGCTCTGGCTCTGCGCTTCACAGCTCTGTATGGGTTTTGACTGACAGCCGTTCTGAACTTGAGCACTCCATTCAACAAGAAGTTGCCCCCATCCCTCCTGCTAATTGAGCAACTTTTTTGTTGTCTGAGTGAGGGAAATGCTGTACATTAAGAGGACTCTATGTATTTAGAAAGATGAGGCGTTGAGGATTATAATAAATACCGCTTTGATGTCATACAAGCCAAACATGCGTGAGTCCAAATGTGCACTTCACATTTCCATATCATAAAACTCAGGTCATATACAATGTCAATGTTTATGATCACTATGTTTGATGTACAGTTACAAGATGACCTGGCATTACACAATGACATTTTATTTATTTTTATTTATTGAACCTTTATTTAACTAGGCAAGTCTGTTAAGAACAAATCTTTTTTTACAATGACGGCCTACCTGGAAGCAGTGGGTTTGTTCAGGGGCAGAAGGACAGGTTTTTACCTTGTCAGCTCGGGGATTCGGTTACGCTCTAACCACTAGGCTACCTGCCGCCCCAACTGAGCAGAATGGAACTATATTTGTCAGTTGGGAAGAAAATCCGATGCATGACTCCTTTCTATGCACACCAAAATTATGATATTTTTCTCTGAATTTCCCTGTGAAAGCCTTACACTGTAAGATCCGAATCGTATTTGATAACTTAGCTAGTCATGTTGGCAATAGAACAAGCTTTCTAATGATGCCGACCTGACCCAGATTGCGATTTATAATGGGCTGTATTTGGATTGCGTAAACAACAACAGTAATTGTGTGATGGCGGGGATGCAGGGTTGTGTTCCAAACAAAACAACTACAAGTGTGCTTGTTCTACAGATGTAAGATATTAATTTGATCACTCTTTTGTTGCTGAGAATATTTCTGCACAGCAGGAAATGCAAACTTGTGTATTCAAGGTTTAAAAAGGCTTCTAAAGTTTATGATTTCCACTTTAAAATGTCAAACTTGATTTGCCGTAAAGGAAAATGTATCAACCCTTACCAAAAATATATATAATAATATATTATAATCCACATAATAATTCACATTTCCTGTTGCTGCAGGATTGTTTTCCTGCTGTAGCAAAATGTCTCAAATTAAGATCCTACATCTGCAGTTCCTCAACGGCACAGCTAGGAGAGCAAAAAAAAAACGTATTGTTGAAGCCTCTTCTTTGAGTCATAAAAGTGCATTAAAATTATTTGGGAACTGTGCGCACTTTGGAGAGGTGTGTGAACACTTGGAGACACCAGTTAAGGCTTCCACATGCTTCGGTTCGGCTAGGCAAACCGAATGAGTGTGCTCGCATACTCCCTTAAAAGACCTTTGATAAACAAGAAAAAGCAGAAATAGTATTGTATGTCTATCTAGAGACTCCGTAGCCAGTACACACTTCCTCAAAATAGTCAGAATTAATCTAAGATAATTCAAGAAATCTGCCATTAATTTAAGTAAACTGTTTGGTGCAGTATTTCTCAGGTGCATGAAGACGAGTTGTCTGTCGGTGAATGTCAACAAACATGTTAAACATGTGTAGCGGAGGCGAAGTCAGGTGCAGGAGAGCAGAGTGTAGCAAACAGGCGCACTTTAATTCCGTTCCAAATTGGCAGCACAATAAAAACATACAAGTGCCAAAACCACAGAAATAACAAAAGTAATGTGCCTGACAAACCACATAACAATAAACAATTACACACAAAGACATGATGGGAAACAGAAGGCTAAATACATGTAGATAAATTAGGGAATGAAAACCAGGTGTGTATGGGACAAGACAAAACAAATGGACAAATGAAAAATGGAGCGGCGATGGCTAGAAAGCCGGTGACGTGGATCGCCGAAAGCCGCCCGAACAAGGAGAGGAGCAGACTTCGGCGGACGTCGTGACAACTTAATTGAAGAATACATACTCTTGACCAATAACCATCGAAAGGGCATAGACTTCGGCATCGAACTTTGGCTTGCCTCGAGAGAAGAAATGTGTTTGCACAAACACCGAAAAAAACCTTGCCGGAACCAGAACGAACAAAACGTCACAAAAACTGTTCCCAACTGTTTCGGATGGGAAGCATGCAGACAACCTCTCACTCAAACCCTTGTAATTGATTTGTCTTATGTTGCACCTACCCCGCATTTTCCGGGAATGTGCTTATCATGTTACTGAACGTACTCAGAGTATTTCAGATTTCGTTATCAACAAATGTGGCGAAAAGTACAGTAAATGTAAAATGCACATAAAATCAACAGTGTAGTGTTCAGATTCAGTCTTGTGTCAGGTCAACTGTTGTGTCCTCAACTTTGGTAGTAATCTCCAAACTGTTCCCTTTAAATGGGTACCATGCTCAGGGCCGGCTCCAGGCATGAACAACATAAGCGGTCAATTAGGGCCTCAGGCCCCTTTAAAACTGGAACAATTTCTCACCACCCCATGGCAAAATGGGAATAATTGCAGGAAATTAGCTGTAAAACGGAGAGAAAAAAACACTATCTGCCCCATGGCAAAATGAGTAGAATTACATCAAATGTTATAACATTTCAAAAATTTCTCTCCACCCCATGGCAAAATGTGTAGAACTGCAGAAAACTTTCTTTAACTAGGCAAGTCAGTTAAGAACAAATTCTGACTCCTGACTCTCTGTGGTCAATAAAGATATACCATGGCACTTATGGTAAGAGTAGGGGTGCTAACCCCGGTGTCTAACCCTCATACCATCATGGCCACCTAATCATCCCCATATTCCAATTGGCTCATTCAACCCCCCTCCTCTCCACTGTAACTATTCCCCAGGTCGTTGCTGTAAATGAGAACGTATTCTCAGTCAACTGACCTGGTAAAATAAGAATAGATAGATACAGTACAGTATTGCCATCCAGAGTGACACGGTGGTCTAAGCCACTGCATCACAGTGCATCGCTGTGCCACTAGAGAGCCTGGTTCGAGTCCAGGCTCTGTCGCAGCCGGCTGCGACCGGGAGACCTATGGGGCGGCGCACAATTGGCCCAGCGTAGTCCGGGTTACGGAACGGTTTGGCCGACAGGGATGTCCTTGTCCCATCGTGCTCTAGCGACTTCTGTGGCAGACCGGGCGCATGCACGCTGACACGGTCGGCAGGTGTACAATGTTTTCTCTAACACATTGCGGCTGGCTTCCGGGATATGCGGGCATTGTGTCAAGAAGCAGTGCGGCTTGGTCGGGTTGTGTTTCGGGGGACGCACAGCTCTTGACCTTCGCCTCTCCCGAGTCCGTACGGGAGTTGCAGCGATGAGACAAGATTACCAATTGAACTATCAATTGGATACCCCGAAATTGGGGAGAAAAAGGGTAGAAACAATATACTGTATATAAATAAAAACTGCACAGCATTGCTCAGAGATGGATCCCTGTTTAACTGAGGCCCTTCCTCTACTTAGCCTTGCCACATTCCATGCTGTAAACCTGCAGTGTATGAGGCCTTCTGTTTCAATAACCCTATCAGCTCTGCTCACCAACTCTCTCCAAGGGCCTCGTTGCCCTTATGTAGCCTGCAGATGGCACCCTATTCTGGCACCCCATCCCAAATGGCACCCTATTCCCTACATAGTGCACCTCGTCTAAAGCAGTGCACCATGTAGGGAATAGGGTGCCACTTGAGACGCAGACCCTTTGAGAGTCTTTAACGGGTGGGAATCCCAATCTATTGACGTATAGGACATCATTCTTCTCAATTGATGTGGAATCAATGTTACATAAGGCAGCAGGAGCTGGGGGCGTGATTAAGCGTGACAGTTCCAAGTGGACCAATGCGAAGCCCTCCTGGTCCTCCAGTCCCCATTGTGGCATTCATTGCGATTACTCATGTACTGGAGGCATCTTTGCAGTAGTCACTAGCTGACCAAAAAGCACATTTTTGTTTTCATACATTTTTATGATATAGTACATTTTGACTTTGCATCTGGCCCATCTAGCAGAAACCACTCAGTTCTGCCTCCAGGGCAAGATTCATGACAATAAACATCAACCTGCCATTGTGGGGGAGTGGGGATGGAAGGAGGGGGGCAGAGAAAACAAACAGCATATGGAATACACATCAAGCCTGATAAGAATCAGGACCCTCTTATGTAAAACCTGTAACAATCCACTTGTTTGGGCCAAACACAAACCCCACATCTCCGTCCCTAGACAACTGCCTCTTTAAGGTGTGTGTGTGTGTGTGTGTGTGTTAGAGAGAGAGAGAGAGAGAGAGAGAGAGAGAGAGAGAGAGAGGAACAGGGAGAGGTGGAGAGAGAGAGAGAGGGAGAGAGAGAGACAGACAGGGAGAGAGAGGGAGAGGAACAGGGAGAGAGAGAGAGACAAGGAGAGGTGGAGAGAGAGAGAGAAAGGGAGAGGTGGAGAAAAAGGGAGAGGAACAGGGCGAGGTGGAGGGAGAGAGAGAGAGAGAGAGAGAGAGGAAGAGAGAGGGAGAGAGAGACAGGGAGAGAGAGGGAGAGGAACAGGGAGAGAGAGAGAGACAGGGAGAGGTGGAGAGAGAGAGAGGATGAGGGACTTGACTATGAGTAGAGATTCAATTGCGTTACGATGTGTTAAACCCTTCATCCCTCTCCTCCTCTCTCCCTACTTGTCCTCCTCAATCATCCCTTTGCCTGAGCACCTTCCCCTCTTCCTCTCCTCTGTTCGCTCCACTCTCTGCCCCCTTCCCCCCCTCTCTCTGCCAGAACACAATGTTCCCCGGCGTGTTTGGGGAATCGGTAGAAATAAATAAATGAGGAATGGAGCACGTCATATAGTTACTGCAGTATATTCCAGGCCACTCTGAGAAAATAAACAAGATGCTTGAAAAAAGGTTACCTCCTCTCCCTTCTGTAAACCCTGCCTTGATCGCCCAAAACCCACTCAGGGACCACTTAACCCCACAGGCAAATAATAAAGAGAAATGTGGTCATACTGGGTTTGAAGTTTGAAGTGCTTCATTTATCGCTTGTGTCTACAGTACATGTACAGTACACTGAGTTCACAAAACATTAAGAACACCTTCCTAATATTGACTTGCACCCCATCAGAAAAGCCTTGATTTGTCGGGGCATGGACTACAACACTAGTTCTCAATCTTGGTCCTGGGAACCCAAAGGGGTGCACATTTTTGTTTTTGCCCTAGCACTACACACCTGATTCAAATCATCAACTCATCATCAAGCTTTGATGATTTGAATCAGGTGTGTAGTGCTAGGGCAAAAACTAAAATGTGCACCCCTTTGGGTCCCCGGGACCAGGACTGAGAACCACTCGACTACATGATATCGAATGCCTTCCACAGGGATGCTGGCCCATGTTGACTCCAATGCTTCCCACAGTTGTGACAAGTTGGCTGGATGTCCTTTGAGTAGTGGACCATTCTTGATACACACAGGAAACTGTTGAGCGTGAAAAACTCAGCAGCGTTGCAGTTCTTGACACACTCAAACCGGTGTGCCTGGCACCTACTACCACACCCCGTTCAAAGGCACTTAAATATTTTGTCTTGCCCATTCACCCTCTGAATGGCACACATACTGTACACAATCCATATCTTAATTGTGTCAAGGCTTAAAAATCCATCTATAACCTGTCTTCTCACCTTCATTTACACTGATTGAGGTGGATTTAACAGGTGACATCAATAAGGGATCATAGCTTTCACCTGGTTTCACCTGGTCAGTCTATGTCATGGAAAGAGCAAGGTGTTCCTAATGTTTTGTCCACTCATTGTATGTTTGTAAAAGTATGTATGTTTACATGTACTGTATGTGCATAAAAGTGTGTAGGAGAAATTGTAACTGATTCTGCAAGGACTTGTGAGATGAGGCACCTGGCTTGAGCTGTGCGTGAGTTTGTGTGTCAAGCTAAATGGGTGGATGCCCAGAACTGCAACAAAGCCAACCATGTCTGTCATTGTCCATCAGTTGAAAGAGAGCCAGTGGAAAAGACGAGACAGGTACAGAATGGACGGCAGGGTGTAAGATGTCTACAACTTCGAACAAAGGCTCATTAACTCAAATGCATTGACTCAGAAAGCCTGGCAGACTGTACAGAGGTCAATGCATATGATAAACACCTACCAGCTTCCACATACAGTAGGCATAGTTTATATGTGGGAGGAAAGATACACACAAACTGCTTTCATGAATTTTCATGAGCTCTGCGTTAGATACATATTTAATGTGCCAAATGCACAGAAATGCACAGAAATCCACAGAAATGTACAGAAATGCAGAAGTGTTGGTAAAGAACCCACACAACACTAACCTACTGGGTACCGTTTACTTATGGATGAGTTGTTCCCCAAATAGAGTGCCTTTTATGACCTTGTGACATTATGTATGTACATTTTGATAAAACTAAACCATGTTGAAAAATTCCACTAATAGTGTGTTTTCATGTGGGAAACCATGTTTGTTATAAAGTTGAGCATGTGCTCTTTCTGACAGAATGTTAAATTCTGTGAAATAAATAGATATTCCTGAACAAATGTAACTACCCAAAAGGCACTCTATTCATGGGACGACCCGGTTTACCATCCTACACTTCACCACCTAACGTCAGTAACTATCAATAGGCAGTGGAACGTTTGATATGTATGCATGTGTATTAACATGATTAACATGTATTTTGGACAAAGTGTTACTAACTCTGGTTGTGTTCTCCAACTATGATATTATATCGCCACCTGGTGGTAATCATACCAAAATGCCAACCAGTGAAACTGCTGTCTTTGGAGTGTTCCTGTGTGTTTGATGGTTTTTAACCCTACGTTAGTCGGGAAGCAGCTGACAAGAAAGGGTCTGAGCACGTGAGAGTGTGTCTGTCATTCTGCCCACCCACCCATCTGTCTGTCTGTCTGTCTGTCTGTCTGTCTGTCTGTCTGTCTGTGTGCTTGTGTGTGGCGTGCATACTCGTCCCTACCTTGGTGTGGAAGCAGCAGAAGAGCTGGGTTAGGTAGGGGTGTTTCCTACCTTGGTGTGGAAGCAGCAGAAGAGCTGGGTCAGGTAGGAGTGTTTCCTACCTTGGTGTGGAAGCAGCAGAAGAGCTGGGTCAGGTAGGGGTGTTTCCTACCTTGGTCTGGAAGCAGCAGAAGAGCTAGGTCAGGTAGGTGTGTTTCCTACCTTGGTCTGGAAGCAGCAGAAGAGCTGGGTCAAGTAGGGGTGTTTCCTACCTTGGTCTGGAAGCAGCAGAAGAACTGGGTCAGGTAGGGGTGGTTCCTACCTTGGTCTGGAAGCAGCAGAAGAGCTGGGTCAGGTAGGGATGTTTCCTACCTTGGTGTGGAAGCAGCAGAAGAGCTGGGTTAGGTAGGGGTGTTTCCTACCTTGGTCTGGAAGCCGAAGAAGAGCTTGGTCTGGTAGGGGTGTTTCCTACCTTGGTCTGGAAGCAGCAGAAGAGCTGGGTCAGGTAGGGGTGTTTCCTAGCCAGGGCCAGGATGCGTTTCTCTGTCAGGGTACAGTCCACATCATCATCCTGCAGGATCACGTCTTTCTTCAGCACCTTCACAGCATAGACCTCATCTGTTCCTTTCAGCTCAGCCAGCATCACCTACAGGGAAGAACCACAGAAGTTATCATAAACATGCACACAAGCACGCTCACACACACACGCACACGCACGCGCACACGCACACGCACGCACACACACTGCTACTGCAACAACACTCAAGCCACTGACTCATTATATCTGAGGTTTAAATTAAGAGGAAAGACAGACACATGAAATGATTTAGGAGGAAAAACCAACCAAACCCAAAGTACTTTGTACAACAACTAGCCCAATGGAACCAATGGAAGAGCTGACTGCTCTTAGCATCAATGGTAGAAAAAGAGAGAGATGACAGCCAGCCAGCCAGCCAGCCAGCCAGACAGACAGACAGACAGACAGACAGACAGTAAGTAAGTACTGTACCGTACCTTTCCGAAGCTGCCTTTGCCCAGGACCTTGATGAAGAGGAAGTCCTGCAGGGTCATCCTCTTGGTCTGGATGATCTTGAGTTCTCCGTTCTCCCGGGCCTCGCCCCCCTCTGAGCCCACCCCCACCCTGCTGGAAGAGGAGGACGAGGCTGACTTGTGTTCCTGTCCACGTTGCTCAAACGACAGCGCCTTGCGGATGTTCTCCAACTCTTTCAGGTCTGGGAGAGAAACCAGAGAGGTAAAGGAGGAATAAGAGTGTGTTCCTCTGTGTAAGGGCAGGGGTGGAAATAATAAGAAAAACATTCCCCGGAACCCTCCAAAGTACCACCATGAATTGAATGTACTGTACAGATGCACATTTTGACATGTGTGTTTGTGCATGTATGTGTACCTTGGTCACATGGGGAGGTGGGGGCCGATTTGGATCGGTCCTCCTCTGTCTGGGGGGTACATGGTAACGGCTGCTGGGGTTCTTGGGTTATCTATGGAGAGCAACATCCTCATTTTCACCATTATCATAATCATCGTCCTGCAATCCTTCTCATTCTCTACCACATATCTCTACCACGTCTCTCTACCACATCTACCACATCTCTCTACCACATCTCTCTACCACATCTACCACATCTCTCTACCACATCTCTCTACCACATCTCTCTACCACATCTCTCTACCACATATCTCTACCACATCTATCCACCACATCTCTCCACCACATCTCTCTACCACATCTCTCTACCACATCTACCACATATCTCTACCACATCTCTCTACCACATCTCTATACCTTGTCTCTCTACCACATCTCTCTACCACATCTCTCTACCACATCTCTCTACCACATCTCTCTACCACATCTCTCTACCACATCTACCACATCTCTCCACCACATCTCTCCACCACATCTCTCTACCACATCTCTCTACCACATCTCTCCACCACATCTCTCTACCACATCTACCACATATCTCTACCACATCTCTCTACCACATCTCTATACCTTATCTCTCTACCACATCTCTCTACCACATCTCTCTACCACATCTCTATACCACATCTCTCTACCACATCTACCACATCTCTCCACCACATCTCTCTCCCACATCTCTCCACCACATCTCTATACCACATCTACCACATCTCTCTACCACATCTCTCTACCACATCTCTCTAACACATCTACCACATCTAGATGTTGGACTTAATGCACTTTAGCACTTGCACTTCAACATGTAGCATAATTCTGTCATTTTTATGAAATTGCACTTATCCAGCCTACTTTCTTGTAAATATCCTTTGCTATCTGTTTTAAAATATGTGATTTTGTTTGTATGTATTGCAGAGGCGTGGACTCGAGTCACATGACTTGGACTTGACTTGGTAGAAAATAAAACAACTTGAGACGACTTCGACTTGGAGCCTCACGACTCGGGACTCGATTTAGACTTGAGACTGATGACTTGAAATGATCTGGCCAGATTTTGTAACGTTTTGTCACTGATTTTGTGGCACAGAGTCTACGTGGATTAGGCTACTCTCAACGTAGCCAAAGACAGTATCTCACTTGCAAAAAAAAACTTGTATGATACTCACACTCGACCCTCTGATTGAATCAGCAAACTGTCAATCAACACAGGTCGGGTGACCTACAGTAGTGCTGTGAGAAGGTTTTGGGGGGTTGCGAGAGTGAAACTGAATCTGAAAAAATACATACAAATGTAATTCATATTTTAATAGACTAGATATAGCCTACCATCTATATTTTATATTTATACCTTTGTTTATTTGATCTGGTTACTAACACAGGCCTAGGGCATTGCACCAAATTCTTGAAATCTGTGTTTCAGAACCCAAAAATGACACGCCTTGACTGTTGACCAATGACCAGTCATCAGCATTGGGGCGCAAAGGCGGGCGCACACATCCAGATTAGTGACCAGAAAACACTGGTTTAATTTTCCCCGGTTTTACCTATATTAATATTTTTCTATATAAAGTAACGTTTTGCAACCCGCTATGGATGCATCTTTTCCACAATAGGCTAACTGGTGATTTCATTGACCATTTTCATATTTCAGATAGGCCTAGTTTGGGTGTGTTATAATTATATAACTCAGTGGTGGTACTGCATATGTCTAAAGATAGCTGTAACATCGCACTACCTGCAATACTCATGGGATGAAGATGTAACATTCTGGCGAATTAACTAGGATATTTGTGAGGAAGAAAAAAAGTCTACAGACAAATCATGCTTTCCAGCTGATACTGCAACACCCCAGCCACAGGATCCTGCAACCTCGCTGCATACCGGTAGGGTAGTTCATATGATCTTGTAACCTCGCTGCATACAGGTAGGGTAGGCCATATGATCCTGCAACCTCGCTGCATACAAGTAGGGTAGTTCATATGATCTTGTAACCTCGCTGCATACAGGTAGGGTAGGCCATATGATCCTGCAACCTCGCTGCATACCGGTAGGGTAGGCTGTATGATCCTGTAACCCCTGCTGCATACCGGTAGGGTAGGCCATATGATCCTGTTACCCCTGCTGCATACAGGTAGGGTGGGCCGTATGATCCTGTAACCCCCGCTGCATAGCGGTAGGGTAGGCCGTATGATCCTGTAACCCCCGCTGCATACAGGTTGGGTAGGTCGTATGATCCTGTAAACCCTGCTGCATACCGGTAGGGTAGGCTGTATGATCCTGTAACCCCCGCTGCATAACAGGTAGGGTAGGCCATATGATCCTGTTACCCCTGCTGCATACAGGTAGGGTAGACCGTATGATCCTGCAAACTCGCTGCATACCGGTAGGGAAGGCTGTATGATCCTGTAACCCCTGCTGCATACAGGTAGGGTAGGCCGTATGATCCTGTAACCCCCGCTGCATACCGGTAGGGTAGGCTGTATGATCCTGTAACCCCCGCTGCATACCGGTAGGGTAGGCCGTATGATCCTGTAACCCCCGCTGCATACCGGTAGGGTAGGCTGTATGATCCAGTAACCCCCGCTGCATACCGGTAGGGTAGGCCATATGATCCTGTAACCTCCAGATCTCAGAACTGTTTTGTGGTGTATTAATTTTTCAAAACCCGTTAATGTCCTCATCTTAAAGGTACCTAAAGTACAGAGTATCAAAATCCTGAGACATTTGTTAAAAAAAAAGGGGGTAAGGGGGTGCAATAGCAGATACAGTTCAGCCATAAGACTCTATCACTTCTGAATTAGACATGTTCAGATCTTAAGAAGACTGTAGCTATTTGAATACAGAAATGATAGAATAACACTATTTTACCAAGATAGAGTCAGAATACATCATCAAATACATTAAGAAATGCATTATGATCTTTAGATAAATTACTGAACAACGATGTGACATCATTTACTTTTTTTGTTGTTGCTTGCATGCTTACCCTACCTGCTGGCTAGACTGGCCTAAACCATACTTAGAGGGAGATGGCAAAGATGTGTTCTGATTGGTCCGTCTATATTTGTTCAGGCTTGTGATTGGATTGCAGATAGACCCTTATAGCACCAATTTCAAATGGATTTATGCAGATAGAACATTCTAGTTGTATTTTTTTTTTTCAAATAAAATTGGCTTTAAAAATAACATAACATTACAAACATATGAAGAACCATCTAAAGATCTATTATATGTGACTAACTCATTTCTGACTAAAATGTCAGATAGAACCTTATAGTCCCTAGGTCTCGATTTGTGGATGAACAAGTCATTGCATGTATAGATTTTTTTTTACTTGACTTGGAAAAACTGGTGACTCGACTCCACTTGACTTGCTCTTAGAATGCACAACTTGGTATTGACTCAAGACTCGACCCGTTTGACTTGGGACTCAACGACTTGGACTTGACTCGAGACTCGACCCATTCGACTTGGTGTTCGACTTGAGACTTGGACCTTATGACTTGAGACTTGCTTGTGACTGAAATAATATTGACATGGTCCCACCTCTGATGTATTGTGACTGCTGCAAAATGACTTGCCTCATTGAGGACATAACATTTTTCTAAATCTGAATTCTCATAAATTATTGCCCTGATCACCCCCTGCCCCTCGCCCCTACCCATACCCCTGCTCCACGCCCATACACCTACCCATACCCCTGCTCTTCGCCCATACACCTACCCATACCCCTGCTCCTCGCCCATACCCCTGCTCCTTGCCCATACCCATACCCCTACCCTTCGCCCCTGCTCCAAACCCCTGCTCCTTGCCCATACCCCTTTCTCTCGCCCCTCCCCCATGCCCCTGCTCCTCGCTCCTGCCCAAGGCAGTGCCCCCTGACCCTGGAAGTGCCCCTTGCTCATGGCGGTTTCTCTGACCTTTTTCCTCCTCTGGGCACTGCTGGAGATCTTATCTGGTGTGACCCCCAGGTCAGACAGAACCTTGGCAATTCCCCTCGCGTCCACCCCACAGTTAGGGGCCACGTTACTTTCACAGCGTCTGTGTACATTCACCTTGCAGACTGAGAAAGAGACCATGGTTACATCACATGCACATTCACCTTACAGACTGAGACAGACCATGGTTACACCACATGCACATTCACCTTGCAAACAGAGAGAATCCATGCTATTGAACTGCATCACAATCTTCTTGACAAGTACCAAATGTTGTGAGAATGTACTACTACGATTTTCACAGATATTTACTTTACGTACAAGAAAATGCACTGTGAAATGTGAAAGACATGGCAAAGACCAGACATAACATCAAACATTCACATTCATGAAAAAACAAAACAAGAATGACAGCTTAAGGACTCTTACCCCTTCCTTCCACATTACATAGCTGTCCCTCCTATATTCAATCTTTCTTAATTATAATTCTTTGTTGTTGGTGGGGGGGTAGATCAGCTTTCATATTGCAGATAGATTCTAGCTTCCATCAATGTAATTGTCTGCATCATTTCCAATCTCCCATATATTTTATATATATATATATATATATATATATATATATATATATATATATATATATATATATATATATATATATACACACATACAGTGCATTCGTAACGTATTCAGACCCCTTGACTTTTTCCACATTTTTTTATTTTACAGCCTTATTCTAAAATGGATTAAATTAAATGTTTTCTTCATCAATCAACACACAATACCCCATAACGACAAAGTGAAAACAGGTTTTTAGAAATGTTTGCAAATTAATAAAAAATAAAAAATAGAAATGAGCTGACCATGAGATGTTACTACAACTTGATTGGAGTCCACCTGTGGTAAATTGGTTGGACATGATTTGGAAAGGCACTCACCTGTCTATATAAGGTCCCACAGTTGACAGTGCATGTCAGAGCAAAAACCAAGCCATGAGGTCGAAGGAATTGTCCGTAGAACTCCGAGACACGATTGTGTCAAGGCACAGATCTGGGGAAGGGTACTAAAACATTTCTACAGCATTGAAAGTCCCCAAGAACACAGTGGCCTCCATCATTCTTAAATGGAAGAAGTATGGAACCAGCAAGACTCTGCTCTGCCAAACTGAGCAATCAGGGGAGAAGGGCCTTGGTCAGGGAGGTGACCAAGAACCCGATGGTCACTCTGACAGAGCTCCAGAGTTTCTCTGTGGAGATGGGAGAACCTTCCAGAAGGACAACCATCTCTGCAGCACTCCACCAATCAAGCCTTTATGGTAGAGTGGCCAGACGGAAGCCACTCCTCAGTAAAAGGTACATGACAGCCCACTTGGAGTTTGTCATTAGGCACCTAAAGGACTCTCAGGGCTAATGAAACCAAGATTGAAGTCCTTGGCGTGAACGGAAAGCGTCACGTCTGGAGGAAATATAGCACCAACCCTATGGTGAAGCATGGTGGTGGCAGCATCATGCTGTGGGGATATTTTTCTGCGGCAGGGACTGGGAAACTAGTCAGGATCGAGTGAAAGTACAGAGAGATGCTTGATGAAAACCTGCTCCAGAGCACTCAGGACCTCAGACTTGGGCGAACGTTCACCTTCCAACAGGACAACGACCCAAAGCACACAGCCAAGACAACGCAGGAGAGGCTTTGGGACAAGTCTCTGAATGTCCTTGAGTAGCCCAGCCAGAGCCGTTCTTGAACCCGAACGAACTTGATCTCGAACCCGATCTCTGGAGACCTGAAAATAGCTGTGCAGCGATGCTTACCATCCAACCTGACAGAGCTTGAGAGGATCTGCAGAGAAAAATGGGAGAAACTCCCCAAATACAGGTGTGCCAAGCTTGTAGTGTCATACCCAAGAAGACTCGAGGCTGTAATCGCTGCCAAAGGTGCTTCAACAAAGTACAGAGTATTGGGTCTGAATACTTATGTAAATGCAAAAATAATATATATAATGTTTTACCTTTGTCATTATGTGGTATTGTGTGTAGACTGATGAGGTTAAAAAATGAATTCATTATAGAGTAAGGCTGTAACATAACACAATGTGGGAAAAGTCAGGGGTCTGAATAATTTCCGAATGCACCGTATATATAAATATACATACATATACACATGCATATCCTATCCTCAATCTTACACGTCCCCTTAATGTCCAAGGTCCCTGAGCGTCGCACATAGTGTTATTGCACACCACTATAGTTTCAATGTCTATGATTAGTAGTGAGTAGTAGTGCATTTGTTTATATATGTCAGTGTGTGTGTGTGTGTGTGTGTGTGTGTGTGTGTGTGTGTGTGTGTGTGTGTGTGTGTGTGTGTGTTTGTGCGTTTGCCTGTGTGTGTGCGTGTGTGCTGGCATACCTTTGCATTGCAGCCCTTGTCTGAGCAGTCCCCACAGTAGTGATCCACAGTGGTCACAGAAGGTTAGGACTTTGAAGTTGTGAATACCAAACTTATGAGGCATATTAACGCTGAACCGCTGGGATCCAACCTGCAGGGGGAGACAAAGAGCACTGACGATAACACAGTCACACCCCTAGATTGATTCACCTCATAATAACTAATATGTGGAGATGCCTACCTCCTCTGGTGTAGTGTCCTCTTTGTCTTTCTTCATCCCAGCACACTTTGTGATGATGAGCTCGTGGCAGCGCTTATGGACTACACACGTGCACACTAGGAGACACCAGACAACTCAGTCATTCACTTTCATTTCAACACGTTAGTTAACTTATCACTAAAGGCCCTATTACGTATAGAGTGATAGGAATACATATTGGTGTGCAGATAGATGTCACACAGAGAAACTGTCAGTAAGGAGAGAGAAAGTAGCTATATCACCTTGACACTGGTAGCCCTGTTTCCCGATCACACCCCTGTTGAGATAGATACATATTCTCACTGACGTTTCACTCAATGCAACATACAGTCAGATTCAAAATGGAACATTATTATGTTACATCAGTGGAATTGTAAGGTATTGCTTAGAATGAAGTGAATATGTTTGGATCCAAAATAAATATTTCCTGACCCAATTTAAAACGTTTCAAACTCCTTGCTATATTTGAAGACCCTCGCAGCTTTGTCACATTCACATACATTTTTTTCATGTTTCTGATTGAAGGCACAATCTGTCATTTCAACAGCCTGACTGTGCTTCAAGTATACTGTAATTAAAGCAATTTTTCCCTTTTCCTGTTGAAAAACAATATCCCACGTATAAATACAGTAATGTGGACACACTTGAAGGTAAAAAAATATGTTTTGAGCAGAATTTAGTTTTTAGACACAAGTGTAAACTTTATGTAGTCGGCCATTCAGGGAGTTGGTCAATGGTGCCCTGATGTCATCGGCCCCCCCCCCCCCTTGCTTGGGGGAACAATGGAGAAGCAATAGAGTACCACAGTATGAGTCATAATACCCATAAAACCTAGCGGTCAAACAAGGAAATGGTTCCAATCGTTTGTCCACCATTCATTTTTCCCATAAGGGATTTTAGAAACACTTAAAATAAGGGCTGTGTTTCGTGTAGGCTCATCCTGGCGTGATGTTTTGATAATCGTGTACATTTCTCGAGGACAAGACTACTTTAATAAATATATTCACCTGTATTTACACCCCCAAAATTAAATGGTAATTAGCTGCTAATGTGGCTATCATAAAGAACTACAAATGCCATGATGATCTGGACGAGACTGCCGAATAGAGGCATAGTAAGTATCTCTGGATTAACTATCTAAAGCTAGCTACATTTAGTATTAAATAAATTGGCTACATTTCTTTAAATGGACAATTCTGTAAACTGTCTAGCGCACATTTTAAATTGACACAATACCTGTTAGCAAAGGTGTCAGCTAGAGATGACGTGCAGGAGATTGCAGGGATTTGTAGTCTTGCATGATGTCTACTTTGATGCTAATTATGATTTTCGAATCTGAGAGTAAATAGAGCCGAATATATTGATAAAAGTCACCTTGTCCGAGAGAGATTTACATGGTTATCAAAACGTCACGCCAGGGTAAGACTACACAAAACACAGCCCTTATTTTAAGTCTTTCTAAAATTCCTTATGGATAAAATGAATGGTGGAAAAACGATTGGAACCATTTCCATGTTTGACCAATAAATGTTATGGATATTATGACACCTCCGCCGTGGGGCTCTATAGAGAACAAAAGGAAAGGAAAGGCCCACCCCCCCACTAGTACCATGTCATGAAGATACCTGGACCACCAATTGAGATGTGCCTTTTGCTAAGTAAATCAGGTTATAAATGCAGACTGGAGTGCGACTTTAATTGAAATTGAACCATTGAACAGCAGGAATTCTTACAGACTGTGCCTCTCATTCTAATTTAATAAGTTCATCAGGTACAGTGCTAGGTGCTACATGTCAGGTTCCTGAGCCATAGCAGTGTGTTCTGCCACCTTTAGCAGAGCTGTCACTGTGGCAATGTGGCCATATTTTATGGCTGAGTCGGGGTGTGAGAGGGGGAGGAGGGGGTGGAGGGAAGATGGAGAGGCTGGGCCTGAAATAGCCACAGCTGTGTGCTAACACTCTTTATCACCTCTGTCAGGGAGACACGTCACACCATTACCCCCCTGTTACACTTATGGCCAATTTCCACCTGAGACTTACCGCAGTGTTTTACCAAAAAGGCTCAGACTTTTTTGTGTCCACCTCCATGGACCATCTCCAGTGTCTAACTGGGCAATGGCCTCAGCTGACCTGCTCTGACTTGGAGCCAAGGCCCTGGAAAATGGGTCTTTCTAGCTGGCATTTACAGAAAAATGGCTAACTGTGAACATGGGTTAACAACTTCCACGGCAAACACCTTCTCACAAAGCAACTGTCTTGATGAAGCAGAGGTTGTTGATTCTGCTCTTCACAAGTCTTTTGTGTCACACTCCTGATGGAAACACAGTTCCCCAAAAATAACACTAGAGCTTACATGAACATAAACACTGACGACACACTGGTGTGGGGTAAGTCTCAGGTGGAAATGGGAGCTTCTGAAAATGCGACAGTATCCTGTAGTCAGTTAGGGACCTTTTGACAGCGACACTGTGTTTCAAAGTTCATCAGAGAACTGGAGGCACTTGTCAGTGAGAGAAAGACTATTGTGCACTACCATCAAGACTCATGTTGTATCAATGAGATACTGTTAAAAGTAACATCAACCTGTAGGCAGGCACTGTTCCCAGTTCAGATCAGACTCTTCTCACAGCTTTAAGACACTCGGACTCTGTGTGCTTTACAGTGATCTGTTAGGTCATAAGCCCTGGGAAGCAGGAATTGTCAGCTTGTACTACAGATGCGTGCTTGGTGCATGTAGCTTGGTGCCATCGGGGAGCAGAGAACCAGCTGGACTCTCCAGCATAAAGCTTCCACTGTCACACTGTAATGGCTAGCCTAGGGGCTTTTCCCATTGTCTCCATGGCAACACTGACAGACAAGAGCGCCGACCGTCCATGACCACGCATATAAAGTCTCTATAAGCTGACGTAGGTAGGTGTGTGTGTGTCTCTCACCATATAAAATCTCTGCAGTGGGAGCAGTAGGTAGGCTGTCGTAGGTATGTGGCCATGAACTTGTGTCCGTTGACCTGATGGACCCTCCTTCGTACGGCACCCTGCCTCTTCCTAGGCCGCATGCGCTCCCGAAACACACGCTCCTCTGCATTCTCACTGGAGCCTGGAGCTGGAGAAACACATTATTAGCAAAACCAAGGAATCATAAGATTGTAACATGGGAAACACATGACTTCCTCTTTAATGTATCAACTGGTACACAACAGAATGCCACAAGAAGGAGGCTGATGAATTATTTCACATTGGTGAAGAGTCTGCCAGTAGTATGATTCTCCACAGTCCTACTCCAACCCCCATACAGCTGGGAGGGAATGGAACAATCTAGTGCTACTCCAAACACCTTAAAGCTGGGAGGGAATGTCCAGTGCTGCAGGGGTGTCATTTAAGCAACAAGGCCCGAGGGGGTGTGGTATATAGCCAATATACCACGTTCTTAGGCACGACGCCTAAGAGTGTGCCTGGACACAGCCCTTAGTTGACTTGTTGGTAAGGTGGCACTATGACGGTGCCACGTTGAAAGTCACTGAGCTCTTCAGTAAGGCTATTCTACTGCCAATGTTTGTCTATGGAGTTTGCATGGCTGTGTGCTTGATTTTATACACCTGTCATCAACGGTGTGGCTGAAATAGCCGAATCCACTAATTTGAAGGGGTGTCCACATACTTTTGTACATATAGTGCATTTGGAAAGTATTCAGACCCTTTGACTTTTTCCACATTGTGTTACGTTACAGCCTTATTCTAAAATGTATTAAAAAAACATTTCTCAGCAATCTACACACTATACCGCATAATGAGGAAGTAAAAACAGTTTTTTAGACATTTTTGCAAATGTATTAAATATAACAGAAATACCTTATTTACATAAGTATTTAGACTCTTCGCTATGAGACTCGAAATTGAGTTCAGGTGCATCCTGTTTCCAATGATCCTCCTTGAGATGTTTCTACAACCTGATTGGAGTCCACCTGTGGTAAATGATTGGACGTGATTTGGAAAAGCACACACCTGTCTATATAAGGTCCCACAGTTGACAGTGCCAGTTGACAGTTGTCAGAGCAAAAACCAAGCTATGAGGGCGAAGGAATTGTCCGTAGAGCTCCGAGACAGAATTGTGTCGAGGCACAGATCTGGGAAAGGGTACCAAAACATTTCTGCAGCATTGAAGGTCCCCAAGAACACAGTGGCCTCCATCATTCTTAAATGGAAGAAGTTTGGAACC
Source organism: Salvelinus fontinalis (assembly GCF_029448725.1). Taxonomy (NCBI): domain Eukaryota; kingdom Metazoa; phylum Chordata; class Actinopteri; order Salmoniformes; family Salmonidae; genus Salvelinus; species Salvelinus fontinalis. The sequence continues at coordinate 21,190,170 of NC_074694.1, forward strand.
ACCAAGACTCTTCCTACAGCTGGCCGCACGACCAAACTGAGCAATCGGGAGTAAGGGCCTTGGTCAGGGAGGTGACCAAGAACCCGATGTTCACTCTGACAGAGCACTAGAGTTCCTCTGTGGAGATGGGAGAAGCTTCCAGAAGGACAATCATCTCTGCAGCACTCCATTAATCAGGCCTTTATGGTAGAGTGGCCAGACGGAAGCACTCCTTAATAAAAGGCACATGACAGCCTGCTTGGAGTTTGCCAAAAGGCACCTAAAGACTCTCAGACCATGAGAAACAGTACTCTCTGGTCTGATGAAACCAAGATCCACCTCTTTGACCTGAATGCCAAGTATCACCTCTGGAGGAAACCTGGCACCATCCCTACGATGAAGCATGGTGGTGGCAGCATCATACGGTGGGGATGTTTTTCAGCGGCAGTGACTGTGAGACTAGTCAGAATCGAGGGAAAGATGAATGTAGCAAAGTACAGAAAGATCCTTGATGAAAACCTGCTCCAGAGCGCTCATGACCTCAGACTGGGGTGAAGGTTCACCTTCCAACAGGACAACGACCCTAAGCACACAGTCAAGATAACGCAGGATTGGCTTCAGTAGCCCAGCCAGAGCCCGGACTTGAACCCGATCAAACATCTCTGGATTGACCTGAAAATAGTTGTGCAGCGACGCTCCCCATCCAACCTGACAGAACTTGAGAGGATCTGCAGAGAAGAATGGGAGAAACTCCCCAAATACAGGTTCGGCAAGCTTGTAGCGTCATACCAAAGAAGACTCAAGGCTGTGTATCTGAATACTTATGTAAATGTGATATTTCAGTTTTCTATATTTTATAAATTAGCAAACATTTAAAAAATCCTGGTTTTGCTTTGTCATTATGGGGTATTGTGTGCAGACTGGTGAGGGAAAAACTATTTAATCAATTTTAGAATAAGGCTGTAACCTAAAGTCAAGGGGTCTGAATACTTTCCGAATGCACTGTATAGTGTATATTGGCAATATATCACAACCCCCGATGGGGGCCTTATTGCTATTATAAATTGGTTACCAACGTAATTAGAGCAATAAAATAACAGTTTTGTCATTCCCATGATATATCATGGCTGTCAGCCAATCAGCATTCAGGGATCGAAGCACCCAGTTTATAATTACACATGACTACCTCTAGATGGTGGTACTTCCGCAGAGGTGAATACACACAGATAATTCCCTCAACAACCTCAACGCTATGCAGACGCTGGAGAGGTGATTAACAGGCTTGTCTCACACACACACACACACACACACACACACACACACACACACACACACACACACACACACACACACACACACACACACACACACACTCCCTGTTGTGGATTGCTTGGGTTTAGATTACACTGTCACTTTGTTAATTATACTGTCATACTGTTATACTGTTATATGTCATACAGACAAACTAAGAAAACAGAACTTGTTATATCAACGGTATGTTACTGGTAGATGACAGCCCCCTGCCACATGGTCTGGTAGGTGACAGCCCCCTGCCACATGGTCTGGTAGGTCACAACCCCCTGCCACATGGTCTGGTAGGTCACAGCCCCCAGCCACATGGTCTGGTAGGTCACAGCCCCCTGCCACATGGTCTGGTAGGTCACAGCCCCCTGCCACATGGTCTGGTAGGTCACAACCCCCTGCCACATGGTCTGGTAGGTCACAGCCCCCTGCCACATGGTCTGGTAGGTGACAGCCCCCTGCCACATGGTCTGGTAGGTGACAGCCCCCTGCCACATGGTCTGGTAGGTCACAGCCCCCTGCCACATGGTCTGGTAGATGACAGCCCCCAGCCACATGGTCTGGTAGGTGACAGCCCCCTGCCACATGGTCTGGTAGGTGACAGCCCCCTGCCACATGGTCTGGTAGGTGACAACCCCCTGCCACATGGTCTGGTAGGTGACAACCCCCTGCCCAATGGTCTGGTTGGTCACAGCCCCCTGCCACATGGTCTGGTAGGTGACAGCCCCCTGCCACATGGTCTGGTAGGTGACAACCCCCTGCCACATGGTCTGGTAGGTGACAGCCCCCTGCCACATGGTCTGGTAGGTGACAGCCCCCTGCCACATGGTCTGGTAGGTGACAGCCCCCTGCCACAATGTCTGGTAGGTGACAACCCCCTGCCACATGGTCTGGTAGGTGACAGCCCCCTGCCACAATGTCTGGTAGGTGACAACCCCCTGCCACATGGTCTGGTAGGTGACAGCCCCCTGCCACAATGTCTGGTAGGTGACAACCCCCTGCCACAATGTCTGGTAGGTGACAACCCCCTGCCACACAGTTCTTTTCAGATAACCTAAAGGTCTAGTGGTTCACTCTGACCCAGAAAAAAACACTGAGTGAAAGCAGTGGGATCTAGGTCCATACGAGGGATTCACTGTCAGACAGACACAACCCTAAGGTGTCGGCACAGTGCTGGTTGTATTATTGCTGAGTAAGACCCCAGGTCTGCATGCCCCCCTGCACACAATACACCGACTGGCACATTTTGGTTTCTGGGGTCAACTGAGGCTGTGTGTAATTTTACCTGTAACTGGGAGCAACAGCTGCGCCACAATGAAGTCATGTCCATTGTTGAAAAAATCTCTCTCTCCGCTCTCTCTCCCCTGTGTGCCAGGGTGTTGTATCATATATGACCACTGTGTGGAGCTGCAAGATCAGGCCTTGTATCCTTGTCTGTCTGTCTGTCTGTCTGTCTGTCTGTCTGTCTGTCTGTCTGTCTGTCTGTCTGTCTGTCTGTCTGCCTGCCTGCCTGCCTGCCTGCCTGCCTGCCTGCCTGCCTGCCTGCCTGTCTGTCTGTCTGTCTGTCTGTCTGTCTGTCTGTCTGTCTAACCCTAACCTAATTTGATTTAGTCAAACTTGACCCCTAAAGCTAATCAATCACACACTCCTCTCCTCACTTAACTCTATACAGCACAGAGAGAGAGAGAGAGAGAGAGAGACAGAGAGAGAGAGAGAGAGAGAGAGAGAGAGAGAGAGAGATAGAGACAGAGACAGAGAGACAGAGAGACACAGAGATAGAGAGAGAGAGAGAGAGAGAGAGACAGAGAGACACAGAGATAGAGAGAGAGAGAGAGAGAGAGAGAGAGAGAGAGAGAGAGAGAGAGACTGCCCACAAAATGAGGTGGAAACTGAGCTGCACTTCCTAACCTCCTGCCAAATGTATGACCATATTAGAGACACATATTTCCCTCAGATTACACAGACCCACAAAGAATTCTAAAACAAATCCAATTTTGATAAACTCCCATATCTATTGGGTGAAATACCACAGTGTGCATTCACAGCAGCAATATGTGTGACCTGTTGCCACTAGAAAAGGGCAACCAGTGAAGAACAAACCTATATTTATTTGTATTTATTTTCCCTTTTGTACTTTAACTACTTGCACTTTAACTGTCATTACAACGTTGTATAGAGACATAATATGACATTTGAAATGTCTTTATTCTTTTAGAACTTTTGTTAGTGTAATGTTAACTGTTAATTTTGTATTGTTAATTTCACTTTTGTTTATTGTATTATCTATTTCACTTGCTTTGCCAATGTAAACATTTTTCCCATGCCAATAAAGCCCCTTAAATTGAAATTGAGATACAACCAACCTCTAGCAGAGAAGTGGAGGAGAAAAGGAAAGAACGTGAGGAACAGAAAACAGAGCAGCTATACACCACCGCTCAAAAGTTTGGGGTCACTTAGAAATGTCCTTGTTTTTGAAAGAAAAGCCTTTTTTGTCCATTAAAATTGATCAGAAATACAGTGTAGACATTGTTAATCTTGTAAATGACTATTGTAGCTGGAAACGGCAGATTTTTTAATGGAATATCTACATAGGCGTACAGAGGCCTATTATCAGCAACCATCACTCCTGTGTTCCAATGGCACATTGTGTTAGCTAATCCAAGTTGATCATTTTATAAGGCTAATTGATCATTAGGAAACCCTTTTGCAATTATGTTAGCACAGCTGAAAACTGTTGTCCTGATTAAAGAAGCAAAAAACTGTCCTTCTTTAGACTAGTTGAGTATCTGGAGCATCAGCATTTGTGCGTTCGATTACAGGGTAAAAATAGAAACAAATAACTTTCTTCTGAAACTTGTCAGTCTATTCTTGTCCTGAGAAATGAAGGCTATTCCGTGTGAGAAATTGCCAAGAAACTGAAAATCTTATTAGCTAACACAGCGTGCCATTGGCTAACACAACGTGCCATTGGCTAACACAACGTGCCATTGGCTAACACAGCGTGCCATTGGAAAACAGGAGTGTTTTTTTTATATTTCTCTCAAAAACAAGGACATTTCTAAGTGACCCCAAACTTTTGAACGGTAGTGTACGTTTACACACACAGGGATGTGCACACACAGGGGCACACACACACAGGCACGCACGCACGCACGCACACACACACACACACACACACACACACACACACACACACACACACACACACACACACACACACACACACACACACACACACACACACACACACACACACACACACACACACACACACACACACACACAGTAAAATCAATGGAGTTAATCTCAAGAGCATGGAAAATCTGTTCATGGAGAGAGTGGTGCAGGCAGGAGTGAGAATTTGCACCGACCTGACACACCCACTGAACCAAGAGTACCAGCTCCTACCATCAGCCTGTCCATACAGAGACCTTCTGTACAAAACCGCCAGAGCCCAGAAATCATTCGTCCACACTAGTATAAGTCAATTTGAATTTACAAACTGTGAACTGTATCAACGTGTTACCTGCTGTAGTTATTGCTTGTGGTTTATGTACTTTATGTACTTATGTGGCGATGCTGTGCTGTGGTTTGTTGAGATACAAGACACATTTACTGAAAAAAACACAATAGAATGATAATAATAATAATATTATTGTTATTCATGTACACTACATGAGCAACAGTATGTAGACATCTGCTCGTCAAACATCTCTTTCCAAAATCATGGGCCTTAACATGGAGTTGGTCCACCCTGCTGCTATAACAGCCTCCACTCTTCTGGGAAGGCTTTCCACTAGATGTTGGAACATTGCTGCAGGGACTTGCTTCCATTCAGCCATAAGAGCATTAGTGAGGTCGGGCACAGATGTTGGGCTGCTTAGGCCTGGCTCGCAGTCGGCGTTCCAATTCATCCCAAAGGTATTCGATGGGTTTGAGGTCAGGGCTCTGTGCAAGCCAGTCAAGTTCTTACACACCAATCTCAACCATTTCTGTATGGACTTCTCTTTGTGCATGGGGGCATTGTCATACTGAAACAAGAAAGGGCCTCTCCCAAAACTGTTGCCACAAAGTTGGAAGCACAAAATTGATTGTCTACAATGTCATTGTATGCTGTAGAGTTAAGATTTCCCTTCACTGGAACTAAGGGGCCCAGCCCAAACCATGAAAAACAGTCCCAGACCATTATTCCTCCTCCACCAAACTTTACAGTTGGCACTATGCATTGGTGCAGGTTCTCCTGGCATCCGTCAAACTAAGATTCATCCATCAGACTGCCAGATGGTGAAGCATGATTCATCACTCCAGAGAACGGATTTCCATTGCTTCAGCGATGTCATTTACAAAATAGCCTCCAACACTCTACTCAACAAATTGGATGCAGTCTATCACAGTGCCATCCGTTTTTGTAAAGGCTGTCGCTCTCCTCATCCTCGGACGAGGAGAGGAGAGAAGGATCATCAGACCAGTACGACGCCTTCTACCTCCACGGTAAGCACGGGGAGTTGGCTCGGTTATCCTACCCGGCTTTGCCACACTCCTCGTGTGCCCCCCCCAAGAAATTTTTGGGTCTGACTCACGGGCTCCCAACCGCGTCGCCGCGCTGCCTCCTCATACCAGCGCCTCTCAGCCTTCGCTGCTTCCAACTCCTCCTTGGGACGGCGATATTCCCCTGGCTGAGCCCAAGGTCCTCTACCATCCAAGATCTCCTCCCAAGTCCAGGAGTCCTTGTTGCTCTGTTGAGCATTCCCTTGCCGCTTGGTCTTAGCGTGGTGGGTGATTCTGTAAAGGCTGTCGCTCTCCTCATCCTCGGACGAGGAGAGGAGAGAAGGATCATCAGACCAAAATGCAGCATTAGGGAAATAAGCCATCTTTTATTTAACACGACGATGGCAACACGAAAAAACAAAACACTTTCAAAAATACAAAAACAAGAAAACGACGTAGACGAAACCTGAACATAAACTTACATAACTAAACGTAACACTTACGGACAGGAAACAGACTACATCGAAACGAAACGAACAACCGAACAGTCCCGTATGGTGCAAGACATAACACAGATACGGAAGACAATCACCCACAAACAAACAGTGAGAACACCCTACCTAAATATGACTCTTAATTAGAGGAGAACGCAAAACACCTGCCTCTAATTAAGAGCCATACCAGGCAACCACAACCAACATAGAAACAGATAACATAGACTGCCCACCCAAAACACATGCCCTGACCTAAACACATACAAAAACAACATAAAACAGGTCAGGACCGTTACAGAACCCCCCCTCAAGGTGCGAACGCCGGGCGCACCAGCACAAAGTCCAGGGGAGGGTCTGGGTGGGCAGTTGACCACGGTGGTGGCTCCGGCTCTGGACGCTGTCCCCACACCACCATAGTCACTCCCCGCTTCTGTCTTCCCCTCCCAATGACCACCCTAAAACTAACATCCCCTAAATGAACGGCCAGCACCGGGAGAAGGGGCAGCACCGGGACAAGGGGCAGCACCGGGACAAGGGGCAGCACCGGGACAAGGGGCAGCACCGGGACAAGGGGCAGCACCGGGACAAGGGGCAGCACCGGGACAAGGGGCAGCACCGGGACAAGGGGCAGCACCGGGACAAGGGGCAGCACCGGGATAAGGACCAGCACCGGAATAAGGACCAGCACCGGGATAAGGACCAGCACCGGGATAAGGGGCAGCACCGGGACAAGGGGCAGCACCGGGACAAGGGGCAGGTCCCGGCTGAGGGACTCTGGCAGATCCTGGCTGAGGGACTCTGGCAGGTCCTGGCTGAGGGACTCTGGCAGGTCCTGGCTGAGGGACTCTGGCAGGTCCTGGCTGAGGGACTCTGGCAGGTCCTGGCTGAGGGACTCTGGCAGGTCCTGGCTGAGGGACTCTGGCAGGTCCTGGCTGAGGGACTCTGGCAGGTCCTGGCTGAGGGACTCTGGCAGGTCCTGGCTGGACGGCTCTGGCAGGTCCTGGCTGGACGGCTCTGGCAGGTCCTGGCTGGACGGCTCTGGCAGGTCCTGGCTGGACGGCTCTGGCAGGTCCTGGCTGGACGGCTCTGGCAGGTCCTGGCTGGACGGCTCTGGCAGGTCATAGCAGGACGGCTCTGGCAGGTCATGGCAGGACGGCTCTGGCAGGTCATGGCAGGACGGCTCTGGCTGGTCATGGCAGGACGGCTCTGGCTGGTCATGGCAGGACGGCTCTGGCTGGTCATGGCAGGACGGCTCTGGCTGGTCATGGCAGGACGGCTCTGGCTGATCATGGCAGGACGGCTCTGGCTGGTCATGGCAGGACGGCTCTGTAGGGAGAAGAAGGAGAGACAGCCTGGTGCGTGGTCTAGGCACTGGCTGCGCTGGAGAGGAGGAAACAGCTGGAGAGAGAACCCGGAGAGACAGCCTGGTACGGGGGGCTGCCACCGGAGGACTGGTACATGGAGGTGGCACCGGATCTACCGGACCGTGAAGGAGGACACGTGCTCTTGAGCACCGAGCCTGCCCAACCTTACCAGGTTGAATGGTGCCCGTAGCCCTACCAGTGCGGCGAGGTGGAATAGCCCGCACTGGGCTATACTGGCAAACCGGGAACACCACTCGTAAGGCTGGTGCCATGTATGCCGGCCCGAGGAGACGTACTGGAGGCCAGATACGTTGGGCCGGCTTCATGACATCCGGCTCGATGCCCAACCTAGCCCTCCCAGTGCGGCAAGGTGGAATAGCCCGCACTGGGCTAAGCACGCGTACTGGGGACACCGTGCGCTTTACCGCATAACACGGTGTCTTACCAGTACGACGCCTTCTACCTCCACGGTAAGCACGGGGAGTTGGCTCGGGTATCCTACCCGGCTTTGCCACACTCCTCGTGTGCCCCCCCCAAGAAATTTTTGGGTCTGACTCACGGGCTCCCAACCGCGTCGCCGCGCTGCCTCCTCATACCAGCGCCTCTCAGCCTTCGCTGCTTCCAACTCCTCCTTGGGACGGCGATATTCCCCTGGCTGAGCCCAAGGTCCTCTACCATCCAAGATCTCCTCCCAAGTCCAGGAGTCCTTGTTGCTCTGTTGAGCATTCCCTTGCCGCTTGGTCTTAGCGTGGTGGGTGATTCTGTAAAGGCTGTCGCTCTCCTCATCCTCGGACGAGGAGAGGAGAGAAGGATCATCAGACCAAAATGCAGCATTAGGGAAATAAGCCATCTTTTATTTAACACGACGATGGCAACACGAAAAAACAAAACACTTTCAAAAATACAAAAACAAGAAAACGACGTAGACGAAACCTGAACATAAACTTACATAACTAAACGTAACACTTACGGACAGGAAACAGACTACATCGAAACGAAACGAACAACCGAACAGTCCCGTATGGTGCAAGACATAACACAGATACGGAAGACAATCACCCACAAACAAACAGTGAGAACACCCTACCTAAATATGACTCTTAATTAGAGGAGAACGCAAAACACCTGCCTCTAATTAAGAGCCATACCAGGCAACCACAACCAACATAGAAACAGATAACATAGACTGCCCACCCAAAACACATGCCCTGACCTAAACACATACAAAAACAACATAAAACAGGTCAGGACCGTTACAGTTTTGTCACCAAAGCCCCATATATTACCCACCACTGCGACCTGTATGATCTCGTTGGCTGGCCCTCGCTTCATACTCGTCGCCAAACCCACTGGCTCCAGGTCATCTACAATTCTCTGCTAGGTAAAGCCCCGCATTATCTCAGCTCACTGGTCACCATAGCAGCACCCACTCGTAGCGTGCGCTCCAGCAGGTATATCTCACTGGTCACCCCCAAAGGCAATTCTTCATTTGGCCGCCTCTCCTTCCAGTTCTCTGCTGCCAATGACTGGAACGAACTGTAAAAATATCTGAAGCTGGAGACTCTTACCTCCCTCCTAGCTTTAAGCACCAGCTGTCAGAGCAGCTCACAGATCACTGCACCTGTACATAGCTCATCTGTAAATAGCCCATCCAATCTACCTCATCTCCATACTGTATTTATTTATTTATCTTGCTCCTTTGCACCCCAGTATCTCAACTTGCACATTCATCTTCTGCACATCCTACCATTCCAGTGTTTAATTGCTACATTGTAATTACTTTGCCACCATGGCCTACTTATTGCCTTACCTCTCTTATCCTACCTCATTTGCACATGCTGTATATAGATTTTTCTACTGTATTATTGATTGTATGTTTGTTTATTCCATGTGTAACTCTGTGTTGTATGTGTCGAACTGCTTTGCTTTATCTTGGCCAGGTCGCAGTTGCAAATGAGAACTTGTTCTCAACTAGCCTACCTGGTTAAATAAAGGTGAAATAAAATAAAATAAAAATAAATTGCTCCAGAGTCCAATGGCGGCGAGCTTTACACCACTCCAGCCAATGCTTGGCATGGTGGTGATCTTAGTCTTGTGTGTGGCTGCTCAGGGGGGGGGGGGGGGGGGGGGGGGGGTTGGTGTCACACTTTTGGCCCAGCCCCAGCTAACACGCCTGACTCCAATAATCAACTAATCATGATCTTCAGTATAGAATGTAATTAGTTCAGCAGTGTTTGCTAGGGATGAAGGGAAAGTGTAACACCACTCTGGCGGAGGACTGGAGTTGCCCACCCCTGACTTAGTGGATGACTTAGTGGGTAGGGATGGATGAAATCAGACCTTATCCAGAGGAGTGGATGACTTTGTGAGTAGGGATGGATGAAATCAGACCTTATCCAGAGGAGTGGATGACTTTGTGAGTACGGATGGATGAAATCAGACTTTATCCAGAGGAGTGGATGATTTAGTGGGTAGGGATGGATAAATCAGACCTTATCCAGAGGAGTGGATGACTTAGTGGGTAGGGATGGATGAAATCAGACCTTATCCAGAGGAGTGGATGACTTAGTGGGTAGGGATGGATGAAATCAGACCTTATCCAGAGGAGTGGATGATTTAGTGGGTAGGGATGGATGAAATCAGACCTCATCCAGAGGAGTGGATGACTTAGTGGGTAGGGATGGATGAAATCAGACCTTATCCAGAGGAGTGGATGACTTCGTGGGTAGGGATGGATGACATCAGAACTTATCCAGAGGAGTGGATGACTTAGTGGGTAGGGATGGATGACATCAGAACTTATCCAGAGGAGTGGATGACTTAGTGGGTAGGGATGGATGAATCAGACCTTATCCAGAGGAGTGGATGACTTAGTGGGTAGGGATGGATGACATCAGAACTTATCCAGAGGAGTGGATGACTTAGTGGGTAGGGATGGATGACATCAGAACTTATCCAGAGGAGTAATAAGCAATACATCACATCTAGGTGGTGGGTTAAAGCATCGTATCTGTTTTAGTTTACGAGATTATCAGTCCCTGGCGAGGGAGGAGCTGGTTTTTACATATTGTTATTTATTTATTCTTAACAAATTTCCGTTTTTATTGTCAATTCTCGCAATAAAAAAAAGACGTACTTATATGTTTGCTAGCTGGACAGGCAAATGATGCCAAGTACTAAATAAAGAACCAATTGAAATTCGGCAGCTAAGATGACGACTCACACAGTACAAAAGGATTTAATATCTTTCTGAGTTTTCTCTGATGTTTGTGGAACCACCTGCAACTGGACATGGACATTTATAAGATACCTGTTTTCCAGAATTGAGAACGAGGAGAATATCATGTAGTTGAAGAATCTATGGTGGTGTTTTCTATAACCTGTAACATCCAGTACTGGATACATCACATTATCTGGCTTACAATCTGTAGCTAAATTGGAGTAGGATGCAGAGCACCCTCCTCTGTCCTTCTCCTAGTAGCCTAGCTGTTGCCTTTTTTGTCTGTCAGGAGGTTCATTTTCCAGTTCATAAACTACAATCCTTTGCTGTGATTTCTTTGATTCATTCTTCTCTCACTTTTGTCTCCCATGATCTATTCAGCTCTCCTCTCCTTTGTCCTGCGCCCAGAGATCAAACAAGTGTTAATCACCAAGCATGGGCTCAGCTGATTCATTCACCTGTGAGGAGAACCATCCTACTGCAGTTTGAACTAGCCCTGTCGTCACTATTTAGACGTTGAGACCAAATACGCATTTGCCTGTTGTCTTTTCTTTGTGGATTTTGTCTTGGACAGTCTAGTGCAGTTTAGAGTTGCAGAACACCCACTACAGATACACATGCTTGTTTGAGCATCTCAAAGACTAAATTGAATGTAGAATCAGTTTGACGAGGTCAGAAACAGATTCAGTTTTACTATTGTAAAATGCAGTGATGAGAATTCTATTGTCCACATCAGGAGCCCAGGCTTTTGACATAGATGGTAGAGTTCTCGTCTCTGAATCACACGATCTTAAGATTCAGTCCGCTAAGGTACTTGTCTCTCTCTCTACATCGGTCAGCTACATTGGTGACCAGGGTGGGAACCTTTCGATACGCGCTATGGGGCTTGGGCACACGAATGCTTCCTAGGGAGACGGGGGAATACTGAAGCACGCATTGACGAAAGTTCTACTGTCTCCATCAGAGGCTTTGGCATGGATAAAAAAAGCTCTCATTTCTGGACTGCAACATTGTAAGATTATGCCCTCCACGGCACTTGTCTCTCTATATGCAGTACATTGATTGGTAGGTTACACTATATTTAGATACTTCAAATATGCCTGAGACACCTTTGCTATTTGTCTCCGTACTCAATAAAGGGTGATACACTAAATGTGATGGTGTTCTTGGTTTGAATGTATATGCATGAAACATACATTATGGAAAACATGTCTCACACTCAGTCATAGTTAGTAGTAGAATGGATTGGCAAGAATTTGGCACGTTCAACTTTTAGTAGGAAAGTTAGGCTAATCATTTGAAGCACCTAAATATACTCACATTCACTGAACATTTAGTATTTGAATCTCAAACATTAATTTCCCAACTGCTTGTTCTATAATCCTGCAGACTCTTTATCATTGTCCATATCTTATGTTCCAATGCATCCAACGTGATGCATGCACACCATGGTGTTGTGGACTCATCTGAGAACTCCTCTGGTTTACAAATCAAACTCTGGTCATCTCATTGGAGAGCACATTGTCTACCTTTTTCCCAGCTGTTTTTGCAAGGTATGCTATCTGACGCACCTAGTTAAATAAAGGTTCAATTAAAAATTACAAAATTAAAAATAAATACATGTGTAGGATATGCTGTGTTGGCTAGTATGCAGCTGTCCTTTTTAAACCTCCATTATAGGATCTGCTTTTATTTGGGTTTCTATGCAAAGTATATTATTGCATCTAGTTACTTGAAATGAGACATATAATCATGTCAAAACATTCAAAAATATGATTAACTAACAGAGAGATAGCTAATGAAACACTAGCCCCTGAGCATGCAAACTGACATTTACAGTAGCTGGCTAGGCTAGTCAAACTGTAACATTAGCTAAATGGTCAACAGAGTTAGCTCTTCATACCATCAATACCTTTCGTATTGTATGCTGCATATGTCAAGTGCACTCAAAAACAGATATTTATCTTATTTCAGTCTTTGGGAGCTCATCACACACATACAGAAAGCAGCTCGAGTTTTCATTTGAGGATGTTTACATCCCAGATAGAAGCAGGCCATTGGCTGCCTTCATCACGGGGTACGTGCAGGAGTTCTGATTGGTTGCATGTTTAGCAGTTCTCTCGAGGGGGATAGATGAACTTAATGTTTTTTGGCTTTGGCCCACCCACTAATCAACTATGTGTCAATGGAGAGGTGTGACAATACACCCAGATCGGACCATTCTCTAAGGGCTGTTCCCACAGTGCATTGGGCCTTCCGCTTCATCATGCACTCTGTAGGAAGATCTCAACTCCTCACGTCCTCTTTCATCTCCTCCTCAAAACCCATTGGATGAGAAAGCCAGAGGTCCCTCCCCTCTGACCTTCTCTTCCAATGAGTCCTCAGTCGTACCCCTCCAGCCCCTATGCCGTCACCATCACCTAGCAACTGGCCCTGGCTGCCTAGCAACAGCCGTAACCATACCGCTGTAGGAGGGGAGATGGCTCTTTGTCAATGGTAGAGGACACGTCACTCATGTGTGATGTCATCGGTCCCCTGTTAGCGCTGTGACCATCCCACTTGGTGATCTCTCTACACAAGGGGGTGCTAGTAGTGTGTGGCAACATGTGCTCACTATATAAGGCCTGCAGATATGTGAGTGAAGTACCTTCCTGGCAATCCCCATTGCACATCACTGAGATTGAGCACTGCATACATGCAGGACTACACAGGTACATGCATGTATATGCATACACTCAAACATGCAAACATGTAAACACGCAGAAACAAATATAAATTCTACAAAACTGCACACACACACACCCATTCAAGCAGTGCTATTGAGTGTTTGAGCGTAGGTCCTTGTCAGAGAGCTGCTCCAGCTCTGAGAGTGTAGAAAGAGAGAAATAGGAGGAAGAGAGGAGGAGGGATGAGAGGCACTCCCAGGCCTCTGTGTGGGTGATAGGGTCTACTCCATGTCCCCAGGCCCACAGCTCTTCACACAGGAGCCATCCACAGGCCCAATTAAAGCTGCATTAATCACAACCCACTGGCAGTAGACAGACACAGACACCTGACCCAGCCCGCTGCAGCACATCCACCACCCACACATCAATATGCATATTACACACACACACACACACACACACACACACACACACACACACACACACACACACACACACACACACACACACACACACACACACACACACACACACACACACACACACACACACACAGTGTAACAACACAACTACATTGGCCCACCAGTGTTCATGTAGGTTCATGCTAGTGCATCAGCGTCTTTGGACCCATGTGTGTGATCTCTAGTGCGAGTATGCCTCTGTAAAGGTCACCAACAGCAAGTCAATGACAGCAGGTCTTTCAGTCTCAGCCCTATGTGAGTGACTCATACAAGGATGTAGAACACTAGGTGAGATGGTGAACACTGGTATGTGAAGGTCATTGGAAGCAGGTCACAGTGAAAGCACAACAAGGCCTGGAAGGACAGCTCTCTGTGAAGGTCAAAGGCATCAGTCCTGTGTGTTAGGGTGAGGCAGAGATAGATGGATAGCCATAAGCGCCACTGCTGGGGAATTGAAGGGATCTAATGAGGATCATAGTCAAAGACAACAGCAGTTATCTAACCAGCCATCTGGACCTTACAGGCCTGGAAGTGCTGCTGTGGAGTCACTCACTCTATCACTCACTCTGCACAAACAGGGAGGGGAGAGGGGATGAGGAGAGGGAGCGAGAGCGAGGGAAAGAGAGAGGGGAGAGGGAGAGAGAACGAGACAGAGAGAGAGAATGGGTAGAAAGTGTTTACAGAAGAGAGTTGACAGAGTGCCGTAATGGGACTGTTTTTCCGTTGCATCGACCAGTGTGGGCCTTCAGGGCAGGTGGTGTGAGGTGCTAATCAAGCCCAGCTAGTGAGCTATTTTCAGGCGGTGCCCACCGGGGCTGCTCCTGCCAGGTAGACAACTTGCACGACTGCTCTCCATGTGAGCTGGAAAATACCTTGTGGCTGTCCTAGCCTTGTTGCTGCAGTCCTCCTGACCTCAGAGTCAGCAGTACACAACCTTCACTGCTTTCACTGTGTTTGTTAGTATTCACCCTGGACAGGACCATCTAAGGCCAGTTTAACTAGAGTGGAATATCACTACAGCTGCCTAACAAGCCGTTCAGGAGTCATTGCTACAGTCATTATAACTGCCACACCCAGGAAAATATGAACTGAGAGTACGTATTCACTTCATTAAGCGGTTCCTATGATCTATCAATAACATGTTTTGTTTTACACACTGTCATGTCCAAATTGTACCATTTGTAACCTTATTTTGATATACTCATTGTATGGATTGAATCCCCGAGCTGACAAGGTAAAAATCTGTCGTTCTGCCCCTGAGCACGGCAGTTAAACCCACTGTTCCTCGGACGCCGAAGACGTGGAGGTCGGTTAAGGCAGCCCCCCGCACCTCTCTGATTCAGAGGGGTTGGGTTAAATGCAGAAGACACATTTCAGTTGAATTCATTCAGTTGTACAACTGACTAGGTATCCCCCTTTACCTTTATATTCTACTATTGTTTCTCCTGTTTGGTATTAATACAAATGTGAACACAATTAACTTTAATAATCCCCAGAGGGACAAATAGCAAATTTGGTGTAAGAAAAGTTCTCCATCACGTAGCCTTCATCTATCAAGGCCTCAGTTGTAGAATCTGAGGGAAAGGAGATGGGGAGAGGAAGCTTCACCGGGCGATTGGGGCACAGCCATGGATCCCTACTGGTCACATGAGCTCTCGGGCCAGGCCACACCAGGCGCTAGTGTCACATGACCTCCTCAGCATAAGGCTTTTCCTGTTTCACCCTCTGTGTTTGGGAGAGAGGGAGAGTACAGCTCCTCAAGAGGCACTGCTCAGAGAAAGAGACATTTTAAAGCAAGACACTCAGCTTCCTTTTACACAACAGCACTTTAAGGATGGATCCTACAGTGGCAGCCGGCAGGAGGGAGTCTAAGTGTGTGTGTGTGTGTGTGTGTGTGTGTTTATAAAATATATGTTTTACACCTATACTAAAGCAACGACATAGACAGAGATATAGAGAATGACAAAGTGAGAGGATATACACAGTCACAAAGACAGGAGAAACATAAAGTTAGAGAGAGAGAGAGAGAGAGAGAGAGAGAGAGAGAGAGAGAGAGAGAGAGAGAGAGAGAGAGAGAGAGAGAGAGAGAGAGAGAGAGAGAGAGATGCGAATAAACATGTGCTACTGTCGGTCTGGCCCAGAGCTGGTTGACACGTTTACATAAACACAGGTGGAGTGAGCTACTCTCCCGTATTAAAAAGTACGGGGGGATTTGTGTGTGTATGTGTGTGTGTAGAGCTTCCCGAATAAAGCTTGACTATGTAAGGAGGATCTGAGACTGTCATTTTCATAGTGATGAGTAAACACTGGTGTCCCTGTAGCTTTCACAGACACATAGAACAGACACACACACACACACACACACACACACACACACACACACACACACACACACACACACACACACACACACACACACACACACACACACACACACACACACACACACACACACACACACACATGCAGGTCACGACAGATGCCCAGTCCTGCAGGTCACGACAGATGCCCAGTCCTGCAGGTCACGACAGATGCCCAGTCCTGCATTTCACGACAGATGCCCAGTCCTGGAGGTCATGACAGATGCCCAGTCCTGCAGGTCACGACAGATGCCCAGTCCTGCAGGTCACGACAGATGCCCAGTCCTGCAGGTCACGACAGATGCCCAGTCCTGCAGGTCACGACAGATGCCCAGTCCTGGAGGTCACGACAGATGCCCAGTCCTGCAGGTCACGACAGATGCCCAGTCCTGCAGGTCACGACAGATGCCCAGTCCTCCAGGTCATGACAGATGCCCAGTCCTGCAGGTCACGACAGATGCCCAGTCCTGGAGGTCATGACAGATGCCCAGTCCTGCAGGTCACGACAGATGCCCAGTCCTGCAGGTCACGACAGATGCCCAGTCCTGGAGGTCACGACAGATGCCCAGTCCTGGAGGTCACGACAGATGCCCAGTCCTGCAGGTCACGACAGATGCCCAGTCCTGCAGGTCACGACAGATGCCCAGTCCTGCAGGTCACGACAGATGCCCAGTCCTGGAGGTCATGACAGATGCCCAGTCCTGCAGGTCATGACAGATGCCCAGTCCTGGAGGTCATGACAGATGCCCAGTCCTGCAGGTCATGACAGATGCCCAGTCCTGGAGGTCATGACAGATGCCCAGTCCTGCAGGTCATGACAGATGCCCAGTCCTGGAGGTCATGACAGATGCCCAGTCCTGCAGGTCATGACAGATGCTCAGTCCTGGAGGTCATGACAGATGCCCAGTCCTGCAGGTCATGACAGATGCCCAGTCCTGGAGGTCATGACAGATGCCCAGTCCTGCAGGTCATGACAGATGCTCAGTCCTGGAGGTCATGACAGATGCCCAGTCCTGCAGGTCATGACAGATGCCCAGTCGCAAATCGACCCCATTCCCCTAGGAACGTGTTGTGTAGGCTAGTTTTGAGTCCTGCGGATATTGCCATGTTGGGATTGGGCACTTCTCCTATCACACTCTGAGCATTTAGGCTATAGTTTCTGTACAGATCGAGGTTGTACACCACGACCCTTATAGGTTGAATGTAAACAAGCTCTAAAATAATTGTTTACCATAGTTCTGTAATGGACCAATATATCTTTGTCCCTTTATTGACACAAAGCTGTGCCCAGTAGGTTTAGAAAGCTAAAACAAACTGACTCTCCTCTAAATAGACAATAAACAAACAAGAAAGCTGTAGGTGCTGAATGAGTACATCTACACCTGTTTTGTCTTCACTGTCGGGTTAGCATGTTTGTCTGTGTTTAGCCTTTGGTGGGCAGGTGAATGACAGGCTCTCTGACTCTATCCAGGCCCATTGGGGTTACTAACAGAGACTGCACTCATTGGCTAATTATCTGTTTTCCTGGAAGAGGAGACATGACACGCTAACAGGGAAGGAGGGGGACAACAGGCCCTGGAAGCTACAATCAATTCATTAGCTTGAGGATAGTAGGAGGATAGTAGGCTTGGGTGGTATACCGTATGTACCGTATACCGGGGTATTTGAAAATAGTCACGGGATGGTTTTTCAATACCGTCAATAGCGATTAAACTATTTCTTTGAAGTTTTCAATACATTTAAATATTTGTAGCTACTTTTTAAGTAAATACATACAGTCAATTTGTGCAATACGTTAGGAGATAAAGCAGATTGCGATCTTCATTAGTTCCCCAGAACAGTCACATATTTGTTTGTAAATAGCACGAAGGGAGAAAACAAGAGCTGATGAGACCAGCTGTGTGTTGACACGGGTCGCGTTTTATTATGAAAGTCAACAGTGTATTTTTTACTTCAATAGAGTGATAAGGGACGTGCAACAATAGTTTTAGCTTCATTTTCATCAGATGACAACAGAAGTGCAACACTATTTGGCTAGCAGCCACACAAGTAAATGAGCTTACAATGAAAAAGCAAGGTCTTTTTAGCAAAAATGACACATGGCCATCCTATGTCTAATGTTTATCATAGAAAGAAGGTAGCCAGCTACATTTCCTAATGTTTTATCTAAAGTTAATCTGGTATTTAACGTAGAAAAAGAAAAGTATCTGTCATCTGTCAGAGCTACAACCTGTAGTAAATACTCTGGTCTGTCAGAGCAACAACCTGTAGTAAATACTCTGGTATGTCAGAGCTACAACCTGTAGTAAATACTCTGATCTGTCAGAGCAACAACCTGTAGTAAATACTCTGGTCTGTCAGAGCTACAACCTGTAGTAAATACTCTGATCTGTCAGAGATACAACCTGTAGTAAATACTCTGGTCTGTCAGAGATACAACCTGTAGTAAATACTCTGGTCTGTCAGAGCTACAACCTGTAGTAAATACTCTGGTCTGTCAGAGCTACAACCTGTTGTAAATACTCTGGTCTGTCAGAGCTACAACCTGTTGTAAACACTCTGGTCTGTCAGAGCTGCAACCTGTAGTAAATACTCTGGTCTGTCAGAGCTACAACCTGTAGTAAATACTCTGGTCTGTCAGAGCTACAACCTGTAGTAAATACTCTGGTCTGTCAGAGCTACAACCTGTAGTAAATACTCTGGTCTGTCAGAGTTACAACCTGTAGTAAATACTCTGGTCTGTCAGAGCTACAACCTGTAGTAAATACTCTGATCTGTCAAAGCTACAACCTGTAGTAAATACTCTGATCTGTCAGAGATACAACCTGTAGTAAATACTCTGGTCTGTCAGAGCTGCAACCTGTAGTAAATACTCTGATCTGTCAGAGCTACAACCTGTAGTAAATACTCTGGTCTGTCAGAGCTACAACCTGTAGTAAATACTCTGGTCTGTCAGAGCTACAACCTGTTGTAAACACTCTGGTCTGTCAGAGCTGCAACCTGTAGTAAATACTCTGGTCTGTCAGAGCTACAACCTGTAGTAAATACTCGGATCTGTCAGAGCTACAACCTGTAGTAAATACTCTGATCTGTCAGAGCTACAACCTGTAGTAAATACTCTGGTCTGTCAGAGATACAACGTGTAGTAAATACTCTGGTCTGTCAGAGCTACAACCTGTAGTACATACTCTGGTCTGTCAGAGCTACAACCTGTAGTAAATACTCTGGTCTGTCAGAGCTACAACCTGTAGTAAATACTCTGATCTGTCAGAGATACAACCTGTAGTAAATACTCTGATCTGTCAGAGCTACAACCTGTAGTAAATACTCTGGTCTGTCAGAGCTACAACCTGTAGTAAATACTCTGATCTGTCAGAGCTACAACATGTAGTAAATACTCTGGTCTGTCAGAGCTACAACCTGTAGAAAATACTCTGATCTGTCAGAGTTACAACCTGTAGTAAATACTCTGATCTGTCAGAGCTACAACCTGTAGTAAATACTCTGATCTGTCAGAGCTACAACCTGTAGTAAATACTCTGATCTGTCAGAGCTACAACCTGTAGTAAATACTCTGATCTGTCAGAGATACAACCTGTAGAAAATACTCTGGTCTGTCAGAGCTACAACATGTAGTAAATACTCTGATCTGTTAGAGCTACAACCTGTAGTAAATACTCTGATCTGTCAGAGCTACAACCTGTAGTAAATACTCTAGTCTGTCAGAGCTACAACCTGTAGTAAATACTCTGATCTGTCAGAGCTACAACCTGTTGTAAATACTCTGGTCTGTCAGAGCTGCAACCTGTAGTAAATACTCGGGGCTGTCAGAGATACAACCTGTAGTAAATACTCTGATCTGTCAGAGATACAACCTGTAGTAAATACTCTGGTCTGTCAGAGCTACAACCTGTAGTAAATACTCTGGTCTGTCAGAGCAACAACCTGTAGTAAATGCTCTGGTCTGTCAGAGCTGCAACCTGTAGTAAATACTCTGGTCTGTCAGAGCTACAACCTGTAGTAAATTCTCTGATCTGTCAGAGATACAACCTGTAGTAAATACTCTGGTCTGTCAGAGCTACAACCTGTAGTAAATACTCTGGTCTGTCAGATCAACAACCTGTAGTAAATACTCTGGTCTGTCAGAGCTACAACCTGTAGTAAATACTCTGATCTGTCAGAGCTACAACCTGTAGTAAATACTCTGATCTGTCAGAGCTACAACCTGTAGTAAATACTCTGGTCTGTCAGAGCTACAACCTGTAGTAAATACTCTGGTCTGTCAGAGCTACAACCTGTTGTAAACACTCTGGTCTGTCAGAGCTGCAACCTGTAGTAAATACTCTGGTCTGTCAGAGCTACAACCTGTAGTAAATACTCGGATCTGTCAGAGCTACAACCTGTAGTAAATACTCTGATCTGTCAGAGCTACAACCTGTAGGAAATACTCTGGTCTGTCAGAGATACAACCTGTAGTAAATACTCTGGTCTGTCAGAGCTACAACCTGTAGTACATACTCTGGTCTGTCAGAGCTACAACCTGTAGTAAATACTCTGGTCTGTCAGAGCTACAACCTGTAGTAAATACTCTGATCTGTCAGAGATACAACCTGTAGTAAATACTCTGATCTGTCAGAGCTACAACCTGTAGTAAATACTCTGGTCTGTCAGAGCTACAACCTGTAGTAAATACTCTGATCTGTCAGAGCTACAACATGTAGTAAATACTCTGGTCTGTCAGAGCTACAACCTGTAGAAAATACACAGATCTGTCAGAGTTACAACCTGTAGTAAATACTCTGATCTGTCAGAGCTACAACCTGTAGTAAATACTCTGATCTGTCAGAGCTACAACCTGTAGTAAATACTCTGATCTGTCAGAGCTACAACCTGTAGTAAATACTCTGATCTGTCAGAGATACAACCTGTAGAAAATACTCTGGTCTGTCAGAGCTACAACATGTAGTAAATACTCTGATCTGTTAGAGCTACAACCTGTAGTAAATACTCTGATCTGTCAGAGCTACAACCTGTAGTAAATACTCTAGTCTGTCAGAGCTACAACCTGTAGTAAATACTCTGATCTGTCAGAGCTACAACCTGTTGTAAATACTCTGGTCTGTCAGAGCTGCAACCTGTAGTAAATACTCTGGGCTGTCAGAGATACAACCTGTAGTAAATACTCTGATCTGTCAGAGATACAACCTGTAGTAAATACTCTGGTCTGTCAGAGCTACAACCTGTAGTAAATACTCTGGTCTGTCAGAGCAACAACCTGTAGTAAATGCTCTGGTCTGTCAGAGCTGCAACCTGTAGTAAATACTCTGGTCTGTCAGAGCTACAACCTGTAGTAAATTCTCTGATCTGTCAGAGCTACAACCTGTAGTAAATACTCTGGTCTGTCTGAGCTACAACCTGTAGTAAATACTCTGGTCTGTCAGAGCTACAACCTGTTGTAAACACTCTGGTCTGTCAGAGCTGCAACCTGTAGTAAATACTCTGGTCTGTCAGAGCTACAACCTGTAGTAAATACTCGGATCTGTCAGAGCTACAACCTGTAGTAAATACTCTGATCTGTCAGAGCTACAACCTGTAGGAAATACTCTGGTCTGTCAGAGATACAACCTGTAGTACATACTCTGGTCTGTCAGAGCTACAACCTGTAGTAAATACTCTGGTCTGTCAGAGCTACAACCTGTAGTAAATACTCTGATCTGTCAGAGATACAACCTGTAGTAAATACTCTGATCTGTCAGAGCTACAACCTGTAGTAAATACTCTGGTCTGTCAGAGCTACAACCTGTAGTAAATACTCTGATCTGTCAGAGCTACAACATGTAGTAAATACTCTGGTCTGTCAGAGATACAACCTGTAGAAAATACTCTGATCTGTCAGAGTTACAACCTGTAGTAAATACTCTGATCTGCCAGAGCTACAACCTGTAGTAAATACTCTGATCTGTCAGAGCTACAACCTGTAGTAAATACTCTGATCTGTCAGAGCTACAACCTGTAGTAAATACTCTGATCTGTCAGAGATACAACCTGTAGAAAATACTCTGGTCTGTCAGAGCTACAACATGTAGTAAATACTCTGATCTGTTAGAGCTACAACCTGTAGTAAATACTCTGATCTGTCAGAGCTACAACCTGTAGTAAATACTCTAGTCTGTCAGAGCTACAACCTGTAGTAAATACTCTGATCTGTCAGAGCTACAACCTGTTGTAAATACTCTGGTCTGTCAGAGCTGCAACCTGTAGTAAATACTCTGGTCTGTCAGAGCTACAACCTGTAGTAAAAACTCTGGTCCGTCAGAGATACAACCTGTAGTAAATACTCTGGTCTGTCAGAGCTACAAACTGTAGTACATTCTCTGGTCTGTCAGAGCTACAACCTGTAGTAAATACTCTGGTCTGTCAGAGCTACAACCTGTAGTAAATACTCTGATCTGTCAGAGATACAACCTGTAGTAAATACTCTGATCTGTCAGAGCTACAACCTGTAGTAAATACTCTGATCTGTCAGAGCTACAACCTGTAGTAAATACTCTGATCTGTCAGAGCTACAACCTGTAGTAAATACTCTGATCTGTCAGAGCTACAACCTGTAGTAAATACTCTGATCTGTCAGAGCTACAAACTGTAGTAAATACTCTGGTCTGTCAGAGCTACAACCTGTAGTAAATACTCTGGTCTGTCAGAGCTACAACCTGTAGTAAATACTCTGGTCTGTCAGAGCTACAACCTGTAGTAAATACTCTGATCTGTCAGAGCTACAACCTGTTGTAAATACTCTGGTCTGTCAGAGCTGCAACCTGTAGTAAATACTCTGGTCTGTCAGAGCTACAACCTGTAGTAAATACTCTGATCTGTCAGAGCTACAACCTGTAGTAAATACTCTGATCTGTCAGAGCTACAACCTGTAGTAAATACTCTGGTCTGTCAGAGCTACAACCTGTAGTAAATACTCTGATCTGTCAGAGTTACACCCTGTAGTAAATACTCTGATCTGTCAGAGCTACAACCTGTAGTAAATACTCTGGTCTGTCAGAGCTACAATATGTAGTAAATACTCTGATCTGTCAGAGATACAACCTGTAGTAAATACTCTGATCTGTCAGAGCTAATACCTGTAGTAAATACTCTGGTCTGTCAGAGCTACAACCTGTAGTAAATACTCTGATCTGTCAGAGCTACAACCTGTAGTAAATAATCTGATCTGTCAGAGCTACAACCTGTAGTAAATACTCTGGTCTGTCAGAGCTACAACCTGTAGTAAATACTCTGATCTGTCAGAGTTACAACCTGTAGTAAATACTCTGATCTGTCAGAGCTACAACCTGTAGTAAATACTCTGATCTGTCAGAGCTACAACCTGTAGTAAATACTCTGATCTGTCAGAGCTACAACCTGTAGTAAATACTCTGGTCTGTCAGAGATACAACCTGTAGTAAATACTCTGATCTGTCAGAGCTACAACCTGTAGTAAATACTCTGGTCTGTCAGAGATACAACCTGTAGTAAATAGTCTGATCTGTCAGAGATACAACCTGTAGTTAATACTCTGATCTGTCAGAGCTACAACCTGTAGTAAATACTCTGGTCTGTCAGAGCTACAACCTGTAGTAAATACTCTGGTCTGTCAGAGCTACAACCTGTAGTAAATACTCTGGTCTGTCAGAGTGTCACGATCGCGTTGACATGAACGAGAGGACCAAGGCGCAACATGATTTGAATACATCTTCTTTTTAATAACAACGACGAAGATGAACACGACACACTTATACAACACTAACGAAAACAACAAACGATCGTGAAAACTTCAAACGTAAGTGCACACACAAACTACTTACGTCGAACTATACATATACACAAACAATGACCCACAAACAGCTAAAGCCTATGGCAGCCTTAAATATGGCTCCCAATTAGAGACAACCGAAATCAGCTGTCTCTAATTGAGAACCCATTCCGGCCACCATAGACTCTCCTAGAACTACACCCAACATAGACACAGCTAGACACATACACTCAACACAAAACCATAAACTACAACAAACACCCCCTCTACCATATAATACCCAAAAATACACACATACCCCATGTCACACCCTGATCTAACTAAAATAATAAATAAAACAAATAATACTAAGGCCAGGGCGTGACACAGAGCTGCAACCTGTAGTAAATACTCTGGTCTGTCAGAGATACAACCTGTAGTAAATACTCTGGTCTGTCAGAGCTACAACCTGTAGTAAATACTCTGGTCTGTCAGAGATACAACCTGTAGTAAATACTCTGGTCTGTCAAAGCTACAACCAGTAGTAAATACTCTGATCTGTCAGAGCTACAACCTGTAGTAAATACTCTGATCTGTCAAAGCTACAACCTGTAGTAAATACTCTGATCTGTCAAAGCTACAACCTGTAGTAAATACTCTGATCTGTCAGAGCTACAACCTGTAGTAAATACTCTGATCTGTCAGAGCTACAACCTGTAGTAAATACTCTGGTCTGTCAAAGCTACAACCTGTAGTAAATACTCTGATCTGTCAGAGCTACAACCTGTAGTAAATACTCTGATCTGTCAAAGCTACAACCTGTAGTAAATACTCTGATCTGTCAAAGCTACAACCTGTAGTAAATACTCTGATCTGTCAGAGCTACAACCTGTAGGAAATACTCTGATCTGTCAGAGCTACAACCTGTAGTAAATACTCTGGTCTGTCAGAGATACAACCTGTAGTAAATAGTCTGATCTGTCAGAGCTACAACCTGTAGTAAATACTCTGGTCTGTCAGAGCTACAACCTGTAGTAAATACTCTGGTCTGTCAGAGATACAACCTGTAGTAAATACTCTGGTCTGTCAGAGCTACAACCTGTAGTAAATACGCTGATCTGTCAGAGATACAACCTGTAGTAAATACTCTGATCTGTCAGAGCTACAACCTGTAGTAAATACTCTGGTCTGTCAGAGCTACAACCTGTAGTAAATACTCTGGTCTGATGCTGCGCTGTCGGCTGAAAGAATGCCAGTTCCTGAATTCTCGTCCAAGTGGAGAAGTGCAGCTGAAGCACACAATTAGTCTGATGCCGAGTAGAAATTACAATAAGAAGCATTTTGTGTTTACAAAACGCAGTAAGAGATTTCTTATGCGTTTTGTCTTTGTTTCCCTGCGTGAAAAATTAAGAAATCTGTGTTAACGGCCCCTAAGTTTAACTTGCAAGTTATCTAAGTAAGTTACTGAATTATTAAGGTGGCGCGGCATCATTATTTGGTAAGCTTTCTGCCGTGTTTGAGAAGTCAAAGCCATTTGGATGAGTTTTACCACTGCTACCACTGCTATTTTGATTTCCTTGCGTTTTTTCTCTCCCTCCATTCTCAGCCCTTCTGCTCCTCCCCATCTTCTATGAGCAGAGCAGGCAGGCCCGTTGCCCTAGCGACTCCAGACTCCACCTGTAACGGTCCTGACCTGTTTTATGTTGTTTTTTGTATGTGTTTAGGTCAGGGCATGTGTTTTGGGTGGGCAGTCTATGTTATCTGTTTCTATGTTGGTTTTGGTTGCCTGGTATGGCTCTTAATTAGAGGCAGGTGTTTTGCGTTCTCCTCTAATTAAGAGTCATATTTAGGTAGGGTGTTCTCACTGTTTGGGTGTGGGTGATTGTCTCCTGTGTCGTCGAATGTATGTACCATACGGGACTGTTTGGCTGTTCATTTATTTTGATGTCGTCTGTTTCCTGTCCGTGAGTTTACGTTTAGTTATGTAAGTTTATGTTCAGGTTTCGTCAACGTCGTTTTCTTGTTTTGTATATTTGAAAGTGTTTTGTTTCGTGTTGCCATCGTCGTTGTAAATAAAAAGATGGCTTATTTCCCGAAAGCTGCATTTTGGTCTGATGATCCTTCTCTCCTCTCCTCGTCCGAGGATGAGGAGAGAGACAGCCCTTACAGAATCACCCACCAAATTAGGACCAAGCGGCAAGGGAAAGCTCGACAGGGCAACAAGGACTCCTGGACTTGGGACGAAATATTGGACGGGAGAGGTCCATGGGCACAGCCGGGAGAATATCGCCGTCCGAAAGCTGAGCTGGAGGCACTGAGGAGAGTAGAGGCTACCGGAGAGAGGAACCGGAGTTATGAGGGAACGCGTCTGGCACGGAAGCCCAAAAAGCCCGTAAGTAACACCCAAAAATTTCTTGGGGGAGGGGGGGCTAAGAGGTAGTGGGCCAAGGGCAGGTAGGAGACCTGCGCCCACTTCCCAGGCTTACCGTGGAGAGCGGGAGTACGGGCAGGCGCCGTGTTATGCAGTAGAGCGCACGGTGTCTCCTGTACGAGTGCATAGCCCAGTGCGGGTTATTCCACCTCCCCGCACTGGCAGGGCTAGATGGGGTATTGAGCCAGGTGTCATGAGGCCGGCTCAACGCGTCTGGTCTCCAGTGCGTCTCCTCGGGCCGGCATACATGGCACCTGCCTTACGCATGGTTTCCCCGGTTCGCCTACATAGGCCGGTGCGGGTTATTCCACCTCCCCGCACTGGTCGGGTGACCGGGAGCATTCAACCAGGTAGGGTTGGGCAGGCTCAATGCTCAAGAGTGCCAGTACGCCTCCACGGTCCGGTATTTCCGGCGCCACCTCCCCGCCCCAGCCTAGTACCTACAGTGCCTATACTACGCACTAGGCTACCAGTGCGTCTCCTGAGCCCAGTTCCTCCTCCACGCACTCTCTCTGTAGTGCGTGTATCCAGTTCGGTGCCTCCAGTTCCGGCACCACGCACAAAGCCTCCTGTGCGTCTCCAGAGCCCTGTACACACTGTATCTTCTCCCCCTACTAATCCTGATGTGCTTGTCCTCAGCCCGGTGTCACCAGTGCCGGTACCTCGCATCAGGTATAGAGTGGGCTTTGAGAGTACAGTGTGCCCTGTCCCTGCTCCCCGCACTAGTAGGAAGGTGCTTATCCTTAGCCCGGTGCCTCCAGTTCCGGCACCACGCACCAGGTCTACAGTGCGCCGTATCTGGCCAGAGCCATCCGTCTCCCCAGCGCCATCTGAGCCATCCGTCTCCCCAGCGCCATCTGAGCCATCCGTCTCCCCAGCGCCATCTGAGCCATCCGTCTCCCCAGCGCCGTCTGAGCCATCCGTCTGCCATGAGCCTGCAAAGCCGCCCGTCTGCCATGAGCCTGCAAAGCCGCCCGTCTGCCATGAGCCTACAGAGCCGTCCGCCAGACAGGAGCCGCTAGAGCCGCCCGCCAGACAGGAGCCGCTAGAGCCGCCCGCCAGACAGGATCTGCCAGAGCCGCCAACCAGACAGGATCTGCCAGAGCCGCCAACCAGACAGGATCTGCCAGAGCCGCCAACCAGACAGGATCTGCCAGAGCCGCCAGCGAGCCATGAGCAGCCAGAGCCGTCAGAGAGCCATGAGCGTCGAGAGCCGTCAGCCCGCCATGAGCGTCGAGAGCCGTCAGCCCGCCATGAGCGTCGAGAGCCGTCAGCCTGCCATGAGCGTCGAGAGCCGTCAGCCTGCCATGAGCGTCGAGAGCCGTCAGCCTGCCATGAGCGTCGAGAGCCGTCAGCCTGCCATGAGCGTCGAGAGCCGTCAGCCAGCCATGAGCGTCGAGAGCCGTTCAGTCAGGATCTGCCTGAGTATATCAGCCGGGACCTGCCCCTTGTCCCGGTGTTGCCCCTTGTCCCGGTGCTGCCCCTTGTACCGGTGCTGCCCCTTGTACCGGTGCTGCCCCTTGTCCCGGTGCTGCCCCTTGTCCCGGTGCTGCCCCTTATCCCGGTGCTGGTCTTTATCCTGGTGCTGCCCCTTGTCCCGGTGCTGCCCCTTGTCCCGGTGCTGCCCCTTGTCCCGGTGCTGCCCCTTGTCCCGGTGCTGCCCCTTGTCCCGGTGCTGCCCCTTGTCCCGGTGCTGCCCCTTCTCCCGGTGCTGGCCATTCATTTAGGGGATGTTAGTTTTAGGGTGGTCATTGGGAGGGGAAGACAGAAGCGGGGAGTGACTATGGTGGTGTGGGGACAGCGTCCAGAGCCGGAGCCACCACCGTGGTCAACTGCCCACCCAGACCCTCCCCTGGACTTTGTGCTGGTGCGCCCGGCGTTCGCACCTTGAGGGGGGGGTTCTGTAACGGTCCTGACCTGTTTTATGTTGTTTTTTGTATGTGTTTAGGTCAGGGCATGTGTTTTGGGTGGGCAGTCTATGTTATCTGTTTCTATGTTGGTTTTGGTTGCCTGGTATGGCTCTTAATTAGAGGCAGGTGTTTTGCGTTCTCCTCTAATTAAGAGTCATATTTAGGTAGGGTGTTCTCACTGTTTGGGTGTGGGTGATTGTCTCCTGTGTCGTCGAATGTATGTACCATACGGGACTGTTTGGCTGTTCATTTATTTTGATGTCGTCTGTTTCCTGTCCGTGAGTTTACGTTTAGTTATGTAAGTTTATGTTCAGGTTTCGTCAACGTCGTTTTCTTGTTTTGTATATTTGAAAGTGTTTTGTTTCGTGTTGCCATCGTCGTTGTAAATAAAAAGATGGCTTATTTCCCGAAAGCTGCATTTTGGTCTGATGATCCTTCTCTCCTCTCCTCGTCCGAGGATGAGGAGAGAGACAGCCCTTACACCACCCAGACCCAGCGTGTAGCCTACACATGCTGCTTCAGAGCCAGTACCGTCTTTCCTTCAGACAAGCACAGGTCAAAACCTTGTTCATTTGCAAAATGTCTCTCGTTCACAATATTTCTCAATCACATTCGCTTATAAATGTCCTAACTCAACAAACATGACATTGAGCAGCTCCTACCTATATACTGTATGTATAAAACACAACAAACATGACATTGAGCAGCTCCTACCTATATACTGTATGTATAAAACACAACAAACATGACATTGAGCAGCTCCTACCTATATACTGTATGTATAAAACACAACAAACATGACATTGAGCAGCTCCTACCTATATACTGTATGTTTAAAACACAACAAACATGACATTGAGCAGCTCCTACCTATATACTGTATGTATAAAACACAACAAACATGACATTGAGCAGCTCCTACCTATATACTGTATGTATAAAACACAACAAACATGACACTGAGCAGCTCCTACCTATATACTGTATGTTTAAAACACAACAAACATGACACTGAGCAGCTCCTACCTATATACTGTATGTATAAAACACAACAAACATGACACTGAGCAGCTCCTACCTATATACTGTATGTATAATTTCATGAGCTGGATTTCGTTTATTTTCGTTTGCGCTCGTTAGCATATATTATCATACCCAATAGACGTTTTTTGGCGCCCCCTTTTGTACTAAGCAGGTAATACCGTATATACCAGTATGATGATATGAAAATCTGGGTACTGCCCAACTCTAGAGGAAATAACACACTATTGGCTCTAATGTGTCCATGATAGCAATGCTAAAAGGAGGCTAGCGCCACTGAATAGTGGGTAGTCGGCAAAAAACAGGGTGGAAAAGGTTGGTCTACGACCGCTAGCTAACCGTTGCCTTCATACACACAAAAACAATCAGACACTGTGCTTCACTCACAAGATCTAAATTAGCCAGGAGCCATAGAGGAAAACTGAACAACATAGCTGGGTGTGTGTACTGTACTAGACTTTACTGTTATCATACTGTACTATAGTATACTGACATCATACTGTACTATACTATACTGATGTCATACTGTACTATACTGTACTTTCATCATACTGTTCTACACTGTACTGATATCATACTGTACTATACTGATAGCATACTGTACTATACTGTACTTCCATCATACTGTACTATACTGTACCAATATCATACTGTACTATACTGTTATCATACTGTACAATACTGATATCATACTGTACTATACTGATATCATACTGTACTATACTATACTGTGCTGATATCATACTGTACTATACTGTACGTTCATCATAATGTATTATACTGTACTGATATCATACTGTACTATAATATATTGTTATCATACTGTACTGATATCATACTGTATTATACTGTTATCATACTGTGCTATAATATATTGTTATCATACTGTACTATACTGATATACTGTACTATACTGTTATCATACTGTACTATACTATACTGTACTGATATCATACTGTACTATACTGTACTTGCATCATACTGTACTATAATATAGTGTTGTCATACTGCACTGTACTGTTGCCATACTGTACTATAATATATTGTTTTCATACTGCACTGTACTGTTGCCATACTGTACTATAGTGTTCTGTTATCATACTGTACTGTACTATACTATACTGGTATCATACTGTACTATACAATACTGTTATCATACTGTACTATAATATATTGTTATCATACTCTCCTATACTATAGTGGTATCATACTGCACTGTACTCTAATCACACTGTAATATACTGTTATCATACTGTACTATACTTTATTGTTATTATAACGTACTATACTGTTATCATACTGTACTGTGCTCTACTGTTATCATATTGTACTACAATATATTGGTATCATACTGTACTGTACTATAACGTCATCATACTGTACTGTAGTACACTATACTGTTATCATACTGTACTGTAGTACACTATACTGTACTATATTGTTATCATACTGCCCTATACTACACTGCTATCATACCATACTATACTGTTGTCGTACTAAACTGTTATCATACTGTACTATAATGTACTGTTATCATATTGTACTATAATATATTAGTATCATACTATACTGTATTATACCGTCATCATACTGTACTGTAGTACACTATACTGTTATCATACTGTACTGTGTTGTTATCATACTGTACTGTATTTCACTATACTGTTAGCATAATGTACTATATTGTTATCACACTGTACTGTAGTACACTATACTGTTATCATACTTTACTATACGGTAACAAAATGTACTATAGTATACTATACTGTTATCACACTGTAATATAATGTACTGTTATCATACTGTCCTATACTATACTGTTATCATACTGTACTGTACTATACTGTTATCATACTGTACTATAATGTTATCATACTGTAATGTACTATACGTTCCTCATACTGTACTGTACTATACTGTTATCATACTGTACTATAATGTTATCATACTGTACTGTACTATACTGCTATCATGCTGTACTATAATGGTATCATACTGTACTGTACTATACTGTTATCATGCTGTACTTTACTATATTGTTATCATACTGTACTATACTATTATCATACTGTACTGTACTATACTTCTATCATACTGTACTTTACTGTTATCATACTGTACTATACTGTTATGATACTGTACTGTACTATACTGTTATCAAGCTGTACTATAATGTTATCATACTGTACCGTACTATACAGATATCATACTGTACTTTACTGTTATCATACTGTACTATACAGTTATCCTACTGTACCGTACTATAGTGATATCATACTGTACTTTACTGTTATCATACTGTACTATACTGTTATCATGCTGTACTATACTGATATCATACTGTACTTTACGGTTATCATACTGTACTATACTGTTATCCTACTGTACCGTACTATACTGTTATCATACTGTACTATACTGTTATCATACTGTACTATACTGTCATCCTACTGTACTGTACTATACTGTTATCATACTGTACTATACTGTTATCATACTGTACTATACTGTTATCATACTGTACCGTACTATACTGATATCATACTGCACTTTACTGTTATCATACTGTACTATACTGTTCTCATACTGTATTATACAGGTATCATACTGTACTATAGTGTTATCATACTGTACTATACTGTTCTCATACTGTATTATACTGTTATCATACTGTACTTTACTGTTATCATACTGTACTATACTGTTCTCATACTGTATTATACAGGTATCATACTATTATACTGTTATCATACTATTATACTGTTATCATACTGTACTATACTGTTATCATACTGTACTATAGTGTTATCATACTGTACTATAGTGTTATCATACTGTACTATACTGTTCTCATACTGTATTATACTGTTATCATACTGTACTTTACTGCTATCATACTGTACTATACTGTTCTGTCAGAGTCTGTATGTCACTGAGTCTGACCAACATAATCCACTGTAGTATACACACCCTTAGCTCTGAGCTGCCAACATAACCCTGGCCTGTACACAACTCAATAAAGATGCTTTGGTCTTTCGGCGCTTGGTCCTGACAGTCATAGTGTTAAGAGGTTAGGCTTGACGCGGTGAGGCCCAATAGAGCATTTGCCTACAGTGTGTTTAATGAAGACATCATCGTCACTCTGTGTGTGTGTGTGTGTGTGTGTGTGTGTGTGTGTGTGTGTGTGTGTGTGTGTGTGTGTGTGTGTGTGTGTGTGTGTGTGTGTGTGTGTGAGGAAGAGAGAGAGAGAGAGAGAGAGAGAGAGAGAGAGAGAGAGAGAGAGAGAGAGAGAGAGAGAGAGAGAGAGAGAGAGAGAGGAGGACGACTACATGTGCTGGTATCAATCACACATCCACAGCCAGAATTGTGCCATAGAGCCAGACTGCCCAATTAGTACTGGCCCCGAGGATCAGTCTGCACTAAGCCTGGCGACAGCAGGCCATTGGTACCCACAGGATTTACCATGGAAAGACAGACAGGCTGGCACAGGGAGAAACAGACAGACAGACAGAGGGGACAGACAGACAGACAGAGGGGACAGATAGACACAGGGAGAGACAGACAGAGACAGACACGACAGAGGGGACAGACAGACACAGGGAGAGACAGACAGAGACAGACAGAGGGGACAGACAGACAGACAGAGGGGACAGATAGACACAGGGAGAGACAGACAGAGACAGACACGACAGAGGGGACAGACAGACACAGGGAGAGACAGACAGAGACAGGGACAGACAGAGACAGGGACAGACAGAGACAGGGACAGACAGAGACAGACAGAGGGGACAGACAGACAGAGGGGACAGATAGACACAGGGAGAGACAGACAGAGACAGACAGAGGGGACAGACAGACACAGGGAGAGACAGACAGGGGGGACAGACAGACAGAGACAGAGACAGACAGAGAAAGACAGAGAAAGACAGAGGGGACAGACAGACACAGGGAGCGACAGACAGACAGACAGAGGGGACAGACAGACACAGGGAGAGACAGACAGACAGACAGACAGACAGACAGACAGACAGACAGACAGAGGGGACAGACAGACACAGACAGAGACAGACAGAGGGGACAGACAGACACAGGGAGAGACAGACAGAGGGGACAGACAGACACAGGGAGAGAGAGACAGACAGACAGAGGGGACAGACAGACACAGGGAGAGACAGACAGACAGACAGAGGGGACAGACAGACACAGGGAGAGACAGACAGAGGGAACAGACAGACACAGGGAGAGACAGACTGAGGGGACAGACAGACACAGGGAGAGAGAGACAGACAGACAGACAGAGGGGACAGACAGACACAGGGAGAGACAGACAGACAGACAGAGAGAACAGACAGACACATGGAGAGACAGACAGAGGGAACAGACAGACACAGGGAGAGAGACAGGGAGAAATGGAGTAAAGTAGGATAGAAGGGCTTTTATGGAGGTGAGAGGCATTTCCTGTATTCCTGTAACTCATCCCGACTCTCTTTCTCTTTCATTTTGCTATAATGTAACAGCAGCTCCATTTCAGAGAATCCACTTCACTAATTAATGTACCTCCCTCCCTCCTTCACTCTCTCCCTCCATCTCTCTTTCCCTTCTATATACTGTATCTCTCTCCCTCTCTATCTCCTTCACTCTCTCAAATACCCCAAATTCCTAATACTTTGCGTATCATTATCAAAGCTCTTACTAAAGAGAGACACAAGGAGAGAGAGAGAGAGATAGAGGGAGAAATACAAGGAGAGAGAGAGAGAGAGATGGAGGGAAAGAGAGTGAGAGAGATTTTGATAAACTCCCATATCTACTGAGTGAATTACCACAGTGTGCCATCACTGCAGCAAGGTTTGTAACCTGTTGCCACAACAAAAGGTCAACCTGTGAAGAACAAACACCATTGTAAATACAACCCATGTTTATGCCTATTTATTTTCCCCTTTGTACTTTAACCATTTGTACATTGTTACAACACTGTACATAATATGACATTTGAAATTACTTTATTCTTTTGAAACTTCGGTGAGTGTAATGTTAACTGTTAATGTTTATTGTTTATTTCACTTTCGTATATTATCTACCTCACTTGCTTTGGCAATGTTAACACATGTTTCACATGCCAATAAAGCCCCTTGAATTGAATTGAGAGGAGGGAGAGAGAGCGAGTGAGAGAGAAGAGAGAAGGATAGAGAGAAGGAGGGAGAAAGAGAGAGAGAGGGAGAAAGAGAGCGAGCGAGAGAGAAGAGAGAAGGATAGAGAGAAGGAGGGAGAAAGAGAGAGAGAGGAGGGAGAAAGAGAGAGAGAGAGAGAAGGGAGAAAGAGAGAGAGAGAGAGAGAGAGAGAGGAGGGAGAAAGAGAGAGAGAGAGAGAGAGAGAGGAGGGAGAAAGAGAGAGAGAGAGAGAAGGTTCATAACAAACAACTTGACCCAGCAGATTAAATCTTCATGGTGCTTTTGAGGGAGCAAAATGTTCTGCCTCACTCCCCCAGAATGCACTAAAGAGCCCAGTCCCTTCCTCCATCAGTTTACCTCCTATGAGAACGAATGACATCCTTGCACCACTGAATGATGGGAACTGTAGTTCATCACTTCTAGTGCTGTAGCCCAGTCATGCAAGGAGCACTTCCAGCACATTTATGCTAGGTAAGGTCATAGCTTCACTTATGATATAAAGGTAGAGCCCATACAGAATGGCCTGTTCTCATAATTTAAAACCTGACAAGTGATCTGATCTGTGAAGATAGCAATGTTAAGACAGCATTCTAGAAAGTGTTACAATATTTCAGCTGAAGAAAGGAGAAGTGGTTAATGGATTGGAGTTAGTAGAGGCTGGCTCTGTGGCAAGATACTGCTTTCAAAGCTGAACCTTAGAAAAGTCTACTTTTCACAACAGAGCATGGTATTAGAGTTGCCTTGCAGTGAGTACAGGAGTGGGCACAATCATGCATCACAAAAATCTGTCTGCACTTATAAAAATACAGTTTCCTTTTATATCACTCTAAAACTCTACACACCTATACTTACTACCTGACTGCCTTTGACTTGTGCTCTCTCCCTGTGTGTGTGGTGTGTGTGTGTAAGGGCCTGTTGATGCAGACCAGTACTGACGGGAGGCAGGCAGCCAGTGAGTCTCATCACAGATGCCTGCCAGCTCCTTTTGTACAAAACAAGCCGCTCACACTCCTGTCTTTCTCTCCCTCTCTCCTTTTCCCTCTCTCTCCTCTTTTGTTCTTCCCTCAGCGAGTTGGGCATACTCTCAACATGGTTGACAGGGGATCTGCCTGTACTCTGCCTTTCCTCACTAACACTTCTCCAACTTGATGCTTTGTCCTTAAGCAGAGCTTTGACCCTACAGCCACAATCTGAACGAACAACACAGTTACAACACCGCTATAACGCATGTCTGTGTGTCAGAACTCTGTGTTCCTACATCTCTTTAACCCGCCTGAGTCTAACTAGCGTCAGGATTATGTGTTCTACATATTGATCCCTGTATTGATTATGGACTTGACACAGGTCATCAACGTAGCGATTGAGTGCAACACGAGTAGTGGGAGAGGAAGACACTGGTTAGAAGAGAGAAGAGTTCTTGTGGGGTAAATGAGAGGTCACACACACAAACACTGACACAGACACACACTCTAACGTGCGTGCACACACATTTACACATACAGTACACATTATGAGGACAGTGCTCTTATCCTCCCTTCCCAGTTAAATTACTTTTATTCAAAGCAGCAGGCATAGTAAAATTACTTCTCTGATAACTACAATAATGATAACTATGTGTGTACAATTGTATAATTAATGAATATGTAAAGATACACTGAAAGAGAGAATCCTACAGCCGAAAGCTACAGTCAGGGCTATAATGCATGAATTAACAACCATCTGTAGCCAAAGGCAGAGGAAAGCACTGCCCTTGCTCTCTACACTACCCTGTTTTACACATCCTCTGTCTTATAATACAGCTGATGAAGACACTACTGTCACGACTTCCGCCGAAGTCGGTCCCTCTTTTTGTTCGCGCGGCGTTCGGCGGTTGACGTCACTGGCTTTCTAGCTACTGCCGATCCACTTTTTATTTTCCATTTGCTTTGTCTTTGTTTCACACACCTGTTGTCAATCCCACAATCACTTGTTCATTATTTAACCCTCTGTTCCCCACATGGTTTTTGTGAGTGATTGTTTATTGTAAATTTCGGTCTGTCTGTGTGTGCTCAAGATGTTACTTTGTATATTTGTCTTTTTTGAGTAAAGCGCGTTTATTTACTCGTATCTGCTGTCCTGCGCCTGACTCTCACACCAGCTACACACAGGACGCCTTATAACTACCCTGTTTTACACATCCTCTGTCTTATAATACAGGTGCTGAAGACACTACCCTTGCTCTGACCTACCTAGCTAGGAAAGGACATGAGTGCCTTTTACTATCAAAGCAAATCAGCTTTTACAACAACGAATGTACAGCTAAAATATGTACAGCTAATTCACTCACAGACTTAAACCTAACCCTATCCGTCTCAGGAAAAGCTTTGAAATGTACTGGCGTGATACACTTATTCATGATAATGGTATTGAAATAATCAGAGTACTTATGATAAAATAGTTGATGATGAATCTCAGTGTATATTATTATTGTTGTTCTTCACCCCAGACAGGAACAAACAGATGGTTGCCGCTCTATGACGACAAGGTCTTTTTCCTGCCACTGTCCAATGACTCGCTCACACTAGCAAGTCACAGGAAATGCTAACTGTCCATTTCCTGACGTAACAATGATAAGGGAGCTTGAAACTCTGACTCATGTACACTTCTCTCATGGCCACAGTCACATTACGGAGAGATAGAATGAGAGAGAGAGAAAGACTAGAGAAGAAAGGAGCAAGAACCGAATTAAAGAATTGAAGCCTCGTGAGAAATAGGTGAGTGTGACGTACTGTGACAGAGCACTACCACCCCCGTGTTTGAGTGACACATCAGTGACATCATGTTGAGTGATCCAGCCACCCTAAATAAGGGGGTGAGAGAATGACAAGAGAAAGAGACAGATGAGAGGGACTTCTCCTTTTAGTTGCTCTAATCAGCATCCAGGAGAAGGAGAGGATGGAGGGAAGAAATTGAAAGAGAGAATTTACAGATCTACTTTTTGAATGGGAGCATGCAAACCAATCAGAGCTTGGTCAGTGCTAGCCAATCCAGTCACCCTTTGCCTTGATGACAGCTTTGCACACTCTTGGCATTCTTTCAACCAGCTTCATGAGGAATGCTTTTCCAACAGTCTTGAAGGAGTTTCCACATATGCTGAGCACTTGTTGGCTGCTTTTCCTTCACTCCGCGGTCCAAGTCATTCCAAACCATCTCAATTGGGTTGAGTTCCGAAGATTGTGGAGGCCAAGTCATCTGTTGCAGCACTCCATCACTCTCCTTCTTGGTCAAATAGCCCTTACACAGCCTGGAGGTGTGTTGGGTAATTGTCCTGCTGAAAAACAAATGATGGTCCCACTAAGCGCAAACCAGATGGGATGGTGTATCGCTGCAGAATGCTGTGGTAGCCATGCTGGTTAAGTATGCCTTGAATTGAAAATAAATCACTAACAGCAAAACATTTGTTGTAAAAAACTTTTTTTAAAACCTTTATGGTTTTTTTTTTAGGCAAGTCAGTTAAGAACAAATTCTTATTTAAAATGACGGCCTACCCCGGCCAAACCTGGACAACGCTGGGCCAATTGTGTGCCACCCTATGGGACTCCCAATCACGGCCGGATATGATACAGCCTAAATTTGAACCAGGGACTGTAGTGACGCCTCTTGCACTGAGATGCAGTGACTTAGACCGCTGCGCCACTCGGGAGCAAAGCACCCCCACACCCTCACACCTCCTCCTCCATGCTTCACGGTGGGAACCACACCGCGGAAATCTCTCATTTGGACTCATCAGACCAAAGGACAGATTTCCACCGGTCTAATGTCCATTGCTCGTGATTCTTGGCCCAAGCAAGTCTCTTCTAATTATTGGTGTCCTTTAGTAGTGTTTTCTTTGCAGCCATTAGACCATGAAGGCCTGATTCATGCAGTCTACTCTGAACAGTTGATATTGAGATGTGTCTGTTACTCAATAAGCATTTATTTGGGCTGCAATCTGAGTCTGGTAACTCTAATGAACTTATCCTCGACAGCAGAGGTAACTCTGAGTCTTCCTTTCCTGTGGCGGTCCTCATGAGTGCCAGTTTCATCATAGCGCTTGATGGTTTTTGCGACTGTACTTGAAGAAACATTTAAAGTTCTTTCCGGATTGACTGACCTTCAGGTCTTAAAGTAATGATGGACTGTTGTTTCTCTTTGCTTATTTGAGCTGTTCTTGTCATAATATGGACTTTGTCTTTTACCAAATAGGGCTAACTTCTGTATACCGCTCTACCTTGTCACAACACAACTGATTGGCTCAAACGGATTAAGAAGGAAAGAAATTCCACAAATTAACAAGGCACACCTGTTAATTGAAATGCATTCCAGGTGGCTACCTC
The DNA here is from genome assembly GCF_029448725.1 of Salvelinus fontinalis. NCBI lineage: Eukaryota > Metazoa > Chordata > Actinopteri > Salmoniformes > Salmonidae > Salvelinus > Salvelinus fontinalis. The sequence goes on from NC_074694.1 coordinate 21,229,189, forward strand.
ATGAAGCTGGTTGAGAGAATGCCAAGAGTGTGCAAAGCTGTCATCAAGGCAAAGGGTGAATATTTGAATAATCTCAAATATAAAATATATTTTGAATTGTTTAACACTTTTTTGGTTACTACATGATTCCATATGTGTTATTTCATGGTTTTGATGTCTTCATTATTATTCTACAATGTAGAAAATAGTCAAAATAATGAGTAGGTGTGTCCAAACTTTTGACTGGTACTGTATTTGGTCCCATATTCCTAGCACACAATGACTACTGTACATCAAGCTTGTAACTCCACAAACTTGTTGGATGCATTTGCAGTTTGTTTTGGTTGTGTTTCAGATTATGTTGTGCCCAATAGAAATGAATGGTAAATAATGTATTGTGTCATTTTCAAATAAGAATGTAACGCTTGTCGTGGTTGGAAGAAGAGGAGGACCAAAGCGCAGCGTTGTAAGTGTCCATATTCAATTTAATAACTGAACACTAAGAATACAAAAATAACAACGTGAATGACACAAAACGAAAACGAAACAGTCCCGTATGGAGTAGTACACAGCGTTGTACCAGATCTTCAGTTTCTTGGCAATTTCTCTCATTGAATAGCCTTCATTTCTCAGAACAAAAATAGACTGATGAGTTTCAGAAGAAAGTTCTTTGTTTCTGGCCATTTTGAGCCTGTAATATAACCCACAAATGCTGATGCTCCAGATACTCAACTAGTCTACAGAAGGCCAGTTTTATTGCTTCTTTAATCAGAACAACAGTTTTCAGCTGTCCTAACATAATTGCAAAAGGGTTTTCTAATGATCAATTAGCCTTTTAAAATGATAAACTTGGATTAGCTAACACAACGTGCCATTGGAACACAGGAGTGAAGGTTGCTGATAATGGGCCTCTGTACGCCTATGTAGATATTCCATTAAAAATCAGCCGTTTCTAGCTACAATAGTCATATCCAACATTAACAATGTCTACACTGTATTTCTGATCAATATGATGTTATTTCAATGGACAACATTTTTTGCTTTTCTTTCAAAAACCAGGACATATCTAAGTGACCCAAAACCTTTGAACGGTAGTGTATGTCCAACCACGTAACTTTTGACTACTTTAAAACAGTATAAGCAAATTTGTCTAAACACCTTCAAATGGGGGGGACTAGATACATAAAGTGCTTTTATGTCTAAATAGAAAGTGACATTCTGTACTGTCACCTCATATTAAACGTTTGATCTCAAATCCAAAATGCTGGAGTATTATTCAAACTTTTAGCTTCACTGTTCAAATAAATACATAGGGACTGTATACAATGTAACATCTGGCATAAAACTCTAATAATGCACTTTCGAGGGAAGGTTTGTCAGTCGTGGGATAAGTAGAAATTGGGCATGTGGCCATACGTTTGGGCAAGCTGTGCCTCAGTGTAAACTAGTCAGATACACTCATCGCTGATACTATATCAGCTCCCAACTTACCTTCACTAGACGATCCAGATAGGTCCATGATGACGTACACCCTCCCCTCAGGCTCCAAGTCAATCTGGGAGAGAAGAACGAAACAGAACAAACTGTCAGCTTTCCTACTGGAGTAGAAACACTGAATATGAAGTATAGTATGGTGTGGAAGCATGAAACCATTTCAGTGTTTGTAGAAAATTAAGTAGTGTACAGCAATGTCTGACTCGTCCTCGCCCCCCCCCCCCCCCCCTACCCCCACCCCACACACACACACACACATCATTCTCTCTGAGGGTACTGAGACTGCTACAGTAATGGCTAATATTCAGTATGGCCAGAGAGGAAGAGCTGAAGAGAGAGGGTCCACACCCGTCAAAATCTGTCCACGTGATAAGCGATAGGCAGACCCCCTGCCTTCCCTCCTTTGGGAAAACGACTCCCAATGTTAGGGTGGAAACAAGACCATCTCGTCATTACAGTATCTCTGGTATGGCTCTCAGGAGCTAGTGTGTGTGTGTGTGTGTGTGTGTGTGTGTGTGTGTGTGTGTGTGTGTGTGTGTGTGTGTGTGTGTGTGTGTGTGTGTGTGTGTGTGTGTGTGTGTGTGTGTGTGTGTGTGTGTGTGTGTGTGTGTGTGTGTGTGTGTGTGTGTGTGTGTGTGTGCGTGTGCAGTATTACAACGTGCATGCCCTTGGGTTGCTGAATACTGCAGTGTTTATATACTAAGACCAGGAACAGTCCTGAGTGTGTTACATTGTAGCTTTGTGGACGGTATACATCCGTTCACCCACAGCCCTCTCTAAACCATACCCCCCACCCACACACACTCTCGCCCATCGATTGCCAAGCCTGAGCTCAAGTCCCTGGGGGCTCTACTGGGCATAAGCAGATGAGATTGAGTTATGGTGTGTGTGTGTGTGTGTGTGTGTGTGTGTGTGTGTGTGTGTGTGTGTGTGTGTGTGTGTGTGTGTGTGTGTGTGTGTGTGTGTGTGTGTGTGTGTGTGTGTGTGTGTGTGTGTGTTAGCTCATCTCATAAGAGAGAGTGGGCAGGGATCGCGGCGGCTGGGGCTCAGAGAGTTTCTACCGGCAGCAGCCGCCCACGGCCCATCCATAATCCCCTTCTGCACAGTGCACACAGACACACACACACACAGACTGCACCCAGCAATTTCCTCATCTGGTCCTGTTCTGAGCACACACATTGCTGAGAATTGGTGCAATCTCCACCGCAGAGAGGACGTGGGCTTGGGCTAGATACGAGGTGAAGGAGGAGGCGCTAAAGTGACAAAATCCATCATTTTACCATAATGCATTCTAAAATGGGATATGGCAACATTTGCAGATGTCAGAACTAGGCTGCAGCTATAGGTGGCTTTCACAGATTATATGCTACAATTATATAGATATTGCAGCCTTCTCTAGCCACCCTAACACAATACAACACTCTAGCCTTCCTTCATCTCTCTCTCTTTCAGGTGCCCCAGATCCATCCATCAAACCCACAGCCAGCCCAGTAAATACAGCCCTTCTAGGGTACAGCAGTGCAGTACAGGACCCCCCCCGCAGCCTGGGGTAAAGTGCAGAACAAATAGGGCCCACACATGTAAGGTGTTGACTGCCTTGCAATCTCTCTCGCTCCCTCTCTTCCTATCTCTCCCTCCCTGGTAACCTGAGAAAGGTTCCGTGCCCCGGTGTAGTCGTCTGGAAGATGTGCAGTGTAAACAGACAAAAGGGAGAGAAAGACAGAGGAAGAGAAAGACGGAAGAAGAGAGACAGAGAGAGGGTGGAGTAGGCCTCTTCCCCAGCCAGCATGTTGGAACAATAGTTTTGAAGCAGTAGGTTAGACAATACATTCGTCTGTATTTGAGGCCACAGAAACACATAGAAATAGAACATATAGATAATAGATAGATCTCTACACTCTTAGAAAAAAAGTTATATCTAGAACCTAAAAGAAGAACCGTTTGAAGAAACCTGTTTGGTTCCAGGTAGTGGTTTATTCGTTTATTGGGATCCCTATTAACTTTTGCCGAAACAGCAGCTATTCTTGCTGGGGTCCACAAAAAAACAAAAAACATGACAAGTAGTACCCTTTAGGTTCCAGGTAGAACTTTTTTGTGTTCCATGTAGAACCATTTCCACAGAGGGTTTTACATGGAACACAAGAGTTCTCCCTGGAACCAAAAAGGGTTCTACCTGGACAGCCGAAAAACCCTTTCAGGACCCTTTTTGCTAAGAGTGTACTACAGATGGATAGCCAAGAACAGGATGTCGGGCACTTTGTAGATCAGTGCTCTTGAAGTGCATTCTGTAGAATGCAGACTGTGAGAGGGACAAGTAGCCTATTCTTACTGCATAGTGCCTCCCCTCTCAGTGCTGTTGAGAAGGCCTCTGAGTGCTGCTCAAAAGATGATGTTGTTGTCCAGACGGAGTAGAGACAGAGCCATGGTGGAGTGGCGACATGTTTGTTATCCCGCCATGCGACCCCCGACTCCCCCCACCCCTGCCTCCTTTCCTGTGAGGTCACAGGACCCCATTCATCAACAGCCTTCTGGGCACGCTCAGTCTCACAGGTGCAGTGGCCACTAAATATAGACGCCAGCTAAGGAAGGAAAGGCTGAGTGTGTGTGTGTAAGAGAGAGAGAGAGAGAGAGAGAGAGAGAGAGAGAGAGAGAGAGAGAGAGAGAGTGAGAGAGAGAGAGAGAGAGAGAGAGAGTGAGAGAGAGAGAGAGAGAGAAGAGAGAGAGAGAGAGATGAGAGAGAGAGAGAGAGCAGAGAGAGCAGAGAGAGAGAGAGGAGTGAGAGAGAGAGAGAGAGAGAAGAGAGAGAGAGAGAGAGAGAGAGAGAGAGAGAGAGAGAGAGAGAGAGAGAGAGAGAGAGAGAGAGAGAGAGAGCGAGAGAGAGAGAGAGAGAGAGAGAGAGAGAGAGAGTTGTGTTTCTGTGTGTCCTGTGTATGTGAGTGGGTTCCAGAGAGAAAGCCAAATAGATGAGGATGTGAGTTGTGTATTTATATTTGTGTGGGTGTTTCTGTGGACTTGTATAGAACCACATCTTTATGCAGCAACAGCAGTGCTTTACCACTATAGAGTGCCTTAGGCAAGAACAGTACATCATCTATTTTCACACTGAATATGTGTTTAAGTTGCAGTATATTACATCTGTAGATGCGCTATGCAATCTGGTTTCAGAGCTGGTCATGGGTGCACCTCAGCAACGCTCAAGGTCTTAAACGACATCATAACCGCCATCGATAAGAGACATTACTGCGCAGCCGTATTCATCGACCTGGCCAAGGCTTTCGACTCTGTCAATCACCACATTCTTACTGGCAAACTCGACAGCCTTGGTTTCTCAAATGATTGCCTCGCCTGGTTTACCAACTACTTCTCTGATAGAGTTCAGTGTGTCAAATCGGAGGGTCTGTTGTCCGGACCTCTGGCAGTGTCTATGGGGGTGCCACAGGGTTCAATTCTCGGGCCGACTCTCTTCTCTGTATACATCAATGATGTTGCTCTTGCTGCTGGTGATTCTCTGATACACCTCTACGCAGACGACACCATTCTGTATACTTCTGGCCCCTCTTTGGACACTGTGTCAACTAACCTCCAGACGAGCTTCAATGCCATACAACTCTCCTTCCGTGGCCTCCAACTGCTCTTAAACGCAAGTAAAACTAAACTAAACTAGTACACCCCAGAACCACACACATGCACCAGAAAATTAAATTGTATAGTTTAATGTCCAATTCAGCTGTTTTTATCACAATATCAAATAATTTCTGGGTAACAATTAAGTACCTTACTGTGATTGTTTTCAATTAAAATGGTAAGAAAAGAAACCAAAACAGCTTCGTAGCAAACAGCAATTTGTCAAGTAAGAATTTTGCTAGGACTGTCTGGGAGTGGTGTGAGTGAGGAGGGAAAAATGAAAATGAGCTGTTTTTGGCAGAGAGGTTTGGAACTATTTTTTATTGGTATACTTAAACAATAAGGCAGGAGGGGGTGTGGTATATGGCCAATATACCATGGCTAAGGGCTGTTCTCATCATAATGGCATTATCATAATTTTCACAATTTCACAGTGTTATTCCAACCTCATAGTGTGGAAATATATATAAAACACAGGCTGCAATTCAATTTCTGTAGCTTTCACTTCATCCGGCTCTCTCACTCTCCTTCTCACTGTGCCTCTATGTCAGTTAGTGCTGCAAAAACAATAATTTCTTATGACCCTAGACGTGTGTGTGGGTGCTAATATCTATCCTATTTCACACATGTACAGTTGAAGTCGGAAGTTTACATACACTAGGTTGGAGTCATTAAAACTCGTTTTTCAACCACTCCACACATTTCTTGTTAACAAACTATAGTTTTGGCAAGTCAGTTAGGACATCTACTTTGTGCATGACACAAGTAATTTTTCCAACAATTGTTTACAGACAGATTATTTCACTTATAATTCACTGTATCACAATTCCAGTGGGTCAGAAGTTTACATACACTAAGTTGACTGTGCCTTTAAACAGCTTGGAAAATACCAGAAAATGATGTCATGGCTTTAGAAGCTTCTGATAGGCTAATTGACATCATTTGAGTCAATTGGAGGTGTACCTGTGGATGTATTTGAAGGCCTTCCTTCAAACTCAGTGCCTCTTTACTTGACATCATGGGGAAATAAAATGAAATCAGCAAAGACCTCAGAAAAACAAATTGTAGACCTTCACAAGTCTGGTTCATCCTTGGGAGCAATTTCCAAATGCCTGAAGGTACCACGCTCATCTGTACAAACAATAGTACGCAAGTATAAGCACCATGGGACCACGCAGCCGTCATACCGCTCAGGAAGGAGACGCGTTCTGTCTCCTAGAGATTAACGTACTTTGGTGCGAAAAGTGCAAATCAATCCCAGAACAACAGCAAAGGACCTTGTGAAGATGCTGGAGGAAACAGGTACAAAAGTATCTATATCCACAGGAAAACGAGCCCTATATCGACATGACCTGAAAGGTCGCTCAACAAGGAAGAAGCCACTGCTCCAAAACCGCCATAAAAAAGCCAGACTACAGTTTGCGACTGCACATGGGGACAAAGATCGTACTTTTTGAAGAAATGTCTTCTGGTCTGAGGAAACAAAAATAGAACTGTTTGGCCATAATGACCATCGTTATGTTTGGAGGAAAAAGGGGTTGCTTGCAAGCCGAAGAACAACCAAACCATGAAGCACGGGGGTGGCAGCATCATGTTGTGGGGGTGCTTTGCTGCAGGAGGGACTGGTGCACTTCACAAAATAAATGGCATCATGAGGATGGAAAATTATGTGGATATATTGAAGCAACGTCTCAAGACATCAGTCAGGAAGTTAAAGCTTGGTTGCAAATGGGTCTTCCAAATGGACAATGACCCCAAGCATACTTCCAAAGTTGTGGCAAAATGGCTTAAGGAGAACAAAGCCATGGTATTGGGGTGGCCATCACAAAGCCCTGACCTCAATCCTATAGGAGATTTGTGGGCAGAACTGAAAAAGTGTGTGCGAGCAAGGAGGCCTACAAACCTGACTCAGTTACACCAGCTCTGTCAGGAGAAATGGGACAAAATTCACCAACTTATTGTGGGAAGGTTGCGGAAGGCTAGCCAAAACGTTTGACCCAAGTTAAACAATTCAAAGGCAATGATACCAAATACAAATTGAGTGTATGTAAACTTCTGACCCACTGGGAATGTGATGAAATAAATCATTCTCTCTACTATTATTCTGATATTTCACATTCTTAAAATAAAGTGGTGATCCTAACTGACCTAAAACAGGGAATATTTACAAGGATTAAATGTCAGGAATTGTGAAAAACTGAGTTTAAATGTATTTGGCTGAGGTGTATGTAAACTTCCGACTTCAACTGTGTATTATATGCATGTGTGAATTGGAAATTATTTTTTTTACATATCCCAGCTCCCCCTCAGACACCCTCGGAGTGTGCGGTCACGGCCAGGGTCAGCCATGATCAACGGCAAGCCTGAAGCAATTATGGGTAAGTGCCTTGCTCAAGGGCACATTGACAGCTTTCACCTTGTTGGCTCTGGGATTCGAACTAGTGACCTTTCGGTTACTGGCCCAACACTAACTGCTAGGCTACCTGTCGCCCTACACACACACACACACACACACACACACACACACACACACACACACACACACACACACACACACACACACACACACACACACACACACACACACACACACACACACACACACATTCTCCCTCCCTCCCTCCCAGGTCGAGGAGGCTGTTTTGTGAAAACACCTTGGGCTGAATGGCGTCTGTTAAAAGATGTTGACATATTTTCAGCAATCAACCATCAAACCCTGATCTGACTGGTTTCATGCCTCTCCCTGGCATTTTTCATCAGAGACCTCTTATCTTCTCGCCTGTTCCTTACTTCCCGCCATGTCCAACGACACCCTCCATCCCTCGCAATAAAGGAGCGATAAAGAGACACACGACTCCGTGTCTGTGGAAAAGCTCTTCAACTTTGCACCCCTCACCACCCTTGTGTGTGTGTGTGTGTGTGTGTGTGTGTGTGTGTGTGTGTGTGTGTGTGTGTGTGTGTGTGTGTGTCTGTGTGTGCGCGTGCATCTATGCACAGTGTTGAGTGTTCAAAGGCTGTGGTAAGTCGCACAAAAATAAAGGCCTTTGAGCACTCCTGCCTTCTTGTTCGAGTCTGACTAAATGAGGATTGTCTCTGGCAGTGTAGTATCTCTGAGTCTCCCTAAATGGGGATTGGCTCTGGCAAAGTGGAGTATCCCTGAGTCTGTCTAAATGAGGATTGTCTCTGGCAGTGGAGTATCTCTGAGTCTGTCTAAATGAGGATTGGCTCTGGCAGTGGAGTATCTCTCCTTCCTGATAAAGTGAAAGCACATGACAGGGCTGTTCTCTATGGCTCTGGCCCACCCAACACCGTGCTAGAGAGGGGATAGTATTCTGAGAAGAATATCCACTACTACACACACACACACACACACACACACACACACACACACACACACACACACACACACACACACAACTGCATACAGTATTTGTGGCTCATTCATAGTGCTACAATGAGTCACACATTGAATAGTTCTTAGTTACAGTTTCTAGGTAATTTTCTCTTTCCTTTTTCTGTTTATTCTATTTGGTCTTTCTAGTCTGTTTATCGCTATTGTCAAAAACTGAATGAAGGGAACTGGGAGAGGGAGAGACAAAGAGGGGGGATAAAGAATGGATGAGACAGAGGGAGAGGGAGAAAGAGAGGGAGAGAAAGAGAGCGAGCGAGAGAGAGGGGGGGGGGGGGGCAAGGTTACAGGAGCAGGGAGAACACAGAGCACATTGTGTTTTATCTCTGGTCTCAGTGACAGTGTGCACCCGAAGAGTGACACACACCAGAGCCTTCTCTCACACACACACATACACAGACACACTTAAAAAAACACACACGCCCTGTGAAACACACAAACACATTGAGAAGCACTCATACACTCACCAGAGCCCCCTATGAATCCTCATAGAGACACACACGTGTATTGTGATATAGAATGTCTCATTGCAATTTCAAATACTGTAGTATTTCTTTATGGTAATCACATTCAGTTAGAAAGGGATGCATGTGAAATTCAACCAACTGAGTTGATGTGGTAGTGACCTCTTACCCAGATTAGCCTTGGCAAGAAACCCTTTCAAAGCGTCAATCAATCATAATTTCCAATTAGCGATCAAGGCACAGGCTATACAAGTGAAACAGTACAACTGATGTCTAAAAAACAACAGCTATCACGCATGGCAGGCATTACTTTAATTATAGTAGGATGATTCAGAATACAGACCCCATGAATATCTGTTTATTTTCTGTTGGAAAACAACACTTTTTGTGTAGATTTTTTATTTAACATTTATTTAACTAGTCAAGTCAGTTAAAAACAAATTCTTATTTACAATGACAGCCTACCCCGGCCAAACCATCCTCTAACCCGGACGACACTGGGCCAATTGTGTGCAAACCTATGGGACTCCCGATCACGGCTGGTTGTGATACAGCCCGGGCTTAAACCCGGGTCTGTAGTGATGCCTCTAGCACGGAAATGCAGTGCCATAGACCGCTATGTCACTCAAGGAACCCACATGTTGTAAAGGAGGAAATAAACTGTAATGTACAGCCAACTGATTTGCAATCGTAAGCCTTTAGTGTGTGTATATCTGTGTTTGTGTGCGCACACAGATCAAAACTGGGGATGGCAACACAGAAATGACTCTGGTGATATGCTGAAGGAAAACTGCAGCAGTGTGTGCAGTGAAAACACACACCCAGTTGCACACAAAGTCAAAGGAAGAGCGAATAAAACACCAAATTTTAAATTGTTTACATTTCAAGCATGTCTCCGGGGTACTTTTTCAAACAGCACTTCACTTCAAAGTCAATTAGTGTGATGAAGACGTTTCTATTAGCATGGAACAAAATTCCAACATCATCTCAACCCTAACACACACGCAAACACAGTTCTACAAAACAGACATACACACTTGAGACCCGGGGAGCTTGCCTCAGTGGACCCTCTGAGAGATACGCCTGGAGATGTTACACACACACACGGACGGGCGCACGCACACACCACTAACTGAAACACACAATCTGGCCACCCTGCTGTGTGTCAGCAGAGAGTAGTTCAAGGTTGGGGATTGGCCTGGCTCCTGCAGCTAATGCACTCACACCAGCCAGAACAGAACAGAACAGAACAGAACACAACTCTAGAAGCCAAGACTGGGCCTGCATCTAAACACTAGGGACAGGAGAAGCATACAAGACAAACATACACACATACAGTTGAAGTCGGAAGTTTACATACACTAGGTTGGAGTCATTAAAACTCGTTTTTCAACCACTCCACACATTTCTTGTTAACAAACTATAGTTTTGGCAAGTCAGTTAGGACATCTACTTTGTGCATGACACAAGTAATTTTTCCAACAATTGTTTACAGACAGATTATTTCACTTATAAATTCACGGTATCACAATTCCAGTGGGTCAGAAGTTCACATACACCAAGTTGACTGTGCCTTTAAACAGCTTGGAAAATACCAGAAAATGATGTCATGGCTTTAGAAGCTTCTGATAGGCTAATTGACATCATTTGAGCCAATTGGAGGTGTACCTGTGGATGTACTTCAAGGCCTACCTTCAAACTCAGTGCCTCTTTGCTTGACATGATGGGAAAAGGCCTCAGAAAAAAATTGTAGACCTCCACAAGTCTGGTTCATCCTTGGGAGCAATTTCCAAATGCCTGAAGTTAACACGTTCATCTGTACAAACAATAGTACGCAAGTATAAACACCATGGGACCACGCAGCCGTCATACCGCTCAGGAAGGAGACGCGTTCTGAACGTACTTTGGTGTCCTATATCGACATAACCTGAAAGGCCGCTCAGCAAGGAAGAAGCCACTGCTCCAAAACCGCCATAAAAAAGCCAGACTATGGTTTGCAACTGCACATGGGGACAAAGATCGTACTTTTTGGAGAAATGTCCTCTGGTCTGGTGAAACAAAAATAGAACTGTTTGGCCATAATGACCATCGTTATGTTTGGAGGAAAAAGGGGGAGGCTTGCAAGCCTAAGAACACCATCCCAACCGTGAAGGACAGGTGTGGCAGCATCATGTTGTGGGGGTGCTTTGCTGCAGGTGGGGTTGGTGTACTTCACAAAATAGATGGCATCATTAGGAAAGGAACATTATGTGGATATTTTGAAGCAACATCTCAAGACATCAGTCAGGAAGTTAAAGCTTGGTTGCAGATGAGTCTTCCAAATGGACAAAGCATACTTCCAAAGTTGTGGCAAAATGGCTTAAAGACAACAAAGCCAAGGTATTGGAGTGGTCATCACAAAGCCCTGACCTCAATCCTATAGAACATTTGTGGGCAGAACTGAAAAAGCATGTGTGAGCAAGGAGGCCTACAAATCTGACTCAGTTACACCAGCTCTGTCAGGAGGAATGGGCCAAATTTCAAGCTTGAAGCTTGAAGCTTGTGAAAGGCTACCCGAAACGTTTGACCCAAGTTAAACAATTTAAAGGCGATGCTACCAAATACTAAATGAGTGTATGTAAACTTCTGACTCACTGGGAATGTGATGAAATAAATAAAAGCTGAAATAAATCATTCTCTCTACTATTATTCTGACATTTCACATTCTTAAAATAAAGTAGTGATCCTAACTGACCTAAGACAGGGAATTTTTACTAGGATTAAATGTCAGGAATTGTGAAAAAACTGAGTTTAAATGTATTTGGCTAAGGTGTATGTAAACATCCAACTTCAACTGTACATACATACATACAGTACATACATACACACTCTTCTCACCCCTCAACACACTCTGTCCTCTTCCACAACCAGCCAGAGAGTCCTAATTATACCTCATTACCCCAGCAAGGCTGACCTGTTTGGAGATACGGTGTGTGTGTGTGTCCTACTGCGTATGAGAGCAATGCTTTTTGGGTGGGGTGAGGGAGGCCATCCATTAATAGCAGTGTAGAACCGTGACTATAGGACCTAGGTCTTCAGAGGGCCCAAAACTCTTCCAATACGTTGAATCAAACTCAAAAATTAAGAATATAACATTAAATATATATAAAACATAGCATCACTTAAAAAGCCCGACATGATATGTTCTGTAGTCAGACCATTCTAGTTCTACAGAAGGGGGAGCAATGCTTTTTTATGACATTACGAATGAATGAAACAGGCCTGGCCGCGCTTCAGCTTGCAGCACACACAGAGACAGAACCGGCATGGACCCAACATGATTACACAACTCATGGAAGCCAACATCACTATCACACTATCACCAATAGCGACAACAACAGTGTCACATCAAAGGTGACAGGCTCATGGTGCTGAAAGGACTGCAACCTTAATACCTGTGCACTTCATGGCGCTGAAGGAGAGACCATTTTGGTCAAACACATAGACACGGCTGATAGACAGGAGACAGCAGTCACACACAGCATCATGTTAAAGAATAAGGAGCCCATTCACTCCAGTAGGCCCCATGAAATCATGACAATACAAAAGCTCAACCACTTAATGTCCAAAATGAAATTAACAAACCAGATATAACTTCCCATTGCAAATATATTTGATCACGTTCATCATACTAACCAGAGATCTAAAGTTTAAATGCAACCATGCTTTACAGTCAATATTTTCAAAGAGATAGCCAAGCTAACAGCAAGAGATAGCCTAGCTAACAGCAAGCCAGCTGCAACAGAAAACTGTGCCACGAACCAGATGATGATCATTTGTAGACTAAGTTTGAAACTGGAGTAAAAAGTACATAACTTTCTTTAGGAATGTAGTGAAGTAAAAGTTGTCAAACATATAAATAGTGAAGTACAGAAACCCCCAAAAAACGACTTAATTAGTACTTTAAAGTATTTTTACTTAAGTACTCTACACCACTGTTGTTTTATGAATTCATGGTCTCTTGTGCTCTCAATAGTGACATGTCCAGACCTTTGAGAATCACTTTTTTTTACGGCCACACCCATTGCAAGTCAAAATGCCATTGGTTCATTCCACTGTCACTCCAACATTCTGCTTTAATACAGTTGAATGACAGCATCTGAAGGCCTAGCCAATGGCTACCTGACACCACCAAAGAAAATCCTGATTGGATACATTTTTCTATTGCGTATTAACCCTTCTCTTTCCAACACAAACTGATGAGATTAAATCAGAAAATTATTACTATTATTGTAAATATGTAATAGAAATATAGGCCTTATCTGAAGGCCTAGAAGGCTCTGACGGTTCCTCACCGATTAAAAGAGTAAACTGTTAAATATTTAATAAGCTCTCTTTGCACACACACACACACACACACACACACACACACACACACACACACACACACACACACACACACACACACACACACACACACACACACACACACTCTCTTCTGTAAGTGGCCACTCATCCCTGTCCCCCCTCGACAGCCATGTCAGTCTTTCACTAATTTGTCCCTGCTGAATAAATAATGCAGCACCTTTTGCCAGAGAGCAGCTCAAGTGACTGGACAGCTATCTGCTCGAAATCAGGCGGACCCTAAAGACATCTGAGGAGTAGACAAATAATACACAGTGCTGACCACAAACTAAAATCCCAACATTTTGCAGAAAATAAACAATGGCCGCCATTGTGGCCTTACAAAAAAGGTCTGTAGCTTCACATAACACTGATCGGAAAACACTGGGTTAGGTGAAAGCAGAATGGAATATGTCCACAGGAAATGTGCTTTCACCTATCCCATTCTTTAACATCAGAGATGAAAGACAAGGAGATTAGGAGAGAAAACCACTTTAGACTATTAAGACGCACCCAAGAGATGGACCCCTCCCTGTCTGTCTATGGGTTTCTAACCACATGCCTGTGACATTTACTTCCTCGTCTGCCCAGCATCACAGACGCGGGCTGTCCAATACTTCAGAGATGAAAAGCCAACGTGTCAGTCATACTACCACACTACTGATTGACACTGCCAGCCAACTGCTTTCCAGGAAGACACTCTTTCACTTGCATTTGCAATGTAAACATGTGTTTCCCCTGCCAATAAAGCCCTTTGAATTTAATTTAATTGAGGGGGGGTGACACATCCGTTGATGTCACGTTGAGCTCCAACTGCTCCACAATGTCATGTTGCTGTTGCGAGCTAAAATGTAATCTTGGATTAATTTCCTCTGAAACTGAATTATAATCCTGTAAAGTGAGTGGATTTAGAGCACAACCTGGCAGGTGTTGGCGGGGCGGTGGGGACAGTCACAGGGCGATGGAGATGTCAGTTATATAAGTGAGAACAGGACATAAGCCTGTTCACACACTGAAAAGAGTGAATAGATGATTAGGCCTGTATGCCATTAGTGTGATGCTCTATAGTGTACATTGCTCCCCCACGGCAAGCCCAGCCCAGACCCAGGAGACCCTCTGGGTGTGTCTGTCAGTGCAGGCTTTCTGAGGGCGATGGGGGAGTGGAAACCAGGCCTGTCCATTAAGCTGTTTGGCTAATTACAGTTTCTCGTTAGTGTGAGACCTGGGAACCTGGAACAGATTCCATGATACAGGGGATCAAATAGTGCATGGACTCTCTCTGTCCTTTCTCCTCTCTCGCATTCTGTTCCACAATCCATCCTTTCCTCCTTCTCTTAATCTCTTTCTCGCTCTCTCTTCCCTCTCTCTCCATCTCTGTCATTTCACACTGTTCCCCAATCCTTCCTTTCCACTCTCTTTCTCTCTCTGAGTGAGAGGTAGTCCTCCCACTCCCATCTGTCATCACTGTTTCCTCAGCACAGCACTGACCATTTACACAAGACATGAATGCCATTGCCAAAATTCACACACAACACACACATTAGCCAAATCTGTACGTCCAGCAAAGGAATGTATCTGCATAATACAGTGTGTGTATGACTAGAAACTGCTAGGTGCTTTTATCATACAGACAAATATTCAAGATATACACATATGTCAGAATTTATTTTTGAGAATGTTATCATATGAAGCCTTCCTCTAAGGTTATCAACTCCCACACATACCTCAGTCTCTCTCTCTCCATCTCTCTCTATTCCTCCATCCATCATCTTCCTATCCTCAGCGTGAAAGTAGGAGAGTGGTATGAGCCACCCACATCCATCTGCCATCACAACTTCCTCCAACCCTGACAATTACCATACAGACCAGAGTTTCCGTTAGCCGGTAATTGCTGTCTTTTGGCCACCCCAAAAAATGAAAAGCTGATAAATAAAATTGTTGCAGGCCAAATTGACCGGGAGAAAAAACAACATTAGGCAGACTATCAGCGCGTCACCCACCACTTGACAATGTGAGCTGGAGGCTGTCACGCCCTGGCCTTAGTATTCTTTGTTTTCTTTATTATTTTAGTTAGGTCAGGGTGTGACATGGGGAATGTTTATGTTTGGTTGGTTTTGGGTGTTTCTATGGTAAAGGGGTTATGGGGTGTAGTATATGGGTTTGTGTTGAGTTCAGATGTCTAGCGTTGTCTATGTATGTTTAGTTATCTAGGAGAGTCTATGGTTACCTGAATGAGTTCCCAATTAGAGACAGCTGATTTCGGTTGTCTCTGATTGGGAGCCTTATTTAGGGTAGCCATAGGCTCTCATTGGTGGTGAGTAGTTGTCTATGTAGAACGTTTGTAGCCTGTGTGTGTATGTGCACAACGTTATTTAGCTTCACGGTCGTTTGTTGTTTTGTTAAAGTGTTTCGTGTCGTGGTTATTTTTCGTCATCTTTTAAAATAAAAGAAGATGGCTTATTTTCCAAAAGCTGCGTTTTGGTCCATCAATCCGCCACACGATCGTGACAGAATTACTCACCATTATAGGACCAAGCGGCATGGAAAGCGGCAACAGGACCTACCTACACAGGATTCATGGACATGGGAGGAGATACTGGATGGTAAGGGGCCGTGGGCTCAACCGGGAGAATATCGCCTTCCTCGTGAAGAGCTGGAGGCAGCTAAAGCCGAGAGGAGGCGATATGAGGAGGCAGCACGGAGACAAGGCTGGAAACCCGTGAGTACAACCCAAAAATTTCTTGGGGGGGGCCTTAAAGGGAGTGTGGCGAAGTCAGGTAGGAAACCTGCGCCTACTCCCTGTACTTACCGTGGAGAGCGAGAGTACGGGCAGACACCGTGTTACGCAGTAGAGCGCACGGTGTCTCCTGTACGCGTGCATAGCCCGGTTCGGTACATTCCAGCTCCACGTATCGGCCGGGCTAGACTGAGCGTTGAGCCGTATGTCATGAAGCCGGCCCAACGCATCTGGTCACCAGTGCGTCTCCTCGGGCCGGCGTACATGGCACCAGCCTTACGCATGGTGTCCCCGGTTCGCCTACATAGGCCGGTGCGGGTTATTCCACCTCCCCGCACTGGTCAGGCGACGGGGAGCATACAACCAGGTAAGGTTGGGCAGGCTCGGCGCTCAAGGGAGCCAGTACGCCTGCACGGTCCGGTATTTCCGGCGCCACCTCCCCGCCCCAACCCAGTACCACCAGTGCCTCCTCCACGCACTAGCTATATGGTGCGTGTCTCCAGCCCTTTACCACCAGTGTCTAAACCACGCACCAAGCCTCCTGTGTGTCCCCAGAGTCCTGTGCGTCCTGTTGCTGCTCCCCGCACTAGCCCTGAGATGCGTGTCACCAGCCCGGTGCTACCAGTCCCGGCACCACGCACCAGGCCTACAGTGCGCCTCAGCCGGCAGGAGTCTGCCGTCTGCACAGCGATGACTGAACTGCCCGTCTGCCAAGCGCCATCTGAGCCATCCGTCTCCCCAGCGCCATCTGAGCCATCCGTCTCCCCAGCGCCATCTGAGCCATCCGTCTCCCCAGCGCCATCTGAGCCATCCGTCTCCCCAGCGCCATCTGAGCCATCCGTCTGCCATGAGCCTGCAAAGCCGCCCGTCTGCCATGAGCCTGCAAAGCCGCCCGTCTGCCATGAGCCCACTGAGCCGCCCGTCTGCCAGACAGGAGCCGCTAGAGCCGCCAGCCAGACAGGAGCCGCTAGAGCCGTCCGTCAGACAGGAGCCGCTAGAGCCGTCCGTCAGACAGGATATGCCAGAGCCGCCAACCAGACAGGATCTGCCAGAGCCGCCAACCAGACAGGATCTGCCAGAGCCGCCAACCAGACAGGATCTGCCAGATCAGTCAGCCAGCCATGAGCAGCCAGATCCGTCAGCCAGCCATGAGCAGCCAGATCCGTCAGCCAGCCATGAGCAGCCAGATCCGTCAGCCAGCCATGAGCAGCCAGATCCGTCAGCCAGCCATGAGCAGCCAGATCCGTCAGCCAGCCATGAGCAGCCAGATCCGTCAGCTAGCCATGAGCAGCCAGATCCGTCAGCTAGCCATGAGCAGCCAGATCCGTCAGCTAGCCATGAGCAGCCAGATCCGTCAGCTAGCCATGAGCAGCCAGATCCGTCAGCTAGCCATGAGCAGCCAGATCCGTCAGCTAGCCATGAGCAGCCAGATCCGTCAGCCAGCCATGAGCAGCCAGATCAGTCAGCCAGCCATGAGCAGCCAGATCAGTCAGCCAGCCATGAGCAGCCAGATCAGTCAGCCAGCCATGAGCAGCCAGATCAGTCAGCCAGCCATGAGCAGCCAGATCAGTCAGCCAGCCATGAGCAGCCAGATCAGTCAGCCAGCCATGAGCAGCCAGATCAGTCAGCCAGCCATGAGCAGCCAGATCAGTCAGCCAGCCATGAGCAGCCAGATCAGTCAGCCAGCCATGAGCAGCCAGATCAGTCAGCCAGCCATGAGCAGCCAGATCTGTCAGCCAGCCATGGGCCGTCCCTCAGTCCGGAGCTGCAGTCCCTCAGTCCGGAGCTGCCATTCCTCAGTCCGGAGCTGCCATTCCTCAGTCCGGAGCTGCCATTCCTCAGTCCGGAGCTGCCCCTTACCCTGGTGCTGCCCCTTACCCTGGTGCTGCCCCTTACCCTGGTGCTGCCCCTTACCCTGGTACTGCCCCTGACCCTGGTACTGCCCCTTACCCTGGTACTGGCCCTTAGTCCGGAGCTGCCCCTTAGTCCGGAACTGCCCATTAATGCAATGGGGTTAATGTGGAGGGGGGTCATTTGGAGGAAGCCTAGGAGGTGGTTAGGGACTGTGGTGACGTGGGGACCACAACCTGAGCCGGAGCCGCCACCGTGGAAGGAAGCCCACCCAGACCCTCCCCTAGACTGTGTAATGGTGCGCCCGGAGTTCGCACCTTAAGGGGGGGGTTATGTCACGCCCTGGCCTTAGTATTCTTTGTTTTCTTTATTTTAGTTAGGTCAGGGTGTGACATGGGGAATGTTTATGTTTGGTTGGTTTTGGGTGTTTCTATGGTAAAGGGGTTATGGGGTGTAGTATATGGGTTTGTGTTGAGTTCAGATGTCTAGCGTTGTCTATGTATGTTTAGTTATCTAGGAGAGTCTATGGTTACCTGAATGAGTTCCCAATTAGAGACAGCTGATTTCGGTTGTCTCTGATTGGGAGCCTTATTTAGGGTAGCCATAGGCTCTCATTGGTGGTGAGTAGTTGTCTATGTAGAACGTTTGTAGCCTGTGTGTGTATGTGCACAACGTTATTTAGCTTCACGGTCGTTTGTTGTTTTGTTAAAGTGTTTCGTGTCGTGGTTATTTTTCGTCATCTTTTAAAATAAAAGAAGATGGCTTATTTTCCAAAAGCTGCGTTTTGGTCCATCAATCCGCCACACGATCGTGACAGAGGCAGAATGTATTTTAAAACATACCTAATTGTTTGAAACCTGAATCTTTTATTTCATATTATGAGGCATGTCTTACCTTGCTTGAAAATCCGACCACAGAAATGTGGAGGAAATTTTATAAAGACTTCATAGGCGGCGCATGAATTTCAAGTTTGGGGAAGCATACAATTTATCCTACCATTTCCACCAATCTGCGTGTCAGTTATGATTTTCACATGTGCATTCATTTCAATAATACTGTTTTCGTTTCTCAAAATCATTGTCACGTGGTTAATCATAAAAACTTAATTAAAATGATCAAATATCAAAGTTACAATTCAACTAACGTGAGAGCACCAGCCTCTGCTATTTGGACACATACACCTTAATCATTGGCGGCTAGATAGCATAAATGAGCGCATGGAACTCAGAGATGGCCAGTGCAGCCGTTGGCCTACAACTTCCATTGACAACTAAGTAAAAATACATAAAGCCCACAAATAAAAACAGCAGAAAATATATTCTGGTTCTTTCAATCACATTCATCTCTCTACTCATTCTGTCTGCCTCCCTTTCTATTTGTCTTGACTTGAGCTATCACTAGTGAAGTGCAACATTGTATACCTAGCCTATTCCAGGCCCTCAGAGTTTCCCACTCCAGTTTTTGATCATATAAATTATATTTTTCTCTTTCACACTGAGGCTTGGTGATTATCGAGGGGGAGAAAGTTAGAAAGATTTTTCTAGGCCTACTTTGAGGAACTAATAGGCTGTAATTCGCAATGTATGTTAAAAAAAGACAGACTTCGTTGACTTACTGTGTGAGGTGAAGAAAAAATGGCTGAGAAGCTCAGCTTATTAGTGGTGGATGTCGTGACTAATCAGAACTCAAACATCACCAAATGGGCAACTAGTGTGCAGCAGGCCAGGTAGGCTAATTCTTATACATGCTCAGGCTTACGCACCCCCTCATCATTAACAAGACAGAGAAACCTGACAAAGCTCATTGCTCACACGGAGCACTCCAAGCAAAAGACAATGAAAAAATGGACAACTTGTAAATGATGGTTATGAAATAAACCAAAACTTGTGTGTAGCAGGTTGGGAACTCTGCAAGCTATGTTTCCACTCCGAGAATGAGAACGCTAAATGACTGTAGACCAAATACAAATGCATTAACACACATGTACACTACTGTTCAAAAGTTTGGGGTCACTTAGAAATGTCCTTGTTTTTGAAAGAAAGGCATTTTTTGTCCATTAAAATAACATCAAATTGATCAGAAATACAGTGTAGACATTGTTAATGTTGTAAATGACTATTGTAGTTGAAAACGGCAGATTTTTTATGGAATATCTACATGGGTATACAGAGGCCCATTATCAGTAACCATCACTCCTGTGTTCCAATGGCATGTTGGAATTTTAAAAGGCTAATTGATCATTAGAAAACCCTTTTGAAATTATGTTAGCACAGCTGAAAACTGTTGTGCAGATTAAAGAAGCAATAAAACGGTCCTTCTTTAGACTAGTTTTATTTTATTTTACCTTTATTTAACCAGGCAAGTCAGTTAAGAAAAAATTCTTATTTTCAATGACGGCCTAAGAACAGTGGGTTAACTGCCTTGTTCAGGGGCAGAACAACATGTTTTTACCTTGTCAGCTCGGGGATTTGATCTTGCAACTTTTCGGTTACTAGTCCAACCACTAGGCTACTTGCCGCATCCCGGAGTTGCCTCTTCACTGTTGATGTTGAAACTGGTGTTTGGCGGGTACTATTTAAAAGAAGCTGCCAGTTAAGGACTTGTGAGGTGTCTGTTTCTCAAACTAGACACTCTAATGTACTTGTCCTCTTGCTCAGTTGTGCACCGGGGCCTCCCACTCACCTGCCTCCCACCTCTTTATATTCTGGTTAGAACCAGTTTGTACTGTTCTGTGAAGGGAGTAGTACACAGCGTTGTACCAGATCTTCAGTTTCTTGGCAATTTCTCTCATGGAATAGCCTTCATTTCTCAGAGCAAGAATAAAGTGACGAGTTTCAGAAGGAAGTTCTTTGTTTCTGGCCATTTTGAGCCTGTAATCGAACTCACAAATGCTGATGCTCCAGATAGTCAGTTTTATTGCTTCTTTAATCCGTTTTCAGCTGTGCTAACATAATTGCAAAAGGGTTTTCTAATGATCAATTAGCCTTTTAAAATGATAAACTTGGATTAGCTAACACAACGTGCCATTGGAACACAAGAGTGATGGTTGCTGATAATGGGCCTCCGTACGCCTATGTAGATATTCCATTAAAAATCTGCCGTTTCCAGCTACAATAGTCATTTCCAACATTAACAATGTCTACACTGTATTTCCGATTAATTTGATGTTATTTTAATGGACCAAAAAATGTGCTTTTCTTTCAAAAACAAGGAAATTTCTAATTGACCCCAAACTTTTGAACAGTAATGTATGTAACCAAATGATAGGGATTAACGGTACCTTTACTACGGGTGACCTATGTAATTGGGAATTGATAGAAATAAACAATCAAAGGGCAAACAATTCACATGAAACAATGAATGCGCATGAATTGGAGGGAGACAGCTGAGTGGATTCTGGAGATTAGAATGGTGTTTTCCCTTTATCTCCTGAATTGGAGGGAGACAGCTGAGTGGATTCTGGAGATTAGAATGGTGTTTTCCCTTTATCTCCTGAATTGGAGGGAGACAGCTGCCATTGTACTTTTACAGTCTTATTCTGGATCAACTCCTAGGGCTGGGAATTGCCAGGTGCTCACAATTCTCACAATTCTATGTGTTTTGTGATTCGATACTGCCAAGTCATTGCGATTTGATATTCGAAACATATTGTTCACTATACATGCCTGTCTGCTGCAGAGAGACAGATGAGAGCATGAGAAAATTAGTTTTGATCAGTCATGGATAAAATTCTGAAAACTTGTTGGCTCACTATTTAAAAATAAGATGGGGAACAAGCTATAGGATGAGAAATACAGGAGTTTTGGTGCAGGTACAGCCGACTAGCGCTAACTAACGCTACCAAGCAACAAACAAAAGTCAAAGTATTGATTTTGTGTATTGATTTTTCCCCCCATCACTATCAACTCCCACATCTTTCTAACATTAGTTACTCTTCCAGCCCACCCTAGCATTGTGGACAGACCTAGCCCGTAGGGGTTCTATCTGGTGCAGCAGAGTGAGCTGATCTGATGGAGACAGGTCACACCTGCTGAAAGGTCAAAGGTCAGCTTGACATCCATTACTCTCCCAAATGGCCCACAGCCAAACCTGTCCTCTACTGGCCAAATACAAGGACACTTTTCTGGCACAATTCACACTCCACCATGAAGACTGAAAATCTACGAGTGACATGTCTGATGATGCTATGGTAATAAACAGGACTTCTCATTTCCATTGAATATGCTCTTAAAACCTAGACATCTATGTCAGCAATGTGTTCGATCTTGTTTCTAAACGAAGGATATCAGACCACATTAAAATAGACTCATAAAACGTCTCCTAGACATAAATGGGACTCCCTCTAAGTACATTAGGAAAGTTTACAACAGTGACTAGGGTTAATGACCAACGGCTACATTTTAATAAGACATAATCACAGGCTGACAGTTGAGAGTGTTCCTGACACACACACACAGTCACATTCCACCACAGAGGAATACAAACTGTATGTGTGCTGTGTGTGTTAAAGAGAGATGAGAGGACCTAAGTGGAGAACACTGTATCTCTGTTCTTATGTTTTGATGTGTGATTGTTTCTATGTGAACAAGTATACAGAATGTTGGAGGGGCTGCTATCACATGTACCACAAGCAAACAGGAGATCATGTGTCATCAGGGTCCTAAGGTACTGTATCCTCAGGTGACCTACCATCACCCCTAACAACTGTATGTCCCCCACCACCTTCTCTACATCTGTTCAATACTATGCCATCTGCCTGTCACAAGACCTAAATGCTGCCCTGGCCTGGTATGCTCCAGAAATATTATATTAGCCAATCAGAAGGCAGTGTTAGCAAAAGCCCTGCTCATGTCCTCAGATACACTGATACTGTATATCTGCCAATCATAAAACACAGACAGGCCCTGCCTTCCATCCTCACAGCAGCCGTACCCTTGTCCTCTTTTACGGAACTCAAAATCGACCCTTAGCTCTACTTACTAGTCTTCCCACTATGTAATCCTCTCAGATATACAGGAGTGGCTAAGGAGTAGGGGGGCTGGGGCTGATTTGGAATTCAGCATTTCTTCCCCAGGGCTTGCTCCCTCTCAGGGGATCCACTCTCCACAACTTCCTGTGCAGAGAAGATGGGGAGGGGGGGTTTCTCTCCTCACTTCCTGTTTGTGAGGATGCAGAGTTTCTTTTTTTAAGCCAGTGTGGCGTGGACCAGATACAAGGAGCATGGAGACTGTGAGAGATGACTATAGGAGCTGAGAGTGGACTTTGGAGTGGGCTGTTGAAAGAGCTGGAACAAGAATAGGCTTTATATTGTGTAACACATCCCCAGTCCATGAACTCACAGTGGTAGCCTACAGAAGTTGGTTAGTTGGTTGGTTTTAAAGTTAATTAAAGGCTGCAGATATTTGTCTCGCAGGTGTCCCTCTCTACTCTACCACCTCACTTGTCCTTTTTTTGTTCATTCATCTGACTTCCTGTCATCTTCTGTTGTTTGAGGAACTGAACAAAACATGCCAGGTAAACAACAGAGCATCCTGCTCTACTGAGGTCCATGTCAGCACGTTTAGGAGGCAAACCTTTTCCCCAGGGTCATCTGGGAAAATGATGTCAAAAACTAGATAGACTATCACGTGTACTGAGTGATATGAAATCAGGCGCAAATGCACAAGTACATTAGGTGTCGGTTGTTGTTTTGAAATCAATCAATATCGTAAAAGGTTCCATCCAATTAATGGAAAAGGATTTTCTATCTCCATGCCTCTCTCTGTCTGCTATTCTATCTGATATGTAGTGCGTGCCAGGAGTACGATAGGGCAAAGAGACAGGGAGTATTTTTTTGTGTTTTTCATAATATTGCTGTGAAAACCCTTTTACATCCCATCTATCCTGGGATTCCAGAAAGTCTTTAAGCTAGTTTCACTAGAGGTTTGTAGAGAAGAAAACCTTAGAGGACTATAACACAAGCAACAAGTATCGCTGACTGTCCCTCTCTCTTCTCCATCTCTCTCCCTTTCTACCTTCCTACCTCTTCCAATTTCTTTCTCTCTGCACTCTCTCTCTCTGGGAAGTAAACTTGGAGAGTGAAAACAGGAAGCGGAGCCTACCGTGTGACTCAAACGCACCGCTGGTATTTTTAGTTGCAGCCCCCAGCCAGTTTCCGCCGGGCCACAGAGAGGACACTGCTGTCCGCTCCTCTACAGCGTCCCACTGGGAAACAGGGTCAACGATGAGAAAGGGTCCTGTCACTTCTGACACTAGCTGACTGTAACATACAATATAGCTCACAAACAACTCGCCAGTCACGCCGCTGAGCTCAACTCAACTACTCTGACCTATCTGTCAGTCTACTCTACACCACAAGTGGCAACACCCTAAACCACACCGTAACCACAAAATGATCCATGCAAACCCATTCACACCATTCTCTATGCATGACACTACACTCTTAGAAAAAAAGGTGATCTAGAACCTAAAAGGGTTCTCGACTGTCCCCATAGGAGAACCCTTCGAATAACCTTTTTAGGTTCCAGGTAGAACTCTTTTGGGGTCCATGTATAACCCTTTCCATAGAGGGTTCTACATGGAACTCAAAAGGGTTCTACCTGGAATCAAAAAGGGTTCTATCTGGAACCAAAAGGGGTTCTTCTATTGGGACAGCTGAAGAACCCTTTTGGAACCGTTTTTTTCAGAGTGTTGCACCCTCCAACTGGTTTAGACCAGTCAGACATACCATCCTATGTCAATAATGAACCTATGAATGCTACTGTATATTACCCTACTCTAAAAGGCCCCACAAATACTCTATCTAGCAACTTGCTGCACCAAGCACCTTTTCTCTGTGAGTGTTGTTCACATGACTGTTCGTATCCTCGGGAGCAGGGTCAAGGTGGAAGAATGGGTCAAGGTTTGCCTGCGGTATGGGAGCGGGGTGTCTCGTGGTGAGAGAGGGCTGGGAGGAGTGCCCCAGATACAGGCATCATGACAGGCTGGGGGTGAAGAACCTGGTAAGAACACTACACAAAGTGATCCTGTTAGCCCAATAACCATCGCTTGCTCACCACACAACCACCGAGGCACAATACAACTATACTGAACAAAAATATAAACGCAACATGCAACAATTTCAAAGATTTTGCTGAGTTACAGTTCATATAAGGAAATCAGTCAATTAAAATAAATAAATGAGGCCCTAATATATGGATTTCACATGACTGGGCAGGGCTGCAGACATGGGAGGGCATTGGCACACCCACTTGGGAGCCAGGCCAGCCAATCAGAATGAGTTTTTCTGCACAAAAGGGCTTTATTACAGACAGAAATACCAATTCAACGCTTTCTAAAAACTTCAGACAACTGTGACATTGTGTTGTGTGACAAAACTGCACATTTTAGAGTGGCCTTTTATTGTCCCCAGCGCAAGGTGCATCTGTGTAATGATCATGCTGTTTAATTTTAATCAGCTTTTTGATATGCCACACCTGTCAGATGGATGGATTATCTTGACAAATTATAAAATGCTTACCTACAGGGATGTTAACAAATTTGTGCACAAAATTTGAGAGAAATAAGCTTTTTGTGCACATGGAACATTTCTGGGAACTTTTATTTCAGCTCATGAAACATGGGACAAACACTTTACATGTTGCGTTTATATTTTTGCATATATATACAGCATTACCCATGTCTCAGTGCCTACAATCGTATACTATGTATCTTTATAGAGAATGGAAAGAGCAAAAACCATGTGACTATAATGTTACAGTCAAACAGAAAAAATACATCTCCTTCAGTACAAAGCAACCTCTTTGTTACTGGCATCAATCACATACTGTACGAGCCCACCAAACCAAAATAAATAGCTACTGTAGGGTTGACCAGTTGGAAACAACAATAATAGATATGTAGGTTGAAACACACGTTCTGTGCCGCCCACCAGGTATCAGTATTACATTTTGTCTTTGCATCTGAGTACAGTATATGGTCACCCACCATACATTCACTTAAACTTGGTCCAGTTAAGAGAGCGAACGTGTGTGCGAGAGGCGAGATAGAGAGAGAGAGCGAGAGAGAGACCAGGAGTGTCACGTTCCTGACCTGTTTTCTGTTGTTTGTATGTGTGTGATGGTCAGGGCGTGAGTTTTGGGTGGGCAGTCTATGTTTTCCGTTTCTATGTTGGTTTTGGGTTGCCTGGTATGGCTCTTGATTAGAGGCAGGTGTTTTGCGTCTTCCTCTAATTGAGAGTTATATTAAGGTAGGTTGTTCTCACTGTTTGTTTGTGGGTGATTGTCTCCTGTGTCCTTGTCGGTGTACCACACGGGACTGTAGCGTTTGTTCGGTTTTTGTGTAGTCTGTTTTCCCTGTCCGTGCGTTCTTCCTGTTTTATGTAAGTACTCTCGTTCAGGTCTGTCTTCTTCGTTTTGTTGTTTTGTAAAATATTCAAGTGTTCTTTGTGTGTTTAGTTTTGTCTTGTAAATCAAGTTTCATGATGTATTCACAACCCGCTGCACGTTGGTCAAATCCATGCTACTCCTCTTCTGATGAGGAGAAGGAGGAATCGCGTTACAAGGAGAGAGTGGGTGAACGAGAGATCGTTGCAGAGGAGAAGATATACAGCATGGCATGGGTAGATAGCGGGGGATAGAGATAGAGAGATTAAATGGGATTATGAGAGTGAGAGTGTGGGCAGCGGCAAGGAGACAGCACAGTAAGGAGGCAGGGGGGGCTGATGTGTGTGTGTGTGTGTGTGTGTGTGTGTGTGTGTGTGTGTGTGTGTGTGTGTGTGTGTGTGTGTGTGTGTGTGTGTGTGTGTGTGTGTGTGTGTGTGTGTGTGTGTGCATTTGTGTGTGCATTTGTGTGTAGTGTTGATGTGACCAGGCAATGACTCCTGACACCTGAGTCCTACACACAGACTCCCTACGGTGAAGCTGATCTCTAAGGCTGTCCACCGCTGGTCTCCCAGCATCTATGAAAGGAAGAACTAGTGTGACCTTACTTAACATGTCCATCTACCGGACAGTCCCAAAAAGATAAGAATAATAATGTCATATACACTGGAAAGGTGAAATATGTTGCTTTACAGGGTCAGCAATAATAATACTGCACCCCTGGAGCAAATTAGGTTTAAGTGCTTAGCTAAGGGCATCTGGACAGAGTTTAAACCTTCTCGGCTCAGATATTTGAACCTGCAACCTTCTGGCTACTGGCCCGACGTTCTAACCGCTAGGCTACCTGCCACCCTGTAACAACATCTGCAAATGGCTGGAGCAGTGACGTTACACCGGGATTTTTTATTTAATTATTGTTTTACTTGGCAAGTCAGTTAAGAACAAATTCTTATTTATAATGACAGCCTACCAGGGAACAGTGGGTTAATTTCCTTGTTCCGGGGTATAAGGACATATTTTTATCTTGTCAGCTCGGGGATTCAATCCAGCAACCTTACAGTTACAGCCCTAACACTCTAACCACTAGGCCACCTGATCAAGATGAATTTAACAGCAAGTAAGGGAGGAATGTCTGCTAAGCTACCGACCCTTCCCAGGGCTAATGTAATGTATTGTGATGTATCATATGAGTGGAGTGCTTGTTGTCAGAGTCATTGACATACAGTAAATGATGTGTAGTGCTTAGCACACCTATGTGAAAATGTCTGTGTTTGTGAAATATGATTTGTACTTTGGGCTGAAAATGAATGACTGACATTATATTGTTCTCAGTGACTAATTGACCCCAACTCTGGTGGAATAGCCTATGTGTTGACTTTCCTGGTCGTCTGGGCTGTTATCATGCACAAACCTTCTCAACACTCATCTAAACCTCCCCTGTAAGCTTTGTTAACCTTCCCCACTCACTCATGTGTTTTTAGTTCCCTCCCCATGGGAGTGCAGTTTTGTGCACCTATTTTAACAGTCCCCCAAACACAGTGTGTGGTCATTGAGTTGGTGAGATGAAATTACTTCTAAACGATGATCTCAAGTCAGTTTTTCCCTTTCTTTGAGGTTAGGGCTAGGGGTTAGGACTGGGGGAGGACACAGTCAGAGAGGTTAGAGTGGTTGAATGCTCCTGGTATGCCCACGATGGAGCTGAGCGCTGACATATTTCAGGGATTAACTCCCTGTTCAAAACGAATGCTGCTTCTACTGTCATCACTGCTGCTGCTGAACAACACACAGCAGGGCCTGCACACACAATCCATCACACACAATTACAGCAGACCTTTCCACTGTAATGGCAATGCAGAGATGGGAGAGAGAGAGAAAGAGAAAGAGAAAGAGAGAGAGAGAAAGAGAGATCAAGGAAGGCAGGAAGGGAATAGAAAGGAAATTGTATAATAAAAAAATAAGACATTTCCTAAACACAGGTAAAGGGTTAAATTCTGACAAATACTCAACAGTACAAGACCACATTTCCCATTTCATGTGTAATAACAAGTAGTACATGAAGAAGGTTAGGGCACTGCAAGTTAGGGCAATTTGTGCTTCTCCTACCTTTAGGGCATGGAGCTTTTCTAGGGAACACATTGCAGTGCATGACTCAAGAGTGTTGCACACACACCTTCTACGCTGAGTGAGTCGGCACCACACAATTGGGACGACAGGTTCAGACGGGTTTGATTGGTTTTGTTTTACGTTGTTGAGCTCCATAATCAGCCTGTCCTGATCTAAACAACTTTAACGTTCACCCTGAAGAGGAAAAGATCAGCTCCCACAGTCAGCCAACCCAGCCATTCTCTTGTGTTGTTGGCGGCAAACCTGCATACTTTGAAATCCAGGTTTTTCAATTTCCACAGTCTCTCAACCTATTTTTTTGTGTGGGATGGAAATAAGTGTCAATATAGCTGTAAGAGTAGTACTGAATCATGGTTTGATGGCTTGTGGAGAGGAAGTATCGTGTTACCAGACCAGACCAACCCAAACACAATTTGGAATCCTTATCCTCCTCTACTATAGACCAGCAAGGATGGAATCCCACCAGAAGTTCAGAGAGAGGTCTCTCTCGCTCTGTCACACATGCTCTCACAAAGACACACATACACACACATTCTCTCTCGCTCCGTTTCTGTCTCTCTCTCTTTCACACTCTGTTACACACACTCACTGGAGTTAAGTCTGATTCAATCTATGTCTCGTGGAAGTAGGTGAAGCAAGCTGGCTGCGTTTTGTGCAAGATATTTTTTGCCACAATATTGCCTCTTGAAAAAAAAGGACACTGTTTTGATGAGCTGACTGCTCATGCAAAGTGACTATTTGTGACTTTTCACAATAGAAATATTATATCATAAAGTTTGGGACTGTAGCGTAACTGTGGCAGTCCGACAAATCCAGTATGTGTTGGCTTTGGGAGAGGCAGAGAGAGGCTACGAAGCCTGGGACAAGCTTAGAGACAGGGGAGGCAGAGAGAGGCTACGAAGCCTGGGACAAGCTTAGAGACAGGGGAGGCAGAGAGAGGCTACGAAGCCTGGGACAAGCTTAGAGACAGGGGAGGCAGAGAGAGGCTACGAAGCCTGGGACAAGCTTAGAGACAGGGGAGGCAGAGAGAGGCTACGAAGCCTGGGACAAGCTTAGAGACAGGGGAGGCTACGAAGCCTGGGACAAGCTTAGAGACAGGGGAGGCAGAGAGAGGCTACGAAGCCTGGGACAAGCTTAGAGACAGGGGAGGCTACGAAGCCTGGGACAAGCTTAGAGACAGGGGAGGCAGAGAGAGGCTACGAAGCCTGGGACAAGCTTAGAGACAGGGGAGGCAGAGAGAGGCTACGAAGCCTGGGACAAGCTTAGAGACAGGGGAGGCTACGAAGCCTGGGACAAGCTTAGAGACAGGGGAGGCAGAGAGAGGCTACGAAGCCTGGGACAAGCTTAGAGACAGGGGAGGCAGAGAGAGGCTACGAAGCCTGGGACTAGCTAAGAGACAGGGGAGGCAGAGAGAGGCTACGAAGCCTGGGACTAGCTTAGAGACAGGAGAGGCAGAGAAGCAGAGAGAGGCTCAAAAGCCTGGGGCTAACATAGAGACAGGAGGGGCAGAGATGCAACTGCTGTCTGGGGATAAGTCAGACAAAGGAGGGGCCCAGACAAAGAGGCCTGCCCAGGCCCACCCCTTACTGTTTCAAACCACCCCCAACATACTAAACCACAAAAGTTTACACAGCCGGACAATCTCACGCTTCACTCTTACTAGTACCAACCCTGCTTGAGTGACTGCCTTGACTGAAAGCAAATGAAGACGTTTCAAGTTTTTATTTTCACTTGCACAGGTACATTGAATTGCCTTTCTTGCTCGTTCAGATAATGCAGCAATCAATATTAGTAGTACTAAGTCAAGTAGAACAAAAACACAGGAGAAAGTAAGTAAACTACTGTATATACACGGTCAGTTCCAGGGACACACTACCTATTGTGGACTAAAACTGTATGGAATATATTAGCTCAAATACACTTATCTTGGTCATAGATAGTCTACAATCAGAGTCATATTATACAAAACTCCCGCTCAAGCCTCCTTAATAACCGGTTTTAACAGAAACTCAAACAACCATGGAAAATACTGCTTTTGTGACAGTAATGTTTGAGTCAGTATGTGTGTTCCTCAGAAAGTGTGTGTGAGAGAGAGAGAGAGTGTACTGTCTGTGCATGCATATACCTGCGCGTCTACACTTTCCCACAAGTGCACAAGTCCAGACAGATTTTTCAAGGAGTCATCGTTGGCAAGGCCTCTAAATGCCTTGCTGTTTCGCCATTAGTCATGGAACCCACATGAGCACATCTGTCCCCCAGAGGCCACACCCATCACAGAGGGACAGCCAGCCAATGGGGAGCTCCGTAACCCTGGTGACTCAACACATTCACCCACAGTACAACAACATCTGACATCCATGTGTCAGACCTCCATCCATGGCACTACACTACATTTCCAATATCAATTCATATGGATTTCTTATCAGTGAGTTGATTCAGATTGTTTTCAAAGAGAGAGGCAGAGAGAGAGATAGGGAGGGAGAGAGAGAGAGAGACGAGAGAGAGAGAGAGAGAGAAAGAGAATACTCTATATCCTCAGTCACATCAACTGCTGGAGAAAACACCAGCACCTGACCAGGTAGTGAACAAAAATGGAAAGGAGTTTGTGCATCTCTTTCAAACCTTAGGCTTGTATTTTCTTAATGGCAGGATTACAGGGAATTCTTTGGGAAGGTTCACCTACTGCTCAGATCTTGGGACCAGTGTTGTCGACTATGCAATCTCCGACTTGGACCCCCCCCCCCCCCCTATTAGTGCATTGATTGTCAGATCACAGCACACCATTGTCTGACCACTGCCAGATTAATGTATTTTTTAAAAGACTTCTCCACCCAAAGACCACACAAACAGAGCTCTGTACACTGATTCATCGAAATAAAACATACAGATGGGTGCCTGACAGCGCGACACACTTCAACACAGCATTGCACTGCGCAGAAATGACCTTTTAAGTGCATTCAGCCCAAACCTTCCTGACTTAAATTTGTCTGTGAATAAGTTAAATGAGATCTATCGTAAAGCAGCCACAAAAGCGAATTTATTCAAAACCTCAAAAAGAGAAATGGTTTGATGCTGAATGTAATCTCACAAGGAGAAAAAGGTAGATCTTAAACAAATAGAAAACATCACCAACCACAGGAGACACATTCCGCAACACAATTGTGAAACATTGAGAAAAAAATACAAAAACAAAACCTAAGATGGAAGAACCAGAAAGATGATTTTGAAACTCTATGGAATAATACCATCAGAAGACCTTACTTTAAATTACACAAAATATGCAAGAAAAACTCAGCTCCCTAGAACACACAATTAAAAACATCCAGAACCCAATTGACTACCAAGTTACACACGCTGTACTTTTGAAGAAAATACAAAGCCTTAAACTTGGAAAGGCATGTGGCCCTGACAGCATCAGGAATAAAATGCTGAAACACACTACTCCTGAGCTGTAGGATGCCTCATCAAAACTATTCAACCTGCTTTTGGAGAGTGGCTACTTCCCTGATATTTGGAACCAGTGGCTCATATATAAAAAAGGTGACAAATTAGACCCTAATAACTATAGCGGAATATGTGTCACCAGTAACATGGGGAAACTGTTCTGCTGTATTCTCAATGACCAAATACAGACCTTCCTCATACAACATAAAGCTCTCAGCAAAACACTAATTGGCTTCCTACCCAAATACAGAACAACAGACCACATACACACATTACACACACTAATAAACCAGCATGTTCATCAGAAAAGCAGAGGGAAAGTATTTGCATGTTTTGTTGATTTAAAGAATGCTTTTGAGTCCATATGGCATGATGGATTATATTACAATACACACAAAAGCGGCACTGGGGGTAAAGTATATGACACCATAAAATCTATTTACTTGAACAACACATGTAAACTCAGCAAAAAAAGAAACGTCCCTTTTTCAGGACCCTGTCTTTCAAAGATAATTCGTAAAAATCGAAATAACCTCACAGATCTTCATTGTAAAGAATTTAAACACTGTTTCCCATGCTTGTTCAATGAACCATAAACAATTAATGAGTAGCACCTGTGGAACGGTCATTAAGACACTAACAGCTTACAGACGGTAGGCAATTAAGGTCGCAGTTATGAAAACTTAGGACCCTAAAAAGGCCTTTCTACTGACTCTGAAAAACACCAAAAGAAAGATGCCCAGGGTCCCTGCTCATTTGCGTGAACATGCCTAAGGCATGCTGCAAGGAGGCATGAGGACTACAGATGTGGCCAGGGCAATACATTTCAATGTCCGTACTGTGAGACGCCTAAGACAGCACTACAGGGAGACAGGATGGACAGCTGATCGTCCTCGCAGTGGCATACCCACGTGTAACAACACCTGCACAGGATCGGTACATCCGAACATCACACCTGCGGGACAGGTACAGGATTGCAACAACAACTGCCCGAGTTACACCAGGAATGCACAATCCCTCCATCAGTGCTCAGACTGTCAGCAATAGGCTGAGAGAGGCTGGACTGGGGGCTTGTAGGCCTGTTGTAAGGCAGGTCCTCACCAGACATCACCGGCAACAAAGTTGCCTATGGGCACAAACCCACCGTCGCTGGACCAGACGGGACTGGCAAAAAGTGTTCTTCATTGACGAGTCGCGGTTTTGTCTCACAAGGGTTGATGGTCAGATTTGCGTTTATCGTCGAAGGAATGAGCGTTACACCGAGGCCTGTACTCTGGAGCGGGATTGATTTGGAGGTGGAGGGTCCATCATGGTCTGGGGCGGTGTGTCACAGAATCATCGGACTGAGCTTGTTGTCATTGCAGGCAATCTCAACGCTGTGCGTTACAGGGAAGACATCCTCCTCCCTCATGTGGTACCCTTCCTGCAGGCTCATCCTGACATGACCCTCCAGCATGACAATGCCACCAGCCATACTGCTTGTTCTGTGCGTGATTTCCTGCAAGACAGGAATGTCAGTGTTCTGCCATGGCCAGCAAAGAGCCCAGATCTCAATTCCATTGATCACGTCTGGGACCTGTTGGATCGGAGGGTGAGGGCCAGGGCCATTCCCCCCAGAAATGTCCGGGAACTTGCAGGTGCCTTGGTGGAAGAGTGGGGTAACATCTCACAGCAAGAACTGGCAAATCTGGTGCAGTCCATGAGGAGGAGATGCACTGCAGTACTTAATGCAGCTGGTGGCCACACCAGATACTGACTGTTACTTTTGATTTTGACTCCCTCTTTGTTCAGGGACACATTATTCCATTTCTGTTAGTCACATGTCTGGAGAACTTGTTCAGTTTATGTCTCAGTTGTTGAATCTTGTTATGTTCATACAAATATTTGCACATGTTGAGTTTGCTGAAAATAAACGCGGTTGACAGTGAGAGGATGTTTCTTTTTTTGCTGAGTTTAGTATTAAACTGAACAATAAAAGAACAACATTTTTTGCACAAGGGCGTGCGACAAGGGTGCAGTTTAAGTTCAACCCTGTTCAACATCTACATCAAGGAACTAGCAGTGTTGTTGGAACGATCTGCAGCCCCTGGATTCACCCTCAAAGATGAGGAGCCCAGATTTCTGCTCTACGCAGATTACCTCATCCTACTGTCACCAACAGAGCAAGGTCTACAGGAACAACTGCACATTCTTTGGGAATACAGCAGACACTCTTTTAAATTAGTTAATAACAAGGTTGAACTACCTGGGACTAAAAATCAGTGCTTCCGGTGGATTTGGTCTGGCAGTGAATGCACTAAAAGAAAGAAGTCCGCAAAACATTTTACTTCATAAAAAGAACATTCTCAAAAATGTATATTCCTATCCAAATGTAATGCAAAATATTCAATATTGTAATTTTACCAATTGCACTATATGGATCGAGGATTGGGGTCCAATCTGTAATTACGATGATAAGAATTGGAAGAAAAACTATAGAAAATCTACATACAGAATTATCCTAAATATCCCAAAGAAAGTACCAAATAATGCATGCAAAGTGGAATTCGGAAGATTCCCTTAATATAAAAAAGAACCCATTCATTTTAGCACCATATTGAAATGAAGCCCCAAAACATCCTTACAATTCAAAGCATTGAAAACCCAAGTGCTGAACCTTGAAAAGAGTCCCCTTTGTCAGCTGTTAAAAAAACTAAACAACCTTAATATGTAAACACACAGGTAAATCAATCAAATTGTTACAGGAATTAAAATATCTCTGCTCTGTCAGAGATACAAAACAGAGACAGATCCTGACCAAATACAGGTTCAGTGACAACCAACTAGCTATACAAAAAGAGACACAAAACGACATGGCTACCCAAAGAGGAGTGTCTATTTGGTCACGCACGACAGGGGAAGTAGACACAGAGATGTACTTCTTCCTCTACTGTGAGAAATACTTACAAATAACACAATCTTTTAAAAATAAATATCTAAAGCAGGAAGTACCAGTGACTCGCTCAATACGGACGTGGTCAGATGACGCAGATGCTAAGCTACAGGACTGTTTTGCTAGCACAGACTGGAATATGTTCCGGGATTCATCCAATGGCATTGAGGAGTATACCACATCAGTCACCGGCTTCATCAATAAGTGCATCGATGACGTCGTCCCCACATTGATCGTACATACATATCCCAACCAGAAGCCATGGATTACAGGCAACATCTGCACTCAACTAAAGGGTAAAAAAGCTGCCGCTTCAAGGAGCGGGACTCTAACCCGGACATTTATAAGAAATTATAGGTCGACCGATTAATCGGAATGGCCGATTAATTAGGGCCGATTTCAAGTTTTCATAACAATCGGTAATCGTCATTTTTGGACACCGATTGTGGCCGATTACATTGCACTCCACAAGGAGACTGCACGGCAGGCTGACTACCTGTTACGCGAGCGCAGCAAGAAGCCAAGGTAAGTTGCTAGCTAGCATTAACCTTATCTTATAAAAAACATTCAATCTTAACATAATCACTAGTTAACTACACATGGTTGATGATATTACTAGTTTATCTAGCTTGTCCTGGGTTGCATATAATCGATGCGGTGCCTGTTCATTTATCATCGAATCACAGCCTACTTTGCCAAACGGGTGATGACTTAACAAGTGCATTCGCGAAAAAAGCACTGTCGTTGCACCAATGTGAACCTAACCATAAACATCAATTGTCTTTCTTTAAAATCAATACACAAATATATATTTTTTAACCTGCATATTTAGTTAATATTGCCTGCTAACATGAATTTCTTTTAACTAGGAAAATTGTGCCACTTCTCTTGCGTTCCGTGCAAGCAGAGTCAGGGTATTGTCACGAATCCCGCCGAAGATGGTGCCTCTTCCTGTTCGGGCGGCGCTCGGCGGTCGTCGTCACCGGCCTACTAGCTGCCATCGATTCTCTTCTTTTGTTTCTGTTAGTTTGGGCTGATTGGGTGCACCTGTTTTGAGTTTAGTTTTGTGGGTAGGCTATTTAAGGGCAGTAGGCCCGCTGGCTTTTGTGCGGGCTTGTTATTCTGTTTGTGGTGTTTGTATTCGTGTGGATTTTGTCCTTGTTAATTGTGGACTGGATGTTGACGCGCCCTTTTGTTGTGTGGCGTAGCCGTCTCGTTTATATTCTATTTTGGAATATTAAAGTATATCCACTTGCTCGAAACTACCCTGCTCTCTGCGACTGACACCTTCATTCACCATTGGAAACGTAACAGATATGTGCAGCAGTTTGGGCCGCATGGCTCGTTGCGAACTGTGTGAAGACCATTTCTTCCTAACAAAGACCCTAATAAATATGCCAGAATTGTACATAATTATGACATAACATCGAAGGTTGTGCAATGTAACAGCAATATTTAGACTTAGGGATGCCACCCGTTAGATAAAATTCGGAACGGTTCCGTATTTCACTGAAAGAATAAACGCTTTGTTTTCGAAATGATAGTTTCCGGATTTGACCATTTTAACGACCTAAGGCTCGTATTTCTGTGTGTTATTATGTTATAATTAAGTCTATGATTTGATATTTGATAAAGCAGTCTGACTGAGCGGTGGTAGGCATCAGCAGGCTCGTAAGCATTCATTCAAACAGCACTTTCGTGCATTTGCCAACAGCTCTTCGCTGTGCTTCAAGCATTGAGCTGTTTATTACTTCAAGCGTATCAACTCCCGAGATTAGGCTGGTGTAACCGATGTGAAAAGGCTAGCTAGTTAGCGGGGTGCGTGCTAATAGCGTTTCAATCGGTGACGTCACTCGCTCTGAGACCATGAAGTAGTTGTTTCCCTTGCCCTGCAAGGGCTGCGGCTTTTGTGGAGCGATGGGTAACGATGCTTCGAGGGTGGCTGTTGTTGATGTGTCCCTGGTTCGAGCCCAGGTAGGGGCGAGGAGAGTGACGGAAGCTATACTGTTACATCGGCAATACTATGGTGCCTATAAGAACATCCAATAATCAAAGGTATATAAAATACAAATGGTATAGAGAGAAATAGTCCTAAAATTCCTATAATAACCTAAAACTTCTTACCTGGGAAAATTGAAGACTCATGTTAAAAGGAACCACCAGCTATCATATGTTCTTATGTTCTGAGCAAGGAACTTAAACGTTAGCTTTTTTACATGGCACATAATGCACTTTTACTTTCTTCTCCAACATTTAGTTTTTGCACTATTTAAACCAAACTGAACATGTTTCATTATTTATTTGAGGCTAAATGGATTTTATTGATGTATTATATTAAGTTAAAATTAAAGTGTTCATTCCGAATTGTTATAATTGTCATTATTACAAATAAATAAATAAATAATGGACCGATTAATCGGTATTGGCTTTTTTTGGTCCTCCAATAATCGGTATTGGCGTTGAAAAATCATAATCGGTCGACTTCTATAAGAAATCCCGCTATGCCCTCTGGAGAACCATCAAACAGGCAAAGCATCAATACAGGACTAAGATTGAATCCTACTACACCGGCTCCGACGCTCGTCAGATGTGGCAAGGCTTGCAAACTATTACGGACTACATAGGGAAGCCAAGCCGCGAGCTGCCCAGTGACACGAGCCTACCATATGACCTAAATTACTTATATTTGTGCTTCAAGGCAAGCAACACTGAAGCATGTATGAGAGCACCAGCTGTTCCGGACGACTGTGTGAACGTGCTCGCTGTAGCCGATGTGAGTAAGACCTTTAAACAGGTCACAAGGCCGCAGGGCCAGACGGATTACCAGGACGTGTATTCTGTGCCCAAGAACAGCAAGGTAACCTGCCTAAATGACTACTACTCACGTCTGTAGCCATGAAGTGCTTTGAAAGGCTGGTCATGGCTCACATCAACACCATTATCCCAGAAACCCTAGACCCACTGCAATTTGCATACCGCCCCAACAGATCCACAGACGACGCAATCTCTATTGTACTCCACACTGCCCTTTCCCACCTGGACAAAAGGAACACCTACGTGAGAATGCTGTTCATTGACTACACCTCAGCGTTCAACACCATAGTGCCCTTAAAGCACATCACAAAGCTAAGGACCCTGGGACTAAACCCCTCCCTCTGCACCTAAATCCTGATCTTCCTGACGAGCCGTCCCCAGGTGGTAAGGGTAGGCAACAAAAGGAGGAGGGGCGTGGACTACAGGAAAAGGAGGGCCGAGCACGCCCCCCTTCTTATCGACGGGTTGTAGTGGAGCAGGTTGAGAGCTTCCAGTTCCTTGGTGTCCACATCACCAACAAACTATCATGGTCCAAACACACCAAGACAGTTGTGAAGAAGGCCTGACAACACCTATTCCCCATCAGTAGACTGAAAAGATTTGGCATGGGTCCTCAAATAGTTCTACAGCTGCACCATCAAGAGCATCCTGACTGGTTGCATCACCGCCTGGTATGGCAACCGCTCGGCCTCCGACCACAATGCGCAACAGAGGGTAGTGCTTAAGGCCCAGTACATCACTGGGGCCAAGCTTCCTGCCATCCAGGAACTCTATTATTTAAAAAAAAAATGTTTTATTTAACCTTTATTTAACTAGGCAAGTCAGTTAAGAACAAATTGTTATTTGCTATGACGGCCTACCCCGGCCAAACCCTAACCCGGTCGACGCTAGGCCAATTGTGTCCTTTCCCTATGGGACTCCCAATCACGGCTGGTTGTGATACAGCCTCGAATCGAACCAGGGTCTGTAGTGATAAAGGCCTCTAGCACTGAGATGCAGTGCCTTAGACCGCTGCGCCACTTGGGAACCCTATACCAGGCAATATCTGAGGAAGGCCATAAAAACTGCCAAAGACTCCAGCCACCCTAGTCATAGACTGTTCTCTCAGCTACCGCACGGCAAGCGGTACCGGAGCGCCAAGTCTAGGTCCAAAAGGCTTCTTAACAGCTTCTACCCCCAAGCCGTAAGACTGCTAACAGCTAATCAAATGACTATCTGTACTATTTGCAGTGACCCCCCCCCTTTTTTATGCTGCTACTCGCTGTTACTATCTATGCATAGTCACTTTACTCCTACCTACATGTACACTACCGTTCAAAAGTTTGGGGTCACTTAGAAATGTTCTTGTTTTTGAAAGAAAAGCACATTTTTTGTCCATTAAAATAACATCAAATTGATCAGAAATACAGTGTAGACATTGTTAAGGTTGTAAATGACTATTGTAGCTGAAAACGGCAGATTTTTTATGGAATATCTACATAGGCGTACAGAGGCCCATTATCAGCAACCATCACTCCTATGTTCCAATGGCACGTTGTGTTAGCTAATCAAGTTTATAATTTTAAAAGGCTAATTGATCATTAGAAAACCATTTTGCAATTATGTTAGGACAGCTGAAAACTGTTGTGCTGATGTTCTTAACTCTTATTTTTCTTAAAACTACATTGTTGGTTAAGGGCTTGGAAGTAAGCATTTCACGGTAAGGACTACTACACATGTTGTATTCGGCACGTGACAAATACAATTTTATTTGATTTTATTGATCTCAATTCCCAACTTCTATGCATTTACTAATGACATAAAGCTGGTAATTATTCTGGGTGTGGAAGAAAGCGCAAATATTACTGCCAGATATTTATATTATAGCCTGAGGGACATCCAATGACCATTAATTCCCTGAAGTATGTACATTGTAAATAACTTGGTCATTACTCTTCATTACTTGGTCAATCTCTTCATTCAAAGACTCAATCATGGACACTCTGACTGACAGTTGTGGCTGCTTCGTGTGATGTATTGTTGTCTCTACCTTCTTGCCCTTTGTGCTGTTGTCTGTGCTCAATAATGATTGTAACATGTTGTGCTGCTACCATGCTGTTGTTATGTTGTGTTGCTACCATGCTGTGTTGTCATGTGTTGCTGCCTCACTATGTCGTTTTTAGGTCTCTCTTTATATAGTGTTGTGTTGTCTCTCTTGTTGTGATGTGTGTTTTGTCCTATATTTATATTGTATTTATTTTTTATTTTTAATCCCAGGTCTCCATCCCCACAGGAGGCCTTTTGCCTTTTGGTAGGCTGTCATTGTAAATAACAATTTGTTCTTAACTGACTTGCCTAGTTAAATAAAGGTTAAATAAAAATAAAATAATACACAGTGTAACCATCATCCATGTACATTAGCTATTATTATTATTATTATTATTTTTTATAATCTTATTTTTAATTAATTCAAAATTTCAACCGAAGATTACACAATAAAACAGCAGTAGTGTTGTACCTGTATACATGATTGTATGTACTATTATTATTACTACTGATATTAACTGTATTTCATTATCCTCACTGCATTGTACTGTATTTACTGAAATGCTGTACCACTATACTGCTTTGGCAATATCTACAAATTGTATTTCATGCCAATAAAGCAATCTGAATTTGAGAGCGCGAGAGAGACAGACAGAGAGAGAGGGAGAGGGGCTTCTTTCTGAGGTCATGGAGATATGACCTCAGAAAGAATTCAATGAAAAGGTAAAAGATTAAAGGAGTAGTAAAGGTGAAAGCAAGTGCACGGGAGCTGCACATACAAAAGGAGTAAAGAGAGATGGAAAGAAAGGACCCAGAGAGCAATGCTGTTTAGGTCAGAATTAAAACAGTCTCCATCTAGAATCCATACCCAATTCTCAGCACCAACACCACTAAACAGACATTTTGCAACCAGGGAGGCGATCTCCAAACTACTTAGTAGGGATCCTTCCATCCAGCCGACCACAGAGTGCCTTTAGCCCTCTGAGCCAAGCACAGCCTCCTCAGCCAGACATGCAAGCAGATGACATAGCCTGGGCCGTCAATGTCAGCAAAGAACATTCCCAGCCTGACAAGCCAAACACAGACAGAACCCTTACTGCCGTGAGCCTCCCAGGCCCGTCCAAAAACAGTGTACTGTACCTCCTCCACTCCATAATGGACCTGATAGAGTCTAATCAATAATCCAAACTCCCGCCTGCCTCAGACAAACTTTCAAGAGTGAACCTGCAAGTAAGCATTTCATTGTACTGTGTACATATGACAAATAAACTTGACAACAAAGACAAGAGATTCCTCTTCAGCTTGTACTGTATGTGGAGGCTGTCTGTCAGTAGAGAACAGAGCACACTGATCCACCTGCCATGCCGAGGCCAGGAGAACTGCTTTAGAGTGCTGCCCTGCGCCTTTTGTTGTTGTTTTGCCGTTCTAGTTCTGGGTCAGTGGTTCACCATGAAAGGAAACACTACTCACAAGAGTAAAGCCACCCAGTATTTATGAAAAGGTTCCTCCCTCACAGGGAAAGTGTTATGATATATTTGGGTGGCATCCTGAGGAACATAATTGCCTAAAAGACAATGAATAG
Source organism: Salvelinus fontinalis (assembly GCF_029448725.1). Lineage (NCBI taxonomy): Eukaryota > Metazoa > Chordata > Actinopteri > Salmoniformes > Salmonidae > Salvelinus > Salvelinus fontinalis. The sequence goes on from NC_074694.1 coordinate 21,270,432, forward strand.
TCCCAGTATTACTGTGAATATACCCTTTAAAATAATATGTCCATGTTACCCATCTTACCACTGATTATCAGCAATGAGGAGAATAGATGATTTTATTATTTGAAGCTTTTGTTCCTGTCTATGTTAGTACAATCAGCATTGTTTTTATTGACCTAATATGAACAGCTCTTTAGTTCTTCTGTATGTGGTCAACTGGGCACTGAACACATACAGTTAAATCTAATACTGTAATTAGATATTTATTAACTATGTTTTAGTGGATTTATGATGTTTATGTTATGTTGGGCAGTGTATGTGAAGTGTGGTAGTCAGGACAGATGCTGATATTTTCATGTCTTGGCCGGGGCTGGAACCTGTAGGGATATACAGGTTTCCTAAAAACATAACCTATTCTCCTCAGTGAACCTCGCCCACTCTCCTATAGTGAAAATCTTGAGGAAGATGTGCCTACGTTGATCACATGATCCAATCTGTCACATGATCCAGATTAAAGTCTCCTCATAATCCAAGAAACATGTCAGCATGTATTGTGTGTTGGACATAGCATTGATAATCTCATTTGGTGGACAATTGAAGATTTTGAGAAACCACATGTGCATAACTCTTCATTAGGTGTAGCCTAATGTGCTGCATGTCTTCTCAAATGAGTCTGCAGCTGCTTATCTGATAAGAGAGCATATGGCCTTAAGGTAACCTCATGATTCCAGTATTTAACTGGAAGCCTGTGAAAGAGAGACTTCTCTGTGTCCATCTCAAGGGCATCATGGTTTCCAAGACATGCAAATGACCAATCAATTGCAAGTTATGTTACTGGCTCAGAAGCAGCTCTGTCAGTGAGACTCATAGCTGACTGGCCTTGTCATCCCACATTGGATTTTAACGCACTGTTGCTTTTGACATGGAAACGTTGCTTTTCTCAGAATGCAGGCCTACATCGCAGCTGATAGAAATATTTATGACCTGCTTGTAAGCGCCGTCCTCTGCACCGTTCCTACGAAACAGGGTTATATGCGCATGGATCTGTCTGGGTCCAGATCGTGGGATGATACCGGTGGCCTAAAGAAGTATCAAAGCGCCAGGAAACTAACGGTGAATGCCAGCCAGGATTTTTTGTGAGGATGGTGTTGTTGATGATGATGAAAAAGTAACATTATTTATAGGTCTAGACTGTTTTGCCAAATAATAATGGAGACTTTGTATAATTTATTATAATCGTAAAGGCATCAGGATGCTGAGGGTGAGATGAAAACAACTTGGTAAAAAGGCACTATGTGCAAGAAGCACCAAATAATAACGGGACATAGCCTACCCATTCCTCGTAGTGCTTACTGCCATTCTGCAATATATCTTCAAACTGTATGATGCAGTTAGCCACGAAATCGTCATATCCAATTGGCGCGTCGTGAAACACCGACAGTTCGATTTTCCTTCCGTCATGCACCTCCGTAACGAACTCGTCGTTCCACGCAGGGCTGTTGGTTTTCTGTTTGGTGGAGGTTTGGCCCACACGCGAGTCATCCACATTTAGTGCGATGTAGGTGTCTAGGAGAAAAGTCTGGGTTTTTGGGCCAACCGCATGCCTGAGAGACCAAGCCGTCGGTTTCAAGTCCAACGCCTCACAAATCTTGATCTTCAATAACCCATTGAAAACCACCATTGCGGTGATGTAATCCTCTTCAATGGGCTTTGGAACAAGAATGGTTGTTTACAATATATTCCTTTAACCCAGCCACTTCAACGGGTCATAAATAATTTAGCCTAGTTTTATGTAGCGTTTGAATCCTCAAATTAAGACCACGGATTGAATGGTTTTTCCAAGAGGTTGTGACTTGAATATAACGGGAAAATGCCGTCCCGTGTCACTCTATCACACACGTACCAATCGGATGCTTATCAGTCGTTTTGAAACAGTCCAGAGACAGTAAATGTTCTTGTTTTTGCTCTCTAACAGTTTCGGTTTTCACAATGATAATCCACATTTGGGTTTTAACCAGACAAAGCCTTTCTTTTGAATATAATTAATACAAGTATTGAGAAGCGTATACGCAGGAAAAATATGACCATGCAGCAGTTGGGATATCAACAGCCTACCCAAACCGCAACCCGACAGAGCAAAATCTATCAAAGATATCTATCCTCGGCAACTCCACTAGGCTCTGGAAACACTCGTATTCCACTGTTGGAAGATAGGGCGATATGCCTCCTTGCAGTGCATTTGGGATGGTTCCCAAACAGGCTACTCGAGTTGTGAATAGCTCAAGCAATGTATAGTTGCAGGTCGACTCTAGGTTGTGGTTTTCTTGGTTTCTGTTCGCTCCTTATCCTCCCAGGATGTTCTCTCGCCGTTGCTGTTCTTAGTTTCCTGCAGACCTACCTCTTCTCCCCCCCGACCGTCTAAACGCTGCTGCAGGAAATGCGCAAAACACGTCAGTTTCTCGGCGCGCCGCGTCTTGTCTATGCCAGATGGGGGAGTGCGACGCAACAGTCAGTGTAGGCGAGCCGACCAGGCTGTCAGGACATAGGCGCATCCCAAGTGCTCAAGTGATAGACACTGGGATATTATTTTCTGGAGTAGGCCTACTCATCCAATTTCGGGAACATATCGGGGAAATACTGTTATAAACAGGGACTATTGCATCAATACATACATACATACATACATACATACATACATGGAAAAGGGGTGGATCATCGGGGTGGTTCGGTATGTCTGGTATTTGCAACATATGATTATTTTAGCTAACTTTATATAAAACTGACCGTTGCACCTGAAATACACCCATAGCTATAACAACAATACGTTATCTATTTTTCAAAACCATATCGTCGCGGATGCTTATGATGACCATAAGATTACATGAATGACAATACACACGGTTTTAGCATTGGGTAAACCATAGGAAATTAAATTATTGTGGATTTCTTTGCGACGTGATTAATAATCCATAAAATGTGAAGAGAGACCACATTTTCCTAATATCTACATTTAAATGTATCCATAAATAAAGCGTGTTTGACCCAACAGTGCATCCCTATTGTCTGGCCTATAACATCAAACGTCTAATTTATCGACCTTGACACAAGAAAAGCAATGTAAAATAGCAATGTGGTGCTATGGTTGATACAGGCCAGGCAAAGTTTGCAACCACATATCACTGAGGTTTGTGTGGAAATTCCCTTCAGTGTTGCAAGTCTGTCTGCTACAAATGCACCACATTTAGGCTGCATTTGCAGTGCACGCTGGCGTTTCATTTTTTAGTGTATGGCTCCACCATGTGGAAGGAATGAGGTGTCTGCACAGTTAGGCCAATGTAAGAATAGTGGAACATTTAATACACTATGACAACTAGGCTTGGCTACATCAATATTGTAACAGCACACAAACTCAGAGAACAACAGCTGCCTATACAGTGGCCTGAATGTCAAGCGTCACGTCTGGAGGAAACCTGGAACCATCCCTACGGTGAAGCATGGTGGTGGCAGCATCATGCAGAGCGGGTGTTTTTCAGCAGCAGGGACTGGGAGACTAGTCAGGATCAAGGAAAAGATTAACCGAGCAAAGTACAGAGAGACCCTTGATGAAAACCTGCTCCAGAGCTCTCAGGACCCCAGACTTGGGCTAAGGTTCACCTCACCTTCTTTGTATGCTATTTTCATATATGAGAATTAACCAATGATATCAGGCCACACCTGGCCATGATTACAGACACCTGTGTGTCTTTTGACACTATATAAATGAGTCATCCCGCAGTGTTTGTCATTATACCCTGATGAAGACAGCTTGTCTGTCGAAACGTTGGAGAGAGAGAGGATCTGCAGATAAGAATGGAAGAACTTCCCTAAATACAGGTGTGCCAAGCTTGTACCATCATACCCAAGAAGACTCAAGGCTGTAATCACTGCCAAAGGTGCTTCAACAAAGTACTGAGTAAAGGGTCTGAATACTTATGTAAATGTGATATTTCAGATTTTTTATTTTTTATAAATTTGCTAAAATTTCGAAAAACCTGTTTTTGCTTTGTCATTATGGGGTATTGTGTTCAGATTGATAAACGATTTAATACATTTTAGAATAAGGCTGTAACCTAACAAAATGTGGTAAAAGTCAAGGGGTCTGAATCCTTTCCAAAGACACTGTATCATCAGTTGAAACGTCTTTCCCTACCTACCCTATACCCTACCTGCTACCCTACCGTTCTTCTGTGAGCTGCTCCATGCCACAACCATGCATGCTGTCAGGTTTTGGCCAAGACTGTTCGGGTTTTGGTCACTAGATGTCCCCATTGCACCTTTTTTGTACCTTTTGTTTTTCTTGCTCTAATTATTGTTTGCACCTGTAGGTCATTCCCTTGTTAGTATTTAAACCCTGTGTGCTCCTCAGTTCCTTGCTCAGTGTTTGTAAGTTAGCACCCAGCCCCAGCCCAAGCCTTGTTTTATACAGATATGTCTCTTGTTGGATTTTCCAGAGGTTCTCTGGTTTAGTTCTTGTGTATTATTTGAGTAGTCTTTTGAGGTTTGTTTTTCCCTGCTGTTTTTTACCACTTTGTGGAGTTTCTTTTGTATTTTGGAGGATTTCCATTTTGTGCTTCTTGGCTTTATTTTTGGACATTGTGGATTTAGTTTCTTTGCCTGAAGATTTTGTTCTTTTATTAAACCACCATCTCTAGTACTGCTGTGTCTGCCTCATCTTCTGGGTTCTGACGATTATTAGTGACTGTTTCTCGCACCGGGTCCTGACAGAAACACTGAGCCATTATAATGAACCCAGAGGCAGCCAGTACCCAGGATTTTTTTTCCATGCTGTCCCACCACGAGGGGACTGTCCAACGCCACGAAGCTGCTCTGGTTCAGCAAGAGGCCTTAATGGCTAGACATTCTCAACTTTTGTCAGAGATGCTGACTTCCATAAAGCAGATTTCGGATCGACTTTCCCCGGCAACCGCTTCTGCTCCAGTTCATCCGATTCAAGTGCCCCTGGCAGTTAACCCCCTGGCTGAACCTCGTCTGCCGCCTCCCCAACGGTTCTCAGGGGATCCGAGTGTTTGTAAGGGGTTTTTCACCCAATGTTCTCTCTCCTTTGAGCTGCAACCATCGTCGTTTCCCACCGACCGGTCCAAGATAGCATATATCATCACCCTGCTGTCGGAAAAAGCCCTAGCCTGGGCTACTGCTGTGTGGGATGCCCAAAGTCCCTGCTGTGCCAGCTACTCTACCTTTGCTGAAGAATTCAAGCGAGTGTTTCAAGGTCCTACCAACGGCCCTGACTCAGCCAAACAGCTCCTGACTCTCCGCCAAGGTCGGCGCAGCGTGACGGACTATGCCATCCAGTTCCGCACTGTGGCAGCAGCAAGTGGCTGGAACGACGAGGCGCTCACAGTGTGTTTTTTGAAGGGTCTTTCTGACACCATCCAAGATGAACTGGCCACTCGGGAACCACCGGACAACCTCGAGTACCTTATCAAGCTGGCTTCACGCATAGACCAGCGTCTGAGAGAGAGAGAACTCAACCGTAGACCGCTCACCCTAGCTCCTATCGGTTCCAGCTCCGAGTCTCCACCTTTATCCTCGCTGGCTCCACCAGAACCCATGCAGGTTGGACGCATCTCCCAGGCTGAGAGAGACCGCCGGATGAGGGAGCGATGCTGTCTATATTGCGGCAAACCGGGCCATTTCCGCTCCACGTGTCCCGGGCTCCAGGGAAACGCACTCTCCCGTGCAGGCCTGGGAGGACTGTAACGGGAAACATAACCTCCTCCCATCCATCCAACTCCCGCCTGCTCATTCCAGTTACCCTTTCCTGGGACGACCACGAGTTTTCTCTTCAAGCTTTGGTAGACTCTGGAGCCGCAGGTAACTTCATGGATGGGGTCTGGGCGAAGGAGAATGGCGTTCCTTCTGAACCTCTAAGTGACCCCATAAGGGTTACTACGTTGGATAGAAGCCCTTTGGGATCTGGACTTGTCACTCGTGCCACTACCCCCTTGCGACTTTCAGTTTCCCAACACCAGGAAGTGATGAACTTTCATCTGATCTCCTGTTCCGAGTTCCCTCTCGTCCTTTGTTATCCCTGGCTTCACAGCCATAACCCTCACATCGACTGGTCTGTGGGCACTATCAAGCAGTGGGGTCCTACGTGCCAAGCCACTTGTATCTTCCCGAGTTCCCAGAGTTCCCCTTCCGAGTCTCTAGAATCCATCGACCTGTCCCGAATTCCCGAGTGTTACCATGACCTCAAACTGGTATTTAGCAAACAGAGGGCCACCAAACTACCACCCCATAGACCTTACGATTGCACCATCGACCTGTTTCCGGGGACCTGCCCTCCCAGGGGTCGGATCTTTTCACTTTCTCCTCCCGAATGAGCTGCTATGGATACCTACATCAAGGACGCTCTGGCAGCAGGCCTCATGCGTCCATCTACCTCGCCGGCGGGAGCAGGGTTTTTCTTTGTGGCCAAGAAAGACGGTGGATTACGACCTTGCATTGACTACCGGGGACTCAATGCCATAACCGTCCGTAACCGCTACCCGCTACCCCTTATGGCCACAGCCTTTGAGCTGCTCCAGGAAGCAGTTGTCTTCACTAAGCTTGACCTGCGGAACGTATACCATCTTGTGCGGATCAAACCCGGGGACGAGTGGAAGACCGCTTTCAACACGACTACTGGTCACTACGAATACTCGGTGATGCCCTTCGGCCTGACCAACGTCCCGGCTGTGTTCCAAGCGCTCATAAACGATGTGCTTAGGGATATGCTTAACATCTTCGTGTTTGTTTACTTGGATGACATCCTCATCTTTTCGAGCTCCCTTCAAGAACACACTAAGCATGTCAGACAAGTGCTCAAACGCCTCCTAGACAGCCATTTGTACGTTAAGCCGGAAAAGTGTGAATTCCATTCCTCTCGAGTACAATTCCTGGGATTTATAGTGGAACCCGGTCGAGTCCAGATGGACCCCAAGAAGGTAGGGGCGGTAGTGGATTGGCCCACCCCCAAGTCCGTTAAGGAAGTTTAGCGTTTCCTGGGCTTCACCAACTTTTACCGCAAGTTCATCAAGAACTTCAGCTCGGTGGCAGCCCCTCTCTCAGCTGTAACCAAGGGTGGCAACACAAGGTTTCTGTGGGGAAGAGAAACTGAGACGGCCTTCCAAGGACTCAAGCAGCGCATCCTCTCTGCTCCCATCCTGACACTACCAACGGCGGATGAACCTTTTGTGGTGGAGGTAGACGCATCAGAGGTTGGGGTTGGAGCTGTCCTGTCTCAGAGGGGTGAAGACAAGAAGCTTCATCCTTGCGCCTTCTTCTCTCACCGGCTTACCCCGGCCGAGAGGAATTACGATGTGGGGGATCGTGAACTCCTAGCGGTTAAGATGGCATTGAAGGAAAGGAGACACTGGCTCGAGGGGGCTTCTCAACCGTTTCAAGTGCTTACGGACCACAAAAATCTGGAGTATATCCAGCAGGCGACGCGGTTGAACTCCAGACAAGCTCGATGGTCTCTTTTCTTCAGCCGATTTCAGTTTATCCTCACCTATAGACCCGGGTCGAAGAATCTCAAACCGGACGCCTTGTCACGAATCTACTCTCCTGCCATTCGAGAAGATACTGACATGACTGTCCTTCCGGCCGCTAAGATCGTGGCTCCGATCTCGTGGCAAGTGGAGGATTCCGTGAAACAAGCTCAAGCCATCGAACCGGGCCCTGGAGGAGGTCCTGCTAATCGGTTGTTTGTTCCCAAGGCAGCAAGGTCCCAAGTCCTTCTGTGGTGGCACTCCTCTCGCCTCACCTGTCACCCGGGCGTAGGTCGCACCTTGGAGTTCATCCAGCGTAAGTTCTGGTGGCCCACCATAAAAGAAGACGTTGCCACTTTCGTCAAGGCCTGTTCCGTGTGCTGCCAGGGCAAATCTTCTCACCTCCGCCCTCAAGGACTCCTTCACCCTCTATCTATTCCCCACCGACCCTGGTCCCATATCTCGTTGGCCTTTATTACTGGCCTTCCTCCGTCCCATGGTAATACTACGATCCTAGTCATCATCGACAGGTTTTCTAAGGCGGCCAGGTTTGTTCCCCTGACCAAATTACCTTCTGCCAAGGAAACAGCTGAGTTGGTGATTAACCATGTGTTCCGAGTCTTTGGGATTCCGCAAGATATGGTTTCCGACAGAGGTCCCCAGTTCGCCTCAAGGTTTTGGAAGGCCTTCTGCCAACTCATAGGGGCCACGGCCAGTTTATCTTCAGGGTACCATCCGGAGTCCAATGGCCAAAGTGAGAGGATGAATCAGGAGCTGGAAACCACCCTCAGATGCATGGTTTCCAACAACCCGTCCACATGGTCATCCTTCATTGTTTGGGCCGAGTACGCACACAACACCTTGTGCTCCTCCTCCACTGGTATATCCCCGCATGAGTGTCAGTTTGGCTATGCGCCTCTATTGTTCCCGGACCAGGAGGCAGAAGTCAGAGTGCCTTCAGCCTCGAGGTTCATCAGACGCTGTCGGCTTACGTGGAAGAAGGCACGTCTTAATCTTCTGCGTTCCTCTCAGCAGTACCAACGACAAGCCAACAGACGTCGCCGTCCCGGTCCTACCCTGTACCCCGGCCAGAGAGTATGGCTCTCAACTAAGAACTTACCACTACGGGTGGAGTCTCGCAAGCTGTCCCAGAGGTTCATCGGTCCCTTTAAGATTGCCAGGAGAGTCAATCACGTTACTTTTCGCCTGCACTTACCCAGATCCCTTAAGATCAATCCAACATTTCACATTTCTTTATTAAAACCTGTTGTTTTTTCTCCCCTTATCCCGGCAGGCAGATCTCCCCCTCCGCCCCGTGTCATCGGTGGCCAGTCGGCTTATACCGTCCACCGGATACTGGATTCCCGCCGGGTGCAGCGGTCCTGGCAGTATCTGGTGGACTGGGAAGGCTACGGTCCCGAGGAGCGCTCCTGGGTTCCTGCCAAGGACATACTGGACCCTGACCTCATTCGTCAGTTCAGGACCCTCCACCCTGAGAAGGCTGGTAGGAACGTCAGGAGCCGTTCCTAGGAGGGGGATTCTGTCAGGTTTTGGCCAAGACTGTTCGGGTTTTGGTCACTAGATGTCCCCATTGCACCTTTTTTGTACCTTTTGTTTTTCTTGCTCTAATTATTGTTTGCACCTGTAGGTCATTCCCTTGTTAGTATTTAAACCCTGTGTGCTCCTCAGTTCCTTGCTCAGTGTTTGTAAGTTAGCACCCAGCCCCAGCCCAAGCCTTGTTTTATACAGATATTTCTCTTGTTGGATTTTCCAGAGGTTCTCTGGTTTAGTTCTTGTGTATTATTTGAGTAGTCTTTTGAGGTTTGTTTTTCCCTGCTGTTTTTTACCACTTTGTGGAGTTTCTTTTGTATTTTGGAGGATTTCCATTTTGTGCTTCTTGGCTTAATTTTTGGACATTGTGGATTTAGTTTCTTTGCCTGAAGATTTTGTTCTTTTATTAAACCACCATCTCTAGTACTGCTGTGTCTGCTTCATCTTCTGGGTTCTGACGATTATTAGTGACTGTTTCTCGCACCGGGTCCTGACACATGCAACCTGCATGCTCTTGCTGCCTTCAGATGATATTCCAAAACTAGGCTATGTGTGTTATTATTTTAGGCAAGTCAGTTAAGAACAAATTATTATGTACAATGATGACCTAACCCGTAACTACATAATTGATCAATTGTATACCTCCACTACACTACTTTGATACACATCAGTGGGGATTAAGAAGCCAGTATACACAATGCCCACTGAAAAAGAAGTGGGTATATGGTCTGGTGCAATGTTCCGTTTAAACTGCATGCGCCGGCACGCAGTAGCCCTTAGGCTTGACTAGGGGGCAGTATTTTCGTTTTTGGCTAAAAAACGTACCCATTTGAAACTGCCTATTTCTCAGCCCCCGAAACTAGAATATGCATATAACTGTCAGATTAGGATATTAAACACTCTAAAGTTTCCAAAACGGTCTTATTATTGTCTGTGAGTTAAACAGAACTGATATTGCAGGCGAAAACCGGAGGAAAATCCAATCAGGAAGTCCCTCTTTTTTGAAACCTCTCTGTTCTTATGCATGCCTAACGTGCATTTAAAGGGATATCAACCAGATTCCTTTTTCTATGGCTTCCCTAAGGTGTCAACAGTCATTAGACAAAGTTTCAGGCTTTTATGTTGTGCGCAAAAGGGAAAGGCAGCCATTGTTACTCCCGGTCCTAGTGAAAAGCCAACTGTCCCGGTTGATATATTATCAAATTGATATTTGAAAAACACCCTGAGGATGGATTATAAAAAACGTTTGACATGTTTCTGTGGACATTATGGATATAATTTGGAATTTTTGTCTGTGTTGTCGTGACCACTCTTTCCGGTGGATTCCTGGGCATAACGCACCAAACTAACGGAGGTATTTGGATATAAGAAATATCTTTATGGAACAAAAGGAACATTTGTTGTCTAACTGGGAGTCTCGTGAGTGAAAACATCCGAAGATCATCAAAGGTAAACGATTAATTTGATTGCTTTTCTGATTTTCGTGACCAAGTTACCTGATGCTAAGTGTATTTATTGTTTTGTCGAGCGATCGATAAACTTACACAAACGCTTGTATTGCTTTCGCTGTAAAGCATAATTTCAAAATCTGAGACGACAGGTGGATTAACAAAAGGCTAAGCTGTGTTTTGCAATATTGCACTTGTGATTTCATGAATATGAATATTTTCTAGTAATATTATTTACCTGTGGCGCTATGCTATTCAGCGTTGCTGATGACAATTATCCCGGATCCGGGATGGGTGGTTCAGAAAGGTTAACCAATCATAGCTGCAGTAGGCCTATAGGCAAATAGACCATTTCCATATATGGATCTGCGCCATTTACTTTGAACTGGTACGCCGTCCAGCTGGTGGCGGTAATGCACCATTAACATTGGATGCCAACCGCCATTAAACCCCATAGAAGAAGAAGACTTTAAACTGGCTGTGAGTAGATGTGCTCGTTTTGAGATCAGAGCGAGAGCTGCATGTAACCACATGTGCACATTTTGTACAAGTTATTTGCTAGTAAGTGAGTTATTAGCCCAGTTATAGATCATTTGTATTCAGCCATAGGGGAGTGAATGCTTCCTACAAGAGCACAACACATGTACATTTCCAGACATCTTTGAAAAGCAAGTTAGGTAAAGGGCTTTTTTTTGTCTTAAAGGGGCAGTGTTGTATTTTGAGACAGGCTTGAATAAGCCAAGTAGCCAAAAGGCAGAGGGTTGCATAATTTGTCTGATTATCTGTAATAATGGTATGGGAATAGAAATGCATTTGATTTTTTTTGTGTTTTTTTGGCATCAAACAACACTACATTTTCAGTGACATCCTTGTTTGAAAGACAAGCCCTGCATGTTTTTTTCAAAAGTCTCATGAAATGTAGGCCTACATTGATCACCACACATTGGCTGCTCCTGTAGGCTGAATGATAGAACAGCTATTTCCATGTTAAAATTTAATGGGATGCTTTTTCTCCATTGATTGTGATGGTAGGCCACTCTGGTAGGTCTACATTATAATCAAATAGCCACAGTAGTCTACTTGGCCACTGTTAAAACTGTAACTTAAAACGGGTAGTCTCAGTCTCAGTCTCAGTCTCAGTTCACAGTAAACGCTCACTGGAAGTTGCACAGAATTTCACAATGTTCAAGTTTGCGCTCGGCCGACCTGAAATTTGCTCAGTGATGGAAAACACTTGAGGGAACATTGGTGTGGTGTATACCTGTGTATAGCCTCCACTACACCACTGGCCCTTTGTGTTTTACAAAAAGTGCACTCTTCTACATGAGTGCGCTGGTATTATGGTTGCTGTCCTTTCAGAATCACGAACCTGTCACACACTGAAGGCCTATAGGTTCACCACTTTACTAACCTGTCACACACTGAAGGCCTATAGGTTCACCACTGTACTAACCTGTCACACACTGAAGACCTATAGGTTCACCACTGTACTAACCTGTCACACACTGAAGGCCTATAGGATCACCACTGTACTAACCTGTCACACACTGAAGGCCTATAGGATCACCACTGTACTAACCTGTCACACACTGAAGGCCTATAGGTTCACCACTGTACTAACCTGTCACACACTGAAGGTCTATAGGATCACCACTGTACTAACCTGTCACACACTGAAGGCCTATAGGTTCACCACTGTACTAACCTGTCACACACTGAAGACCTATAGGTTCACCACTGTACTAACCTGTCACACACTGAAGGCCTATAGGTTCACCACTGTACTAACCTGTCACACACTGAAGGCCTATAGGTTCAACACTGTACTAACCTGTCACACACTGAAGGTCTATAGGTTCACCACTGAGCAAACATGTCTATAATAGATATAAAAACTGTTACAATTTCCTTCTGTTACAATTCCCCCTGGTCTCCCCTTATTAACAGTGAGCGTGCAACTTTCCAACAATGTTATGAGTAAAGTAGAAAGCCCAGTTTTGAATAGGCGATGAGAAATTAATGTTTCAGGGAAGGAGTGTATATACAGTTGAAGTCAGAAGTTTACATACACCTAAGCCAAATACATTTAAACTCAGTTTTTCACAATTCCTGACATTTAATCTTAGTACAAATTCCCTGTCTTAGGTCAGTTAGGATCCCCAATTTATTTTAAGAATGTGAAATGTCAGAATAATAGTAGAGAGAATGATTTATTTCAGCTTTTATTTCTATCATCACATTCTCAGTGGGTCAGAAGTTTACATACACTCAATTAGTATTTGGTAGCATTGTCTTTAAATTGTTTAACTTGGGTAAAACGTTTCAGGTAGCCTCCCACAAGCTTCCCACAATAAGTTGGGTGAATTTTGGCCCATTCCTCCTGATAGAGCTGGTGTAACTGAGTCAGGTTTGTAGGCCTCCTTGCATTTAACATTTACATTTAAGTCATTTAGCAGACGCTCTTATCCAGAGCGACTTACAAATTGGAAAGTTCATACATATTCATCCTGGTCCCCCCATGGGAATTGAACCCTGGTCCCCCCGTGGGAATTGAACCCACAACCCTGGCGTTGCAAGCGCCATGCTCTACCAACTGAGCCACACGGGACCACGTGCTCGCACACGCTTTTTCAGTTCTGCCCACAAATGTTCTATAGGATTGAAGTCAGGGCTTTGCGATGGCCACTCCAATACGTTGACTTTGTTGTCCTTAAGCCATTTTGCCACAACTTTGGAAGTATGCTTGGGGTCATTGTTCATTTGGAAGACCCATTTGCGACCAAGCTTTAACTTCCTGACTGATGTCTTGAGATGTTGCTTCAATATATCCACATAATTGTCCTCCCTCATGATGCCATGTATTGTGTGAAGTGCACCAGTCCCTCCTGCAGCAAAGCACCCCCACAACAAGATGCTGCCACCTCTGTGCTTCACGGTTGGGATGGTGTTCTTCGGCTTGCAAGCCTCCCCCTTTTTCCTCCAAACATAACGATGGTCCGTTCTATTTTTGTTTCATCAGACCAGAGGACATTTCTCCAAAAAGTACAATCTGTCCCCATGTGCAGTTGCAAACCGTAGTCTGGCTTTTTTATGGCAGTTTTGGAGCAGTTGCTTCTTCCTTGCTGAGTGGCCTTTCAAGTTATGTTGATATAGGACTCGTTTTACTGTCGATATAGATAATTTTGTACCTGTTTCTTCCAGCATCTTCACAAGGTCCTTTGCTGTTGTTCTGGGATTAATTTGCACTTTTCGCACCAAAGTACGTTCATCTCTAGGAGACAGAACACGTCTCCTTCCTGAGCGGTATGATGGTTGCGTGGTCACATGGTGTTTATACTTGCGTACTATTATTTGTACAGATGAATGTGGTACCTTCAGGCGTTTGGAAATTGCTCCCAAGGACGAACCAGACTTGTGGAAGTCTACAATTCTTTTTCTGAGGTCTTGGCTGATTTCTTTTGATTTTCCCATGATCTCAAGCAAAGAGGCACTGAGTTTGAAGGAAGGTCTTGAAATACATCCACAGGTACACCTCCAATTGACACAAATGATGTCAATTAGCCTACCAGAAGCTTCTAAAGCCATGACATCATTTACTGGAATTTTCCAAGCTTTTTAAAGGCACAGTCAACTTAGTGTATGTAAACTTCTGGCCCACTGGAATTGTGATACAGTGAATTACAAGTGAAATAATCTGTCTGTAAACAATTGTTGGAAAAATTACTTGTGTCATGCACAAAGTAGATGTCCTAACCAACTTGCGAAAACTATAGTTTGTTAACAAGATATTTGTGGAGTGGTTGAAAAACGAGTTTAAATGATTCCAACCTAAGTGTATGTAAACCTCTGACTTCAACTGTATTTGGCCTGGCGAAGGCGTTTTATGCGCTGACTAAATGGAAGCTGATAATTCCGTTTTTTACTCCGCTGGTCTCGCATGGTCTGGGGAAGAAATTACGAGTCCTCACTGTCGAGAAATTACGGGTCCTCACTAGAGGTCGACCAATTTAATCGGCATGGCCGATTTTCAAGTTTTCATAACAATCGGTAATCGGCCTTTTTGGACGCCGATTATGGCTGATTACATTGCAATCCACGAGGAGACTGCATGGGAGGCTGACCACCTGTTACGAGTACAGCATCAAAAGGACCTTGTGGCTGCAAGGAGCCAAGGTAAGTTGCTAGCTAGCATTAAAGTTATCTAATAAAAAAAAACTATCTTTACATAATCAATAGTTAACTACACATGGTTGATGATATTACTTGGTTAACTAGCTTGTCCGGCGTTGCATATAATCAAAGCGGTGCCTGTTAATTTACCATCGAATCACAGTCTACCTCAACTTCGCCAAACTTCACTCTTAATTAACCGTAATAAATTTGCCAGAATTTTACATAATTATGACATAACATTGAAGGTTGTGCAATGTAACAGCAATATTTAGACTTAGGGTTGCCACCCGTTCGATAAAATACGGAACGGTTCCGTATTTCGCTGGAAGAATAACCGTTTTGTTTTCGAAATGATAGTTTCCGGTTTTGACCATATTAATGACCAAAGGCTCGTATATCTGTGTGTTTATTATAATTAAGTCTATGATTTGATAGAGCAGTCTGACTGAGCGGTGGTAGGCAGCAGCAGGCTCGTAAGCATTCATTCAAACAGCACTTTACTGCGTTTGCCAGCAGCTCTTAGCAATTTTTGAACCACAGCGCTGTTTATGACTTCAAGCCTATCAACTCTTGAGATTAGGCTGGCAATACTATAGTGCCGATAAGAACATCCATTAGTCAAAGGTATATGAAATACAAATGGAAGAGAGAGAAATTCTCGATGAGTCATAATTCCAATAATGACTACAACCTAAAACTTCTTAACTGGGAATATTGAAGACTCATGTTAAAAGGAACCACCAGCTTTCATATGTTCTCATGTTCTGAGCAAGGAACTTAAACTTTAGCTTTTTTACATGGCACATATTGCACTTTTACTTTCTTCTCTAACACAGTGTTTTTGCATTATTTAAACCAAATTGAACATGTTTCATTATTTATTTGAGACTAAATTGATTTTATTTATGTATTATATTAAGTTCAAATAAAAGTGTTCACTGTTCATTCAGTATTGTTGTAATTGTCTTTATTACAAATATATAAAAATCGGCCAATTTAATCGGTATCGGCTTTTTTTGGTCCTCCAATAAACGGTATCGGCATTGAAAATGCATAATAGGTCGACCTCTAGTCCTCACTGTCTGAGACCGAGTCAAGACAGAGTGAAAATGTATCCGACACCAAGACAAGACCGAGACAGGACTACAACACTGCTTTCTAACAAAGATATAGAGAGTACATGTATTTCAGGATGTTGTGTATCCCTGGAAAATAATCAGAATTTATGTAAACATAACAGTTTTGAAAACATAGCTTGTCCAAAAAAAGTGGTCTCTTGGCACAACTTACCCCGAGTATGAGGTAAGTTGAGCCGCCTTGGGGTAAGTGGATGATGGTGTCCTGTAACAGTGGGTGATAGCACTGGTAGGTCAAAGTTTATTTCATGGAATGGAGGTATCGTACAGTATATTGTATATTTTAAGTGTATGCATACATTTAGATATAGATCTCTCTGTTCAATATTACTTACCGTTCCATTTCTTGACCAGTTGTCTGGCACAGGGATCTTGTTTCGATGTGCCAGTAGGCAAGTTATCTATATTTGAAGCTACTAAGCCCATGAAACTGGTCCACTAGATTCCTGATATGTTTAGCAAGCTCAGGCACCATGTCATCAGATAAGACCTTGTGTGCCTTTGCTATTCTACCATAGTCTCTCTTTAGCACAGGTACTGTACATGTTTGTTTTATTTTTCTCAGTCTATTTTTGTCATTCAGTCAATTTTTTCATCCCTTGCTGCTGCTAAAATTGAATTATTCCCTTGCTGCTTTCTCAAAAACATCAAGGGAGGCTAGACCCCATGCTTGCTTTACGTTTGTATACACGGGGCATGATGATATCAGCTCTGTAACAATAAAAATACACTAACTTGATTTCATATGAATGACACATTGCAGACAACACCAGAAGAAATATCACTGAATTATCACAGTTAATTATTGTAATGTTTGTTTGTGTCAATTAATCCCATAAGGGATGGGTTGCCAACTGGCGATTTGACGCAAAAATAAAATGTAATTCATTCATGTCATAAAAAATATACAGTACCAGTCAAAAGTTTGGACACACCTACTCATGATCTAATAGGTGGACACACCTACACATGATTAATTTTGTGTATGGTTTCCTAGAAACAAGGGGTTGCTCAACTAACCCTTTGGCTCAATTTACCCCACTCTTCCATAAATCAAACACTTAATCCAGATGTAGCCTGTTGCAAATAAAGGCAATAGGGTCAATATAGTAAGGATTTTTCAAAATGCGCTTAAATAGGTGCCTAAAAATGTTGCCTTTTCTCATGAGATATTTTGCATTATGCATTTTAGTGTAGCTCAAAGTAATATTCTTTGTAATAATTGCCAAAATCTCAGTTGCCCTTCAATGTAAGTGACTCTGGCCCTTTAAATGTGATTCAGAATAGACTACACCATTTTCAACATATGGTGTTTTTCTCGTTTTGAGTACAAATACACTGAAGTACATTTCGGTACAGTGTTAGTTACTATAATACAGCGTTTAATAAGTAGTATATTGTAAAGAGTTGATATGACTTAGTGTCCCTCCGTACAAATAGATTGACGGAAGTGATCCTAAACTATGATTGGATGAGCCCTAACACGTCACGTGTTGGACGTGTTGGCGGAAGTATCGTTTGCCAGATGTTTTGTAGCATAGCATCTAAGCAATACAGCCCTTTCAATTGAAAAATACTCTCAACGTGAGTAGCTTGTTGTACTGTTGTTTAACAAACTCCTAAACATCTTTCCATCGTCAATGCAACACTAACCAATGTTTTCATAATGTAGCTATAGGCCTAGCTAGCTACACCCAGGGAGACAAATGACTCTGGTGACACTCGCGCCAGATTTGAATGAATGATGCTACCCGGCCGTTAGCTTAAGTTAATACAAATTGTAATTTAAATGGATAGTTGCGGGGCGAAGCTACCCGGCCGTAGCAGATATTGGGCCAGGGGTATTTTGCCGCGAAGAGCAACTTATTTAACTACTAGTTATTTAACTGCAGGCCTCTGCAACCAATACTGTTATAATCATAGCTATTACACTTAGAGACCTGACGAACCTTTTCCACGAGGGACAAGGAGCGTTCCATTTCCATCTTAACGGTCGTGCTATCAGAGATCAGTGGGACGTCCCTAACCCTCATTGAAGTTAACAATGGTTAGGCAAGGTGTATGGTTAGTGCATAGGGGGGTATGGCGTACTAACGTTAGCTTGGAACTACCCTCTTCGAACTGGGGTGTAATCATTACGCCGATTTTGTTGCAAAACGTTTTGCAAAAGATATCATTCACTCCAAAAGTAAAACGAAAACGAGAGTTTATATGGGACAAAATCAGGTAGGTCCCTCCCCGTTCCGTTTGCAGTTTGGTACTTAAACGGAAATTGGTTTCCGTAATACGTAATCAGTATACATCAATATACTCTCCTGAAAATAAGTAGCCCTAGTATGTGGTGTTATGTTGTATAGTATACATACTGACCATTGCTGCCCATATTGCTACCAAGTTCCCCAGTTATCTGTGTAACTCAAATTTATTATGTTCCTACAGTTTGTACATGTATTTTGTTTTCGAGTGCTTACTGTGTATTTTGTTCTGGTTTGTTTCCGTTTCTCGGAGTTCTAACGTACTATGAGTCGCGGACGCGTGCGTTGTTTTGAGTGGTCAGGTATTTCTACCTGCCTCTACCAGTGTCCTGTAAGAGCTGATGGGTAGAGTGTGTGGGTACTACTTATTAAATACAGCCATCTCAGTAGGCAGTTTCCCAGGCCAAATTCAGATTTTGGATTAAGTTCACTTTAATATTGGTTTCATTGGTCCTTTTACCGAGGTTATTGTAGGCCAAGGGCAGGCGTAGAGGCTATTTAGAAAATCTGGTTAAATGTGTATTAGCCTACATACAGTCCCAGTCAAAAGTGTGAACACACCTACTCATCTAAGGGGTTTTCTTTATTTGACTATTTTCTACATTGTAGAATAATAGTGAAGACATCAAAACTATGAAATAACACACATGGAATCATGTAGTAACCAAAAAAGTGTTAAACAAATCAAAATATATTTGAGATTCTTCAATGTAGCCACCCTTTGCCTTGATGACAGCTTTGCACATGCTTGGTATTCTTTCAACCAGCTTCATGAGGTAGCCACCTGGAATGCATTTCAATTACAGGTGTGCCTTGTAAAAAGTTAATTTGGGGGAATGTCTTTCCTTAATGCGTTTGAGCCAATCAGTTGTGTTGTGACAAGATAGGGGTGGTATACAGAAAATAGCCCTATTTGGTAAAAGACAAAGTCCATATTATGGCAAGAACAGCTCAAATAACCAAAGAGAAACGGCAGTCCATCGTTACTTTAAGACTTGAAGGTCAGTCAATCCGGAAAGAAATGTAAAGAACTTTTAACGTTTCTTCAAGTGCTGTCACAAAAGCCATCACGCGCTATGATGAAACTGGCTCTCATGAGGATCGCCACAGGACTGGAAGACCCAGAGTTACCTCTGCTGCAGAGGATAAGTTCATTGGAGTTACCAGCCTCAGAATTTGCAGCCCAAATAAATGCTTCTCAGAGTTCAAGTAACAGACACATCTCAACATCGACTGTTCAAAGGAGACTGCATGAATCAGACCTTCATGGTCAAATTGCTGCAAAGAAACCACTAATAAAGGACACCAATAATAAGAAGAGACTTGCTTGGACCTAGAAACACGAGCTATGGAGATTAGACTGGTGGAAATCTGAGATTTCTGGTTCCAACCGCCGTGTCTTTGTGAGACGCAAAGTAGATGAACGGATGATCTCCGCATGTGTGGTTCCCACCGTGAAGCATGGAGGTGTGATGGTGTGGGGGTGCTTTGCTGGTGACACTGTCTGTGATTTATTTAGAATTCAAGGCACACTTAACCAGCATGGCTACCACAGCATTCTGCAGCGATACGCCATCCCATCTGGTTTGGGCTTAGTGGGACTATCATTTGTTTTTCAGCAGGACAATGACCCAACACACCTCAAGGCTGTGTAAGGGCTATTTGACCAAGAAGGAGAGTGATGGAGTGCTGCATCAGATGACCTGGGCTCCACAATCACCCGACCTCATCCCAATTGAGATGTTTTGGGATGAGTTGGACCGCAGAGTGAAGTAAAAACAGCCAACAAGTGCTCATTATATGTGGGAACTCATTCAAGAATGTTGGAAAATAATTCCAGGTGAAGCTGGTTGAGAGATTGCCAAGAGTGTGCAAAGCTGTCATCAAGGCAAAGGGTGGCTACTTTGAAAAATCTAAAATATATTTTGATTAACACTTCTCTTTTTTTTGCTACATGATTCCATATGTGTTATTTCATAGTTTTGATGTCTTCAATGTTATTCTACAATGTAGATAATAGTAATAAATATAGAACCCTTGAATGAGTAGGTGTGTCAACTTTTGACTGGTACTGTATATGACACAGCATTATTGATAGTGTTGGCTTAGGCTATTACACCTTTGTTTGATTTGACAGTAAGAGTGGGTTTGGTAATGGTTAAAAATTAAATGTTGATTATATCTCTCACCAGATGCAACGGCGAACTCGCACAGTTAAAGTCTACACGGAAAAGACAACAGATGGAGATTCCGATGAACTGTGAGTTTTAACTTAAGTCAGGAATCGTGTATGGAATTCATTTGATAAAAATTGTGTTGTTGCGTGTGTATTCTAAAGCTTCTATATTCACAGTTTCCCTTTTGATCAGTTTTCCATAACACAAGCCTCTGTTCCCTTAGTAGTCCTCACACTCAGTCAGCGAGTGAAGATGAGATTGAAGAATGGCAGCCAGAATCCAAGGCCCCCAAGAGGCAGCAGAAAGCTCAGCCAAGCGAGAAGAAACCAGCGGTGAAGAGGCAGGCTAAACCTAAAGAGCCCAAGGAGTCCAAACCCAAAGCCCCACGCAAACCAGTGGAGAGGAAGCCCCGAGCTCCCAGAGCCCCTAAAGAACCCAAACCCCCTAAAGCTCCCAGAGCACCTAAAGAACCCAAACCCCCTAAAGAACCCAAACCCCCTAAAGAACCCAAACCCCCTAAAGCTCCCAGAGCAACAAAAGGAGTTAAGAAGCAGCAAGCTCTATTAGAGGAAGAGGCTGGAGGAGCCAATCAGACTAACTCCATCTGTGATGCAGCGGAGTCACAGCAGTCAGCCAGGGTCAAGGAGGAGGTAAGAGTCATGTAAACTCTCCACCTGTTTAGTAAGCTTTTATTATCCTAGTAACAATATTGTGTTCATTTGGTTAGACATTACTTGCTTTGTAATTGCGTTGCATTAATGGAGTTGAGTGATTTTTGTTATTGCAGTGGTATAGGGACTTAGTGGTACAGTGTAATACGAACTGCTCAACATGATTTCTATGAAATTACTACACATTTGGCTGTACATAATGGTAGACACCTCACTGACTGACTTCACCACTTGTTATATCAGGTAAGTGTTTATATACTCCTCCACTGGATGTCTTTCAGAGACTGTCTTTCATTGTGCCTGATGGATCCTGCAACGACAACATGTCCAGTGCAGGGGGCGGGTGGTCCGAGGGGCCCTCCTCCAGCCATCAGTCTTATGGGGTGAAGAAGGAAGAGCCTGAGGAGGACTTCACGTTTGATGAGCCTTCTCTGAAGAGACAGAAGACCAGCAGTGCCCCTCAGGGCAGGCCCACCAGACTGCCCACCTCAGGAAGAGCCTTTGGAGAAGACCTGAGCATGAACTGGGACCTTATTCAAGTAAGTCCTTTGAGTAATTCAACAATAAACCATCATTTTCAGCTCTAACCTAAATAAACTGAACAGTTGCTATACTGTTGTGCCAAACCACCAAATATGTAAATAGCTGGTCTGACTGAATGGCACCTTAAAATCCTCTGCAAAATAGTTGACCATTGTTATCAATGTATGTTTCCTCATTAATGTAGTATTATTGACATGGTACTTTGATTCCACTGTGATGAAGCATTCTCCTCTGTGTGTTGTCAGTTGCTGTCTGAGAGGACAGGGGTGGAGCAGTGGGTGTGTTTGAACATTTCCAAGCTCTTCAGAGAGGAGAACACCATTCCCTTTATAGTCCGCTACAGGAAAGAGATGATCAACCACATGGACGCAGACGCCGTGAGGGACGTGCAGCTGGTGCTGGAGGAGATCTAGTGAGGAACTTATTAGTGGGGTGCTATACCAGTTTATTAGACTGGAATAGAAAATAGTATTTGACTTGTTTATTTGACTTCACCATAAGTAACTTAAGATAATCAAACAAATATTTCATAGTAGCGAGTGGTGTAAAGTATTTAAGTAAAAATACTTGAAAGCACTACCCTAAGTTGTTTTTTTGGGTATCTGTACTTTAATATTTATAATGTTGACTACTTTTACTTCACTACATTCCAAAATAAAATATTGTACTTTTTACTCCATACATTTTCCTTGACACCCAAAAGTACTCATTACATTTTGAATGCTAAGCAGAACAGGAAAATTGTGTAATTCACACACTTATCAGGAGAACATCCCTGGTCATCCCTACGACCTCTGATATGGTGGACTCACTAAACACATGCTTTGTTTGTAAATGATGGTCAGAGCATGTCCCTGGCTGTCCGTAAATTAAAAACACAAGAAAATGGTGCGGCCTGGTTTGCTTTATATAAGGAATTTGAAAAGATGTATACTTTTACATTTGGCGCCAATCAGACAAGTTAGGTATTATTATAGTTGCCAATATATTTTTTTTGCATATTTTATCTGTTTTTCTGTGTGTGTGTGTGTTTCTGTATTTTTGTGTGTGTGTGTGTGTGTGTCCATGCATGTTTTCATCTGTGTGATCCTGTGATCTCTCTAGTGCACTGGCGAAGAAGACGCAGACTATCAGTCAGACTCTTAAGAAGGAGGGAGTCCTGACTGCTGAGCTGGAACAGGCTCTGAGGAACTGCAGGACCGCTGATGAACTGGACCACGTGGTGAGTGAGAGCAGTCTACTTAGGGTTGCAAAGGGATGGAATGTTACCGGTAGTTTTTTATTTTTATTTACCAGTAAACTACTGGAATTCTGGAAACTTTCAAGGATTTTGGGGAGTTTTCATATTTGATTTGGTTTATTTAGCTGTAAAGCATTATCCTAAATATAACCCATGAACTTTAATATTTTTCCATAGTTTACCAAAATTACCTATTAATTTCCAACATTTCAGAAAATTTCAACTTTGATAAATTACAGGGAGTTTTTCAACTCTAGGTCTACTTGACCAGAACTGGATGGTACATGTATGTGATCTGAACCTGAACTGGACCATGTGATGACTGACTCACTGCCTGATGGAATATCCACTCTCTGATGTGTGCTTGTACCCCTGCAGTATGCACCCTACAAGAAAGGCAGCAAGCTGAGCAAGGCCCGTCGTGCCAAGCAGCTGGGACTGGAGTCTGCTGCCCAGGCCCTGCTACAGAGCCCTCACACTCTGGACCTGAGAGCCTGGGTCAAACCTGGGACTGAAGGTACACACATTATCACCCACACACTAAAGCCACTCAAATCTACTGACACTGAAGTTAGACTGCCAATGGTACTGAATTCCCTGTTGGAAGATTCCCGAATTTCCTGCTTATTTACTTATAATTGTAGGAATCTTCCAATCAGGATTTCAGGAAAACCAGGACATTTGGGGAAAGAATTTTGCAACTCTAGCTCTGTGTCTCACACCTCATATTAGCCCGCTGGGCTAGTCTGCAGCAACTCCAGTTCTTTGCCATTATCAGTTACCATGATTTTAAAGAATTGGTCACAAGAGGGCAGCGAAGGTCTATGAAAGGGGACCACAATGGGGATGCTTTGGCTAGATGTAATTTCTCCCAACCCCCCTCCGTAAGATACGGTTGATTGCACTTCCAGTGAAATTGAATGTATGGTAATTCAGTATAATGCCATTGCTTTCATATGCAGATGAAAATACATTTCCATTAGACCTATAATGCTGGACATGCGCTCTCAGAATTCAGCACATAACGATGTCGATATTTGGACGCCGGGTTTGCTTTGAGTAACACAGTCAAATCTTTTACATACTGTACAGGGGACGTATTGATGTTAGTTTCTGTAGAATAACATTTTACTGCTCAAATCTCCCAATATGCTGTCCCACTGATACAATAGTGTTTGTGCTACAACTAGTTTATTACTGTGTTCATATCCTAATGTGAATTATATATACATCATTTCTGCATGTGTCTGCCCCACAGGTTTGTCCACTGTGGAGGAGGTGTCGACCGGAGTGGAGCAGATTTTGGCTGATATGATTGCCAAAGACGGAGAGACCCTGACCCATATAAGATCGCTGTAAGAACTTTCTCCTTCTCTCCCTCTTTGCCTTCCACACTATGTACAGAACTGTGTTCCCCACTCCATCTGTTCCCCGTCTCCAATCATTGTCTCAGCTAAACCTGTGATCTAGCTGGTGGAAAGCATAAATAAGTACTCTGTGACACTTCTTGCCATCTGTGTGTGTGCATAGATATTTCAAACCTCTTTTGAACGTTACTTACAGTGTTATGGTTATCTCTCTCTCTCTCTCTCTCTCTCTCTCTCTCTCTCTCTCTCTCTCTCTCTCTCTCTCTCTGTGTCTCTCTCTCTCTTTTTGTCTCTCGGTGTCTGTCTCTCTTTCTGTGTGTCTGTGTCTCTCTCTCTCTCTGTCTCCTCTCTTTCTCTGTGTGTCTCCTCTCTCTTTCGGTCTCTGTCTTTCGGTCTCTCTGTCTGTCTCTCTCTCAGATGTGATAACAGCATGGTGATGCTCCAGTCG
Source organism: Salvelinus fontinalis (assembly GCF_029448725.1). NCBI lineage: Eukaryota > Metazoa > Chordata > Actinopteri > Salmoniformes > Salmonidae > Salvelinus > Salvelinus fontinalis. The sequence goes on from NC_074694.1 coordinate 21,294,952, forward strand.
GCTGTGTCTAAGACAGCCCTGAAGGAGCAGCAGAAAGAGGGTCACCAGGGGAAGCCCAAAGACATTGACAAGTTCCACCTGTACTGTGACTTCACCTGCAACGTGCAGCGTATTCAACACCACCAGGTGACTCCCAGACAGACCCCTCAGCCAGTAGCAGGGAAATGGCTTTGTCATTTCATTAACTCTAGCTCTAATCATGCATTCAGGTCAATGTCTTCAATGACAAGATGTATTATTTCCATCCATTACACACTAAACCACATTCAGTATCTAACACTGGTGAACACCTGTCTTGATGCCTATTATACATTAGTAGAACCACATAGTATTCAATGTGCTAATAGTCAACTGTTTGGACTATGGTATGAAATGTGTACATAGCATTTTATGTTTACGTCTCTTTGTCCACTGAGCCCCAAACTGTTTATGTAAAAATGAGGGATCTTTGAGTAATATTGTAAGATCACTGTGAGTTTAACTCTGTGGCAGTGCTTGGTATTTCCCTCGGCCCCCTCCCTGCGTGCCACTTCTGAATGCTAGTCACGTCAGGCGAGGTTAGCCATCCCCCCGTCCCACTCAACCTGCCCCCCACCTTTTCCTGTGGCAGCTTGGTTACTCAGAGTTGGTCCGGGGCCACATGTCACAGTGGGTCTGTCACGGGCGCACCCTGCCCTCCTCCTTTCCTCTCGCCCCGGTCTGTGTCCCCCCAGTCATTCCCTCTCTGCTCCTCTTAACATATGTGACATGTCCCCCGCCGATGTGCCATTGGATTAGGGCCTGAGATTGACAGGCGTTCCTCCGCCGTGACAGCAGCTCACTGCCCTGAGAGGCAAAAGGGAGAGAGCGAGGGAAGGAGGTAGAGAGATGGAGAGTGAATGAGTGAGTGGCAGCTGCGGATGAGTGGTGCATAGCTGCAGTCATGGTGTTGGCCTTTCCATTTAGGCGCTTGTGCGTTCTAGTCGAGAGCAGCCCACTCTGCGAGCGACATTGTTAATTTTGTGACGCAGAATTGTCACTGAGTGTTAATTTCTCCAGCAGTGACCTGCTAGCTGTTGGATTCCGGCAAAAATGAACCTTTTCTTGGCGTCATGTTTAAAGGGGAAAGGTTGTTGTATGTGTTGTGACAGGAGGCATGTGTACGCACATACAGTACTCGCTGTTTAATTTAGCACATTAGGCTAGCCGCAGTCAGGCAGGCGGTCAGTCAGGCAGGCAGTGTATTAAGGGTGTTAAGTTGTGGTCAGTATGTATTTATGCAGCTGGGTACAGGAGCTCCTGGAGATAACACTTTAAACTGAACACTTAGTTATAGAATTAGTTGATTCTAAATGGTGTTGTTTTAAGGGGTTTTAAAAATGCATTTCTGTTGAAACATCACTTTTTTTCCCAAATAGTTTATAAGCATGGGCACTAAAAGTATGATTAATCATCAATATATATTTGTGATAACTCTATTCTTCATCTGTACTGTGAAGGTATTTAGACAAGGATTTCTCTAATCTGAGTCAGTGGAGTTGATATTTCTAAAGACCACTGAGTTAATATTTCCTCTGGACTTTTAGACATGGTCTTTTTGCGGGGAATTACTGTTAGCCTACACGTAACCTACTACACAGTACACAACAATCCTTACAGATTGTCAAATGGCAGTTCAAGTTGTATGCCGTTTGTAATGTATTAGCCAATATCAGATTCAATTTGTCGAACATTTTAACTCTCTTGAAGTGCAGAAACAAACTGTATAATTACTTTTAATGAGTGCAGGTGCAGCGGAACGAAAATAAGTAAAAAGGGAAATCTGCATTTAACCGTCAGTATCAATTCCATCAGTTTACACAGGTATTTAAGACCTGACTGAATACTCAAAGAAACACTATCACAATGATGTATTAATACACACACACACACACACACACCACATTGTAGAGTAGGTGTGACTGTCTACCTTGTGCGTGCCTGGTCCTCCCTGTGATTGACAGGCGTGACGGTGGAGAGGTGAAGTGGGTACGGTCAGCAGTGCTGCGGCCCTGCGTTGTGACCGGTGTGTTGCCGGGGGTGACCGATGCGTTGTGACAGGGCTGGTGTCAGGTGACCAGCTGGCCTGATTGATTGTTTAGCGTCCGCCTCACGCCGCCTCACACCCAGGACCTCCAGCTGTCCCTTTCCTCCCTGCCAGGGAGGGTCAATCACAGGTTCTTGCCTGCACCACAACACTGACTACACAGCAACATGATCCTCCTCCCTCTGCTCTCTTAGGACAGACATTTGGAAAAGTCAAGGAAATAGGTGATAATCCATTATTCAGTGCTTCTTGCTTAGTTGCACTGTTGCTATTAAACTAAGATGTAGCTGGCGTTGCACTATTTTTCTCAGATGGTCAGGGTTAGCCCGTCGAGTCCAGTTTTAGATTTCACCGTTTCATGTATTGATCCTAGAAATGGGCTGTACCTTGGCTTTCTGTGCCATGTTCAGAACGGAAATGGTTGGTGTCACTTTGGCTCTTTCGCAAACTATACATATAACTAAATGTGATGTGCAACATAGAAAATGCATATAACATGTTTTAAAAGCATTTAGTAATTATTAGGAAGTATTTCCTCAATTACTAAATGCTTACAAAACATGTTGTATACATTTTCTGTGTTCCACAACACATTTAGTTATATGTATAGTTTGTGAGTCCATTAAGCATTATTGATTACTTCCTAATACTTACTTACAACTTACAACCACAGTTTATCTTCCCACCATAGTTTAATGTATACTAACAACAGGGCATCATAATGTCAAACTCAATTTTAGCAATAGTTAAAGTGCATCAACAGTGCCTCTCCATAGCTATTAACGTCTTGCTAATACTTTGGAATATGCCATTAGGGATTTGTTTTTCTATCCACAGCTCTAATTCCATTTGCGTCTCCAACTGGTTTCTAATCTTCTTGTCTGTGGTTGGCCTGGAGTGTAGTGGACCTAGATTTGTCTGCTTCCTCAATTATAGACCGGCTGTGATGGACAGGTGGGGAAATACATGCCTGTTCTCTGCAGTTGGACTGGCAGCTATTTGCATTACGCGCAGCCAGACGTGTGTGAGTGTGTGTGTGTGTGTGTGTGTGTGTGTGTGGGTGTGTGTGTGTGTGTGTGTGTGTGTGTGTGTGTGTGTGTGTGTGTGTGTGTGTGTGTGTGTGTGTGTGTGTGTGTGTGTGTGTGTGTGAGAGCTAGATTTCCTTTATAAACAATAGAGAAATTGGACATTTGCCATTTTAAAATTATGGTTTAATGATTATCTACAATTTCGAAAATAAACTTTGCATTAAAACAAATTGTCCAAGACTAGTCAGAGGGATCTTGTAATTTGAATGTTTTCCCCCATTATTTTATTTCAGTTAAAACATTGTTGTTTTATGAGATTACACATTTATTTGAGTGGCAATTATTTTTGTCAAGTCACAGTTAAAATATAGGCTAAGGGAATAATGTGATTTCATTCTCTCGTTTTAGAATAATCACAGTATGTTTCATTCTTTAGCTTTGATTCCTTTTAATTCAGACTTTATTGCCAATCAACAATGGATGATAAGGCATTTGTTTTAGGGCCAACACTATTACAGGCTATTCCATCAGGGTAAGACAATACACTAACATAGAGATATGCAGTAGGACATTTAAAGTGAAACATGTTGAGTATACTGTATGGAACATTTATAGAGAGACACTGAGTGGACAAAACATTATGAACATTACTCTTTCCATGACATAGACTGACCAGGTGAAACCAGGTTAAAGCTAGGATCCCTTATTGATGTCACCTGTTAAATACATTTCAATCAGTGTAGATGAAGGGGAGGAGACAGGTTAAAGAAGGATTTTTAAACCTTGAGACATGGATTGTGTATGTGTGTCATTCAGCGGGTGAATGTGCAAGACACAATATTTAAGTGCCTTTGAACGGGGGACGGTAGTAGGTCCCAGGCCCACCAGTTTGTGCAACGCTGCTGGATTTATCACGCTCAACAATTTCAAGAATGATCCACCACCCAAAAGACATCCAGCCAATTTGACACACCTGTGGGAAGCATTGGAGTCAACATGGACCAGCATCCCTGTGGAACGTTTTTGACACCTTGTAGAGTCCATGCCCTGACCAATTGAGGATGTTTTGAGGGAAAAAGGGGGGAGCATCTCAATATTAGGAATGTGTTCTTAATGTTTAATGTACTGTGTGTGTGTGTGTGTGTGTGTGTTATATATATGCAATGCCTAAATTATTTTTGGCTGCGATAATCTCAGTATTATATTGAATATTTATGATTCTAACACAATTATACAAATAATGAAAACAAGTCTTTATTCAACCCAAAACTAATATGATATTTATTTAAATCTAAATGTTTCCCTATAAAACATGGGATCAAGTTTATTTTTTCTTGAGAACACTCATTGGTGTCTCGCAACCCCCATGTTGTGTGTGTTTGTTCTGAAAATGAAAAGATAAGGAGTTAAAAGTTCACCACATCATCTTGTTTTCTTTGAGCTCTGCCTATCGCCCAGTTCAAAGAGCAACACATTCACCATTCCTTACTCTTATTTAAAAAGTAAATATTGAATCTGAATCGCTCAGTCTTAAAAATAATATTCATTAATGTAGCTAACATTCCTCATATTTTTCCAATTATGATTTCATTGTTTATGAAGAACATGATATGTTGGAAATGTCTTTTTTCTTTATATTAATAATGTAAATACTGAACTTGCCTGTCCTGCAGTAGGAAAAATTGGAAGGTTTGAATTTGTCAGACTGTCTGGTAACAACCTCTTAATATCTGCCAAACTCCTTAAATCTCAGGCAGATGTGATGTAGTTCACATCATAGCATGGGAAATGTTTTTTTTCTGTCTAGTTTTGGCTGCGTTCTACACTCAAATGCTATCAATTTGGCTTAGCATTGTTCCTGGTTGTGGAAAGGGTTTCTTGGCGTGTGTGATGGAGAGGAAACCATAAAGGAGTGATTGGGATTTTTCACATTACTGGGTATTATGCTATGCCTCCTTGCCATCTACATTTGTGGCGCTTGGAGTGTTGATTTCAATGGTGTTTGGTGATAGAGGAAGCTAGCCGTCCCGTCAGGCCCAGAGCGATGGAGGACGCGTGGCAGGGGGGTGTCTTGTGGCCAGCGTTCAGGTAGCTGTCACAGCCATCACCTCCAACATTCTCACCCAGGTCATCCTCTTTAAGGAACACTGATTCACCAACACAGACAGGACTGTGATAGATGCCTGTTCTCTGACAGAACGAACATCTGTGTGTTTTTCTTTATGGCGTTTTCCACTGAGTTGTCCCTTAGAGAAACCCCACTCAGTGAGGAGGAATAGAGTATGTGGGGGAGGACATGAAAGTTTGTTGGATGTTTTGTCCGACTTTGTTCGATCGCACGCAAAACTTCAGATTTGATGAATATCGCATGAGAAATCACCCAGCGAACCCAAAAGCTCAATGGGGGAACATGCCAAAAAAGGAAATATAATTTTCATCATATTTCTTGCAGCATTAATTTCTGTCTCGATCTGGCCATTAGCTGTTGTGATGTGGAGGGCGGGGGTGGATGTGGTGACTGCTTGGTGGCAGGCTGGTAGGATGTGTGGGGGGGGGCATTTGTCAACTTGGCTCTTCCGCATCGAATCCAGATTGACGGGTCATTTTTTCCCTTTCTCTTCAAAAGGTTTTCCTCCGAAAAGGTCAGACACTTAAAACTATTTCCTTAACAGCATGCCACCTTTCCTTATAGCTAGATGGAGGAATTAGTGGGAGAGAGCAGGGAGGTTTTCTACTGTGTAGACTGTGTGAGCAGACTGTGTGTGTCCGTGCCAGTGTGGCGTGGGTTGGCTTTCGGTGCTGTTTTTGGAAAGTGTGTGTGAGGGTTAGGGGGGCGTGGGGGTCTGTGCCGTGTGGTGCCATGTGCCGCCTGTCTCAACAGGTTATGTTTTTCTTGCAGACCCTGGCCATTAACCGAGGGGAGAATCTGAAGATTCTGACAGTGAAGGTCAACATCCCTGACAGGGTGAAGAGTGACTTCTGTAGGTGGTGTGTCAACGTCAGGTCGGTCCCCCCCCCCCCCCCCCCACACACACACACAGACAGACACACACACGGACAGACACACCGAGCCCTTGAACTTCTCTCCTGTACTTTCCTGCTCCCTCTCTCTGTCTGTGCCCTGTACCAGCCTGTAACAGTGGTGTCAAAACAGTGGTGGCCGCTTGCAATCTGTCCCCCAGGTGTGAAGGGCATAGGTGGGAGTCAGGTTCATGTATAGTCACACAGTCGATGTTTCTGCGTTGGCTACAGTGGCCCCTTCTAGAGCATCGTTCCCTATAACAGACACGGAAAGTAACTCAAAGCTCCATGCAGTAATTAAATAACTGTTCTTTGTCTTTTAAAGCTCATATAGCCACAGATAAAGTCAAAGTTAGCTTCTTTCTCTTTGTGTAAAAAAAATATTTGTAAAATACTATGCATAACATGGCTTAGCAATAATAATTGACAATGTTTTTGTGGAAATGAACCCTCGCTCACAAGTTGGATTCAATGCAGTAAAGATCATAGAGTCATCAATGTGAAAATGCCTCTCCACATTCACAGCTCAGTGGCTTTTTATGGTGTTAGTATAAATAGTTTTCCAGTTCTTGTTTCAAAATAGTTCAAATAGATTCCCAAATGGAGAATGTTTTTTTTTATTATTATTTTTACATATTTTTTTAATATATTTTTTTACATATTTCGACATACTTTATGCTGTAGAGCTCTCAAAATATTATTTTAAACATCATATGATCATGCTTTTAAATACATCATATTACACTGTACAACAATATTGACCCTGAAAAGGAGTTTTTCACAGTGAATTAAATGAAAACACCACAGTAAATGAAACAGCACATGAGATTATTTTCATAACAGCACATACAATTATTTTGTTTTGAAGTAGACCATAATATGATATTCTAATTTGTTGATATACAAGAAAAGACAAATTGACACATTTTGTTGTTTTAGAAAATGTATTTGAGTGAGATATAGACCAAGGCCCTGTTTTTTTCTCTCTCATGAATGAATTTGTTTTCAATCTGGTAAAAGGTAATATATATGTATTTTTTTTAACATATTTAATTTCTGTATTTCTTGAATTTATTGTTTGAGAATAACATTGTATTATAAATCATATATTACATCTTACATAAATGCATATCTACCCAGCAATGTGGCAAATTCCTACTAAAGGTGTACTTGCTTATCATGGAAAGTGTATCAATTGAATACATGAGTGTTTTGTGTGATTTTAAAATGGTTTGTGAGGAGATATTCATTTTCCCCCAACATAAAAAAAAAAATAAGTATTTTGTTAAATCCTTTTCTTGTAAAATGTTTCTTTCGTTCTATTTTAATATCTGCTTAACTTGTTAGTTTCTTTAAACTCTCCAGGCATCCGATTCATAACAATAATATTGAAAAAGATCCCGTTTTAAGTGATGGTGGTGTAAAAATCTCAAACCAAGACTTTATTTAGTCATGGAGCTGTACTGTAACCTATGAGGGCAAGGAATGTGAGAGGACCTGCATTTTACTGAAGCCACATATATAACCAATCCTTTCCTGATCAAGAGAAAGGTGAAAACTTACATTTTTGGTTTACAAGATTCACAGAATAACTCTAAAACATCAGATTCACACCAAAAGGGATACTGTGCATCCATATATAAATTTTGTCCGAAAATGACTCAATGTAATATAATTTTTGGTTTCCGCTGTAGATGGAGACCCAAGGGTTACGCTAGAGAGGAGCTGATGAAGATCTTACGAGACGCAGTGGAGGACTCGTACAAAAGACTCTTATTACCACTGCTCAGCAGAAGCTACAGGTCTGTACTGAACTCTGTGTGTGTGTGTGTTCCACGAATGAATTTGACTTTACTGTACTGTATTTTAAATACCCCCTGTCTCTCTCTGTCTGTCAGGACGAAGCTGACGGTTAGTGCGGAGAAGGAGTCCATAGCCATGTTTGTGCGAAACTTGCGCCAGCGTCTGTTGGTGTGTCCTGTGAGAGGCCGTGTCATCATGGGCGTGGACCCAGGGTTCAGACACGGCTGTAAACTGGCCGTCCTCTCCCCTACCAGTAAGAACCCATACTAACATGTCCCTCTTCCACTCTGCGTTTCTGGGTATAGGGTGAAGATTGGTGTTTCAGTCAAAAGACTGCTTCTAGATCAGAGAAAATGTGTTGTTCTATGTGAAAATAAACATCCTAGCATATCTGCAAAGACCAGTCACACATGCCTGGTCTATACTGTAGTATAGTCTACTAGTCTGTACTACTGGAGGAGCAAGGGCCCTCTCGTCTCCACCCCACAGAGCTGATGGGCATTCCTCCCACCGGGCCTCTGTGGGCGGGGCCCCATGCAGGGCCACGTTTGGGCCCTCCTCCTGGGCAGCTGATGGCCCGGCCACAGTTCAGGCTGCCAACCCAGCGGGGGTTTGTCAGCTGGCATTCCTGTGTTATGGCATCTGCCCTGCAGCAAACACACGCAAACAGACACGCATCGACACATACACACACACTCAGCTTGACCATGACAGGTCTGGGGGTGCCTGGTCACATGACCTCCCGTCGGAGCCTTCCAATAGGATCAGTGGTGTCCCATCAGCCTGACAGGAGACGGCAGAAGTTGAGTCGTTCCACCAATTCGGTGCCTTTTGAGAAGTGTAACTTGGTAAAAATAAACGTTTGATTTCACCTAATTTTAGCATTCTGTCAACTTCATAATAATTCCCCCCCTCCCTATATATACTATAGTAAGTACATATTAAAGGTGCAATATGCAGAAATCGCTCCGCCATTTCCTGGTTGCTAAAATTCTAATAGTTTGCCTAATTTCAGTTTGGGACAAAACAAGCAATGTATAGTGTAGAAAATCATTGTACCATCTAAACCGCTGTGAAATATATTTTCAATAACCAAAAATATTGTATTTTCAGCTGTTTGAAGCTGGTGTACAAAACCGAAATTAAAAGACTTAAAAACTAAACTTAAGAACGGGAAGCATAGAAATAGCACACATAAAACAGATCCACTGCTTCTTAGACTTGCTTTCGATGAGAATTCTTTGTGAATTTGGTCGGTTCACCCAAAAAGTGCCAAATAATGTAACAGGGTTGACAATTTCATATTAAATCAGCCATAAATCCCCCTTGTGACGGAGGAATGGAAACTTGTTGTGTGCAACAGGTAGTGACATGCATCACACAAAAAAATGAAATTGCCATAACATTTCTAGACTGTCTATCTATGGGTAACAGTGTTAACATGTTATTCTCAACCTGTTCCGTTTTCCACCACAAAACACCAGAAAATTGCTAAAAAGAGTGTAACCAGCTCACTTGCTTTTACACTATCATTTAACTATTAGATGTTCAATGTTTCTGCAAAAAAATTATAAAATGAATTGTTTCATCATATTAAAACGGGAGTACAGTTCACATAACAGGGTTGACTTTAAAATGAGGGGCATACGTAAATCAATCACTAATGACATGAAATAAATAATTATCTTCAGAAATGACTGTCAAATCAAAAAAATAACTAGGACTTCACAATGATGGTGAAACCTGGAGACATGTTTAGATTAAGTGGTTTGAAATCTTCTTAGAAGTGACAGAGTTGACGGAGGGACATGTCAAAATGCTGAATGTTGGCACTATAGCAAGCCTTTATTAATATATAAAATCGGAGTTATTAAATTCTCCATGTGGTCTATATTAAAGGACACTTCATTTAATAAAACAGGTTTTTAAAATTCAATATTGGTTCACAATTTCTACTTAAAATATCAAAGGGACACAAAAGGCTCACTTCGTGGAACGACCCAGCTCTGTCCGTCCGTCCTTACAGAGGCACAGGAATGGACAGATCTGGGGGAGAAGTGCAACAGGAGGAGTATTCTCAAAATGGCCTTTTCACACTGCTGAGCTTAGCTTAGCCGAAACAAGCCGAGCTTACCTGCACTGCCCTGCCAACACATCTATCTACCACAGTTGCTTGAACAGTGCTGAAAGGAAATTATCCAAGCCAACTAAGTAAGGTCTGGGTCGGCATACTTGTATGGAAAGGGTATTAGTCCATCCATTCCATTTTCCAGGTTCCCCCTCGCAAAAGAGGTTTCTAACCTTGAGTCTTTCCATTGTTAAAGAATCATCTTCACTTGCTCTTTTTGTCTCTCTTCTTGTGTCAGATCCTGTGATAAAGCTAGTAGGAGCGTCTTCTTTATTCCTCAGTCTTGGTGACACAGAAGCATTTGTCCATCTTACATACTCACCCCTCCTTTCTGTCCCAGGTCAGATATTATACACAGATGTGGTGTACCTCCATGGTTCAGGTGGGAACAGAGAGGCAGACAAACTGCGCCATCTGATGATCAGATACAGGTACTGCATCTGGTGTGTTAGTTTAAATCAACTGTGGCACATTGTGTAGTGTATATCACTAAGATAAAGAACACTACTTATCAAAATGAAATCAAGAGTTTTTTAAGAGTATTAAAATAAATAATAAAATAAAAATGTTTGAATATTCACAGAAATAGATCAATTAACCCCTTTTTTGTTGATAGAACACAATGTTTTTTGGTTTCTTTTTCACACTCTCCGTCAACTCTTTCATACACACAGCTGTAACATGGTGGTTATCGGCAACGGCACAGCGTGTCGAGAGACTGAGGCCTTCTTTGCTGACCTCATCAGCCGGCGTTTCTTCCAGCCTCTGGACGTGTCATACTGGTAAGACCAAAGTCGTTACTGTAGACTCCTACTGTATGTCCACAGATAAAGTCCTAAGTGTAGACTCCTACTGTATGTCCCCAGATAAAGTCCTAAGTGTAGACTCCTACTGTATGTCCCCAGATAAAGTCCTAAGTGTAAACTCCCACTGTATGTCCCCAGATAAAGTCCTAAGTGTAGATTCCTACTGTATGTCTCCAAATAAAGTCCTAAGTGTAGATTCCTACTATATGTCCCCAGATAAAGTCCTAAGTGTAGATTCCTACTGTATGTCCCCAGATAAAGTCCTAAGTGTGGACCCCTACTGTATGTCCCCAGATAAATCCTAAGTGTAGATTCCTACTGTATGTCCCCAAATAAAGTCCTAAGTGTAGATTCCTACTATATGTCCCCAGATAAAGTCCTAAGTGTAGATTCCTACTGTATGTAGGCTACCTAGGGAACTGAGTCAATGTCACTAAGAGGAGGTGCCTACAGGTTCCTCTCAGCATTCAAAAGACAATTAAAATGTTAACTGTTAATTTTATTGATGAGTGAAGCTCCCTACAAAGGTAACAAAATAGGGTTAGCATGGGGAAATAGGGGGGGGGTGGCTAGGCTAAAGGATATGGGCCTGGAATGGGTAATTCTTGTGGGTTTTAAATGTCATCTGGACTTTGTTTGAACGCCTCTAATTAAGAGCAAATATCTCTTGCAGTCCATCCGCCGCTGTAACCAGCGCAGCACAATGCAGCACTATCCCATCCAACCCAAATAACGACTAGAGTTCTGATCGTCTCTCTTGCGCCGACGTTTGTTTGTTGACTTTGGGTCAGAACTGGATTGCAGCCCAGAACCACTCAAAAATGGCGGGGGAGGTGGTGGTGGCGCTTTGGGTATTGTGTTCTTCGTAACTAGCTGCTGCCAGGCCCAGAAACGGTGTCTGCCTCTGCACTTTTAGGCTCAAATTCTATTGTGTATAAATGGACCTCTACAGCAGCTGTGAGACAAGTGGATCCATTTCACTCACCAGCCCAGAATAAGGTTTAGATACAGACTCTCCTACACGTATTCAGCCCCTAAGGGCTCATGTGACTCCCATGAAAGCCAGTGTTTTGTTATTCCCAACTAATAGTCAAAGCTGAAATCTCTGGTTGTTTATTAAGTTTGCTTTAACTTGGTTCTACTGGGACAGTTCTTTTCAAAGCTGGAAAACTGGAACACATCATCGTAGCAAGAGATCCACCTCCAGATAATAGCTGTATTTTGTTCTAAAATGGCTTAGTTTTAACTTGTGACATGTAGGAATGTCTAACTTCCCTTTTATGTGGTGTTGAATGGCTGTCCTGTATTAGCCTCTCCCTCTAGACTAGGCTGTGCTCTGTCTGTGGGTTTCTACTTTTTATCAGACGACCCGGCTTCACTCTGGTCTCTCTAATACTCTCTCCTCTCCAAAGAATGAGGGTATTTCTATTAGGCACACATCTAGCCCCACTGTCAGCCATGTCTCTCTTCAAGCCCACTTAAAGTCAATCATTGAGTAGTTAGTTTAGGCTCTGTTCCATGTTGGAGCAGACAGGGTTGAGGGTTCCATTGGTACTACAAGGTGACTGTAGTCTGACCCTGACCAGAGTGGGTCCAGCCAGTGTTTTTGGAACCCTCCACAGTCTCAGATGTGTGAAAGCATCACGTCCCTGTTGGAGTGAGGCAGAGACATGTCCCTGTTGGAGTGAGGCAGAGACATGTCCCTGTTGGAGTGAGGCAGAGACATGTCCCTGTTGGAGTGAGGCAGAGACACGTCCCTGTTGGAGTGAGGCAGAGACACGTCCCTGTTGGAGTGAGACAGAGACACGTCCCTGTTGGAGTGAGGCAGAGACACGTCCCTGTTGGAGTGAGGCAGAGACACGTCCCTGTTGGAGTGAGGCAGAGACACGTCCCTGTTGGAGTGAGGCAGAGACACGTCCCTGTTGGAGTGAGGCAGAGACACGTCCCTGTTGGAGTGAGGCAGAGACACGTCCCTGTTGGAGTGAGGCAGAGACACGTCCCTGTTGGAGTGAGGCAGAGACACGTCCCTGTTGGAGTGAGGCAGAGACACGTCCCTGTTGGAGTGAGGCAGAGACACGTCCCTGTTGGAGTGAGGCAGAGACACGTCCCTGTTGGAGTGAGGCAGAGACACTTTGTTTCTCTCCAGATATTTCCCAGGATTTCGCTCTTAACAGTTCGATCAAATCCCCCCCCAAAATGCTTAAAATAGTTCCAGCCTCCTGGATTTCCAGAGTTCCATTCCTTGAGGAGGACTGTGGTTTTCCCTAAGTCTTTTTTATGGTATTGTAATTTGAAGTCAAGGGAAGGATCATTAGCGATGAGGAATTACCTTTTTAGCACTGGTGACTCCACCTCCCACAAGGCTTTTGGTCCTGCTGATCGACCCCTGGTTGACCCGGGCAACCGCCAAGTCATCTTGATGATGATGATGAGCCAGATTGGCGGTCGACACATCAGAAGACCAGGATGCTGGGGTGCTCACTTTGACCACACCTGACCAACAACAGTTGTGCAAACCACAAAGTTCATTTTGGTGGGTTGACTGACAGGCAGCCTGGCTCAGTGAATCTCCTCACTGATGTGGCGAGACACTCTCTACGCCTCTGCGAATCCTGTGGGTGAAAAATTAGATCGCAGAGCCTTAAATCAAAGGCCTCTCAGCACTCCAACCAAGGCCAAACTTCCACACAGTTTATTTAATCTCCTCATGATAAATGTGGGCCATCCGTAACACTGTGGCGAGGGCTGCTCTGTTCCTCGCTTTCCCCCCAGACTGTTTTAGCAACTGGAAACAGTTCTCTCCTTATAGTGATTTTTATTTTGGGCGAATCTATGCAATTATTCTTCGTATTTCGCTGTGAAGAAAGGCTCGACCGGAGCCTCTCGCTAAGTGAATTTCCTCAGAACTGCTGTGAATGGAGAAAACATATGTGTCTTGTACATAAGCTTGCAACTAGATATTACATATTCTTACTCCAAAAAGACTAGAGTCTGCAAATCCCAGATTTCTTGTAACCAAATGTCTTGGAGATGATTGAGTTGAACAAGCATTATAGTGAATAACGTCATGGATGAGTATCGTATACTTATTTTGATTGTAGTATACAATATCATATGATACTATTCTTCCATTAAGTGGTAACTTATGTTGAATGCCTGTGTGAACTTGAGAAGTTATGTAAAAACAATTGTGTGTGTGTCTGTGCTCTCTCTTGCTCTGGCTCAGCCCAGGAACACACACTTCAACCACTTCTCCTGCGCGCCAATCTAATTAAAGAGGCAGCCTCATCCGTACCATCTGCTATCTGTCTCCCTGTGCCACAGCTTGATCAGAACCCCTTGAGGTGCACCCCCCACCCCTCTGTGCTCACCACCATGCCTATCCCCACGTCCCCCCCCAGCCTTCCTCCCCTATGCCCTTCCGCCTGACAGCCAGCGCCAGCAGCCGGCACACTGAAATGAGCCTCCGGGACCCCTACCCTGGCCACGGCAACCCGGCTCTCTGGGGCCTGCTGCTGCATCACTCCGTGTGTGACTGGGTCTTGGTGGACTGGAGGCGTAGGGGAGAGTGGGTGGAGGGAGGCATCTGCCTGTTGAGTGAGTTGTTAGATGTACTCATGTTAATAAGGCAGTCATCTTCTGTCTTCACCTGCTAACCTGCTCACTGAAGTTGAGGAGTGTAGCCTTTTCAGACTGCAGTTGAACTTATCTTTGTGTTGTGTAGAGCTAGGACGATCAACTGAAAATGATCGACACTGACCATACCGATCAGTTAACGGAGGCATTTTGCTGATATTGTTCATTACAATAAGAAGCCTATACTAAAGAAATGAAATAAGTTTATTAATATGAGTGATTGTTAATGGGACAATTGATGGCTACAACTATCAAACTAGTGGTAGTTTAAATGATAAAAAAACAACTGTGGTGCACATTAATGTTATAAACGTGTCATTATATTTAGCGCTATCACATCAATTCAGCCAATTTATCGCAATAGATTTTTGTACATATTGCCCAGCTATAGTGTGGTGTTTCACTTAAGCCGGCACTTAAACTGCATTTTGTTAAGGGCTTCTAACTAAGCATTTCACTAAGGTCTACACCTGTTGTACTCGGTGCATGTGACGAATACGATTTGATTTGAAACCTTTTTTGTACTGTGTGTGTGTGTCCGTCTGTTGGGGAGGTGTGTGTGTGTGTGTGTGTGTCTGTAGGGAAGATGAGTGTGTTTGCGCACTGTATGTAGGGCAATTGTGTCCAGGAGGCAGTGGGTCCTGGGCAGGGGTAGGGGTCACGGGTAAAACCTCCAGCCTGGACACAGATGTGTGTCTCTTGATTTCTGTGTGTCTGTCCACACTATTCCTGATGTTCACCAGATCTCCAGGAAAACCTTTCCTACTAGAGCTGGGAGATGTGGACAAAAATCCATATCATGATCATTTGACTGAATTACATTCATGTGCGCCAGTTAGTTTTTGAAATATTATCCTTACTATTACTACTGCATGGAGTGTTGTAGCTATCAATTGTCCCATAAGCAATGCACCATATTCACAGTATTACTTCATTTCAAACTTTACATTCCTTTAGTAAATGCTACTTATCATTATTATCGATATCTTGAAAATCCTGGGGAGTTGCAGCGATGAGACGAGATCGAAATTGAGGAGAAAAGGGGGGTAAAATACAAAATAATCGATCAAAAATAAATCTCATCTCTATTTCCTGCCTTACACCATTCCTGTCGGGTAACCAAAGACTGTGATGTACAAGAGATTTCTAGCATACCTTACTACCCTTTCACCTCTATTCCCTTTCCTCTACTACAGTTACTAATTCAAGCAATGAGAAGAAAAGGAATAATAATCAAGTGAATTAAATAGTATATTTTGATTTAAATAATTTTATTTGAAATAGTATAGCCAAGTGTAGAAGAAAATGTCATACTTTATATAATTTTATCCATTCAATTAGTCCACTCCTGGGATTTTATATTTGTCTTTAATAACAGTGATCTGACATCATGTAGCTTTTGGCTGTACGGTAAAGACTACTTTATTACTTCTAGTCCCATTCTAGAGCTTCATTACTGGTTGAATTCTAACTTCAGATCCATGTGCGTAACTCGAGCAAGACTGTCATTGACATTAAAAAGACATGGCTGTGGTTGGCTGTGTTTCAAGGTAGTTGTGCCATCTTTATATGGCTCAGATAGAGTTGAGCCTCCCTCTCTGACCATGAATGGAGTCCTTGTCATTGTGCCACGTCTCTCTACAGCTCTTGTCTATGCTCTTGTGCGTCTCTTTGCATGGTATCTCTCTCTGACTCGCTCTCTCTTTGAATTAGCGCCAATATAGACACAGTAGCCTATATGGCAGAGGAAGGCACTTTATATGTACCATAACTATAGAGGAGTTGGCGTGGTGGCTTGGCGTCATTGAGTCTGATCTGATATATGAGCTGTGGGATTCTCCTCCTTCCACATCATGGCCTGTCTGCAGCCTGCTGCCGCCTCCACGGCGCTTCACTCTGATCCCTGCCCCTCACCCCTGTCCTGTCTGCCAGCCCACCTCTGCCTCTGATCCCTGCCCCTCACCCCTGTCCTGTCTGCCAGCCCACCTCTGCCTCTGATCCCTGCCCCTCACCCCTGTCCTGTCTGCCAGCCCACCTCTGCCTCTGATCCCTGCCCCTCACCCCTGTCCTGTCTGCCAGCCCACCTCTGCCTCTGATCCCTGCCCCTCACACCTGTCCTGTCTGCCAGCCCACCTCTGCCTCTGATCCCTGCCCCTCACCCCTGTCCTGTCTGCCAGCCCACCTCTGCCTCTGATCCCTGCCCCTCACCCCTGTCCTGTCTGCCAGCCCACCTCTGCCTCTGATCCCTGCCCCTCACCCCTGTCCTGTCTGCCAGCCCACCTCTGCCTCTGATCCCTGCCCCTCACCCCTGTCCTGTCTGCCAGCCCACCTCTGCCTCTGATCCCTGCCCCTCACCCCTGTCCTGTCTGCCAGCCCGCCTCTGCCTCTGATCCCTGCCCCTCACCCCTGTCCTGTCTGCCAGCCCGCCTCTGCCTCTGATCCCTGCCCCTCACCCCTGTCCTGTCTGCCAGCCCGCCTCTGCCTCTGATCCCTGCCCCTCACCCCTGTCCTGTCTGCCAGCCCGCCTCTGCCTCTGATCCCTGCCCCTCACCCCTGTCCTGTCTGCCAGCCCGCCTCTGCCTCTGATCCCTGCCCCTCACTCCTGTCTGCCAGCCCGCCTCTGCCTCTGATCCCTGCCCCTCACCCCTGTCCTGTCTGCCAGCCCGCCTCTGCCTCTGATCCCTGCCCCTCACCCCTGTCCTGTCTGCCAGCCCACCTCTGCCTCTGATCCCTGCCCCTCACCCCTGTCCTGTCTGCCAGCCCACCTCTGCCTCTGATCCCTGCAGATAGATAGTGTTGTTTTCGTAGGGAGCGCTGTGTCTTAATTATGTCTGAGCTTTCACTAGTCCAATTACCCCGCAGAGTGGGGTGGAGTAGGGCGGTTACCTTGACCGTATTACCACCACAACGGCAGTCAAATTCCACATGAACATTTAGTCACGGTAATTAGGCTTCTCCAAGCTTTGATGCTGCTGCTGGTCATTAGTAGCCTACCAAACTTGCTAACTGCCTGGTTCTCAGCACTCTAATCAGTCTGACATCAATGCAAATGTTATCAAAAATCTAATCAAACACTTCATGAGAGCCCATGAGCTCATGTTGCGCAACATTTCTATAGGCTAGGCAATTGCGTGAAAAAACAGAGTGATGGCCACTAATAAAAAGAGGAGGATCCCATCAGCTTTCTATAGGCTACTATAGGCCTACTATATTTTTTTCTCATAATATTAAGCATATTGCTTATATTTACAGCAGGAGTAAAGCCTACCTGGCTGGCATGAAAATAAACCACGGGGAAAAGCATCCTCCATTCGCCATTTAGGTGCATAGATGACATGTATTTTTTCCCGCTTCCCTCGTTTCGATACAGGTGCATGATAATGGTCCGTTCTAAATTAATAAAAAATTCACACACATACATTGTTTAGTATATGTAAAGACAAGATTAAATCAAGAATAGTGTGATGGGTGACAATATTAGCCTATCAGTTGTGAATTATATATTATCACTTGTGAATAATGCCTAGCTTGCGACTTTTTCAAATCAGCCGCACACCTCATGTAGCCCAGCCCATAGGTTTATATGTTTTTTAAAAGTTTTGTATCACAGCTAAAGTGGCCAAATAACTTCTTAAAATTAAGCAAATTATTCCACTTCACAACGGGTGTAGAGCCTAACTGGCGTACATAAACAGCATGTGAGTTTCAAGTTTGGGGAAGATCATTTTCACCATAAAAATGCACCTTTTATAATAAAAGCATTACATGCATAATCACGTGTTTTCCCACTAATGAAACATTTGCGCTTATAAGCCTATTGCCGTGTACGCATCGATGTGCTTATAATGTGAAGAAATAGCCTAATAGTGTATCAACATTTTAAGCTAAATGTTCTGAGCTGTTGTCAGCCTTATTTGCTGAAAAAAAGTTTTTTGATGCTAGTGGTTGTATTCATTTGGGATCTATCGCATCCCACAACTGTCCCAGACTGTTTTGAATATTTATTTCTAGGTAGAATAAAATAGGTCAACTTTTGTGCTATGGAGGATAGTAGATTGACATAGGCTAGTGCTTTTGCTGTTCTCATCTTGTTGGCTGACAAAAAGTAAATGTGGACAGTTCTTACAATAGCTTCTATATGCGCCTCGGAATTGCATAAGGACACGCACAGTTGCATCCCCAATGTGTCTGTCTTCAATTGTAGCCTGTGAGAAAGACCCAATCACGGAGCACACAGCAGCCGGGAGAAGGAAATTATAATCATTATATTCAGCCCAAGGGCATAACGGCCACTGGCCGCAAAAGGCATGTATTGTTTTAGGGGGCATTACAGCCACACAAAGGCTATGCAGCCGGGAAATTTGAGGCATTATCAAGTGCTTGTCAAATTGTGAATGAGAGACTGATGAAGTGTGTACAGCCTGCGCCTTTCATGTGCTTTTTTACAAATCATAATTAGAGTTGCATCATGCAGCCTTAGAATGTGTAACATTTTTAACATAGCCCAACGTTTGTATGACAACTAAAGTTGCATAAATAATCCTAAATTAAGAATATAGGGGTACCTGTTTCTTTGTTAACCGCTCAACACAGAATAGGCGCATGTGCGCACTCCCTCAGATTGTTTGGAGAAAATATCCTTTATTTTTTCCCAGCTATGTTCAATTGTTTTCTTCATACTATAAAAATAATATGAATAAAATACAATTTTATTGGTCACACACATATTTAGCAGATGTTATTGCGGGTGTAGCGAAATGCTTGTGTTACTAGCTCCAACAGTGCAGTAGTATCGAAGAATTCACAACAATACACACAAATCTAAAAGTAAAAGAATGGAATTAAAAAGTATATAAATATTAGGACGAGCAATGTCAGAGTGCCATTAACTATAATACAGTATATACATATGAAATGAGTAAAGCAGTATGTAAACATTATTAAAGTGATCAGTGATTCCATGTCTATGTACACAGGGCAGCAGCCTCTAAGATGCAGGGTTGAGTAACCCGGTGGTAGCCAGCTAGTGATGGCACAGAGCTCTAAGCAAATCTTGTCTACTAAATAAACTAGTGTAGCCCACAGCCATATGGCATAGCCAGATCAGAGCCTAACATAAGGACAACTCAGAGTATGCTATTCTGTTCTTCTGAAATAGACTACATTTTCTTCTTATCATGTTCCGTTAGACTTGTCTAAAATAAATCATTGATTTATTGTGATGGTGTAGGCTGGTGTACATGGATTTTTTGAATGTAGATGTTCCATAGGTCTGCATCAGTGGCTTGTAGGCTATGCGTGGAAGCCAGGAGATGCTAAATGTGTTTATGTTGATTAACAGTCAATTACCATGAGACCGGCTGTTATTTGCTTGACCATCACCGGCTGACGAAATTTCATGCCACAGCCCTAGGGTGAAGAAGAGTGGGGAGAGGAGTACTCCCATAGGTCACTTTAGATATGTCCAACATTCTGTGAGCAGTGTGTGTGTATTCTTCCTGTACTCTGCGTGTGTTCTCGTCATGGTGGCCCGCCACACGTATCTTCCCAGTCTCATTATCAAGTGTGAGTGGATGGCTGGTTGACAGGCCCAGTCCCTCCACAGTGTGACCTTCTCTGTCACGCTGTATTAGCAGCAGGCCATTGAACACTCAGCCTTTGTCACAGGGCATAAATGCCCTCTCAGGGCTCAGCGGCTGCTGGACAAGGGACGCTCCTCTCTCCCTGTGTCCACCTCTCAGATAGGCAGCCCTCAGTGCTGGATACCAGCCGATGACAGTGACCTAAGATGTGTCACTGAGACGAGTGCAACGCGGTGACATCCACCCGCCTACCCCCCACCTCCCTGTCTGCCAGGCCAGGGTTACAGTGTGTCCTAACTTCTGCCAGTTCAGCTGGTCTAGTGGCTATGGAGCTGTGAACCTAGAGTACTAGATCTACCTCTTGTCCCTGGAAATGTTCCAGGAGTTCAGTTGGTTTGTTGATTTCATGCTTGGATTGACTCAATACATTTAGGATAACATTTAGGATAACCTTTGAAAGCAGTCCACACAAAGACAGTCCAGGTTTTCAGTTCTAGTTCGGGTTCTGCTACAGCAGTCTCTCTTGGCACTCAGGATGCAGTAAGACAGGGCTTAATTTGTAGATCAGGAGGTGCCGGAACAAAAAGTGATAGAGGGGTGACCTGGGGTGCTCTGAAGGAACCGGAATGCAAAATAAAAAGGACACCTTTATAATAAAGCATTGCAGGCGTTATTAATGCTTTTGTGTAGTGGCATAGAGCAGTAGAGTAGAGGTGCTTGCAGAAGTTGCACACATGGGGGATTTTATTTGTAGCCTAGGGTCCCAAAACATGTTGGCCTTTTAAAAACGCATTTCATGCAATTCTACATCATTTTAAATGACTGAATCTTTTTTAATACCACACAAATGATTGAAAAGACAGGCTACTTTGACACTGACAAACTGAGACGACCTTGTCTTGAATCCACCTATAGCCTAGGCCTAGGTGTGCGGAGAGACACATATTGCACAATATGAGGAGATTAAAGCCCTACAAAAGCTTTCCAGTTTCACTGACTCATCCTATGATGCGGAGCTCACTCACCGGTGATGGCCGATGCGCTCTCTTGTTTTACTTTGTTAAACAATGCTGTTCGCAATATGCCTATTTGGAAGTTTATAAAATATTTCGGTAGCCTACAGACAAATTACTCTTCTCTTTTCAGCATGAGCCATTTGCTTTCCAAACTGTGTTTACCCATGATTGTATATGAAATATTGTGAAAGGCCTATTTTGGCTGCATGCTGTTCACTAACAGATTTGCCACGCGGTCCCGACTGTAGGCTAAGCCTTGTGATTGGGCTACGCACAATCCACAGCTAGGTATTTAAAAAAATAAATGTGTCTGTCATTTTACCCATTTTTTTCTCCCCAATTTCGTGATATCCATTTGCGATCCAATTACGATCTTGTCTCATCGCTGCAACTCTCAAATGGGCTTGGGAGAGGCGAAGGTCGAGTCATGCGTCCTCAGAAACATGACCAGCCAAGCAGCGCTTCTTAACACCCGCTTGCCTAACCCTGAAGCCAGCCGCATCAGAGTGCCGGAGGAAAACACCCTTCAACTAACGAGGTCAGTTTGTAGACACCCGGCCCGCCACAAGAAGTCGCTAGAGTGCGATGAGACAAGTAAAGCCCCCCGGCCAAACCCTCCCCTAACGACGCTGGGCCAAATATGGTCCACCCTATGGGACTGCCGGTTACGGCTGTTCTAACCCCAGGCTGTAGTGACGCCGTAACACTGCGATGTTGTGCCTTAGACCTCTGCGCCACTCAGGAACCTGCGTTGTTTTTAATAAGCTGTATTGATCCTCTGTGGCTAAATTATGCTCCTGGTGTAGTATTCCGAATTATAGCATTTTAGTGAATCTCACTATAGATATTTATTTATTTACTTTTTATCCCCTTTTTTTTACCCCCTGCGATGCAGTGCTGAAGAATGCTGCGCCACTCGGGAGGCCCGAAACTCACTCTGGTTATGTGAGAGATTCAGGTGCACTTCTTTCCCTCTCAACACAGCAACGGCCATGCGTTGGTCTCTAGGCTACAATGTTGCGTTAACCATAAACTCGTTTTCACAGTACATTTTTTAGGGGGCAGGAGAATTACAGAGGATGCAACTCAAATGAACACTGATCGCTTTTATTGGAATTTTTACATCGCAAACAGGATCCGGCTCAAATTAAGCACTGGGTATGACTGAGATAGAGAACGTGTATAACTGGACATGGAGGAGATGGCATCATGGCGTGGCCGGTGGGTGTCCATGTGAAGGACAAGCTCAGCTGACATTAACCCCATCAGAGCAGAGTTGTAGATCTCTGGGCAGTAGTCATGATACAGAGTTCCTCGTTCCCCTGACCGCTTGGGAACCATGTCCCCCTCCCTGCCCCCCTGTCACTCCTAAAGGCAGATGAGAACAGAGATGACCCCCCCCAAACCTCACCCCCCTCCGCCCAGTATCAGAGACCCCAAGGCCGATCCCCAATGCCACCGGCTAGCCAGTCTCTCCAGATCAGTTTCACTCTGCACTGGGCAGAAGGCTAGGATATGGACCAAGACACTCTCTCTCTGTCTATATCTGTCAGTCTGTCCATCCAGTCTGGTGTGGTATTGGGGTTTTGCTGTGTCTTGTTGAGTAGCCGCCATAATGGGGTGACAAGGCACCGCTGCTCAGTGGTTTGTGTTCAGAGGTTTTGTGACATTTCCTTAAGAAAGAGAGAGAGATATGTGATATGTAACAGAGATTGATTTCAAGCAGGAGTAGAATGTTTGGTGAGTTCACCTTAAATGCCAAACCGATGACCGTGTTAGTTGGATATTTTTTGTCCTCACCTTTCTAAGCCTGTGAGCCTCAGCCCAGGTCCGAAGCTCCATGTATTGCCAAGTATCCGCTGTCCAGGAACCAGTGGCGTGGAGAGAGATGAATAGTGATGAGTCCTGTTAGTGAGTGGCTCTGTAACAAGCAGCTTCTCCCTACAGTCCCTGTACTGTCAGAGTGTATAAGGCCTGACGTCCCTGCCTGCCTGCCTCACCGTAGTACTACTAGTGGTGGTGAGGCACTGTCCTTGGCCGCACTCCACTCTGTCTTCAGGTAATCACTGCTCTGATCCCACCCTGCTCCTGGTGGAATGAGATCACTGCTGGCTTAGGGGGGTTTGGCCCATGATGATGTGGCCTGGGCCATGGAGGGAGCCAGCCAGGCAGGCAGGCAAGGATCCTGGCTAGGGTGATTAGGATCCTGGATAATTACAGAGAAAAGCCAGGAGGCTAGAGGCTCACTGAAGGTTAGCCGTCTGAATCACAAAGGACAGACTGACGGACACGGGGGTCTGGACTGTGGTACGGACTGGGGCGCTCTTCCAACTTCCACTGTCCGCTCCTTTACCCAGCAGTGCCTCAGAAACACGGGGGTCTGGACTGTGGTACGGACTGGGGCGCTCTTCCAACTTCCACTGTCCGCTCCTTTACCCAGTAGTGCCTCAAACACGTCCTGGTGTCCTCTCCTGCTGTCGCTGAGTTTCCCTTGTTGGTTCTCTTCCCAAGAGCTCTGTATTAAGGACTGTTACATCATCTCTCCTATACACATCCACATACACATACTGTATAATCAACTTGAACATCTTATCCGACATACATTTATGCCTGACACTTGTATGGTACATTAGCGGTATATTTCTTGTCAACCATAACGCATACGTAATCATAACCCTATAGTCGTTCTTAACAAGTAAGCTTTTACCACTACTCTGTTTATATTTTCCCTAATATACGCAAAGATTTGCTGATGTCATGGACTATAATGCAGTCTGCGCTGATGGATGGTAGCTTTTTGTGAGAATGAAGCAAGGTTCTTTGTCGCCACGAACTCAAAGCGTCAAATCCCCACAGACGTGTGTGTGTGTTCATTTCCATACGTATGTCTCTCAGCGACTCAGAGTGGCTGGAGCCAATCTCCAGCAATAACACTTTTACTGCACTGCACATTTCACGCTTCATTTGGCTCTGCTGGGCCGTTTGAAGGACTTTATGGCCATTGGACATTAGAGAGAAAGAAACATCAAAACATGGAAACCTCAATGCCACATCTGAATGCTTGCAATAGCAGTCACTCCTTAAATTCGCCCCAAGGAATCAGTTGTGTGTGTGTATATCTATGAGAAGGACTTATTTTAAGTGGCCTCAAGCTCCGTTTTAAGATTGAGATGGAATAGAAACTAAGAATGGAAACCAAGATGCACAATAAAGCCAATATGAGTAATTGCACATTTTACCAGATGGATAAGAACATGAGACTAGAGAGACTTGTCCCCCCTCTCAAAATGTACACAAGACGTAAAGGAGGCTGGCTATGAACAGTTTGTGCCCAGGCTGACCAGTAGATAGATATGGTTTGAATGGGAGCGTGGGGGCTGTGGGCACTCACAGGTGGCCAACAATGTGCCACCCTGCTGCCCCACTGGTGGCCAAGCACAGCAATCTCTCTCCCCTTAGGGCACCAACGCTTTCTGCTCTGCCGTGTGTGTGTGTGTGTTAAACATGTGTGACATGTTTGTGTGAGTGACTGTGTGTGAATGTGTGTGTGACGAGCGTCTGCCACCAGATTGATGTGAGTGGCTGTGAGACCTTGCTCTTTTCAGACGTGCTCTGCGGTGGCAGCTGGAGTGTGGCATTGGCGGGGCCCCACGCTGACTGGGTGCTTCCTGCCTCCTAGCACCAAGCGTGAGACTGACGGCCCCTGACACCTGCCATTTGGACCCTTTTCTGGGTGAAAAATGTCATAATTTTCCGACAGGACCAGGGCCGGTATCTGATCATCAATCCTCCGGCCAAAGTCCCCCGGGTCAGGCTTTGCAGCTGACTGAACAATGGGGCAAAGCTGTTTGAGGGGTGTGTGTGTGTGTGTGTGTGTGTGTGTGTGTGTGTGTGTGTGTGTGTGTGTGTGTGTGTGTGTGTGTGTGTGTGTGTGTGTGTGTGTGTGTGTGTGTGTGTGTGTGTAGAGGCAGAATACATCCATTCACACAGATGCATCACTCTCACTGAAAACCCTAAAATACGCTCTAAGGAGAGCAATCAATTTCCCTTTTTTTAATCACTCCTTCTCAACCTCATCAGTTCAATGAAGTTGAGTTTAATTATAATCAGTCTATTCAACCCAGGATAGGAGGCTGTATGGCCTTTCTGTTCCTGGATCAGCTGATTGGAACCATGTGGCAGGGCAGTCAAATAATTGGATGTAGAGGTTGGACAAAGTCTTGAGATTATCATTATTTGAGGGATTGCACTGATGGTATTGTTGAAGATGTTGACATCATGGTATTTTGAATTTAGTGATCGCTGATTGGTTATGTCACAGAGGATTGTTCCAATAATATCAGAGAGAAAAAAGATTGTTACGCATATAAGGTCCTAAAGTGGGACAATAGACCCAGTTGGTATTAGATAGAACGTCGCAACCATGCCCGCCTGTGGGGAAAACAACCATGCCCGCCTGTGGGGAAAACAACCATGCCCGCCTGTGGGGAAAACAACCATGCCCGCCTGTGGGGAAAACAACCATGCCCGCCTGTGGGGAAAACAACCATGCCCGCCTGTGGGGAAAACAACCATGCCCGCCTGTGGGGAAAACAACCATGCCCGCCTGTGGGGAAAACAACCATGCCCGCCTGTGGGGAAAACAACCATGCCCGCCTGTGGGGAAAACAACCATGCCCGCCTGTGGGGAAAACAACCATGCCCGCCTGTGGGGAAAACAACCATGCCCGCCTGTGGGGAAAACAACCATGCCCGCCTGTGGGGAAAACAACCATGCCCGCCTGTGGGGAAAACAACCATGCCCGCCTGTGGGGAAAACAACCATGCCCGCCTGTGGGGAAAACAACCTATGGTTACCTAGGTTACCCCGTTTGGCTCAAAGCAAAAACGTGACCTTTTTCAAATGCAATTTTCTTGTCGTCTGCTTGTTTTAGTCAATTATAAAACTACATTTAAGACAAGTACAACATGTCTAAAGATAATTGTTCAAAACTGCCTGCTCCCGAGCATTATCACAACTTAGAAAAACATCATATTGTAGGGCAGCGTTTCCCAAACTCAGTCTTGGGGTTGATTATTTGAATCAGCTGTGTAGTGCTAGGGCAAAAAACAAAATGTGCACGCAGCCCTTGGGGTCCCCAGGACCGAGTTTGGGAAACCCTGTTGGAAGGCTTCCCTCATTCCCTTTTTCATTCAACGGCTCAGACACAAGAGGTATGTGGCAGGGTCTACAGTCAATCACGGATTACAAAAAGAAAACCAGCCCCGTCACGGACCAGGATGTCTTGCTCACAGACAGACTTAACAACTTCTTTGCCCGCTTTGAGGACAATACAGTGCCACTGACATGGCCAGCTACCAAAACCTGCCCGACTCTCCTTCACTGCAGCCGACGTGAGTTAAACATTTAAATATGTTAACCCTCGCAAGGCTGCAGGCCCAGACGGCATCCCCAGCCTCGCCCTCAGAGCATGCACAGACCAGCTCGCTGGTGTGTTTACGGACATATTCAACCAATCCTTATCCCAGTCTGCTGTTCCCACATGCTTCAAGAGGGCCACCATTGTTCCTGTTCCCAAGACAGCTAAGGTAACTGAGCTAAACGACTACCGCCCCGTAGCACTCACTTCCATCATCATGAAGTGCTTTGAGAGACTAGTCAAGGACCATATCACCGCCCCAATAGGTCCACAGACGACGCAATCACAACCACACACTGCCCTAACCCATCTGGACAAGAGGAATACCTATGTGAGAATGCTGTTCATCGACTACAGCTCAGCATTTAACACCATAGTACCCTCCAAACTCGATATCAAGCTCGAGACCAGGGGTCTCGACCCCGCCCTGTGCAACTGGGTACTGGACTTCCTGACAGGCCACCCCCAGGTGGTGAGGGTAAGTAACAACATCTCCACTCCGCTGATCCTCAACACTGGGGCCCCACAATGGTGCGTTCTGAGCCCTCTCCTGTACTCCCTGTTCACCCACGACTGCGTGGCCATGCACGCCTCCAACTCAATCATCAAGTTTGCAGACGACACTACAGTGGTAGGCTTGATTACCAACAGCGACGAGACGGCCTACAGGGAGGAGGTGAGGGCCCTCGGAGTGTGGTGTCAGGAAAATAACCTCACACTCAACGTCAACAAAACAAAGGAGATGATCGTGGACTTCAGGAAACAGCAGAGGGAGCACCCCCCTCTCCACATCGACGGGACAGTAGTGGAGAGGGTAGTAAGTTTTAAGTTCCTCGGCGTACACATCACTGACAAACTGAATTGGTCCACCCACACAGACAGCGTGGTGAAGAAGGCGCAGCAGCGCCTCTTCAACCTCAGGAGGCTGAAGAAATTTCCCTTGTCACCAAAAGCACTCACAAACTTTTACAGATGCACAATCGAGAGCATCCTGTCTGGCTGTATCACCGCCTGGTACGGTAACTGCTCCGCCCACAACCGTAAGGCTCTCCAGAGGGTAGTGAGGTCTGCACAATGCATCACCGGGGGCAAACTACCTGCCCTCCAGGACACCTACACCACCCGATGTCACAGGAAGGCCATAAAGATCATCAAGGACAACAACCACCCCGCTATCATCCAGAAGGTGAGGTCAGTACAGGTGCATCAAAGCAGGGACCGAGAGACTGAAAAACAGCTTCTATCTCAAGGCCATCAGACTGTTAAACAGCCACCACTAACAGCCACCACTAATATTGAGTGGCTGCTGCCAACATACTGACTCAACTCCAGCCACTTTAACAATGGAAAAATGTTTCACTAGCCACTTTAAACAATGCCACTTCATATAATGTTTACATACCCTACATTACTCATCTCATATGTATATACTGTACTCGATACCATCTACTGCATCTTGCCTATGCCGTTCTGTACCATCACTCATTCATATATCTTTATGTACATATTCTTCATTCCTTTACACTTGTGTGTATAAGGTAGTTGTTGTGAAATTGATAGGTTAGATTACTCGTTGGTTATTACTGCATTGTCGTAACTAGAAGCACAAGCATTTCGCTACACTCGCATTAACATCTGCTAACCATGTGTATGTGACAAATAAAATTTGATTTGATTTGACTATGCTAGCAGCCACTTGAGTGCTAGCTAGCTACCGATCGGAACATTTTTAAGCTAGCCAAGACCAATAACACCATTAAACGGACTATACAGCTGCAAGTAGTGAGTGGAGTTACAAACAGACTGTACTAAACAAGTTGAATGTCTTACCTGTGATTTAGATGTTTTCCACACACATAGCTACGTGTAGCCTACTTGGACACCGAGTCCCCACATTTCCCACTCTCACACACCGAATAGCCTGAAGCCACAGGGCTCTTCTCGCAGGCTCTATTTCCCTACGTGGGACCACTGTGAACTGTAGGTCAGGATGTTTGACCTGGCTACATGTACATTGAACAACAAAACAGCTTTTCGACATGTTTTGTTATTTCTGTATAACAAAAAAAGCAGATGTACAGTTGTGGGGTTTAATGGAGAGCCATATTCCGTTCAATGAGTTGTGGGGTTTAACACAAGATGTAGGGCGGTGCCGGTACACTTATGACAACAACCACTTCAAGTGCAGGGCGTGAAATTCAAAAGGTATTTTTTTTAAATATTTAACTTTCACACATTAACAAGTCCAATACAGCAAATGAAAGGTACACATCTTGTGAATCCAGCCAACATGTCCGATTTTTAAAATGTTTTACAGCGAAAACAGCACGTATATTTATGTTAGCTCACCACCAAATACAAAAAAGGACAGACATTTTTCACAGCACAGGTAGCATGCACAAAGCCAACCTAACTAACCAAGAACCAACCAAACTAACCAACAAACAACTTCATCAGATGACAGTCTTATAACATGTTATACAATAAATCTATGTTTTGTTCGAAAAATGTGCATATTTCAGGTATAAATCATAGTTTACATTGCAGCTATAATCAGAAATTGCACCGAAAGCAGCCAGAATAATTACAGACACCAACGTCAAATACCTAATTACTCATCATAAAACATTTCTGAAAAATACATAGTGTACAGCAAATGAAAGACAGGCATCTTGTGATTCCAGACAATATTTCCGATTTATTAAGTGTTTTACAGCGAAAACACAATATAGCGTTATATTAGCTTAGCACAATAGCCAGAAAGACAAGCCATTTCCCAGCAGTAAAAGTTAGCGATCGTAACAAACCAGTAAAAGATATATAATTTTTGACTAACCTTGATATTCTTCATCAGATGACAGTCCTATAACATCAGGTTATACATACACTTATGTTTTGTTCGAAAATGTGCATATTTAGAGCTGAAATCAGTGGTTACACATTGTGCTAACTTAGCTACTTTTCCCACAACGTCTAAACGGCAACGATATTTTTCTGACACGTTTTCTGACACACATATTCTGACCAAATAGCTATTCATAAACATAACTAACTAACTAAACTAAATACATGTTGTATAGGAAATGATAGATCCATTAGTTCTTAATGAAATCGCAGTGTTAGAATTCTAAAAAATAACTTCATTACGACATCCAGCTTCGGTATAGCTGAGTACCCAAACGTTGGGCGCTGACGACTAGTTCACATGCACGACAGATATATGAAATAGCATCATAAAATATTTCTTACTTTTGGTGATCTTCCATCAGAATGTTGTACAAGGTGTCCTTTGTCAAGAACAATCGTTGTTTGGATTTAGAACGTTCATTTTCCCTCTCGATTTAGCAAGCGCACTAGCCAAGTGGCTCGAAGCTCTCCATGTCAACAAACGGAAGAGAACGGAACACGGCAAAACTCCCGAAAAATGTTCAATAATCTGATAAAACTATATTGGAAAAACATACTTTACGATGATATGGTCACATGTATCAAATAAAATCAAAGCCGGAGATATTAGTCGCCTATAACGGAAGCTAAACAGAAGGCAAATCCAAGTCCCCTTTCGCGCCTCCAGAAAACAGGAAATGGGCGGACACGTCATACAAAGAGCCTGTATTCCACTTCAGACCAAGATAAACACTAAATTTCTTCTCTCACCGCCTCTTGACATCCAGGGGAAGGTCTATGAAGTGCACGTATACTCTTACGTATCATGCCCATTTATAGGCAGGAAGTAGAACAGAGCCCCAATTTCAGACTTTCCACTTCCTGGTCAGGAAGTTTGTGCCAAATGAGTTCTGTTTGACTCACAGATATAATTCAAACGGTTTTAGAAACTAGAGAGTGTTTTCTATCCAATAGTAATAATAATATGCATATTGTACGAGCAAGAATTGAGTACGAGGCCGTTTGAAATGGGCACCTTTTATCTGGCTACTCAATACTGCCCCTTCAGCCCAAACAGGTTAATGGAGAGACATTCCGTTCAATGAGTTGTGGGGTTTAATGGGGAGACATATTTCCTTCAATGAGTTGTGGGGTTTAATGGAGAGACATATTCCGTTCAATGAGTTGTGGGGTTTAATGGAGAGACATATTCCGTTCAATGAGTTGTGGGGTTTAATTGGGGGGAAATATTTCGTTCAATGAGTTGTAGGGCTTAATGGAGAGACATATTCAGTTCAATGAGTTGTGGGGGGGTTTAATGGAGAGCCATATTTCGTTCAATGAGTTGTGGGGTTTAATGGAGAGACATATTCCGTTCAATGAGTTGTTGGGTTTAATGGAGAGACATATTCAGTTCAATGAGTTGTGGGGGGGTTTAATGGAGAGACATATTCAGTTCAATGAGTTGTGGGGTTTAATGGAGAGACATATTCAGTTCAATGAGTTGTGGGGGGGTTTAATGGAGAGACATATTCAGTTCAATGAGTTGTGGGGTTTAATGGAGAGACATATTTCGTTCAATGAGTTGTGGGGTTTAATGGAGAGACATATTCCGTTCAATGAGTTGTGGGGTTTAATGGAGAGACATATTCCGTTCAATGAGTTGTTGGGTTTAATGGAGAGACATATTCAGTTCAATGAGTTGTGGGGTTTAATGGAGAGACATATTCAGTTCAATGAGTTGTTGGGTTTAATGGAGAGACATATTCAGTTCAATGAGTTGTGGGGGGGTTTAATGGAGAGACATATTCAGTTCAATGAGTTGTGGGGTTTAATGGAGAGACATTCAGTTCAATGAGTTGTGGGGGGGTTTAATGGAGAGACATATTCAGTTCAATGAGTTGTGGGGTTTAATGGAGAGACATATTTAGTTCAATGAGTTGTGGGGTTTAATGGAGAGCCATATTTCGTTCAATGAGTTGTGGGGTTTAATGAAGAGACATATTCCGTTTAATGAGTTGTGGGGGGGGGTTTAATGGAGAGACATATTCCGTTCAATGAGTTGTGGGGGGGTTTAATGGAGAGACATATTCAGTTCAATGAGTTGTGGGGGGGTTTAATGGAGAGACATATTCCGTTCAATGAGTTGTGGGGTTTTAATTGGAGAAAGATTAGTCATTTTGAGTCTAATTTTGTTTGGGGGTTTTCTGCTTCCTGTCTCTGTTTCACAGTGTTCTGTATCATGTCACCAAGGGGATGATATTGTCCTTGCTCCTCGCTAACAGACCTGATGATCTGATGCGGAATTTTAATTAGGGAGTGGTTTGAGCGAGGGGTCCAGGGGGGGTGAAGTATCAAAGCTTGTATCCGTCTCCCCCAATGTCTGTCATGACTGGCCGTCAGGGGCAGTGGCATGGAGGGGGTGTGAGAAAGGGAGAGGGCTACAGTAAGACTGGGGTTCGGAGGGAGCTTGGCTGTGACTTTGCCCCAGGACAGGAACCAGGGACAATGGTCTGAGTAAGTGAGTGACAACCCTGAAGGGCCACCAAGTCATCCTTTTCACTTAGAGGCATCCGTTGACTTTGTGCTTGTGTGTGTGTTAGTGTCCACTTAGGCCAGAGCGCAGGGCACAGACAACCTTCTGCTGGCTGCCACGGCGATACCCTCGCCATGACGATGGTCTGGGTACCGTGGAGACAAGGGTTCTAGGCTGTATCTATGACAGGGCTGCTACCAGCTGCCCCAGCGGCACTGCTAATTAATACAGACATGATAGGGGCTTTCCTCTGTCTCCCTTTCCTATATGACTGTAGAGGTTTTTTGGGGGGCACTTTCCCCTGGGACAGACACTAACTGTACAGACTCTCTTTCAACTGACCCAGAGCATCCTACTGTGTCACATATCACTTAATGTGGAAGAGAGTGTGTGTCTTTGTGTGTTTGTGTGTTTATTTGTTGCTTGGCCTATTTTATCTGTGGTTGCTGCCTCACTGACGTACAGGGAGACCCATGGCCTTGTCAGTGGATGGATGTCCTTCCTCAGCTCAGCCTGTATTTGTCAGATATCATTAGGCCTTGTTCTAAGAGACTAGTGCTGGCCTGCTATCAAACTATCAGCACTGAAAGTCTACTCTTCCCCATCACTGGTCACCAGCCTTCTCTCTGGAACCTGCTCTAGTGTGTCTGTGTCTGTGCGAGAGAGTACATGAACTTGTGTGTGTGTTGGTCAGAAGTGTCGGACCAGATGGGCCTGTTTCTGAGGAGCTGCCTCCAGGCTCTGGAGTAGCGAGAGAGAGACTCAAATCAAATCAAGCTTTATTTATACAGCACATTTCAGACATGGAATGCAACGCAATGTGCTTTACATGTTTTAAGATCTCTTAAATATGTCCACAGTTTTGCACTCCCTCAGGTTCTCTGGCAGGCTATTCCAGAGGCTGGGGTCATGGTAACTAAAGGCTGCCTCTCCATGCCTCTTGGTCCTAGACTTTGGGATAGTTAAAAGGCCAGTGACCTGAGAGACCTATTGGGTACATAACTGAAAAGCAAGCAAGAAAGACAGAGAGAGCGAGACGGGAGAACAGAACGACCATCTTGTTGCTTCACTCTCATCAGCATGTGCGTAAGCCTGTGTGTGTCAGTTTGTCTTGTTGCCAAGCTCTTCCTATATCCATACAGGACATGATCTTATATCTGTCTGTGGCCTGCCATTGGTCCCTGCTTCATGCAAACTCTTTACAATATATGGTCTTCTGCCTGTCTATCTCAATCACAGTGTTTATTGTATCTCTGTTTTTTTTGTTGTCTCTTGTCTGTCCTTGTCACTATGACTGTTTGTTTGTCCCTCTGCCTCTCTGTGTGAGAGTTGTGTGTGTTTGGGTGTGTGCCCTGTGCTGTGACCTCCTAATCCGTCTGACTGTCTTATTAATGACCAGCTTGCCGACTCCATCTTCTCTGACCCTGCTGAAGGTCATGTGCCAGCGCTCGTTAGCGCTGTCACTACGAAGACATGTCAGCTGTCAGCAGAAGCGGGAGGGGGGTGTGTGCTAATGCAGAGACGGCTAGAGTAGTCAAAGGGGGGAGGGAGAAAGATGGGAAGAGAGAGGGGACAAGTTAATTTAAAATGTATTTCTTGTCAAAGACTTCTGTCGGCTGTTGCTAAACAGGATGGTACTAATTGGCAAGGTTGTCGTGGCAGAGGCCCCCATTCTAGGGTCTTTTGATGTGGCTGTAGTGAGAAGGGGATCTTAAAAGAGGTTTGGTTGTACCAACAGTGAGTGTGAGGGGCAGGTGCTGACCTCTCATCACAAAAGTCAGCTAGATATGAACCCTGAGGAGAGATACTCCCCCATCTGATCTGTCTATCCAAGAGGAAAGAGAGAAGGGTATACCCTGAAGATGGAGGATGGATCAGTGGCATGACTTTATGATAACACCTCTAACCAAACATGGAGGATAATACGGCAATTGTGAGATGATACAAAATGCATCATACGGGATGATTTTTGTATTTTGAAAGTTACATCAATCAATCAATCAATTTTATTTTATATAGCCCTTCGTACATCAGATAATATCTCGAAGTGCTGTACAGAAACCCAGCCTAAAACCCCAAACAGCTAGAATGCAGGTGTAGAAGCACGGTGGCTAGGAAAAACTCCCTAGAAAGGCCAAAACCTAGGAAGAAACCTAGAGAGGAACCAGGCTATGAGGGGTGGCCAGTCCTCTTCTGGCTGTGCCGGGTGGAGATTATAACAGAACTATGCCAAGATGTTCAAAAATGTTCATAAGTGACAAGCATGGTCAAACAATAATCATGAACAATTTTCAGTTGGCTTTTCATAGCTGATCATTAAGAGTTGAAAAACAACAGGTCTGGGACAGGTGGCGGTTCCATAACCGCAGGCAGAACAGCTGAAACTGGAATAGCAGCAGGGCCAGGCGGACTGGGGGCAGCAAGGAGTCACCACGGCCGGTAGTCCCGACGTATGGTCCTAGGGCTCAGGTCCTCCGAGAGAAAGAAAGAGAGAAGGAGAAAATTAGAGAGAGCCAAGATTTTCAAAATGTTCATAAATGACAAGCATGGTCAAATAATAATCAGGAATAAATCTCAGTTGGCTTTTCATAGCCGATCATTAAGAGTTGAAAACAGCAGGTCTGGGACAGGTAGGGGTTTCGTAACCGCAGGCAGAAACAGTTGAAACTGGAATAGCAGCATATCTTGAAAACTTGATTGCTGACAAGCAAAACATTTTTTGGGTGGAGTTTTCCTTTGTCTTCAATTCCCCCACCATTTCTCAGTCATTAGCCTACAATAGATGTGTAGTAGTGGTAGCGGCAGCAGCAGCAAAAAAAGAAACGTCCCCTTTTCAGGACCCTGTCTTTCAAAGAATTCGTAAAAATCCAAATAACTTCATTGATCTTCATTGTAAAGGGTTTATTCACTGTTTTCCATGCTTGTTCAATGAACCATAAACAATGAATGAACATGCACCTGTGGATCGGTCATTAAGACACTAACAGCTTACAGACGGTAGGCAATTAAGGTCACAGTTATGAAAACTTAGGACACTAAAGAGGCCTTTCTACGGACTCTGAAAAACACCAAAAGAAAGATGCCCAGGGTCCCTGCTCATCTGTGTGAACGTGCCTTAGACATGCTGCAAGGAGGCATAAGGACTGCAGATGTGGCCAGGGCAATAAATTGCATATCCATACTGTGAGACGCCTGAGACAGGACGGACAGCTGATCGTCCTCGCAGTGGCAGACCATGTGTAACAACACCTGCAAAGGATCGGTACAGCCGAACATCACACCTGCGGGACAGGTCAGAATGGCAACAACAACTGCCTGAGTTACACCAGGAACGCACAATCCCTCAATCAGTGCTCAGACTGTCCGCAATAGGCTGAGAGAGGCTGGACTGAGGGCTTGTAGGCCTGTTGTAAGGCAGGTTCTCACCAAACATCACCGGCAACAACGTCACCTATGGGCACAAACCCACCATCGCTGGACCAGACAGGACTAGCAAAAAGTACTCTTCACTGACGAGTCGCGGTTTTGTCTCACCTAGCCGATGGTCGGATTTGCGTTTATCGCCGAAGCAATGAGCGTTACACCGAGGCCTGTACTCTGGAGCGGGATCGATTTGGAGGTGGAGGGTCCGTCATGGTCTGGGGCGGTGTGTCACAGCATCATCGGACTGAGCTTGTTGTCATTGCAGGCAGTCTCAATGCTGTGTGTTACAGGGAAGACATCCTCCTCCCTCATGTGGTACCCTTCCTGCAGGCTCATCCTGACATGACCCTCCAGCATGACAATGCCACCAGCCATACTGCTCATTCTGTGCGTGATTTCCTGCAAGGCAGGAATGTCAGTGTTCTGCCATGGCCAGCGAAGAGCTCGGATCTCAATTCCATTGAGCACGTCTGGAACCTGTTGGATCGGAGGGTGAGGGCCAGGGCCATTCCCCCCAGAAATGTCCGGGAACTTGCAGGTGCCTTGGTGGAAGAGTGGGGTAACATCTCACAGCAAGAACTGGCAAATCTGGTGCAGTCCATGAGGAGGAGATGCACTGCTATATGTAATGCAGCTGGTGGCCACACCAGATACTGACAGTTACTTTTGCTATTGACACCCCTTTGTTCAGGGACACATTATTACATTTCTGTTAGTCACATGTCTGTGGAACTTGTTCAGTTTTTGTCTCAGTTGTTGAATCTTGTTATGTTCATACAAATATTTACACATGTTAAGTTTGCTGAAAATAAACACAGTTGACAGTGAGAGGACGTTTCTTTTTTTGCTGAGTGAAGTAGTAGTAGCAATATCGTCGTCCTCATTTAACGTGTTGTTCTCTCGTCCTCATTTAACCTGTTGAAAATAATGAACATTGAAATATTACTGTGGCTACAGTAGGTTTGACTCTGAGCTAGAGGCTTTCCAAAATGGACCTGGGGCTTTCCCCATCTGGGCCCGATATGCATAAATAAAAAAAAATCAATATAGAGACCCGTTCAGAACGGACCCGAGGACAATTAGACCCGTTCCTGGTCAGACCCGGTCCGATCCGAGTGAGGGAAGAAACAGCGAAGTAAATGTTTAAGCGAAGCTGATTAGCGAAGCTTATTAACCGGAGCTGATAAAGAGCGAGGGAGAGGAGGTCGAGAGAGTTGACGGTCTAGCAGGGGCCGTGCAGTGTGTGTAGGCTACTGTGAGTGTGAGTGAGTGACGCGGGAACAGGGAGGAGGGAAGGAGAGACAGCAACCGACCAAGCCAACTCACGCTATAGCAGACTAATACACTATATATGTGTGTGTCGATATACAAAAGTATGTGGACACACCTTTAAATTAGTGGATTTGGCTATTTCAGGTGTATAAAATCGAGCACACGTCCATGCAATCTCCATAGACAAACATTGGCAGTAGAACGGCCTTACTGAAGATCTGTGACTTTCAAAGTGGCACCGTCATAGGATGCCATCTTTCCAACAAGTTAGTTTGTCAAATTTCGGCCCTACTAGTGCTGCCGCGGTCAACTGTACGTGCTGTTATTGTGAAGTGGAAATGTCTTGGAGCAACAACGGCTCAGCTGCGAAGTGGTAGTCCACACAAACTCGCAGAACTGGACTGCTGCAGTGCGTAGCACGAAATATCGTCTGTCCTCGGGTTGCAACACTGACTACCGAGTTCCAAACTGCCTCTGAAACTGCCTCGGTAGCTTCATGAAAAGGGTTTCCATGGCCAAGCAGCCGCATACAAGCCTAAGATCACCATGCGCAATGCCAAGTGTCAGCTGGAGTGGTGTAAAGCTCTCTGCCATTGTACTCTGGAGTAGTGGAAACGCTCCCTCTGGAGTGATGAATCACGCTTCACCATCTGGCAGTCCGACGGACAAATCTGGGTTCGGTGGATGCCAGGAGAACTCTACCTGCTCCAATGCATAGTACCAACTGTAAAGTTTGGTGGAGGAGGAATAATGGTCTGGGGCTGTTTTTCATGGTTCGGGCTAGGCCCCTTATTTCTAGTGAAGGGAAATCTTAACGCTACAGCATACAATTACATTCTCATTGATTCCAACTTTGTGGTAACAGTTTGGGGTAGGGGTTTCCTGTTTTGCATGACAATGCCCCCGTGCACAAAGCGAGGTCCATACAGAAATGGTTTGTCGAGATCGGTGTGGAAGAACTTCACTGGCCTGCACAGAACCCTGACCTCAACCCCATCAAACACCTTTGGGATGAATTGGAACTTTAACTGTGGGCCAGGACTAATCGCCCAACATCAGTGCCCGACGTCACTAATGCTCTTGTGGCTGAATGGAAGCAAGTCACCGCAGCAATGTTCCAACATCTAGTGGAAAGCCTTCCCAAAAGAGTAGATGCTGTTATAGCAGCAAAGGGGGGGGGACCAACTCCATATCAATGCCCATGATTTTGGAATGAGTTGTTCGATGAGCAGGTGTCCACATACTTTC
Organism: Salvelinus fontinalis; assembly: GCF_029448725.1. NCBI lineage: Eukaryota > Metazoa > Chordata > Actinopteri > Salmoniformes > Salmonidae > Salvelinus > Salvelinus fontinalis. The sequence goes on from NC_074694.1 coordinate 21,332,822, forward strand.
GGTCATAAAGTGTAGCTGCCATAGCTAGGTTATTTATCATCCAATATGATTACGTGGTACCTGTCTTGACTGCATCAAACCAGGAGAAGCTAGTTAAACTAGCTAGCTAACTAGCTAGGCTAATTGAGGCTACATGCGCTTTCTCGTCCAACACAGTTACAAACAACAACTTCATTCAGAATATAAAGTAGCAGCCTACCTGTTGGCTTTTGGTCTTTGTAGCCTATCATTCTCCTTTTTAACTTTTAATTCCACCTTCCATTGTTTCTCCTAACTTTTGTCCCACACAGAGGCTCTATGCCTGTATCCTTTTGCCACTTTGATGACTTATGATTGGCCAACAACAAGCTACACACGCCACTTTCGTGAAAAGCAAAGAGCAGCAGCATGAAATATACAATTTCTCTCTCTCTCCATCTACTGCAGGAGTCGTGTTCGGATCTGTATGGGTCCTTCCAGACAAGTCAGTTAAAATTACACACCCAAGACCCGTGACAATCATATCAGATCCGACCCAGACCTGTGACATTATATAGAATTCTGGATCCGGAACCTCTCGGATCAGGTCTCGGGTTTTCGGGTACGGGTGATGATGTTAATATTATTGCTCGATGTTTCCACATTTTAATTATTTCTATTATGACTGGTGTTTATGGGCCAGACACTTCTGAAGTGCTAAGCCTATTGTGTCCCAAGTTCCCAATAAGGATTTCATTCTGTATTTTATTATTTATCAGTTGTCACCTTCTGCTGTTGAAGCAAACAGTAGCAGTACACATACAAATCCTCTAGATGGCAGTAGTGTCACACTACAACTGGGTTCTCTGTTCTGCAGAGTTGTGCATTCACCACACACACACACACATACACACACACACACACACACCCACACACACACACACAAACTACGCTTGGAGGTTGAGTCCATTAGTTAAGGATTCATTCTGTCCTTTAGCTCTGCATCACCCTACATTGTCTTATGTCTGCTGGGGCTCCACCTTTTGGCTTTTACCCTCACATCAGGTATATTTCTGGAACTAATGGCCATATTTAAAAGTAACAAGCAACACAATGGTAAAACTGTTAAGGTATTTGGATGTGCTTGAGTGCTTTACGACCAATTAGTCATAGAATTGAAAATAATAGATAATGCCATTTTGAATATATGTATGCATGTAGACTTCTATAGTTGAGAACATGTCCTCGGCATATTCATGTAGATAAAAGAGCAGAAGCATTCGCCCTGGCCTCTAACCTTATTTGCTTGATGAAAAGGCCTGTGATCACTGGAGTTGGAAGAGAGCGTTAGAGATAATTACCATGGTGAAAGGTTAGATTTATTGAGTCGGTGTCTACGACAGAGGGTCGCGAACAGAGAAAGGAGAGCTTGTTACTGAGTGAATTAATTGATTTGTAGATAATGGTGCATTTGACGCTAGCCATCTAAGTGGTGCTGAGAATGAGAATACATCAGTGGAAGGAGGGGCTCTGTGAGTGATGTGATGGTTATGACAGTACATTGACTCTTTCTTATGAACCTTAATCGTATTATTTTTGTACATCTTTATTAGGATTTGTTTTTCCTCCACTATTCTTTTCCCTCCATCTTCCCCATTCACTTACTTTTTTCATTCTTTGTAGGTAACTTCACCTAAAGCTCTAACTAAAAGCTATGCGGATCAGTCTCACAAACCTGAGTTCATGACGTCCTTGATAGTCAAAGAAAAAGGAGTGTTTGCGTGAAGAGCAGGAAGGAACAGCAGGGCCTTATGGACTTAAGAATCAAGTATTGATGCTTTGTGAGAAGACAATATTTTAGTAGAAAGACGAGGCTGGAGGAAAATGGCACTTGGGGGGAAAATATAAGAATATAGACGCACACTTATACTGAACCTTTTGAGAAGAGAGTAACAATACAAGTGGGCTTTGGTATGAGTGTGAGTAGTTCTGCCACTGGTTGACTGCTACTGTGTGATGCTGGCTGCTCCTGTAGACTTCGTCATTGTGCTAACGCTAGTTAGCATTGGGTCCAGTAAATACCTTCAACTTCCTTCAAACTGCACGCAGAGACATACAAATAGTATCCATGACTTCACCCGACTAGGTAAGTAGAACAAAGGACTTAATTACCAAATTGTTGAACTATCCCTTTAACCACGTGTTCTCTCTGTCTCAGCATCACCAGCGAGGCAGGGGCATCCATCTACAGTGTGAGCACAGAGGCAGTGAAGGAAATGCCTGATCTGGACCCGAACCTGAGGAGTGCAGGTGAGATACACCTCAGTCTATGGGCCTGTCATGCCAAATAGTGTCCACTTGCCAAAATATGTCCTCCCCCCTTGCATCACAATGGGATTTGATAAATAGACAATATATGTTTTATGCTTACATACACCAGATAGGTGCAGTGAAATGTGTTGCTTTACAGGGTCAGCCATAGTAGTACAGCACCCCTGGATCAAATTAGGGTTCAGTGCCTTGCTCAAGGGCAGAAAGACAAATGTTTCACCTTGTCGGCTCGGGTATTCAAACCAGCAACCTTTTGGCTACTGATCCAACGCTCTAACTTCTAGGCTATCTGCTGCCCTAACTAGGAGTTAGCATCCATTGCCAGGGCCATTGCTAGAACTTGCAAAATTCTGACTGGTCTACATAATGAACCAAAGCCTCTGTTGCTATGTTGGTTGCTTAGCTCTTTGCTGGACTCTAGTCTGCTCTTCTGAGTCCTGCTCTGCTGTCTGGTCTGGCCTGGCAGTTCTCATCTCTGTTGTCTGGCCTGGCAGCTCTCATCTCTGCTGTCTGGTCTTGCCTGGCAGCTCTCATCTCTGCTGTCTGGCCTGGCAGCTCTCATCTCTGCTGTCTGGTCTGGTCTGGCCTGGCAGCTCTCCATCTCTGCTGTCTGGTCTGGCCTGGCAGTTCTCATCTCTGCTGTCTGGTCTGGCCTGGCAGTTCTCATCTCTGCTGTCTGGCCTGGCAGCTCTCCGTCTCTGCTGTCTGATCTGGCCTGGCAGCTCTCCGTCTCTGCTGTCTGATCTGGCATGGCAGCTCTCCGTCTCTGCTGTCTGGTCTGGCCTGGCAGCTCTCCATCTCTGCTGTCTGGTCTGGCCTGGCAGCTCTCCATCTCTGCTGTCTGGTCTGGCCTGGCAGCTCTCCATCTCTGCTGTCTGGTCTGGTCTGGCCTGGCAGCTCTCCATCTCTGCTGTCTGGTCTGGCCTGGCAGCTCTCCATCTCTGCTGTCTGGTCTGGCCTGGCAGCTCTCCATCTCTGCTGTCTGGTCTGGCCTGGCAGCTCTCCATCTCTGCTGTCTGGTCTGGCCTGGCAGCTCTCCATCTCTGCTGTCTGGTCTGGCCTGGCAGCTCTCCATCTCTGCTGTCTGGTCTGGCCTGGCAGCTCTCCATCTCTGCTGTCTGGCCTGGCAGCTCTCCATCTCTGCTGTCTGGCCTGGCCTGGCAGCTCTCCATCTCTGCTGTCTGGTCTGGCCTGGCAGCTCTCCATCTCTGCTGTCTGGTCTGGCCTGGCAGCTCTCATCGCCCCCGCTGTCTGTGTGCCTGTAAGGGGGAGAGAACGGAAGTGCACTGTAGGCTTGCCTGCCTGCCTGTCTGTCTACCCACTAAACTAATCAGTCATGAAGGGGTCAACCTTGACACAAAATATCCTCTCTGGTTATGTTGCCCAGGACTTTCTCACACCACTGCATTTGTTTTAAGGACAATAACTTCAGTTGTAGGTAGCTCTCAAGCACTGACATTAACCTGAACTATCCCACATCAGTCAACACTGACATGGTGCTATGTTATTGACAAACTATTCTGGTCCTTTATCCTAGCAGTTTGGTCATCTCTGTAGAACTCATCATGTTGCTGTGGAATCGGCCCTCCCTCAGGGTCCAGGCTGTGTGACGGACCACACAAACTCTCTCCACTCTGCACAATGCGCCATCTCAAACACAGAAACACATTTAAGAAACTCTGGAAAAGAATCAAACGCTCTCCAAAACAGGATTTGAGAATTATTCCAGACTTCCTCTATAAAAACAGTAAATCAAGCTGTGGATTTATTCATACATTGTCCTCTGGTCAAGAGCGCTAGCAAGCCCAGGGAGACATATTTATCCCATTAATGAAAGGCGTAAGTAATGTGAGTGTTTTATTTTGGATGTGTGTAATAATGTGTGGGCATGTATCTTGGATGCAATAGAGTAGAATGTTGAGAAGGACATTGTAGAAAGATTGTTCTGTGGGGGGGGGGTGCTTTCAGTATGTGGATGTGCTTGTCAGCGGAGTGATTTTTGAACAAAGAGGGCCTTAAGGGCTTGTTGTTTTACACCACACTTCCAAAATATAGAACTCTTCCCCCTGCCCTGGTCGGTCTGAACTCCTGAGAGGGAGTACTGATGCCCCCTAGTGTGGAAAGGTAAAGACAACACCCTTAGATTATCCACTGCCCCTCTATCAGGACCCTGAACTCAGATGCGATGGTTATATGACATTGAGTGGGAGACGGTAGTGGCTAGATTATGAGCATTTTGTTGAATGTCTGAGTGGATAGTTCTGTGGTTCACTATCTAGGCTAGTGGATGCATTGTGGGTGTATGTATTTAAATCAGTGATGACATAAAGTGTTTTGTTAGGGATTCAATATGTAATTATGTGTGTGAATATGTAAGTAGACAGCTTGATTGTAGCCAATGTTACATCATACAAGACTATATTTGAAATGACGATGATGCGGGTGTGTGTTTGAGTAACGAGGCTGGTGATGAATGTTGGACTGGTGGATGATATGGTGAAGTGCATTGTGGTGGAGGACTGTCTAGATGTGCGAGGCTGAGTCAGTGTGAAAGAGGAGGAGGATGTGGTGGTGTGTTTTGCTAGATGACTCGCTGGATGTACGTAGTTGAGGTGGGACTGGGACGGAGGAGCATGTGGAATCAATGCCTCGCTCTCTGCATCTCTCCTTGGAAGCCTGTGGGAAACTGCAGCCTGCAACAATATTTAGACAGGGATGGAGTTTCAACCCAGGCCTTGTACAGCACACACAAAGCACTTCTCTCCTCCGAGTCCTCTCGCCGTAATAGGGGGGTCATTTGTAAGCAGAGACTAGCAGTGCTCTCTCCAGCACTTATTGAAAAGTTTACTAGCCAAGCTAAAGATTCACCAAGGAGAGGAATCTGGCATGGACTGGATGTTTGGTAGCTCTCCAGTGGGGTAGCGCTGATAAGCTCTCTCTCATAGACTGTCGTGGTCAGTTCATTGGCGACCCCACTACTTGTGTCAAATTCTTGTTGTTTTTGAATGATATGTCCCTAGCATGCTCTATTAATCACGTTGTCCATCTCTTATACTGTTTGAAGAGTCACCAAACACACTCAACTGGTCCCATTCACCAAACACACTTATGTTGTCATTGGCATATGAACAGATGACGTTCGCAAGCTCTCGCTGGGGTTTATTTCTCTTTAATTAGAGTTTTATTGGCTTTAAATTGAGTTTGGTATTAGGTCTATTTGCATCTATTTTGAGATTCTACTGCTGAGAACTCCGTTAATGCGGTCTCTACGAGGAATAAAAGCGGTGTGTGTGTGTGTGTGTGTGTGTGTGTGTGTGTGTGTGTGTGTGTGTGTGTGTGTGTGTGTGTGTGTGTGTGTGTGTGTGTGTGTGTGTGTGTGTGTGTGTGTGTGTGTGTGTGTGTGTGTGTGTGTGTGTGTGTGTGTGTGTGAGCGTGAGCGTGAGATATTTTGTGTATTTGGATTGGAAATAGTTTCTGTCCTCATATGTTGTAGTGGCTGTGAAATGATGTCATGTGTTTAGTAATGTTTATAATTTTTCTTCTTGTCAGCCACCCTGGAGAAGGGATTTAGCTACATTCAACTCAACTTCAAGTATTACAAACATCATCATTAAACGTGTGTGTGTGTTTGCGCGCGTTTGTGTGTGTGCGTGTTTGTGCGGCGGCGTGTTGCATCTCTTTTCTCTTGAAGTGTACACTTGTTCACTACTTCCAACAAATCTAAAAACCTTGTATTGGTGGAGGAATGGGCTGCAGGGAGGTTCCACCATATTTCTTATACGTGTACCAGTTATACGTGTACCAGTTATACGTGTACCAGTCATTTCCTTCCACATGAACAAGTGCATACTTTGGGAGGAAGATGGGATAATAGCCAGGGGGAGAATCTCAATTGCATCTCCTTGATTCTTTGCATCCTCTCACCTCGCCGCCTCCTCAAAACCCATTGGATGAGATCCAATGGATTTTGAGAAGGATGCGAGGAGAGAGGATGCGAGGAATCAAGGAGATGCAATTGAGATTCTCCCAGTGTGTTTATGTGAGAAAGCAGGGCTGTCTCCAGATGTGTCCTGGAGACAGGTGGGTGGAGTTAAGTGACAGGTGCAGGCACTCTAATTGGCTTGCAGCCGTAGAGTTCATTAAGATGATCCCCCACCCCACCAATCATGAGTGAATGGCCTGCCCTTAGGACAGCCCCTAACATACATATTTGCATATTTAATACGTGTAATCAAGTCTGTTAGTATATGTAATTTATTGTTTTACTTTTCATCATCCCTCCTGGGATTTTAAAAGACAATTTCTCTGTTTGCGTGTATTGGTTAGGCCGAATAGTAATTCATTAGTTTGTGTGTTGGGCTCTACTTTTCCCAGTGTCCATAGGGAGAAGAGTTCAGGACCCGCTGGCTGAGCTGGTGAAGATTGACCCGAAACACATCGGTATTGGAACCTACCAGGTCAGTGATTCCCTTTACACTCAGTCCTCACACTGTCTTCTACCTCTCATCTCTCCCTCCCTATACACTCAGTCCTCACACTGTCTTCTGCCTCTTATCTCCTGTTCCCTGTATACTCAGTACAGTACAGTTCTCTACCTCCTCTTTGACCCCAGTCTTTTCCATTGCCTGCCCAGAGCAGAGTGTTGGTATTGAAATGAGATTATTGGCTAGTCCAAACAGAAGTCAGCAGGAGCAGTGAGCTAATCCTAATCCGGCCGGTTTGCTCTCGCCGCCTCGTGTCATGACTAATCCATTTTTCTCCTCAAATTAATTCAATTAGGCACTCCTGGTAGTATCATATATTGACACAGAGCTGGGACAAATTAGTATTTTCTCTAGCCATTGCTCACTCTTGTCTTTCCTTTGTGCTCTCTCTTTATCTCTCTCACTATCCCTTTCCCCCTCTCTCTGCTAAAAAACATCAGCTTCAACTCTGGAGGACCTTAAGTAAAAATAAATGCAGATTACTTTACTGAAGAAACAGTTTGTTGTTTCTTGGGAGGCTGGTGAAGGAGAGAAAAAGACTGTTTTTCCCGCTGTAGAGCTGTGTTGTTATTAGGAGTTCCTAGGCAATGGAAAACAAACAGAGAATCTGTCTGCACCCTTTATCCTGTGAGGGGGGGTTGAGGTTTGCCCGCCTGCACCCCTAGAGATGGTTACAGGAAGGTGCTCTCGTTGGAGTTAGACACGAGCTGGATGCAGCGCAGTGCATTCTGGTTGGTGGTCGTTCAGTAGAAGAACCTCGGTGCAGAATAACTGATAGACAGAGATGTCTGGGAGTATTCAAACAAACTGAAAATGAATATTAAACCACAGACACACTGATATGTCTGTTCCTGCATACACACACTTACAAACAGCATTTACCAATGTACATGAAGTTCAAGTGTAAACTCTGCCACACACACAGGCATACACACTGGCCCTCTTCCGAGTGCAAGGTCTCCTCCTCAGCCTTTGGTTTCTTTCTCCGCTCTAACTGAAAGCAGATGTTCCCTGGGAGAAGAAGACAGCCCACGAGCTGTGTCCCCAGGCCAATTCACAGTCCACTGCCCTTAGACACACACACTCGCAGCACAGAACAATGCAGCAGTGAAATATGGGTCTATCTGAGAGATCAGTGAAGCCCCCCCAAAGACCTCTCAGCCTTCACTCCACTGTTCTCCAGCCCAGTCTGTCCCTCTTCTCTCCCCCGCTCAACAGACCCAGACTGCTGCGTGGGCTGACCACTCCCGACGGCTAGCCAAGACAGTGCTGGTCAGCTAGCCAGCCAGTGTCCCCCAACCCCCTCCCCCATGGGCCGTGGGTCTGACACTCTGTGCTCCCCCGCCCGGTGCGGGTCACGGTGACGTCCCCCCTCGCGTCTGTCAGCATAGAGGGTTTATTTACCCTGTCACATGATCTGAGAGGGAGAGGGAACCGGAGCCGGGCGGCTGGGGCTGAGACGTGATGAGTGATGTGGGGACCAGAGATTCAGAGTTGAGGGAGACTGAGGCTGGAGGGGGAAGTGTACAGACCTGTAGTGTACAGACCTGTAGTGTACAGACCTGTAGTGTACAGACTTGTAGTGTACAGACTTGTAGTGTACAGACTTGTAGTGTACAGACTTGTAGTGTACAGACCTGTAGTGTACAGACTTGTAGTGTACAGACCTGTAGTGTACAGACCTCAGTTCTGGGTTATTTGATCTCTCAAGCTCAGTGTTTTTTGTTCTTGTCTTGAATTTGTTCTCACAAGGCAGTTTCTGTGTTGTTTCACCAGCTGTGTGTTTCTTTTGTTTGGCCTTAGTATTACTGGGACGGTCTGAGACACTGTTGTAATGACTATAGTGGCAAGTGCTTTTCGACTATCAGGCTCTGCTGTAAACAGTGACTGTCAATGCTAGCACTGCAGGCTAACTCCCTATATGTGTCGTACACTAACTTAGCTAGCATGGAGTTTATTAGCCCAGAAAGCTAGAGAGCACCCAGCCAAATGAAACAGAAATAAAGTGCACACATAGCGCCTCTTTCACACCCTTGACTGACAGGCCTGATGAGAGCAAGGAAATGGGTGAAAAAGACTGGAGCAATAAAATCTGATTGGAGCTAACCGTAGTCGAGGGACCCTGCTGAAAAGGTCATTTTGACTCCAAATACGTGCGGTAGAAAGAAATGACAGTTTCTACAGTTTGAAGACGTGTATTGTTGAGTGTGTTTTATTTATTTATTAGAAGTTATACATTGTCATACATTTACTTGATGTGTTATGGACGATATGTGAATCTACAAGTTCTGCCTAAAATGTGATTCCAACTTATATTTTCATAGATAAGAAATAGATTCAGATTGAAGCAGATTTCAAAGATACCATAATACCAAAATGATGTCTAATGGTTTTTGGATGATCTAGGTCTACGATCTTCCTTCCCAGAAGGATACTGTGTGTATTTTCCCTGACATGAACACTTTCCTGTTGACAGTGGCTTTGTTCTCACATGTCAATCACTGGTGATGTGGGCGGAGCCTCACTTCAGGGGAATCCCCTGGGTCATATTTTCAGCCCCAGCTGTGTTTGAAAACACAGTGAAACACAGCCGGATATTAAAGAAGCTGTCACTCCTCACCTCTCTCCCCTCTCCTTGCCCCCATACCCCTCCTCCCCTAGAGCACCCTGGGAAAGTGTGCTGTTTAGCAGTTAAGGTTAGGGCAGGGTTTGTGTCAAGGCAGGTGAGATGGCTCCATGGCCCCTGGCAGGTGATTGTGATGTCACTTCCATCGGTAGTCCTAGCAGCATTCTCAAGGTCTTGTTTGGTAGACACGTTTTGATTGGCTGACCCTCTGGGCTCTTCTCCGACTCTGAGTCTATAGGTGCCTGCAGGGCGGACAGGAAGAGAGGGGTAAGTGGAAGGAGGGAAGAAAGGAGGGGTGGCAAGTGATGTAGGGGTGACAGTGATTGATGGCTCTTGCCTGAAAGCAGCTTCTGAGCGTGGGAAAAAAAGTTTTGCCACTGAAAGGCTGTGGCTCAAACGCAGGAGGAGCCCTAACTTTCACTGTAACCCATTTGGGTCTCACATTTCCTCTGTTAGTGTCAGAGTTTTTCCTATGCTGTACAGGTCGATATATGTGCCCTAGTTACCTAAATCTTTCAGCTCAGGAGTGAAAACCCACTTCATTGTTTTTCAATGGGATTCCCAATTTGGACAGCACTGTACAGTATGCGAGGCAATATGGAGAATGTTTTCATACTATAGCTGTCCTATAACCACTGTTGTTTTTGTTGCCGAGGTGCATCACGCAGCATGATAAACAACCAGTACATATTGTGATCTTCGAACCCTAGGGCAATAATGTCAGAGGGGGAAAAAGTGTTTGTTTGTAGTAACTTGTTGCTGTAATATCGCAAAAGGACATGACTGTTTCACCATTCAGGATTGTGTATGTGAGTGAATTCAGTGAAATGCAGAATTTGTTGTTGGGCTATATAACAACCGATCTTTCTGAGTAGTGAAGTAAGTGTGTGTGTGTGTGTTTTCTCACCGCATGCTCTACTAGTGGTGCCCTGTGGCAGAATGGGAGTGTGTCTCCACTGAGAGGTGTGATAGAAGGAGGAGGAAGAGGAGGACAGACTGCTCTGTTGGCAGGTGTTCATTGGCAGGCTTTCTCACAGCCCTCAGCCGAATAGCACAGGGCTCAGGGCTGTTCATCAAAGCTGTTACAATAACATAAAACCATCTCCTCACTGTCATGATGCTTTACCTTCTGATTTACGACTGTTTATTGACACACACACAGGCACTTGCATGCATGCATATATCTATATATATGTATCACACACACACACACACACACACACACACACTTTCCACAAACTCAACGCTGCCTAGCTGTAACACATTGGCTGTATATATTTAAGACACATGGGACCTAGAGGCTGTCAGTCAGTCAGGACGAAAACATTTTCAGTGGTAGCCCTCATTATGGGCCATACAATCACTACCCTAAGGGCCTCAGTAGAAACTGCCGTTCTGGCTCCTGTACGGTTGTAAGGCAGTTGTCAGAACTTAAGTGATAGGCTTCATGAATGCGTGTCAGTCAGTGAGACCAGTTAGTCACTGACCACCATTACAGCTCCACGTCAGTCAGCGTCTCCGCAATCGCCTCTTTCAGAACCCTATCTACCATTCTGCCATTCTCTCTCTCTCTCCTGCTTGATTGGGGGCTTTAATGTTTTCCGGAGAATACCTGGCTCTGGTTACCATGAGGCCATAGTGGGTTTGGGGGGGAGGGGCCATGTAAAGGGATCTCATTTAAACATCTTTCGTGTCTTTCCAACTCGGAGAGAAATATGTTTTCAGAGCCTGCAGCTGGTTAGACCAGCGAAGCAGGGTCTCCCTCTGTCTGTCGTGACCCCGCCGACTGATTGACATCTCGGAATGGCATCGTCTCATAATAAGCTGTTAACTGGGCTGAGTGTAGACAGAAACACTTTGTTCTGGACTGGGGCCCGTCCAACCCAAACAGGACCTCGCACCTGAATCTAATCCCACCTCTCCACACCGCCGTGGAATGGGGGCTGGGGTGGGAGTTGTGGGTTTTGGGTAGGTTGGAGGTAGTAGGGTGAGAAGGGGGTACTGCCTTTTTTTAGCCTCGTCCTGGCAGTGTTTATGCTTTCAGGGGGGGGGGGGGTGGCATAAGAGTAAAAAAAATATTTAAAAAATTCTTCCCAAACTTACCACAGTCTGTCAATGGCGTAATTGGTTTTCTGGTGTTGTGTCTTCATGGCTAACATCGCAAGCGGCCGTCGCTGGGCTCAGCTGTCAGTCTCTCGACCATTCACTCTGTGTGCGTGTGTGGGTGTGGGAGGGCACGGTGAGGTGCCAGTAAACTCACTGCTTATTCAATTATAGATAAGGCAATGTTTGAACACCTCTGATTGATTCCAAGTGCTGAGCTTGGAGTCTGAGGAGAGGATCAGAGGGGTAGAGAAAGAAGGTGTGTGATGGGGTACTGCTTGCACAGCCTGGGGGCTGGAGGGGGTTAGGACAGAGGAGGAGGGGGTGAGTACAGAGGGAGGAGGGGGTGAGTACAGAGGGAGGAGGGGGTGAGTACAGAGGGAGGAGGGGGTGAGTACAGAGGGGAGAGGGAGTGAGTACAGAGGGAGGAGGGGGTGAGTACAGAGGGAGGAGGGGGTGAGTACAGAGGGAGGAGGGGGTGAGTACAGAGGGAGGAGGGGGTGAGTACAGAGGGAGGAGGGGGTGAGTACAGAGGGAGGAGGGGGTGAGTACAGAGGGAGGAGGGGGTGAGTACAGAGGGAGGAGGGGGTGAGTACAGAGGGAGGAGGGGGTGAGTACAGAGGGAGGAGGGGGTGAGTACAGAGGGAGGAGGGGGTGAGTACAGAGGGAGGAGGGAGGAGGGGGTGAGGACAGGGGGAGGGAGGAGGGGGTGAGTACAGAGGGAGTAGGGGGTGAGGAGAGGTGAGGACGGGGGGGGGGGGGGGGGGTTGTGACAACAGAGGGAGGGGGGGTGAGGACAGAGGGAGGAGGGGGAGGCAGAAGGAGATACGCTCCATAGGCTTTCTCAGTGACACATTAAAGTGAGTGGAAAGCTGTGAGGGCTCTATGCTCTGCCTGTGCTGACAGACACACACTTACACACACACACACACACACACACACACACGTCTGCCCTGCTGCTGCAGCCCACAGCGTGCCTGCCTGCCTGCCTTTGACTTTGAATGATGTGAATGTGTGTTTTATGGAGCAGAACCTCCTAGCCTCTTCTTACTCTCTCCACTCCGACACCACTACTCTGTTACACAAACAAACTGGACATGTAAGGTCATACACTCTGGGATGGAACTCAGGCCTTAAAGACACAATACTTTAATACACTTTCTCCGAGGTCGTCTGGGCATCTTGTTGTTGTTTTTGCTCCTTGTTTGGGTGGGGTGTACTGTATCACTCCCATCCATCCCTTTGTTTCACCAGTACTGTGTTCTCCTGTTCCCTCCTTCACCGAGCTGGAGAGGGTGTTTTTACCCGGCGTGCCAGCGATAATACGCTTAGTAGGGGCGTCCCGCATCATAAATTTGCCCGCGCCCCCTGTAAACGACTCCTCCAGTGCCCCTGGGCCAGTGTTAAAAATAGTTCCTAGGCTGTTGTGATTGATGGGTTCCTAATGAGTGTGCATTCCTGTTCTGAGGCTGAACCTGGCTGGAGGGGAACGTTTTAAAGGTGTCCTCTCATCCACGCCCGCGCTGGGACTGTGAGAACCTTCACTCCATACACACCGACACCCCATCCTCAGCCACGGTTAAGCAACACAAGCCAAGGGTTAGACTCATTAATGGGCAACATATACACACTATCTCTTTGTCGTATTTTTGTGAGGAACTCATAATTTATACCACCTTTTTTAAGTTGAATACCACAACATTAATGTTTTTAAGTATTTCTTTTTTTTCACATTTTGTTTGGGTAGCACTTCCACTATAATATTATGTGAGGGTTGTTGGTGTGTTTGTCCACACCTGCATAGTGCATTCCACAACCCTGCTCACGTGTCTCACCTCTCTAAGGTTACAGCAGGAATGTGAGAAGATGTTTAGCAGAGTCAAACAGGAGATGCTGTTCTTGTGTGAAAAGACTCTTCAAACCGGTGTGACATTACAGGTGCTTCCCAGCTCTCTCAGTTCTCTTTATGTTCCTGAAATACTCACCAGAAATGATGTGGGGTCATGAATCTGTCTTCTCAGGCTTTGCTACAGAATATTCATGTTTGGAAAGTTAATTTTAGTCCCAAAACTGCCTGTGGCTGAAAAGTTGAGCTAAACAGCAGGGTTTCACCTATGGAGCCACTAGGGGAAGAGTAGGAGTTTAGACAAGCTAGAGAAAAAGACCTTGGCTTGAGTGCTCCACACACTCATTGTTTCTCTCTCCCAGGACCTCGTGCTGAAGGTTTAATGTCACCACTGCCACAGTGTAAAAACCACGACTAATGTTGTGCGAACGGCAGAGGACAGAAAAACATCATATGAACCAAATCCCAGTGATATCCTACCCACAGGTCATAAAGTATGTTAGGGGGGTTGGTGGAGTTATGATGGATGAGCAAGAATGACGTGATGAGTTACGGGCAGTGGCAATGCCAGTACCAATGGTAGTGAGTGACAGTGGCCCCGGTGGTGTTATCCAGTGGACTGTGGAGTTAGACAAACACGGTGACGCTGCTAGTTTACTCTGTAATCCCACACGCTTCCTGCCTCTCTGGACAGTCACTCTGCTCTGCTGTCTGTCTTTCCTCCTTGGTCAGGTCACTCCACACATGCTGGCCCCCCTCCTGGCACCTGTCAATCACCCTGTCACATGGCCCAGTGAAACTCCTCTCCTTCCTAAGTTTTCTTTATCTCCTTTTTCTGTTTTCTCTGTCCCCCCTTCCATACTTTCCCTCTTTATTTTCTCTTTTTCTTTCCCCCTTTTACTTTTACTTTCTTTCTGCTCTCTTATTTCTACACTTTACTCTCTTTTTCTCTCCTCTCTCTTTCATTAAATTTTTTCTTTAATTTCTGCTGCCCCAGTGTGTCAGGGCTCTCATCACCACCACACATCCTTCCATTAGGCTGCAGTAGCCCTCAGTTCCCGGAACCCTCCAGAACCCCTGGGCAGTCATTAACAGGCCTGCCCTCACCCAACAAACACAGGTCTGGGAGCAGCGCATTAAAACATCAACGCCTGCTTTGTATAGGGGACAGAAAATACAAGCTATGTGTATTAACACTCGACCAAGCTCCCACAGCCAGACCCAGGCTCATGCAATATATACTGTAGAAGTTCACTAGAAGATGTAGAAGAAGTGACAGAGAAGATATTGACTTCAATATTACTGAGTCAAAGGATATAATTTACATCCCCTCCAAATGTAGTACAGTATGTGGAACTCTTTGCATTTGATTTTCCCTTTAGAAAATACAAATATTTTTAGATGGCCTCCAACCCCACTCCATCTTTACCTTCTTCCTCATGTGTCCTGAGGTGGATTCTTCAGGTAAAGAACACTGAGGCCCACATAGTCCCCCTTCCTGCCTGCTTGAAGCCAGTGTGCAGTTACCAGTTGTAGGAGTGTAACATACAGGCTCCATCTCTGTCACACTGCTTCAGGAGGAGAGGTCCCAGCTTTCCCTACTTCTCTTACTGCCCTCTCAGGACCAGTGGAAAGAGCATGCTCCCTGGCTGTTTAGAAAACGTGTTAGTGCTGACACAAAGGGGGCGATTTGCTCACATGTTGTTATCGGTTTACAAGGTGCTGTTTGTTCAGCTAGCGATCGAGTTACATGGCAAACGGGGCCAGGCAGTAAGCGTTTTCAGGGGGAAATGCTAATCGCAGGCCCTTTCACCAAAATATATATTTTTTTAGATCACCTGATCCCCCTCTTTGTCCCCCGCTTGAGGGTGTAGGACACCACACTGCTCCTCTCCCCCCCCTCTCGCCTGTGTGTTATGGTAGAGGTATGGGTGGGGCCATCTCTGTATGTTGCTAGCTGTTCTGTCTCCCATAAATATACTGTAAGATCCCTTTTACAAATGAAATGCACAAACATTGGAATTAGCCAGTGTTGTGTTCGAGGCCGATTTTAAAGACCAAGACCGGAGCAAATCGAGTCTGAGTCAAGACCAAGACCGGAGAAGGGGGGGGGGGGGGCGAGACCGAGAAAGGGGGTCCAATGCAAGACCACAATTGCATTTTGTCAAATCACCACCGTAGTAAGAGTTAAAAATATCCAGTATTTCTGTGTTCATTCAGTACAAGTTAAAAGTTTGAACACAGCTACTCATTCAAGGGTTTTTCTTTATTTTTTACTATTTTCTACATTGTAGAATAATAGTGAAGACATCAAAACTATGAAATAACACATGGAATCATGTGGTAACCAAAAAATATATATATTTTATATTTGAGATTCTTCAAAGTAGCCACCCTTTGCCTTGACAGCTTTGCACACTTCACCTGGGATGCTTTTCCAACAGTCTTGAAGGAGTTCCCACATATGCTGAGCACTTGTTGGCTGCTTTTCCTTCCCTCTGCTGTTCAACTCATCCCAAACCATCTCAATTGGGTTGAGGTCAGGTGATTGTGGAGGCCATGTCATCTGATGCAGCACTCCATCACTCTCCTCCTTGGTCAAACAGCCCTTACACAGCCTGGAGGTGTGTGGGGTCATTGTCCTGTTGAAAAGCAAATTATAGTCCCGCTAAGTGCAAACCAGATGGGATGGCGTATTGCTGCAGAATGCTGTGGTAGCCATGCTGATTAAGTGTGCCTTCTAAATAAATCACAGACAGTGTCACTAGCAAAGCACCATCACACCTCCTCCTCCATGCTTCACGATGGGAACCAAACATGCAGAGATCATCCGTTCACCTACTCTGCGTCTCACAAAGACACACCGGCTGGAACCAAAAATGTCAATTTTGGACTCATCAGACCAAAGGACAGATTTCCACCGGTCTAATGTCCATAGTTCGTGTTTCTTGGCCCAAGTAAGTCTCTTCTTCTTATTGGTGTCCTTTGCAGCAATTTGACCATGAAGGCCTGATTCACACAGTGTCCTCTGAACAGTTGATGTTGAGATGTGTCTGTTAATTGAACTCGGTGAAGCATTTATTTGGGCTGCAATTTCTGAGGCTGGTGACTCTAATGAACTTATCCTCTGCAGCAGAGGTAACTCTGGGTGTACTCTGGGTGTTCCTTTCCTGTGGCGGTCCTCATGAGAGCCAGTTTCATCAAAGCGCTTGATGGTTTTTGCGACTGCACTTGAAACAAAAATCAAAATTCTTGACATTTTCCGGATTGACTGACTTTATCTTAAATTATTGATGGACTGTCGTTTCTCTTTGCTTATTTAAGCTGTTCTTGTCATAATATTGACTTGGTCTTTTACCAAATAGGGCTATCTTCTATAAACCAAACCTACCTTGTCACAACACAACTGATTGGCTCAAATGCATTAACTTCTCTGCGCTACGGATCCCTTTTACGGGATCACTTTCCTAAACCACCGCTAAAATTGCAGGGCGCCAAATGCAAACATATTACTAAAAATATTTATAATCATGCAATCACAAGTGAAATATACCAAAACACAGCTTAGCTTGTTGTTAATCCACCTATCGTGTCAGATTTTGAAAATATATTTTACAGCGAAAGATATCCAAGCTTTTGTGAGTGTAGCTTTCAATGCTACAACAGTTAGCCCCAAATTAGCATGGTCAGAAAAGCAATAAAATGTATTGCTTACCTTAGATAATCTTCGGATGTTTGCACTCACGAGACTCCCAGTTACACAACAAATGTTATTTTTGTTCGATAAATATTACTTTTATCTTAAAAACTCGCTCATTTTTCAAAATAAAAGCCTTGAAACTATGTCTAAAGCCTGGTCACAGCCTGAGGAAGCCATTGGAAAAGGAATCTGGTTGATACCCCTTTAAATGGAGGTTAGACGGGCCAGGAAACACATTTTTTTAAATAAAAAATATCACTTCCGGGTTACATTTTCTTAGGGTTTCGCTTGCAGAATAAGTATTGTTATACTCACAGACAATATTTTGACAGTTTTGGAAACTTTGGAGTGTTTTCTATCCTAATCTGTAAATTATATGCATATTCTACGATCTGGGCCAGAGAAAATGTCTGTTTACTTTGGGCACGTTATTTAAAAAAATTAAAAAATCATAATAATAATAATCTGACCCCTAGCGCTAAGAAGTTAAGAAGGAAAGAAATTCCACAAATGAGCTTTTAACTTCTCTGAGATATGTGGGACGCTAACGTCCCACTTGGCCAAAAGCCAGTAAAATTGCAGAGCGCCAAATTCAAATAAATTACTATAAAAATCAAACCTTCATGAAATCACACATGAAAAATACCAAATTAAAGCTACACTAGTTGTGAATCCAGCCAACATGTCTGATTTCAAAAAGGATTTACGGCGAAAGCACACCAAATGATTATGTTAGGTCAGTACATAGCCACAGACAAACACAGCCATTTTCCCAGCCAAAGATAGGAGTCACAAAAAGCAGAAATAGAGATAAAATGAATCACTAACCTTTGATGATCTTCATCAGATGACACTCATAGGACATCATGTTACACAATACATATATGTTTTGTTCGATAATGTGCATATTTATATCCAAAAATCTCAGTTTACATTGGCGCCATGTTCAAAAATGCCTCCAAAATATCCGGAGAAATTGCAGAGAGCTACATCAAATAACAGAAATACTCATCATAAACTTTGATGAAAGATACATGTTTTACATAGAATTAAACATACACTTGTTCTTAATGCAACCGCTGTGTCAGATTTTTTTGAAATGTTACGGAAAAAGCAAACCATGCAATAATCTGAGACTGCGCTTAGATAGAAACAACATTTCATTGCCATGTTGGAGTCAACAGAAATACGAAATTACATCATAAATATTCCCTTACCTTTGATGATCTTCATCAGAATGCACTCCCAGGAATCCTAGTTCCACAATAAATTGTTGTTTTGTTTGATAATGTCCATTATTTATATCCAAGTAGCTACTTTTGTTAGCACGTATAGTACACATATCCAAACGCTCACGCAGATCCAGGCGAACGTTGGGCGAAAACTACAAAAAGTTATATTACAGGTCGAATAAACTTGTCAAACTAAGTAGAGAATCAATCTTTAGAATGTTGTTTTCATAAATATTCAATAACGTTCCAACCGGAGAATTCCTTTGTGTCTATAGAAGTAATGGAACGCAAGTCGATATCATGTGGGATGCGCGAGACCAGGAACTGGCTCTCTGCCAGACCACTGACTCAAACAGCTCCCATCTGGCCCCACATCACAGTAGAAGCTTCATTCAACGTTCTACAGACTGTTGACATCTAGTGGACGGCGTAGGAAGTGCAAACAGATCCATATCCCACTGGGATTTCAATAGGCGATTAGTTGAAAATCGACTAGCCTCAGAATTCTCACTTCCTGTTTGGATTTTTTCTCAGGTTTTTGCCTGCCATATGAGTTCTGTTATACTCACATACATCATTCAAACAGTTTTAGAAACTTCAGAGTGTTTTATATCCAATAGTAATAATACTATGCATATATTAGCATCTGGGACAGAGTAGGAGGCAGTTCACTCTGGGCACGCTATTCATCCAAAGTGAAAATGCTGCCCCCTATCCTAGAGAAGTTAACAAGGCACACCTGTTAATTGAAATGCATTCCAGATGACTACATCATGAAGCTGGTTGAGAGAATTCCAAGAGTGTGCAAAGCTGTCATCAAGGCAAAGGGTGGCTACTTTTAAGAATCTCAAATTTTTTTGGTTACTACATGATTCCATGTGTGTTATTTAATAGTTTGTCTTCACCATTATTCTGCAATGTAGATAATTGTAGAAATAAAGAAGAACCCTGGAATGAGTAGGTGAGTCCAAACTTATGACTGGTACTGTATTTCAGAACAACATACTGTATGTATTCTTTAGGCATTCAGAATAGTGAATAAAGGCATGCTGAGGGAAAAGAGAGCCACTCTACAAATTATTACTAACCCAAACCGTTTTTACAAAAACTCATGGAAACTTCTGCCTTGAATGCCAACAGGTCACTGCGCAATAGCGAGCAGTAGTTTTCCCGCGGTCTAGCTAGCTAGCTTTTGTTATCGGCTAGTTTGCGGCAGCTGCAGTGTGTTATCAAAGAGAATGTTGTTGCTAATTTGTTAGCTTCTCCCTTTACAATAATAACTTTAAACAGGAAGTTAAGTTTGAAATGACCATCATCTGATGAGTGGAACTGTGGAACTATTGCAGCGTGCTGGCTGTTGTAAGCCATCTTTTTGAAAATAAGTTACGTGTGTGAAACATTGTTGCATTTAAAGTGGAACTGACGGCATTTTAGCAATATGAAATCTTATTAAAATCTATTCATATACACCCCTAGGAACAATATGACACTTTTAAGACATTTTCTGACAAGCAACCACTTATATATGGTCATTTTCACGTTTTCATAAATTCTTAGAAATGATGGGAATTATGTATACTAATGCAGTTGTGAAAATTCTATAGCCACGGGCCTGCCATTTTTCACTTTGAACTGGACTGTGTGTTTACAGGCAGTTGCAACAGCGTGACATTAGATCATTAGCATTTGCCAAAAGCCACAAAATACACTTCCTGAATGGATTTCTGCAAATATGTGAACATCACGGGACTCTTCTTACATTTGGGAACTTTACAGTCCTATTGATCAAACAACGATGAAAAGTTAGGCTCTCTCTCCCTCAGTTATGCACCTCAACAACAACATGATTGTCACGCCCTGACCTTAGAGATCCTTTTTATGTCTCTATTTTGGTTTGGTCAGGGCGTGAGTTGGGGTGGGCATTCTATGTTTTGTGTTCTATGTTTTCTATTTCTGTGTGTTTGGCCGGGTGTGGTTCTCAATCAGAGGCAGCTGTCTATCGTTGTCTCTGATTGAGAACCATACTTAGGTTGCCTTTTCCCGCCTGGGTGGGTAGTTGTCCATGTGTAGTTGCCTGTGAGCACTACGTTGGCTTCACGGTTTGTTTTCTGTTTTTGTGTCTGCACCAGACAGAACTGTTTCGCTTTCATTCTCCTGTTTGTTGTTTTTGTTCAATTTGGTTTTGGATTAAATTATGAACACTTTAAACGCTGCACCTTGGTCCACTCTTCCTTCAGCCCACGAGAATCGTTACAATGATCAACATCTCAGCAAGATGAGCTCAAGTCTAACGAAGGAACAATAGAGAAAACCTCTCAAACTTTTTAAAATTGCACTGATAAACGTGTTTTCGAGATGATACTTTCCGGATTCGACCATATTAATGACCTAAGGCTCGTATTTCTGTGTGTTATTATTTTATAACTAAGTCTATGATTTGATAGAGCAGTCTGACTGAGCGGTGGTAGGCAGCAGCAGGCTCGTAAGCATTCATTCAAACAGCACTTTCCTGCTTTTTGCCAGAAGCTCTTCGCTGTGCTTCAAGCCTATCAACTCCCAAGATTAGGCTGGTGTAACCGATGTGAAATGGCTAGCTAGTTAGCGGGGTGCGCGCTAATAGCGTTTCAAACGTCAGTCGCTCTGAGACTTGGAGTAGTTATTCCCCTTGCTCTGCATGGGTAACGCTGCTTCGAGGGTGGCTGTTGTCGTTGTGTTCCTGGTTTGAGCCCAGGTAGGAGCGAGGAGAGGGATGGAAGCTATACTGTTACACTGGCAATACTAAAGTGCCTATAAGAACATCCAATAGTCAAAGGTTAATGAAATACAAATGGTATAGAGAGAAATAGTCCTATAATTCCTATAATAACTACAACCTAAAACTTCTTACCTGGGAATATTGAAGACTCATGTTAAAAGGAACCACCAGCTTTCATATGTTCTCATGTTCTGAGCAAGGAACTTTAACGTTAGCTTTCTTACATGGCACATATTGCACTTTTACTTTCTTCTCCAACACTTTGTTTTTGCATTATTTAAACCAAATTGAACATGTTTCATTATTTATTTGAGGCTAAATTGATTTTATTAATGTATTATATTAAGTTAAAATAAGTGTTCATTCAGTATTGTTGTAATTGTCATTATTACAAAGACATTTTTAAAATCGGCCGATTAATCGGTATCCGATTTTTTGGGTCCTCCAATAATCGGTATCGGTGTTGAAAAATCATAATCGGTCGACCTCTAGACAAGAGTGCTCTGAAATCGGAGAAGATAGCCAGAGTGATTTTGCGAACGCAAGAGATATGCTAACTGGATAACAGTCGTTGAAGTTCTTGCTAGCTAACCAAATGAGCTGTGTATAGCTACCGAAAAACTATGAGGGGAAAAAGTCCATCACTTACCCACTCCTTCAATGACATGACATCCTCCTAGCAGCTATCTAGCTAGCTGTCTAGCTAACATTAGGCTCCATGTTTTTAGCTTGCTACGTAAATAGATATGCTAGCCTATTAGCTATGTTATGACATACTTGTAATCATTGCCCTTGCTAGTTTGATGGTATTGACATTCCCAGCCTTAGTTACATTCGTCTGTTTTTGTCCAGAATATTGAGTAAGTAATTAATTAATTGAAACTGAAACAGTGCATCCCGAATGGAGGCAGCAAACATGTATCAGGCCAGCTGTGATTTACAATCTGAATTGCCAGGGTTCGAGCTTCCAAGTCTGTTCTATTCATTCTTATTTCTATGAGCTCATCTTTCCCACCTCTCTCTCTCTCTCTCTCTCTCTTTGTATCTTCATGGTGTAGTAACTCACTCTCTCTCTCTCTCTCTCTCTCTCTCTGTTTAATGGGTGACTCAGAGGTCACAGCCAAACCTCTCTGATCAAGGCGTGTTGTAATGTAACCTAAGACAAACACCCTCCATCAAACAGATTCAAGTCATGGATCAAGGGACTAGTCCTTTGATGCTGCCAGTTGTGTAGTCGCCATACTGTGCTTGTGTGATTTGTAATACTTTGCTACCGTACAAAGTCCAATGTCACCTGTCTTTTGTTGGGTTTTTTGCCACATGATTTTTGCTTTCTATGTTTTGAGTGGAATACTTTAGTTTCGGTAACCATGTCAATATGACTATCTTCCATCCTGTCCCTGGTCTGTAGTGTAGTGTACAAGGTAACCATGTCAATATGACTATCTTCAATCCTGTCCCTGGTCTGTAGTGTAGTGTACAAGGTAACCATGTCAATATGACTATCTTCCATCCTGTCCCTGGTCTGTAGTGTAGTGTAGTGTACAAGGTAACCATGTCAATATGACTATCTTCCATCCTGTCCCTGGTCTGTAGTGTAGTGTAGTGTAGTAGGTAATCCTGAACCAGCTGTTGGAGGTATCAGTGTGCTGCTAAACCCTAGTGTTAGGCTGTCACTACAGGGCCTTAAATCAGAGCCTCCTACTCCTCCCTCCCTCCCTTCCCCCTGGGTCTCTTCTCTCTGGGCTCCTGTGGCTCCACTACTGGGCCTTACTGTGTGAATTCCTGAATGAACTCTGGCACACACACAGACACACACACACACACAGGTGGGCCCAGGGCCGGATTAAGAAATCATAGGCCCCGGGGCTTTGCTTCTTTTATAGCTTTCTACTAGATGTTGGAACATTGCTGCAGGGGCTTGCTTCCATTCAGTCACAAGAGCATGTTGGACAATTAGACCTGGCTCGTGGTCTGCATTACAATTCATCCCAAAGGTGTTCGATGGGGTTGAGGTCAGGGCTCTGTGCAGGCCAGTCAAGTTCTTCCACACTGATCTCGACAAAACATTTCTGTATGAATCTCACTTTGTGCACGGGGGCATTGGCATGCTGAAACAGGAAAGGGCCTTCCCCAAACTTTTGCCACAAAGTTGGAAGCACAGAATGGTCTAGAATGTCATTGTATGCTGTAGCGTTAACATTTCCCGTCACTGAAACTAAGGGGCCTACACCGAACCATCAGTTACCCCAACAGCCCCAGACCATGACCCATATACACTACCATTCAAAAGTTTTGGGTCACTTAAAAATGTCCTTGTTTTTGAAAGAAAAGCAAAAAAAATTGTTCATTAAAATAACAGCAAATTGATCAGAAATACAGTGTAGACATTGTTAATGTTGTAAATTACTATTGTATCTGGCTATGGAATATCTACATAGGCATACAGAGGCCCCTTATCAGCAACCATCACTCCTATGTTCCAATGACACGTTGTGTTAGCTAATCCAAGTTTATAATTTTAAAAGACTAATTGATCATTAGAAAACCCTTGAGACTGGTCTCGTCAGTCTTTTGCAATTATGTTAGCACAGCTGAAAACTGTTTTCCTGATTTAAAGAAGCAATGAAACTGACCTTCTTTAGACTAGTTGAGTATCTGGAGCATCAGCATTTTGTGGGTTCGATTACAGGCTCAAAATGGCCAGAAACAAAGATCTTTCTTCTGAAACTCGTCAGTCTGTTCTTTTCTTGAGAAATGAAGGCTATTTCAAACTGAAGATCTCATACAAAGCTGTATACTACTGCCTTCACAGAACAGCGGAAACTGGCTCTAACCAGAATAGAAAGAGGAGTGGGAAGCCCTGGTGCACAACTAAGCAAGAGGACAAGTACATTAGAGTGTCTAGTTTGAGAAACAGACGCCTCACAAGTCGTCAACTGGCAGCTTCATTAAATAGTACCCGCAAAATACCAGTCTCAACGTCAACAGTGAAGAGGTGACTCCGGGATGCTAGCTTTCTAGGCAGAGTTCCTTTTTCCAGTGTTTTTTTGCCCATCTTAATCTTTTCTTTTTATTGGCCAGTCTGAGATATCGCTTTTTCTTTGCAACTCTGCCTAGAAGGCCAACATCCTGGAGTCGCCTCTTCACTGTTAGCTAACACAACGTGCCATTGGACCACAGAGGTGTGATGGTTGCTGATAATGGGCCTCTGTATGCCTACAGTGGGGCAAAAAAAGTATTTAGTCAGCCACCAATTGTGCAAGTTCTCCCACTTAAAAAGATGAGAGAGGCCTGTAATTTTCATCATAGGTACACTTCAACTATGACAGACAAAATGAGGGGGGGAAATCCAGAAAATCACATTGTAGGATTTTTAATGAATTTATTTGCAAATTATGGTGGAAAATAAGTATTTGGTCACCTACAAACAAGCAAGATTTCTGGCTCTCACAGACCTGTAACTTCTTCTTTAAGAGGCTCCTCTGTCCTCCACTCGTTACCTGTATTAATGGCACCTGTTTGAACTTGTTATCAGTATAAAAGACACCTGTCCACAACCTCAAACAGTCACACTCCAGACTCCAATATGGCCAAGACCAAAGAGCTGTCAAAGGACACCAGAAACAAAATTGTAGACCTGCGCCAGGCTGGGAAGACTGAATCTGCAATAGGTAAGCAGCTTGGTTTGAAGAAATCAACTGTGGGAGCAATTATTAGGAAATGGAAGACATACAAGACCACTGATAATCTCCCTCGATCTGGGGCTCCATGCAAGATCTCACCCCGTGGGGTCAAAATGATCACAAGAACGGTGAGCAAAAATCCCAGAACCACACGGGGGGACCTAGTGAATGACCTGCAGAGAGCTGGGACCAAAGTAACAAAGCCTACCATCAGTAACACACTACGCCGCCAGGGACTCAAATCCTGCAGTGCCAGACGTGTCCCCCTGCTTAAGCCAGTACATGTCCAGGCCCATCTGAAGTTTGCTAGAGAGCATTTGGATGATCCAGAAGAAGATTGGGAGAATGTCATATGGTCAGATGAAACCAAAATATAACTTTTTGGTAAAAACTCAACTCGTCGTGTTTGGAGGACAAAGAATGCGGAGTTGCATCCAAAGAACACCACACCTACTGTGAAGCATGGGGGTGGAAACATCATGCTTTGGGGCTGTTTTTCTGCGAAGGGACCAGGACGACTGATCCGTGTAAAGGAAAGAATGAATGGGGTCATGTATCGTGAGATTTTGAGTGAAAACCTTCCATCAGCAAGGGCATTGAAGATGAAACGTGGCTGGGTCTTTCAGCATGACAATGATCCCAAACACACCGCCCGGGCAACGAAGGAGTGGCTTCGTAAGAAGCATTTCAAGGTCCTGGAGTGGCCTAGCCAGTCTCCAGATCTCAACCCCATAGAAAATCTTTGGAGGGAGTTGAAAGTCCGTGTTGCCCAGCAACAGCCCCAAAACATCACTGCTCTAGAGGAGATCTGCATGGAGGAATGGGCCAAAATACCAGCAACAGTGTGTGAAAACCTTGTGAAGACTTACAGAAAACGTTTGACCTCTGTCATTGCCAACAGAGGGTATATAACAAAGTATTGAGAGAAACTTTTGTTATTGACCAAATACTTATTTTCCACCATAATTTGCAAATAAATTCATTAAAAATCCTACAATGTGATTTTCTGGATTTTCTTTTCTCATTTTGTCTGTCATAGTTGAAGTGTACCTATGATGAAAATTACAGGCCTTTCTCATCTTTTTAAGTGGGAGAACTTGCACAATTGGTGGGCTGACCAAATATTTTTTTGCCCCACTGTATGTAGATATTCCATATAAAATCTGCCATTTCCAGCTACAATAGTCATTTACAACATTAACAATGTCTACACTGTATTTCTGATCAATTTTATGTTATTTTAATGGACAAAAAAATAGCTTTTCTATCAAAAACATTTCTAAGTGACCCCAAACTTTTGAACGGTAGTGTATGTGTGTATGTATAGTGGGGAGAAAAAGTACTTGATACACTGCCGATTTTGCAGGTTTTCCAACTTACAAAGCATGTAGAGGTCTGTAATTTTTTATCATAGGTACACTTCAACTGTGAGAGACGGAATCTAAAACAAAAATCCAGAAAATCACATTGTATGATTTTTAAGTAATTAATTTGCATTTTATTGCATGACATAAGTATTTGATACATCAGAAAAGCAGAACTTAATATTTGGTACAGAAACCTTTGTTTGCAATTACAGAGATCACACGTTTCCTGTAGTTCTTGACCAGGTTTGCACACACTGCAGCAGGGATTTTGGCCCACTCCTCCATACAGACCATCTCCAGATCCTTCAGGTTTCGGGGCTGTCGCTGGGCAATATGGACTTTCAGCTCCCTCCAGAGATTTTCTATTGGGTTCAGGTCTGGAGACTGGCTAGGCCACTCCAGGACCTTGAGATGCTTCTTACGGAGCCACTCCTTAGTTGCCCTGGCTGTGTTTTGGGTCAGTGTCATGCTGGAAGACCCAGCCACGACCCATCTTCAATGCTCTTACTGAGGGAAGGAGGTTGTTTGCCAAGATCTCGCGATACATGGCCCCATCCATCCTCCCCTCAATACGGTGCAGTCGTCCTGTCCCCTTTGCAGAAAAGCATCCCCAAAGAATGATGTTTCCACCTCCAAACTTCACGGTTGGGATGGTGTTCTTGGGGTTGTACTCATCCTTCTTCTTCCTCCAAACATGGCGAGTGGAGTTTAGACCAAAAAGCTCTATTTTTGTCTCATCAGACCACATGACCTTCTCCCATTCCTCCTCTGGATCATCCAGATGGTCATTGGCAAACTTCAGACGGGCCTGCACATGTGCTGGCTTGAGCAGGGGGACCTTGCGTGCGCTGCAGGATTTTAATCCACGACGGCGTAGTGTGTTACTAATGGTTTTCTTTGAGACTGTGGTCCCAACTCTCTTCAGGTCATTGACCAGGTTCTGCCGTGTAGTTCTGGGCTGATCCCTCACCTTCCACATGATCATTGATGCCCCACGAGGTGAGTTCTTGCATGGAGCCCCAGACCGAGGGTGATTGACCGTCATCTTGAACTTCTTCCATTTTCTAATAATTGCGCCTACAGTTGTTGCCTTCTCACCAAGCTGCTTGCCTATTGTCCTGTAGCCCATCCCAGCCTTGTGCAGGCCTACAATTTTATCCCTGATGTCCTTACACAGCTCCCTGGTCTTGGCCATTGTGGAGAGGTTGGAGTCTGTTTGATTGAGTGTGTGGACAGGTGTCTTTTATACAGGTAACGAGTTCAAACAGGTGCAGTTAATACAGGTAATGAGTGGAGAACAGGAGGGCTTCTTTAAAGAAAAACTAACAGGTCTGTGAGAGCCGGAATTCTTACTGGTTGGTAGGTGATACTTATGTCATGCAATAAAATGCTAATTAATTACTTAAAAATCATACAATGTGATTTTCTGGATTTTTGTAGATTCCGTCTCTCACAGTTGAAGTGTACCTATGATAAAAATTACAGACCTCTACATGCTTTGTAAGTAGGAAAACCTGCAAAATCGGCAGTGTATCAAATACTTGTTCTCCCCACTGTATGTACAGTTGAAGTCGGAAGTTTACATAAACTGAGTTTAAATGTATTTGGCTAAGGTATTTCACAATTCCTGACATTTAATCCTAGTAAAGATTTCCTGTCTTAGGTCAGTTAGGATCACCACTTTATTTTAAGAATGTGAAATGTCAGAATAATAGTAGAGAGAATGATTTATTTCAGCTTTTATTTCTTTCATCACATTCGCAGTGGGTCAGAAGTTTACATACACTCAATTAGTATTTGGTAGCATTGCTTTAAATTGTTTATCTTGGGTCAAACGTTTCGGGTAGCCTTCCACAAGCTTCCCACAATAAGTTGGGTGAACTTTGGCCCATTCCTCCTGACAGAGCTGGTGTAACTGAGTCAGGTTAGTAGGCCTCCTTTCTCGCACACACTTTTTCAGTTCTGCCAACAAATGTTCTATAGGGTTGAGGTCAGGGCTTTGTGATGGCCACTCCAAAACCTTGACTTTGTTGTCCTTAAGCCATTTTGTCACAACTTTGGAAGTATGCTTGTGGTCATTGTCCATTTGGAAGGCCCATTTGCGACCAAACTTTAACTTCCTGACTGATGTCTTGAGATGTTGCTTCAACATATCCACATAATTGTCCTGCCTCATGATGCCATCTATTTTGTGAAGTGCACCAGTCCCTCCTGCAGCAAAGCACCCCCACAACATGATGCTGCCACCCCCGTGCTTCACGGTTGGGATGGTGTTCTTAGGCTTGCAAGCATCCCCCTTTTTCCTCCATTCATAATGATGGTCATTATGGCCAAACAGTTCTATTTTTGTTTCAGCAGACCAGAGGACATTTCTCCAAAAAGTATGATCTTTGTCCTCATATGCAGTTGCAAACCGTAGTCTGGCTTTTTTATGGTGGTTTTGGAGCCGTGGCTTCTTCCTTGCTGAGCAGCCTTTCAGGTTATGTCGATAAATGACTTGTTTTACTGTCGATATAGATACTTTTGTACCTGTTTCTTCCAGCATCTTCACAAGGTCCTTTGCTGTTGTTGTGGGATTGATTTGCACTTTTCGCATCAAAGTATGTTCATCTCTTCCTGAGCGGTATGACGTCTGCGTGATCACATGGTGTTTATACTTGCGTACAATTGTTTGTACAGATAAAAAAATCTAAAAAACTGAGGTCTGAGGTCTTGGCATATTCTTTTGATTTTCCCGTGATGTCAAGCAAGGAGGCACTGAGTTTGAAGGTAGGCCTTGAAATACATCCACAGGTGCACTTCCAATTGGCTCAAATTATGTCAATTAGCCTATCAGAAGCTTCTAAAGACATGACATAATTTTCTGGAATTTTCCAAGCTGTTTAAAGGCAACTTAGTGTATGTAAACTTCTGACCCACTGGAATTGTGATACAGTGAATTATAAGTGAAATAACCTGTCTGTAAACTATTGGAAAAATGACTTGTGTCATTCACGAAGTAGATGTCCTAACCGACTTGCCAAAACTATAGTTTGTTAACAAGAAATTTGTGGAGTGGTTGAAAAACGAGTTTTAATGACTCCAACCTAAGTGTATGTATACATATATATATATATATATATATATATATATATATATATATATATACACTTTAAAAATATATATTTATATATTTTTCTTAATAATGGTTCTAAAGACAGATTAGTCTTCTCTTTTCAGCGGTAGGCATTTGCTTTCCAAACTGTACGTTTTTCCCATGATTGTATTTAGAAATTTGCAAAAGGCAAACACAGCCGCAGAATAACATTGAAATATAATCCATCGATGGCAGTTCCTATTCAAGTCAGGTCTGGCAGCCATTGCTAGTGTACCCATTAGTTTAACAGTCAAATTGCCAGTGTAAGAGGTTCCAAAACCCTTCTATGGGTTGTATGGCCACAACGCAACAAACTGTGTATTTGGCTCACATGCTGCCCAAATTGCAGCCTTCCCGACTGTAGGCAACCGGCAACTGCCAAAATAAAGGAAACACGTGAGTAAATGAGGGATACAAAGTTTATGTTATGGTGTGTGGGATGCATTTTCCTGGAATGGTTTAGGTCTACTTGTAGAATCTGTGCCAAGGCGCATTGAAGCTGTTCTGGCAGTAATGTTTGGGAAATATTAATCCTCTGTGGCTAAATTACGCTCTCTGGTGTGTTTTGAACATTGAGAGTGGCTCCTGTGGTTGGGCTTTGGCCTTGTCCCTGACCCACACAATTGACCAGTCACATTTATTTATTATGCAGTTTATTTTGTATTTTTCTTATTAATCAGTTACCCACGAGGCCCCCTGCTTCCTCTCCTTCCCCCATCTGACGATTACCAGAGCGGCAGCAGCAGGCTGTGATAGATGTCTGGGTGTATGATACAGAGGGGGATCAGTTGACAGACGGACAATGACTAGCAGATGCAGGGGCAGATTGGCTGCAACCAGTAGATCTAGTGACAACATGTTATGTGTGTGTGGGACGTGTGATTGAAGATGGGTTGCACAACAGCCTAAGAACCTCTGTGAGGACATGGAAAGTTGGAGGACATATTAAGAAACTAGTTTCATTGTATTGTCAAGTAGTGATAGATGTAATTTGCATCCTTTCAAAGTGTGGTCTTACTTTCTACCGCACATCCATTCTGAAGGTGATGGATTTCACATTGTATGACGATGTGTAGCCATAGACTGTTCACTCTGCCACCATCCGGCAAACAGTACCGGATCATCGGCTCTCGGACAAACCGGCTCTGAGACTGATTCTACCCCCAAGCCATAAGACTGCTAAATATCCAGGCTACTAAATAGTCAATTAATTGTACCCAAACTATCTGTCCTGACTCTATCTTGCACTGACCCTATGCACACTCACGAGACTATATATACACACTGACACACACTACAGTCGTGGCCAAAAGTTTTGAGAATGACACAAATATTAATTTTCGCCAAGTCTGCTGCCTCAGTGTCTTTAGATATTTTTGTCAGATGTTACTATGGAATACTGAAGTATAATTACAAGCATTTCATAAGTGTCAAATTACATGAATTTACTGACAATTACATGAAGTTGATGCAAAGAGTCAATATTTGCAGTGTTTGCCCATCTTTTTCAAGACCTCTGCAATCCGCCCTGGCATGCTGTCAATTAACTTCTGGGCCACATCCTGACTGATGGCAGCCCATTCTTGCATAATCAATGCTTGGAGTTTGTCAGAATTTGTGGGTTTTTGTTTGTCCACCCGCCTCTTGAGGATTGACCACAAGTTCTCAATGGGATTAAGGTCTGGAGAGTTTCCTGGCCATGGACCCAAAATATTGATGTTTTGTTCCCCGAGCCACTTAGTTATCATTTTTTCCTTATGGCAAGGTGCTCCATCATGCTGGAAAAGGCATTGTTTGTCACCGAACGGTTCCTGGATGGTTGGGAGAAGTTGCTCTCGGAGGATGTGTTGGTACCATTCTTTATTCATGACTGTGTTCTTGGGCAAAATTGTGAGTGAGCCCACTCCCTTGGCTGAGAAGCAACCCCACACATGAATGGTCTCAGGATGCTTTACTGTTGGCATGACACGGGACTGATGGTAGTGCTCACCTTGTCTTCTCCGGACAAGCTTTTTTCTGGATGCCCCAAACAATCGGAAAGGGGATTAATCAGAGAAAATGATTTACCCCAGTCCTTAGCAGTCCTATCCCTGTACCTTTCGCATAATATCAGTCTGTCCCTGATGTTTTTCCTGGAGAGAAGTGGCTTCTTTGCTGCCCTTCTTGACACCAGGCCATCCTCCAAAAGTCTTCGCCTCACTGTGTGTGCAGATGCACTCACACCTGCCTGCTGCCGTTTCTGAGCAAGCTCTGTACTGGTGGTGCCCCGATCCCGCAGCTGAATCAACTTTAGGAGATGGTCCTGGTGCTTGGAACAATGATTCCAAGCACCACCCTCCTTTTGAAGCTTCAAGTCTGTTATTCGAACTCAATCAGCATGACATATTGATCTCCAGCCTTGTCCTCGTCAACACTCACACCTGTGTTAACGAGAAAATCACTGACATGATGTCAGCTGGTCCTTTTGTGGCAGGACTGAAATGCAGTGGAATTTTGGGGGGGATTCAGTTCATTTGCATGGCAAAGAGAGACTGCAATTAATTGCAATTCATCTGATCACTTCATAACATTCTGGAGTATATGCAAATTGCCATCATACAAACTGAGGCAGCAGACTTTGAAAATTAATATTTGTGTCATTCTCAAAACTTTTGACCACGACTGTACATTGACACTCTCACACAAAACCCATACACATTCACATACTGCACACTACATACGCACACACAGACCTAACACAAACACACACACACACACACACTTTTATACTCATCATTTGCTGCTGCTACTCTGTTCTTTATTTTATTCTTATTATTATCTATCCTAATGCCTAGTCACTTTACCCTGCCTTTATGTACATATCTACCTCAAATAACTTATTATTATCTATCCTGATGTCTAGTCACTTTACCCTGCCTTTATGTACATATCTACCTCAAATACCTTATTATCTATCCTAATGCCTAGTCACTTTACCCTGCCTTTATGTACATATGTACCTCAAATACCTTATTATTATCTATCCTAATGCCTAGTCACTTTACCCTGCCTTTATGTACATATGTACCTCAAATACCTTATTATTATCTATCCTAATGCCTAGTCACTTTACCCTGCCTTTATGCACATATCTTCCTCAAAAACCTCATACCCTTGCACATTGATCTGGTACTGGTACTCTATATGCATCTCCATTCTAGTCTATTTTATTGTTACTTATTTTATTATTATTTTAACTCTGCATCGTTGGAAATGGCTCGTAAGCAAGCATTTCACGGTAAAGTTTACACCATTTGAAATTCAGTGCATGTGACAAATACAATTCGATTTTATTTGAATACGAATTGACATTATCATTGGTGTTTTGTTGTTGAAGTGTATCTCAATCAGTTAGATTAATAGACCTAGCTGACGTTGTGGGACTGAAGAGTAACTACATGTGATGTCATCTCCAGCTTCCTGTCCCTGTGTCCTGTCACCCCCTCAGCCCACATAAACCACCCTTCCGAACCTAATCAAGACTTGATTAGTGTCCAAAAAAAGAAAATAGAAAACAAACACATATTTGTATTAGGACATTTCATAAAGAATTCCCATTATCATATTCTCATAAATATAATTATATTATTTCACCATAATTATAATTATTGCATCATTATTGCATAGTTAGTCTTTAAATCAGAAGAATAATATACATCATCATATTGAAAAAATTATTTCCATGTCAATATTTAATTTATAATTCAATCCTATTCATTCTCAGTATTCTTAATGCATAAATCTCTCCAAAGCATTTGCAAAATACATTCATCATAAATGTATAAATTATATAATTTCAATTTATATCCAAAAATGTGTATAAACACGTAGCTACAGTGGGGTTTGAAAATGACACCCTTGATAATGATGAGCAATAATGACTGTATAAAATTAATAATTAAAATACTGAGCTATATTTTATGCAAAAAAAAATACATTGTGTTATACTAATACAATTGCCCGAAGTTAGAGAGTTTGTTTAACAAATAAGCATTTTTTTCTCTCAAAAAGGTAGGGGTCAAAATGATTGACACCCCTAAAGATTCGTAGAAATAAAGTAGTTAAAAGTTTAGTATTTGGTCCCATATTCCTAGCAGGCAATGACTACATCAAGCTTGTGACTCTACACACTTATTGGAGGAATTTGCCGTTTGTTTTGGTTGTATTTCAGATTATTTTGTGCCCAATAGAATTGAATGGTAAATAATGTATCGTGTCATTTTGGAGTCACTTTTATTATAAATAAGAATAGAATGTTTCTAAACACTTCTACATTAATGTGGATGCTAGCATGATTAACGAATAATCGTGATTGAGTCGTGAATAATGATGAGTGAGAAAGTTATAGTGGGTCAAGTTCATGCCCCGAAGACATGCTAACCTCCCCTGTTATTAGTAATGCTGAGAGGTTAGCATGTTCTCGGGGTATGATCTTTGACTCTCTAACTTTCTCACTCATCATTATTAATGATTCATTCAGGATTATTTACATTTACATTTACGTCATTTAGCAGACGCTCTTATCCAGAATTGGAAAGTTCATACATATTCATCCTGGTCCCCCCGTGGGAATTGAACCCACAACCCTGGCGTTGCAAGTGCCATGCTCTACCAACTGAGCCACACGGGACCGTGTGATTACATTATCTGTAATCCTAATAGCATCCACATTAATGTAGAAGTGTTTAGAAACATATTCTATACATTTAAAGTGACTCCAAAATACACAATACACTATTTACCATAAATTTCTATTGGGCACAAAATAATTTGAAACGCAACCAAAACAAACAGCAAATGCATCCAACATGTTTGGGACCAATATGGGACCAAATACTAAACTTTTGACTTGATTTATAAGAATATTTAAGGGTGTCAATTTTGAACACTACCTTTTTGAGAAATTGTATCAGTATAAAATTCTACATAAAATATAGCTCAGTATTTGAATTATTTATTTTATACAGTCATTATTGCTCATCTTTGTGAAGGGTGCCAATAATTTCTGTCCCCACTGTATAAAATAATGAGAGCCATTGCTACTATTTGTGCACTGGTAACATAATCCATATGGACACTTACTGTACATACTTTAGGGGTAACAAACAGGCTAGCCACTATTTCCCCCTTTGCTCTCAATCACTTGTCATTTTTGGACTTTGTCCTCGTGTTATTTTTTCTGTCCATCTCAGTTTTAAACAGCCCTAGAAGTGTGAAAGGTTTGTCTGGATTAACTCCTCTGCTAATCTAAAACCCATGTGGGAGAGCTTTGAAGACTCCCTGACCCTGTCCAACAAAAACAGGCTCTGTCTCTGCACGTCTCCTCATCTCTCTCTTTCTGCCTCTCTGCACGTCTCGTCATCTCTCTGCCTCTGCCTCTCTGCATGTCTCATCTCTCCCCACTCTCTCTCTCTCTCTCTGCACGTCTCCTCATCTCTCCCCACTCTTTCTCGCTCTGCACCTCTCCTCATCTCTCTCTCTCTGCCACTCAACCCCTTCATTTCATGGCCCCACGTCGGCAGATATGCAGGAAGATATTTTGCCATAAATGGCTGCTTATATTGTGTGCCTAAATCCTTTCAGGATTGTAGCCTAATTATAGTTGAGCACTGTACAGTACTGTACAGTACAGAGCAGGTCACTTACCAAACAGCCTTATGTCTCAGGTTTTTGTAATCGCGGCTGTGTTGAGTCTCATTGGTGGATAGGAGGGATAACAATAACATCCAATATGAACTGCCATATTCAGGGGATTATAGTCATGGCTCACTGAGAAAGATTTAATGATGTTGAATGCACTGATGTCATTGATGTCAGATAGTCGTGGTAACCTCTTAAACCAGTGGTCAGAGAGTGTGAGAAATGTAATGAAGAGTTTAACGAGGTGTTTGTGGCTGGCTGGGAGGGTTTGGGATGTTAGTAGTGGTGAGGAATAAATGACTGTTTTGGAAAGGGGATTTGTGTATGTTTAAGAGTTTTACAGATGGTCGCAGGGCTGGTGTATAAGGCAGAGAATGGCTGGTTTGATTTAGGTGTGGAAGGATAGTTTGTACCGGGTAGAAGGATAGTTTAGGCTGGATAGAAGGATAGTTTAGGCTGGGTAGAAGGATAGTTTGGGCTGGAAAGAGGGATAGTTTGGGCTGGGTAGAAGGATAGTTTGGGCTGGGTAGAAGGATAGTTTGGGCTGGGTAGAAGGATAGTTTGGGCTGGGGAGAAGGATAGTTTGGGCTGGAAAAAGGGATAGTTTGGGCTGGGTAGAGGGATAGTTTGGGCTGGGGAGAAGGATAGTTTGGGCTGGGGAGAAGGATAGTTTGGGCTGGGTAGAGGGATAGTTTGGGCTGGGTAGAGGGATAGTTTGGGCTGGGGAGAAGGATAGTTTGGGCTGGAAAGAGGGATAGTTTGGGCTGGGGAGAAGAATAGTTTGGTCTGGGTAGAGGGATCGTTTGGGCTGGGTAGAGGAATAGTTTGGGCTGGGTAGAGGGATAGTTTGGGCTGGGTAGAGGGATAGTTTGGGCTGGGTAGAAGGATAGTTTGGGCTGGGTAGAAGGATAGTTTGGGTTGGAAAGAGGGATAGTTTGGGCTGGGGAGAAGAATAGTTTGGTCTGGGTAGAGGGATAGTTTGGGCTGGGTAGAAGGATAGTTTGGGCTGGGTAGAGGGATAGTTTGGGCTGGGTAGAAGGATAGTTTGGGCTGGGTAGAGGGATAGTTTGGGCTGGGTAGAGGGATAGTTTGGGCTGGGTAATGGTGTGGGGGCTAGCATACTGTAGCTTTAGCTGTTTGAGAGACACATGTTGTAATGGCTGCCATCACTCTTTCCAGCACGATGTTTCCCAGAGCTCTCTGAAGGCAGCCCTGGATGGGGTGGTACAGGAGTGTGTGAGCTTCGTGGGAGTGGACATCAACATCTGCTCAGAGACCCTGATGAGGTAGGGCCGAATAGTTTCCCTCAGCAGTCACAATATGGCCTTCACACACACGTGCTGACCGCCAGCGCACTATTTAGTCTGATGCCCCACTCTGTCTCCCACTCTGGCCCGACTGGGACGGGCAGGCCTGACAGGGAATCATTTATATTTTACATTTTCATTTTGCAGACGCTCTTATCCAGAGCGACTTACAGGAGCAATTATGGTCGGCAGATTCTTCACATAGTCTGCTCGGGATTCGCACCAGCGACCTTTCGGTTACTGGCCCAATGCACCTAACCGCTACGCTACCTGCCGCCCAGTGCTTGGCTGACAGGCAGACTCGCACTCCCAAAACACATTCACACACACACAGTCACTCCCTCGCCCCCCTTGTCTGCCTCTTTAAAGGCTTGGAGAGAGTTACAGCATGTTTGTTTTACTCGGCGCTTGGCCTTAACCAACAAAACAACAAACTAGTGTTCAAGGTGTCATTACTACATTCCAAAATCTCCTAGTGACACCCTTCTCTTTCTTTATACACACACAGCACACCATTACACCTTTTTCTAAGGGAAAGCCTTTTATGAGATGAAGGTGCAGGGCCAGGCAGTAGGCAGTGATCAGGTCATCTGTTTACCTGGGTGTTAATGAGGTTTTTACAGGGGCCCCAGACAGGCCTGCCCAACGCTCCAGAGCCCCAGACACACTGGACGTGTTCAATATTACTAGCCCTTTATTTAGGAGGGATGACATACTGTATGTTTACACTAGGCCTGTCTGTCTGTCTGTCTGTCTGTCTGTCGGGGAGGACTGCCGGTGCACTGGCAAACTGGAGGTCACCAGAGCAAAGCCCCTCAAAGCCTGTAGTCTGGAGAATGGAAAAGATCACACACACACAGAACATGTATGTCTTAGGGAAACCCGGAGAGATTTATTCCTAAACATTGCTGTGATTTCCAAGAAAAATAGGGTGTGGTTTTCCAGGTCACATGCTCCAATAGGTGAGCAAATGGCCGAGCGAAGGTAACAACAACAACAGTCTCTTGATGATGTTCCCTGCTAGTAATACTATGCTGCCCTTCCTCCTCGTCCTTAATGGAGAGATGTGTAATTACCAACTATGGTGTTACTGTTGTTCTGGGGGTTTTACTGCAGTAACCCATGTGTGTCTGTGTCAGACACGTGGCAGGTCTGAATACAGGGCGTGCAAAGAGCATAGCAGAGTGGAGGGAGACGAACGGGCCCTTCATGAACAGAGATCAGCTGAGACTGGTGAAGGGCCTGGGCCCTAAGAGCTACCAGCAATGTGCCGGCTTCATCAGAATCAACCCTCAAAACCATCTCAACAACCACAGGTACACACAACCCACCAACCACAGGTACAGCAGCATCAGACCTGCCAACCTGCACGCATTTTGCATACCACGCTCACAATTTGAGGTCAAAGTATGCTGGTATTAAAAACGACCCTAAAATATGCAACAATAGGCTTCTAGTTGGCACTTTGCGTTTTTTGACTCAACCGTCTGAAGTTGGAGCTGAGCCAATCAGAGGACTTTGGCGAGGACCGCAAATCTTTAGCTCTCCGCTCCAGCCCGCCCACGTAGTATTTCCTCCCTCCACTTCCCTCGAGCTGGATGGCAGTTCACCACTTTGTCCGGAGACACCACTAATGTGTGAGGAAAATGGAGAACTGTTTGCCAAATACATTTTCCAAAATAGTATATTATAGTCAAGCACATAACCACTATTATTTCGTAATTAGCTCCTTAGTTTAGTCATCATTATGACAAAGGTAGTTAGCTACAGTGTTTAGTCAACTAAGCCAACGGTAGTAGGGGAGAGCGCGTTGACGCGCAAGGAAACGTGTGGTGTTGCGGTAGTTAAGTGCCTGTCACTGCGTGGATGGAAACAGACATGGCAGAGAGCTGTTCCGCTAATACCCTCCTTCACAGAAATGTATATTGGACTGGTAAAGATTAGTAGGCCTGTGTTAATTAATCAGTTGTTGATCTGTCCTCTTGATTTTGCTGTATGTCAACAGTAGGCAGCTAATGATGTCATAATAGTTAGTCCACCAATGACATGGTATGTTGAAAGAATGGTAGCCTAGTAGTCAGACCTAACTTGTTCTGTCCATATATAAAAAATGACATTTGATTTGTAGAGCGCTTTTGATTTACAGACAGAAATCACAAAGCTCTTATTAACAATATGAGCATTGAAATATACACTAGCTAGTTCACAGGTTCACGGATTGACCCACTCAAGGGAAAAAGTGTATTAGTTACACCATGGACATAGACTGAGAGCTTAGAGCTGACTGAAATGATTTATATTTTTCAATTATTGACTTTGAATTTACTAAATTGAAAATAGAATTGCACCCAAACTTGTTTGAGATGCTCTCCCGTCCTCTACTCAGTGAGTGTGGTGTTGTGTTGGTAGTGATGTAACAGGGGGTAACTCAGCCCAAGCAGCCCAGGAGAAGCCTGCAGCCAAGGGGAAGGGAAAGACCAAAGCCTCAGCTGCTGTACCTACCCTGCCCAACCCTCTGGACCAGACCTGCATCCACCCAGAGTCCTACGCTGTGGCCAGGAGGTGAGAACTACTTACAACCACCACCCGCCACCCCAAAGCATGTTCCAACTAACATGAGCTTCAATTTTACCCCAGCTTGTAGGCTACTTCTGGGGGCATTGGGAGATGGTTGCTTACAGTTTTTTTGGTTTTGATTTGGCCAGACATGGGAGCCAAACGTGTGTGTTTCCGTGTGTGTGTGTGTGTTTCCGTGTGTGTGTGTGTGTGTTTCCGTGTGTGTGTGTGTGTGTGTTTCCGTGTGTGTGTGTGTTTCCGTGTGTGTGTGTGTTTCCGTGTGTGTTTCCGTGTGTTTACTGCTTGTAGTCGTGTGTGAGGGGGATCTTGGTAGCATCTGGCCCTGTGGCGCTGTGCTGTGTGAAGTGATTGTTAGCGCTGCTGGTGCTGATATCAAAAGCACATTGAGCATCTGCCCTGGGCTTTGCAGCTCTGTGGCTGGGTGGCTGTCTATCTGAATGGGGCTGGACCCTCCAGCTGCAGTCACTCAAATCTGTTTAGACTACATCAACCTGACACTTAGCATTGGCTCTTAGCATGTTGATGTGCCTTTCACTGCTAGCGTGAATGTATTTTTACATGTGGAAATGAGAAAGAACTTCATCAGACAGGACTCATTTTGCTCCAAAAGTGGAATACAGATAGGGTTGTCTCTCTGCCTCAGTGATCTATCATTAAAGGGGCCCATAGGGGTTAGAGGTTTAACAAAACCACTTACAACTAGAAGAGGGCAAATAATCACCCTGTCATATTCTCACAACCACCCCTCTTCCCTGCTTTACTCCCTTTCTTTCTCTCTCATTCCCCCTCTCATACACCTTTCCCCCCTCTGTTTGTTTTATTTTCTCTCTGTAGAGCCTCATTTCCAACTAAATTAGACAGAAGAGCCTCAATCTATCTATTATCACAATTCTATATTGTTACCAAACGCTGCTGCTCCTAATGGAGGAGGTTTTCTTAATGCTGCTGGTCCTAATGGAGGAGGTCCTCTTAATGCTGCTGGTCCTAATGGAGGAGGTCCTCTTAATGCTGCTGGTCCTAATGGAGGAGGTTTTCTTAATGCTGCTGGTCCTAATGGAGGAGGTCCTCTTAATGCTGCTGGTCCTAATGGAGGAGGTTTTCTTAATGCTGCTGGTCCTAATGGAGGAGGTCCTCTTAATGCTGCTGGTCCTAATGGAGGAGGTCCTCTTAATGCTGCTGGTCCTAATGGAGGAGGTCCTCTTAATGCTGCTGGTCCTAATGGAGGAGGTCCTCTTAATGCTGCTGGTCCTAATGGAGGAGGTCCTCTTAATGCTGCTGGTCCTAATGGAGGAGGTCCTCTTAATGCTGCTGGTCCTAATGGAGGAGGTCCTCTTAATGCTGCTGGTCCTAATGGAGGAGGTCCTCTTAATGCTGCTGGTCCTAATGGAGGAGGTCCTCTTAATGCTGCTGGTCCTAATGGAGGAGGTCCTCTTAATGCTGCTGGTCCTAATGGAGGAGGTCCTCTTAATGCTGCTGGTCCTAATGCTGCTGGTCTCTTATTGTCAATTGTCATTATACAGACAGAATGGGTTGACTAGACCATGCGTGACCACTAGCTCTCTCGCTCTCGCTCGCTCGCCAGCGATGTCTCTCTCTTCTCAGAAAAATCTGTGCAGCTGTTCAGTACTGGAAGAATTTAAGTAATGATTTTGTAAATTAGGGAATTTGGGTTATTCCTAATATTGTGTGGCGCAGTATGTGGGTTAGCCAGCCCTAGAGCCCTGGTTGTGTCCAGAGCTGGAGGAATGGCTTGAGACTAATGAAACGAACACGGCGTCTGTCTGAACGATGGCTTTATAATGACACTGACAAGCATGAGAGATTCCCAACAATCTGTAACCCATTTGGACACAGCTCACAGACACATCCCTCTTTTCCTCTCTGGCACCCTCCCCTCTCTTCCCCGATCTCTCCCTCTACCCCTCTCTCACACACACGTACTGGCAGTACAATTCAGAGGCCAGATAAGCAAATACTTGGAACCTCCTTTTAACAGTTCCTCATTGTTTGATGTTAGTGAAATCTTATCTGCTCAGCCGTTACTGTAAATGAAAACAGGTTTTAATGTAAATCTCCCAGTGACTTTGAGCGTTATATTAAAAAGCTACGCTGTTCCTCCCTTTAACACATATCACAGATCCTGGTACAGTGTATGGGGGAGGACAGAGACTTAAATCAATCCCACATTTGATCCTAGCGGGCGTGTGGCAGCCTTTATTGGGTTTTGGGGGCTGATACTGTTGCATTACAGCTGATGTGTGAGGCGTGGGCCAGCAGGCAGTAATGGAGGATCCTGTTGCTCTAATGTGATGAACCTGATACCCTCAGCCACACCGCTGGGAACGACTAATACACACACACACACACACACACACACACAGATATAACCAAACTCACACACAGTCATCCATCCACAATGGCCTGCTGTCTGCATTGAATAGTGTGGATGCATAGAACTGGATTTTAGAGTAGACTATTTGCAGTACATAGTGTACTTTAGAGTTGCAATGAACATAATGAGACAATTACGGGGAATCATCTACCCCAGTAAAAGTAATGCGTGTAGTGTCAGTCATAGATGTTTAGTGTCAGATCTTCAGTCCACAAATCAAATCAAAGTTTATTTGTTACGTGCACAGGATACAGGGTGTAAACGGCACAATGTAATGCTTACTTGCAGGCTCTCCTTAACAGTGCAGTACACTGTATCAATTGGGGCAGCAGGTAGCCTAGCAGTTAACAGTGTTGGACCATTAACTGAAAGATTGCTGGTTTGAATTCCCGAGCCAACTAGGTGAAAAATCTTGCGATATGCCCTTGAGAAAGGCACTTAACCCTAATCGCTCCTGTTAGTCGCTCCGAATAAGAGCGTCTGCTAAATGACTAAAATATAAATATTATCAAAAATATTCACCTACTGTACAGTATGCGGTACAGAAGTGATGATTGAGAGCCCACTTGGCTGGCTGTGTAATAGACTGGGTCAACTCTCTTAACTCCTTCGAGGTGGATCTGGACAGGCTCTATGCTGAGGCCCACCCAGCCTCTCTCTGTGTGTAGCCCTGGGCCTCGTCCAGCGCTCTGGCCCGTCACCCCTGGTTCTCATTACCACCACCCAGAGGGAGAGGAGAGGTGGAGAGGGTACTCACTGGGCCTCGTCCAGCGCTCTGGCCCGTCACCCCTGGTTCTCATTACCACCACCCAGAGGGAGAGGAGAGGTGGAGAGGGTACTCACTGGGCCTCGTCCAGAGCTCTGGCCCATCACCCCTGGTTCTCATTACCACCACCCAGAGGGAGAGGAGAGGTGGAGAGGGTACTCACTGGGCCTCGTCCAGCACTCTGGCCGGTCACCCCTGGTTCTCATTACCACCACCCAGAGGGAGAGGAGAGGTGGAGAGGGTACTCACTGGGCCTCGTCCAGCACTCTGGCCCATCACCCCTGGTTCTCATTACCACCACCCAGAGGGAGAGGAGAGGTGGAGAGGGTACTCACTGGGCCTCGTCCAGCACTCTGGCCCGTCACCCCTGGTTCTTATTACCACCACCCAGAGGGAGAGGAGAGGTAGAGAGGGTACTCACCGGGCCTCGTCCAAAGCTCTGGCCCATCACCCCTGGTTCTCATTACCACCACCCAGAGGGAGAGGAGAGGAGGAGAGGGTACTCACTGGGCCTCGTCCAGCGCTCTGGCCCGTCACCCCTGGTTCTCATTACCACCACCCAGAGGGGGAGGGAAGGTGGAGAGGGTACTCACTGGGCCTCGACCAGCATTCTGGCCCGTCACCCCTGGTTCTCATTACCACCACCCAGAGGGAGAGGAGAGGTAGAGAGGGTACTCACTGGGCCTCGTCCAGCGCTCTGGCCCGTCACCCCTGGTTCTCATTACCACCACCCAGAGGGAGAGGAGAGGTGGAGAGGGTACTCACTGGGCCTCGTCCAGAGCTCTGGCCCATCACCCCTGGTTCTCATTACCACCACCCAGAGGGAGAGGAGAGGTGGAGAGGGTACTCACTGGGCCTCGTCCAGCGCTCTGGCCCCTCACCCCTGGTTCTCATTACCACCACCCAGAGGGAGAGGAGAGGTGGAGAGGGTACTCACTGGGCCTCGTCCAGAGCTCTGGCCCATCACCCCTGGTTCTCATTACCACCACCCAGAGGGAGAGGAGAGGTGGAGAGGGTACTCACTGGGCCTCGTCCAGCACTCTGGCCGGTCACCCCTGGTTCTCATTACCACCACCCAGAGGGAGAGGAGAGGTGGAGAGGGTACTCACTGGGCCTCGTCCAGCACTCTGGCCCATCACCCCTGGTTCTCATTACCACCACCCAGAGGGAGAGGAGAGGTGGAGAGGGTACTCACTGGGCCTCGTCCAGCACTCTGGCCCGTCACCCCTGGTTCTTATTACCACCACCCAGAGGGAGAGGAGAGGTAGAGAGGGTACTCACCGGGCCTCGTCCAAAGCTCTGGCCCATCACCCCTG
This sequence comes from Salvelinus fontinalis, assembly GCF_029448725.1. Taxonomy (NCBI): domain Eukaryota; kingdom Metazoa; phylum Chordata; class Actinopteri; order Salmoniformes; family Salmonidae; genus Salvelinus; species Salvelinus fontinalis. The sequence goes on from NC_074694.1 coordinate 21,376,083, forward strand.
GTTCTCATTACCACCACCCAGAGGGAGAGGAGAGGAGGAGAGGGTACTCACTGGGCCTCGTCCAGCGCTCTGGCCCGTCACCCCTGGTTCTCATTACCACCACCCAGAGGGGGAGGGAAGGTGGAGAGGGTACTCACTGGGCCTCGACCAGCATTCTGGCCCGTCACCCCTGGTTCTCATTACCACCACCCAGAGGGAGAGGAGAGGTAGAGAGGGTACTCACTGGGCCTCGTCCAGCGCTCTGGCCCGTCACCCCTGGTTCTCATTACCACCACCCAGAGGGAGAGGAGAGGTGGAGAGGGTACTCACTGGGCCTCGTCCAGAGCTCTGGCCCATCACCCCTGGTTCTCATTACCACCACCCAGAGGGAGAGGAGAGGTGGAGAGGGTACTCACTGGGCCTCGTCCAGCGCTCTGGCCCCTCACCCCTGGTTCTCATTACCACCACCCAGAGGGAGAGGAGAGGAGGAGAGGGTACTCACTGGGCCTCGTCCAAAGCTCTGGCCCATCACCCCTGGTTCTCATTACCACCACCCAGAGGGAGAGGAGAGGGTACTCACTGGGCCTCGTCCAGTGCTCTGGCCCGTCACCCCTGGTTCTCATTAGCACCACCCAGAGGGAGAGGAGAGGTGGAGAGGGTACTCTGGGCCTCGTCCAGCACTCTGGCCGGTCACCCCTGGTTCTCATTACCACCACCCAGAGGGAGAGGAGAGGTGGAGAGGGTGCTCACTGGGCCTCGTCCAGAGCTCTGGCCCATCACCCCTGGTTCTCATTACCACCACCCAGAGGGAGAGGAGAGGTGGAGAGGGTACTCACTGGGCCTCGTCCAGCACTCTGGCCCATCACCCCTGGTTCTCATTACCACCACCCAGAGGGAGAGGAGAGGTAGAGAGGGTACTCACTGGGCCTCGTCCAGCACTCTGGCCCGTCACCCCTGGTTCTCATTACCACCACCCAGAGGGAGAGGAGAGGTGGAGAGGGTACTCACTGGGCCTCGTCCAGCACTCTGGCCCGTCACCCCTGGTTCTTATTACCACCACCCAGAGGGAGAGGAGAGGTAGAGAGGGTACTCACCGGGCCTCGTCCAAAGCTCTGGCCCATCACCCCTGGTTCTCATTACCACCACCCAGAGGGAGAGGAGAGGAGGAGAGGGTACTCACTGGGCCTCGTCCAGCGCTCTGGCCCGTCACCCCTGGTTCTCATTACCACCACCCAGAGGGGGAGGGAAGGTGGAGAGGGTACTCACTGGGCCTCGACCAGCATTCTGGCCCGTCACCCCTGGTTCTCATTACCACCACCCAGAGGGAGAGGAGAGGTAGAGAGGGTACTCACTGGGCCTCGTCCAGCGCTCTGGCCCGTCACCCCTGGTTCTCATTACCACCACCCAGAGGGAGAGGAGAGGTGGAGAGGGTACTCACTGGGCCTCGTCCAGAGCTCTGGCCCATCACCCCTGGTTCTCATTACCACCACCCAGAGGGAGAGGAGAGGTGGAGAGGGTACTCACTGGGCCTCGTCCAGCGCTCTGGCCCCTCACCCCTGGTTCTCATTACCACCACCCAGAGGGAGAGGAGAGGAGGAGAGGGTACTCACTGGGCCTCGTCCAAAGCTCTGGCCCATCACCCCTGGTTCTCATTACCACCACCCAGAGGGAGAGGAGAGGGTACTCACTGGGCCTCGTCCAGTGCTCTGGCCCGTCACCCCTGGTTCTCATTAGCACCACCCAGAGGGAGAGGAGAGGTGGAGAGGGTACTCTGGGCCTCGTCCAGCACTCTGGCCGGTCACCCCTGGTTCTCATTACCACCACCCAGAGGGAGAGGAGAGGTGGAGAGGGTGCTCACTGGGCCTCGTCCAGAGCTCTGGCCCATCACCCCTGGTTCTCATTACCACCACCCAGAGGGAGAGGAGAGGTGGAGAGGGTACTCACTGGGCCTCGTCCAGCACTCTGGCCCATCACCCCTGGTTCTCATTACCACCACCCAGAGGGAGAGGAGAGGTAGAGAGGGTACTCACTGGGCCTCGTCCAGCACTCTGGCCCGTCACCCCTGGTTCTCATTACCACCACCCAGAGGGGGAGAGAAGGTGGAGAGGGTACTCACTGGGCCTCGTCCAGCGCTCTGGCCCGTCACCCCTGGTTCTCATTACCACCACCCAGAGGGAGAGGAGAGGAGGAGAGGGTACTCACTGGGCCTCGTCCAGAGCTCTGGCCCGTCACCCCTGGTTCTCATTACCACCACCCAGAGGGAGAGGAGAGGTGGAGAGGGTACTCACTGGGCCTCGTCCAGTGCTCTGGCCCGTCACCCCTGGTTCTCATTACCACCACCCAGAGGGAGAGGAGAGGTGGAGAGGGTACTCACTGGGCCTCGTCCAGAGCTCTGGCCCATCACCCCTGGTTCTCATTACCACCACCCAGAGGGAGAGGAGAGGTGGAGAGGGTACTCACTGGGCCTCGTCCAGCACTCTGGCCCATCACCCCTGGTTCTCATTACCACCACCCAGAGGGGGAGGCCCATGGCTGGGCTCCCTCCCTGGTACCCCTTAAACACAAACACACCAGGCTGAAACCTGAGCCCTGCAGAACCCCCCCGCCCAAACCAAAGACGCCACCCTACCGCCCACCCGCCACAACCACCACCAGGGCCTGCGCTGTGCCTGTTCATAAATCAACCCGTGTTCCCCCTACCCCCCTTCCAGGAGAGACACACTACCTCTGTGGCTCTGATGACCAGCACAGAAATCAGGGAGGAAGGGAGAGTGGGAGAGGGGTGTTTCTGAAGAAATGCTTATTATTTTACTGTTTTGTTTTGTCTGGTTTGTTGCCTGATCTAGATAGATGATAGCCGGTGGGCATTGGTTGAGTTCCATGATAGCTGAGTGTGAGTGTGTGTGTGTGTGTGTGTGTGTGTGTGTGTGTGTGTGTGTGTGTGTGTGTGTGTGTGTGTGTGTGTGTGTGTGTGTGTGTGTGTGTGTGTGTGTGTGTGTGTGTGTGTGTGTGTGTGTGTGTGTGTGTGTGTGTGTGTGTGTGTGTGTGTGTTTTTAGAATTTGTCTGTGTTCATGTCTACGATTTTATTTGTGGGGCCGTGTATGCTTTGGTTCAGTATGTTGTGCTTTACTTGACCATAGTGTGTATTGATCGGGCTACACAGAGCCCACATGCACACTCCGTGTTGTGTGGCTAGAGAGGTAAAGTGATCTGGAGTGATGTGAGCTGCCTGCCTGCCGCGTGACTCTGCCTGCCGCGTGATGACTTCAGCCTGGAAGTCATCAGCCGGCCAGGAGAGCCAACATGGAGACCCGGCAAGTCTGTTACTATGTGCTCCGTGTGTACTTTTCACTATTTTTCAGAACCCCATAATTCACTCAAGGGACTTTTCTCTTTTTCTTTTTTATGATTTACCTTGGTGAGCTGAGCGGGATGCTTACTGACTGACTGTAAACTCTGTATGTATTAGGGAGTGTTTCTCCTATGTGGTCATTCTATACCTGTGTCTGGCCTTCTCAGTGCCAGAGGAACCTAGCAGGTCTGTGGGTTAGTTCTTAAGGACACTGGAGGGCCTGGATAGATAGAGGCCACAGTTTAATGGCACCATTCATCTCAGTTCAGAGATTAGCTCGGGGCCAGAGGTCGAACGGCAAGGGGTGAGTGTTGCTGGGCAGAGACCCCCACAGCTGCACTGTACAGTTTGTACACAGCCTGTGTAGAGTTACATCTCCACAGCCAACTGCACTTGTCAACGAGACGTGTGTGTGCATGTCTGTGTATTAATAAGAGTAGGTTCTGTGTGTGTACATTATGAATGTGTCTTTCCAGCAGCAGTCGTCCTCTGGGGAAGCTACAGGAAGTGGGTGTGGCCTGGACCCACCTGCTCTGTCAGTCACAGGGAGGACAGCTGCTGCTGAGTAGCTGGCGTCAGGATTCCACGACAACAGACGGACATCCATCACCGACGATAGCTGCCTAGTGGGTCCTCCTGCCCTCAGCTGTGGCCTGGATTCCTACTGCCCCCCCACAACCTCCTATAGACCTTTCAGACCCCCTGCAATCCTACAGGCACCTCTGGCCAGTCTGACCCCATCCCTTGGGCCTACACTCCTAGGTTCTAGATACCACCTTATTTCTAAGAGTGTACTGTCTGTTGGCTGTCTGCTCTGTACAAGTGCACACTTTGAGGGATAACAATTCAGATTCAGATCTCGATTCAGAGTTCTGGATTTGCACCTGTTAGTAATTTCTTGACACATATTTTAGTCATTCTGATTGTGTCTAGGATGGTTCCTATCATGTTATGTGATGGTCAGTTTTTCATCACCCCATGAATGGCTGCTCATTCATGGGGTGATGAAACATTATTCAGAAAGTGGGATGGGCCTCCATCATACTTGCTGGGGATTGGTGGAGGCCTACCCAGTCAGATGACTGGCAGCTGAGTGCTCCAGTCCAGGTTGAGCAGGGGCGGGCTCCCAGGTCACGGTGGCGATGGTGTTTACCAGCCTGCGTAGACAGAGGTGATTTATGGAGAGGTGAGGGGTGACGTCCCTGCAGTGTGCACTTATGAACAGAGAGAGCATGAGCTGGGACTCTGAAACCAGAGATTTAGGGCATAATTATTCTCACACCTCAATCCCACTCCCTCTCCTCCTCCCATTCACCCAGAGGCCTCTCAATTGGTCTGCCAGGGGGCCAGGCACACGTGCTGCGGCCCACCATGGAGCGCAGTTAAAAAGTCATTCATTAAGACTGCTTACCCCACCTGTGTGTGAACTGGCCTGCAGGGACAGAGAGCGAGCAGGAGAGAGGATGGATAGATGGAGATGGGTTAGGAGCAGGGGGGGGCTGCCTGTCTCCCTCCGTAACTACGGCTCCTCCGGCAGGCATGCAGGCTTCTCACATCAGCAGGCAGGCAGGCTTCTCACATCAGCAGGCAGGCAGGCTTCTCACATCAGCAGGCAGGCAGGCTTCTCACATCAGCAGGCAGGCAGGGTTCTCACATCAGCAGGCAGGCAGGCAGGCTTCTCACATCAGCAGGCAGGCAGGCAGGCTTCTCACATCAGCAGGCAGGCAGGCAGGCTTCTCACACCAGCAGGCAGGCAGGCAGGCTTCTCACACCAGCAGGCAGGCAGGATTCTCACACCAGCAGGCAGGCAAGCTTCTCACAGCAGCAGGCTGGCAGGACACCAGATCATTACTTAGGGCTCTTTCGTTTCTCTGTGTTGTTCGTAGTTGATGCACCAGTCCATGTATTGTATTGTATTGTTGTGTCTCTGATAAGTGACTTTCGGTCCTTAAAAAGCGCAATAAAAATCCCATGTTATTTTATATATATATATTATAATTATTATCCTTATTATGATGCTGTGTCTGACTTCCCTGTCTCTCCTCTCCTTAGTTTCCTGTCCCTGGTAGGGGGTAGTGTGGACCAGGTGGGCCGGTCAGAGCTCAGACAGTGTGTGGAGGCCAGTGTGAAATGTCAAGGTCTAGAGGCCCTGGCTGAAACCCTCAACACCACCCCAGACACACTGCAGCTCATCATAGACGGACTCACCCAGCCTCCTGGCTTTGACATCCGCCAAGGTAAAACCTCACCTAAGTCCCAGACCTACTGTCATCATAGTCCTGTTACAGGAGTCTGGTGTCAGAGCCTTGTCCTGGGCCGTATCTAAAGCCATTCACCCTTTACTGGACGCCTCTCCTGAGGACCATTACTACAACTCACCTATATCAACAGGCCTGTTATAAATGTTATCCTACTCCAGCCCAGCCCAAGCACTGACCCAACCTGTCATTTAATAAGACTGGGTCTCTCTCTCTCTCTCTCTCTCTCTCTCTCTCTCTCTCTCTCTCTCTCTCTCTCTCTCTCTCTCTCTCTCTCTGTGTGTGGCTCTTGGTCAGCTGGTTAATTGGTCAGCTGGTTCCTATTGTAGAACAGTGAAAAAGTGATCCAGTCATCTCAATAAGCACGGCTCCTCCTCGTCATGAAACATGATATGCTGTTATCACCCGTCCCTGCAGGAAAACAGTGTTGTGCTTATCCCGCCTAGTGGTTGTAGCAGAGGCCCTGTTGTTGTTTTATAGATGATCTTAGTTTTTCTCAACTAGACGCCACAGGGGAGTGAGGTCACAGTGGAGGACGCAGCAGTGTAGTTCTGGATTTCTCCTTAAAGACAAGACCCTCTTTCTCATTAATAATATATCTGTCGGCAGGCAGGACAGTAACGACCTGGGTCTTCCCCCTCCAAACGATGACAGGGGACATCAAAGCCTGGAGCACTGCCCGGCCCAGTCTAGGCCCCTCAAACACACAGGCTCTGGGGAACTGGGGAGGGGGTTGGATCTACAGTATGAAGGGGAGGTAGATGAGTGGGGGATGATATGAGGGGAGAGATGCCAGAATCACAACCCAGACCACTGGCACTCTGTCTGTCTGTCCTAAGTGTATCAGTTTGCCTCACTTCAGAGGGATTGTAGACTGGCTGGTCATTGCTGACAAGTATGAAGTGCGGTAGAGAAATAGAGCGATCCACAGCCTCAAGTGTTGACTTGGCTTCAATCCTGAACAGAAATGTTCCATTGTCATGTTCTGCCTCTAAAGGGCATGCTGGTAGCAGCACTGGTGCAGTGAGTTCAGATCAGTCATGGGCGACTGTCAATCATATTGAATGAGAGAGGGGTGTGTAGGGTAGTGTGTTGGGAGCTGGGTGTCAGCGTCTGGAGGTCATGGGTTCAGCAGCAGGTTGAGGTGCTCAGGTTCTGTTGTGATGTGTCTCGGTGCATACTCAGCTGTGTCAACAGATAGCATGCGATTCGGGTGTTAGAAGAGGATAATTGTAGAGGAGTGTTTCCTGGACCGTGAGCCCATGTTGTAGTTAATGCTCCAGAAAACGGACAAAATGGAAAACTGAAAAAGCAAAGCCCGTGAGGAATGTGGAAGTATGCAGAAGCAAATATTGGGTATCCTGCTTAGGAATATGATATCTGGTCTTCATTCCACTGTTTAACCTCCCTCCTTTCCTTTCTCTCTTTCACTCCCCCCCAGACTTCGAGAAGGCGGACTTCAAGCGTGGCATTGTGTCTATGAGTGACCTGAGAGAGGGGGTGGTTCTGACGGGCCGGGTGGAAAACGCCACTCTGTTCGGGGCCTTCGTGGACATCGGAGTGGGCCGCAACGGACTGATCCATAAGAAGTACATCACTCCAGACAAGCTGCCAGCTGACCAGAGGAGACGCAGCCTAGCCCTGGGCCCCGGGGAGAAGGTGGAGGTCAGGGTGCTCAATGTGGACCCTCAGCGGGGCCGCATTGGACTGGACCTCATACGGGTCCTCAAATAGACCAGTGTGGACAGGACCATGGCTTTGCACTTGGGTCATGTTCAGTAGGGCAAAAATGTTTTAAAACAGTAAAAGTACTACCCGAACACGATCCTTCTGTGTAGCCACTCCTAGAGCATCTCTGTGACAGAAGATACTGACATGGATGTTGAAGTGTCATTATTCATTGCTGACATGTTCTGTTCATGTAGTTTTCAGTATGTTGGGCCAACTCTTTATGCCTCAGTTTGTATTATTTTAAAAAACAATGTTTAAACATGTTTTGAGAAATGTATTAATAAATGGAACATGATCAGCTAAAGTGATGAAAATCAAGACTAACTGAATTTTTGTCAAACCCAGTATTGTGACATAGTCTGTTAAATGATGATTGGCTAGGTACTCATTTAAATTATTCCCACCTGCTGGATGTCGTTACTGTGGCAAGTATCAGACGGCGTCTCTCCTGTCTTGTTACCCAGACGGCCCTGCCAGTGAGTTGATTGACAGTCTCTGAGTGGCGGGGCAGGGGGAGATGGAGGTCTCTGCCAGACTGCAATAAGCCAGAGGGCCACAGAGAGAGGAGCCCAGACACAATTATCCCAGGACAGAGCCGTTGTGCCGCACTAATCATACGCTTCAAAATGAATCCCATATTCCCCTCTGTATTATCCAATCTGTTTGTGTTTATGTGGCACAAATTGAGAAATGCATCAATAAGGCACACACAAGCCTGCTGGAGTCCCCTGTGTAAACCTTGGAGAATACCCAACCAGTGTTGCTCCCTCCAGGATAGAAGGGGCATTTGCATAGTGCATCTAACACCGTCATTGTGTTACAGAGATGTTTCATCAAGACTGACCAACAGTGGCAGTGCTTTGTTGTGATGAAAGACTATACATGCCTATTGGCTTCACGTACACTCCATTGTGTTGTCTCTTTAGTTTCCAGATCAGTGTTATTGTTTAATGTTTGAGTGGTGTTGTCATTTTTCATGTTCTCTTTCCTATTTTCTCTCTCACTGTGTGTGTGTGTGTGTGTGTGTGTGTGTGTGTGTGTGTGTGTGTGTGTGTGTGTGTGTGTGTGTGTGTGTGTGTGTGTGTGTGTGTGTGTGTGTGTGTGTGTGTGGTCGATCTGTGTCGTGTGTGAGAGAAGTAGGGTCTGACAGGAGTGTGTTCAATCTTTTCCCTCTCACTTGGGCTCCTAGACACAGAGCTTTCCATGGTCTCCCCACACGGTCCTGTCCTGCCGTCCAGCCAGAGAGAGCCACTTCACAAGGGGAGACCAGTGTCATTACAACCCTCTCTTCAGGAGCACAAGTCACTCTCCCCTCTGGACGTGACCACGCAGATACGAGAGGCAATTTGACTGGCAGCTACTGTCGTGTATGTATCAAACACTCTGGTGGAGCCCCCCCAAACAAGTTGAAATTATTACACCAGAAGGCAGGCTGATTCAAATGACTAACGGTGAGGATGGGAGGGATCCTGCCTTCTCTGTGGTCTCTCTGCTGTGTTTCTGACTGAGTTCTATGACCATTCATCCATCTCTCCCATCTCTGTCCCATAGAGGTCGGCTCACTGCCAGACAAGACCTCACGGTTTAACACTGTTTGACTTCAGTATTCAACGTTTGTCCACGGAGGGGTAATGGAAACATCATCCATGGTGTGCAAAACGGAAAGGGATCTCCAAGTTGGCCATGTTTGTTGCGTGCGTGCGTGCGTGAGAGAGACTAAGTCCTGGTGTGAGGTCACTTTATGAAGGGTGTGTAATAGATTGTATCCTCCACCTCCTTCCAGCCCTATTGGGCTCTGAGTCATCTCCCCACAATGACATAGTGCTTGATGATGGGCAGAGGGTTGGGTGGATGTAAGGATTTAGTGCCATGGTATGGAGCATGTCTTTTCAATATCAAGTCAAGTTTATTTGTCATATGCACAGCATACACATGTTGTACACAGTACAATAAAACGTTAACTTGCAGGTTCACCTATCAGCAATGCGACTATAAGAATGAAAGTTAAAATAAATAAAAATTAGCGACAAATTACAAATGTGTAATTTTCACAGAGTTTAGAGATGAACATTGTGGTCTTTTGGCAATAGTGTGGGGAAGGTATTCATAGACTGGTGAACCACAGCATGGATCATCTGCTCTCAAACTGATATTGAGCTAAAGTCATACCCTAGTTCAGCGTTCTCCAAACACGGTCCTGGGGACCCCAAGAGGTGCATGTTGTGATTTTTGCCCAAACACTACACAGCTGATTCAAATCATCAAATAGTCATCAAGCTTTGATGATTTGAATCAGCTGTGTAGTGTTTGGGTAAAAACCAAAAGGTGCACCTCTTGAGGTCCCCAGGACTGAGTTTGGGAAATGCTTCCCTAGTTCATACCCTAGTTGTCTGAACTCTTCCCAGCAGCACCTGTCACCCATATCCCTCACACCTACGATGAGTCAATAACCTGCCCATCTGCAAAGCACAGAGACTAATAATGTACAGGACTGTATGATCCTGTCCCAACTGCATGTTGCTGTACAGTACCAGAGGTTCAGCTAGCTGCTAGAGATGGCTTATTACAGCGAGTTAGTGTGTCTGGCTTTTTGCGACCGTGTTGACAGTGGGGAGAGAGGAATGGATGAGGGAGGTATGGAATGACACAGCAAATGAAAGACTTTCTCTGGTTTCTTCTCTCTGACCTCATCAGTATGATCGTGGGTTTTATGAGCTCCTTACACCCTGCGCATAATTTACCACACACCACACACACAGCTTAGATCAAAGTAGCTAAGTTCATAGAAGGAATGCGCAATTATCCCCAAAGAATCAGCTCTGTACTGGGGCTTCAATATAATGAAAGTCAAAAGTGATAAAACAGAGATTTAGAGATTCTTCATATCTGCTAACCCCCTGTATACCTACAGCACATACTCATTCAGATACTGTTCTCTCTAATGCACTCAGTGGCGATGCCTGGGGGCAGGTGACTGGCTGGCTGTTTTGCATTTTCTCCGCACCTCATCAGCAGAGCTTATAAAGGCCTGTGTCCCCAAACGAGGAGGAATATTAACTGTGGCGCGCGAGCGTCTGATTAGCGGCCCTTCCTTCTGGGAGCCAGTCCCCTTCTCTGGGCGTTCAGAGCTGTAATTCACTACCCCACCGCACCGGGGGCGATTACCGTAACTACGTTACCCGGCTTGCACATCCCCTCCAGCCTTGCTGCTCATCTCCAATAAGTGGATAATGTCTTTAGACTGATTATGAGGGTAGAGGGGGTGAGCAGCCCCTCCAGCAGTTAGCCCTCTCTGGGTAAATATTTTCACAGCAGCCCAGGTGTTCCAGGCCCCACAAAGACATAAGGGACTGGGGGGAGAGAGACAGAGAAGGAAGGGGGAGAATGCTGTGTGTACGTGGGGGTAATGGATACCTTGTTGTGTTTAGAATTGCAGATGTTGATTCACCTCAGCATGGGAGGATACACACACACACACACATCCTATAGCTTCATTTCAGACTATTGCTTACAAAAGTACCTTCAGTGGAAAAGGATAGTGGACATGAGATTGTTTATTAATCTTGCACTCATCCACTGCTGAGTATAAGTCATTTTGTCTTCTCCCAACTTAGGCCTATACCCCCCCTACCACACACACAACACACTAACCCTCTCCAGGGCTGCACAGTGAGATGTGTTTTGGGACACGCCAGGCCCCTTCCTGTCCCCGGGTCGTGGCCGCCGTTGGTGGCTGATGGTGATTGACAGCTGAGACAGGAGAGTAGTGTTTTGGTTTGGTAGGGCCCTCGAGGGCCTCAGTATAGGGGAGGCCTTTATGTTGGAGTCCCTTACAGGACGCCAGTCAACTTTCTCACACTGATTCATATTCATATCTGTTATCCATATCTCATGTCCATCCCACAGGGATCACAGCTAGAGCTGGGACCAACACTGGGCCGGCCAGAGGAAGGAAGGGGGTTTAAGGGGAAATCAGCAGAATACACTGGGAAACATTCTTCTGAGGCGCAGTATGGCTCGTTTGTGTTGCAGGATCCCAGTACGGATTCACTTGGTGATGGTGTCGTAGTACAGCGGTTCCCAAACTGTGGAGCGCGCAGGGGGAAACTCAGTCTGGCTTTACACTTACTCTTGAAAGTTGTAATAGTAGAATGCACAAGGTGCAATTAAAAAAATGGAGTAGTGCATCATCAGTTCCTCTGGTCATGTCAGTCATTGTGTACCGTAGTACGGGGGTTCCCAAACTTTTTCACTGAGTCAAGGAGACCGAGTCAAGGCCAAGATCGGGAGGGGGGAGAGGGGTCAGAGATCGAGTCAAGGCCAAGATCGGGAGGGGGGAGAGGGGTCAGAGACCGAGTCAAGGCCGAGATCGGGAGGGGGGAGAGGGGTCAGAGACCGAGTCAAGACCGAGATCGGGAGGGGTCAGAGACTGAGTCAAAACCGAGATCGGGAGTGGGGCGAAGGGTCAGAGACTGAGTCAAGATCGGGAGGGGGGCGAGGGGTCAGACTGAGTCAAGGCCGAGAGCGGGAGGGGGGCGAGGGGTCAGAGACTGAGTCAAGACTGGTACCAGACCAATGCGAGTCCAATTCCAGGCCATGATTGTGGTTGTCAGATGGCCACCACAATAAGAGCTAAAAAAAATAATTCTGTTCATTCAGAAGAACATGGATTTTTTTTATCCATTCAGAGTAGTAAAAACATGCTAAGATCACCGGTCTCTAAACAATAGATAAAATACAAAATATTTTCCTCTGCTGTCCCTTTAGCGAGTGTGCGTCTCTCAAACAGTTTCAACCAGTCTCCCCTACTACCATAGCATGACAAGGTTTGTGGATATTTTTCTACAAATGTAAAAGACAGTAATGTTACGAGTGAAGTAGGAAGCCCAGGTTTCATTAGGCATTAAGATATATAAATGTGTCATGAAAGCAGTGTGCATATTTGGCCTGGGGAATAAGTTTTGTGTTGACTGAATGGGGGCTAAGAATTCTGTTGTTTTTTACTCCACTGGTCTTGGCTGGTCTCTGGAAAAAAGTCCTCATTGTCTGAGACTGAGTCAAGACTGAGTAAAAAGTATCAGAGACTGAGACAAAACCTAGACACACCACAATGTGGGCTCGAGACCGGTTTTGAGTAACACAACACTGGTCGCAAGTATCTGTTCAGCTATTACATACCACTCCTTGTACTGCGGTGGCAGCGATGGTGATGGAGGTGGTGGTGGTCACCACCCGTGTGGTACTACTCTGTCAGCTGTTAGGAGGAAGGAAGAGGGCAGTCTATTTAGCTGGAGTACCACTGGGCCCTGTTCCTCCCAGACAGCTAATGATGATCTATTTTTCCTGATGGCCAAACGGCTCAGGAACAGGAAGAGCTTTGGCTGTCATCATTCCCTACAATCACCTGCCCGATTAGCCCAGCGCTCCATTAGGCCTGCCACCAGCACAACTGTTAGCACAGCTGCTAACACCTCCGCAGCCCTCTGGGCACAGCCAGCCAGCGCAACTGTTTGTTTAGTCACAATTTCAGCTAGCCATTAATGCTGAGGCTAATGTAGAAATGCAATTAGCCCAGTTATGCTTTTGCCACAGCAGACTGAATAGCTGTCAGTGGTTAGCATTAACACGGATGCTATCTGGCACAGCCATAGACATATACATCATGAGGCACAGCTGGGATCGTTTCGGGAGGTCATTCCAGGTATAGGGAGTATCCATGAAAAGCTATGGTCACTGATTCAGTAGCCTGCTCATTCATGTATGCTAGTAATCCTCCAGCCGTTGCCTTAGTTCTTTCTGTTGTCATCAGGAGTGGAGGCAGGGTTACTAATGACTTGGGTTAGAGAGCAGGGCCAGAGGGACACTACTGACAGGGAACTGGATATACAGTAACTTCCTATGGGAAAATGATAGTGGAGGGAATAGTCCGGGAAGGGACTATGTTATTTATAGCTGTTTGTCTTGTTTTGGCACAGGGACCATATCATACTAGAGAATTGTAAGTGTGTTTTTGAGGACATAGGGGTTGAGCAACCTTGTGGAGTTGATTCATTCTGATTACTCTCGCTTTATAATTTAGCTACTACTCATGCTATAGCCACATGTTTCAAGCCAACACCACCTCACCTCTGATCACTATAACACTGTTACTCTCTGCCCCCTGGACACAAGAAATCAGAAAGCATATTTCACTGATCTTCGAAGCCAGAGAGCTTGTTTCAAGCCTCATCAGAAAGAGCCAGAGCTTCCCGCTGAGTGATTACTCTGAATCCTGCTGTAGGCCAAACACAACACTGTTATGTTTAATACCTTAAAGCCCATGACCGGTTCATATGACCACAGAGCACCAGTCTGGCTCAGTGGCGAGGAGGCCTATTTTAAGAGATGGCCGCTGGAGGCTCCAGACTACGGCAGGGAAGTCCTCTCCCGAGGGCCAGCTGGGACCTGTGTTCTGGTGTTCTACTAACGTTGGTCTGCTGGATCTTCCAATGGAGCACAGAGGGAAGGAGGCAAGGACCATTTCATGTGTGGAGTGTGATTTTAGCCATGTGTGGAGTGTGTTATAGCACATCCCTGCCATAGTAGACGGTAGCAGATGGGCTCTGCTCACTGTTACGATACATACTTTCATTCTAACAGCAAGTACTGTACATACACTCCAACATTAGAGACAATTTACATTTTTACTGACCATAATAGGAGTGTTGGTTATATGCCCTGGTTATTCAGTAAATATCTCACAGGCCTTGTTCATAGGACCTATAGTGTGCTACAAATTCATTCTGAGTTACAAGCCTTTTGTTAGATATGCCAACAGTGCAAATAGCAAGTGTATTCATGAGAAAGCACTTTGTGTGTTTTTTTACGTGAGACGTCTGATGCTCTGTAGATTCCCTCAGCATGCACTGAGATGACCTTGTTCAAGAAGAAAACAAATACTGTATCAGAGGACATAGCTAATATTCAGAGTTTGTTTAGCTGCTTCCCCAGGGCTATTTACAGTTGTTTTTTGTTTGTGTGCTATTGATTCCTGTGAAATTATAGAGAAATATTGAACAATTTATTTTCTCTAGGAAAAAAAGTTGTTGTTCAGCAACCAAGAGCAGAAAGTCAACGGGGCTTTGTTCAAACAAATATTGAAATGTATACTAAACAGTTCCTGGACAAAAAATACATGACGTTTTCAAAAAGTTTCTGTTCATAAACAAATGCATGGGTTGCCATCTCAGAGCAAAGTTCCCATCGGCTAGACTAGAGAAAGGGTCTAATAGAGATGATTTTGCCTGTTGGGAAAGAGGATACCTAGTCAGTTGCACAACTGAATGCATTCAACCGAAATGCCTTCAGCATTTAACCCAACCCCTCTGAATCAGAGAGGTGCTTTGGGAGCAGTTATTGTTGGGGATTAAATGCCTTGCTCAAGGGCAGAACAACAGATTTTCCCACCTTGCCAGCTCAGGGATTCGAACCAGTGACATTTTTGTTACTGGCCCAATGCTCTTAACCGCTAGGCTACCTGTTGATGGGTCGAGTACTGTAGGGACATGTAGAGCAGGGAGACTTAGAGCAGCACATTGACCTGGGGGCTACAGGGCTCCAGTGACATTCCCAGACCTCTGCCCTCATCAAGTCGGACTCTCCAATACCATGGGGCTGAGACGCATTCTCCATGCTCGTGATGGAACCTGAATGAATCACTTTACCATAGCATAGTGCATAGCCCAACACTTGACCAATCAGAGGAGAGAGAGACATGGAGAGCAGCATAGCAGTAGACACGCAGAGCAGAGCGGCCGGCGGTCGGAACGGTGTAAACACGCAGCAGTACGGCAGCACTGTAATCACAAACATCCTCCCACGTCCACCCGATCCTCAACACCCTCTCTCAGGTTACCCACACTACACTGCTGCAGCACCATTGCCCCTCTGATGTCATTCCACGTCTGCTCAGCACAACGTCCTAACCACACAGGCACCCCCCGCCCCCCGTCTCTTACCCCCAGCTATCCTCCTTGGGCCCTCAACGGGGATATGCCCAAGAACCGGCATGAAACGTAATTTCATCCCGATTTAAAATAAATAGGTGAACGAATGAATTAAAACGAGGGAGATCTAGCAGGGCGCGGCTGTGTTTGGGTAGGGAAATGTGATACAGGAGGGAGGAGAAGAAGGGAGAGAGGGGGGGATGATGTTAACCCCCTCAGTGTCTCACTCTGCTATGGTCTGCTGCTGCAAACAGATCTGGGAGCAGGCCGGAATACAGCACAGCCTTGTGTCGGCTTTGGGTTCAGGAGGCTGGAATTCCCTGTGTTTTCCCCTGGTCGGTGGGTCTGTTGGTCGGTTGGTGTTATGCTGTATAGATCCAGCAGGTCGGTTGGGCTGTGTTTTGCTCGGCTCGGGCATTGTTCCCTAGTCGGGTTCAGATCCCAGCTGAACTCTCATCCTGGCCGGAGAGGAAATCAAACTGCAACACAAAAATGTGCTCCGGTTTGAGGTTTTATTGTGGGGGGAACATGAGAACGTAATGAAGCCTAATGAAGATCTATACTGAATCAAAGTAGGTATGAACGTTTTCTTAAATGAAGACGGCTGTTAAAATTCTTTGGATGCAATGGAGACCCAGCTTTGGATCAGGAATCTGCCTCGTTAGAGAGGCCTCCGTGTGCGTCTGTCTCACCTGTCTGGAAATATGTTGCGGTTTGGGAAGGTTCCACGGGCTGCATGCATAATTCTACATCCAGCCCAATCAATTGCTCAGTTCTTGCTGTTGCACACTCGGGCCAATCGTATGGGCTTCTAGAGGTCATGTGACCAGTTGAGTTAAAAGCAGACAGCGGGCACCTAATTTTTTACCCAGGGCTAAATACATAATGACCTGTCTATTCTCTCAGCAACCTTACTCTATGGAAACAACTTTACAGCCCTGTTTAACATCCATTGTATGAGTGTGCCTGTGTGAGTGTTGCAATGTACAGGAGTAGATTTTGTTACATGCCCTTTTATCCAAGTGTGTGTAATTGTACCTTTACCAACCAATATTTCTGGGCTTTCAAAGAAGGCCTAAGACACCAGAGGAACCCAATGACGCTGCTGGTTGCCAGGTTTTGGCTAAGCCAAGTAACTGCAACATTTTACCCATGACTTCCAATCAGATTTTGGCCAAAGCAAGTAACCGAAGCTCACATTTTTTGCCCCGATATCCAATGCAAACAGGGGTTTGATTAAGGTGAAGCTGTTAATTGTTCTGTAATGGTCTTAGTGAAAGCCTAGGGCTGGGTAGCTCTGTGGGGTCCTTCTCTCTGTGATGGAGCAGACCCCTGGTCCTGTGTAATGGTAGAGGCTACAGACAGCCCAGGGTGGAGAGGGAAGGGAAGGCTATCATGTTGTCTTTGGCTCACAGAGTGAACTCAAAGCCTGTGTTTATGGGGAATTGGGCAGTCCGGGGACACATCAGACCCAGACGTAGAGCTTGGCACTTGTTGTGCATAGGAGCTGTAGGATTTTGCCAACTAGGTTGGTCTGTTTATTAAGACTGTGGCCC
This sequence comes from Salvelinus fontinalis, assembly GCF_029448725.1. Taxonomy (NCBI): domain Eukaryota; kingdom Metazoa; phylum Chordata; class Actinopteri; order Salmoniformes; family Salmonidae; genus Salvelinus; species Salvelinus fontinalis. Next base: position 21,392,945 of record NC_074694.1, read on the forward strand.
TACAGGCTCTGTCTGTTTTTCCAGATTGTTTTGAATCTAAGTTGATCAGAACTGTAATGTAATGCTTACCTGGAGTCATCTAAAATATTCTATGCTGCTGAATGAGATATACTTTCACAGTAAAGAATGGAACTGAGCTCATCCCACTTTGCACACTTCAGCGTGACATCAAATTGTTGGATTTTAGAAAGGCATATGTGAGGAAACAGAGGAAATATAGTTTCTTGCACTGCTGGAGAAAACTATCATATCTCCAAAACCCCTGTGCTGTGGTAGGTTCATGGAAAACTACTTAGAGAACTCCAGACTGTTAACGCTTGCCAGAATCTGCGCAAAGTCCAAAAGGAATTAATATTAATATTAGAGAGAGGTAACCCTGACATGTGCAATTTAGGCCAGAGCCCGGTATAAATCTATCCCAGAAGCCTCTACTTCCGCCCAGCCGTGGCCCTGAAACCTGGAAAACAACGAGAGCGTAGCGTCTGAAGTATCCATTGGCCAATTATCTCTCTCGCCTGGCTCGAGGCTCGCAGCTCAATAAAACCATCTCAGGGATGAGCGGAGGCTTTTCTTGTCTTAACCGGATGCAAGTGCCAGCTCCAACCCATCCCCACTGACTTATAGTTAAAAAGTGAAGGACATTATTTCACCCTCTCTATTTCATATATCACCTGTTCCAGATTTGTGATATTACACAATAGTTAGAGTGTATTAGTGTAACCTTGAGGCTCAGAGACAGGTCTGCATTATTGTAACTCGCCACATTGTTGCCAATGACTGTATCTGTTCCTATGTTTATGCACAATTAACCTAGCCTAGTGTAAATTACCTTGTCCATTCGACAGATATGAAAATGACTGTCTTACAGTCAAATGTCTTAGTCTGGGGTGAGAGTGACACAGATAAGAGATGCAGTATCTCAGTTCCCAGAGTAAATACCTGGCAGTAATGGTCCCTCTAAGCTGCGCGGAGGCGGTCGCCCCAAGACTGCTGAGCAGAAATATCAGCCCACCAAGAGAAGCACGAGATTGAACTTTACTCAACTCTCTAGTGCAGTCACCAACTGGTCGATCTGTAAATAGCCTATTTATTTCTATTCTTCTCGGGTTGTTGGCGGTAGGTGCACCCGATTCAGCTGTCCTGCGTGCCGGGTAGGCGAACTGTTGCCATTTTGAACCATTTCATGTGTCTGAAGGTACAAACTCTGCCTTCCCAGCAGGCCCAGAGAGCAAATCACGTGCACTATAGGCCTACCGCTGGCCAATCGGAAGGCTCAAATTACGTCTCTGCAGTAACAAAGTTAATATTGTAAAATGTCAAAACATTTTAAACCATGACTAGAGACAGACTATCAACGAATACAGCAAAGAGATGCTGCTGTTATGAGTGAGTTCATGTTTAAGTTCTTACTCAGCACTGTCAACACTTTGTATTCATCACTTTTATCAGCCATAAAATGCGCATTCGTCCAATTTCCACTCAGCGCTACAACAAGCACAGCAGCAGTAATGAATGAGTAGCAAAGTGTATCCATAGGCTGGCGTTGTTATTATTTAGCGGCTTGGGTCTTTTTTAATATTGAGGAATATTTCACTTTCTCTGTTCATGGGAGTAACAACATGAATTTGTGCATGAGGAAGAAATAATACGGTCCCACTTGAGTTTTGCCATCAGCTGGAAGACAGTGTCCTTTTTTAGTCAGTGTCAGTGGAGGAAAGAGAGAGCAGAGGGATGTTGACAGGCTGCTCAGTCTGCTGCTCTCTCCGCTGAGACTAACCATCAGAGACAGGCACCATCAGCCCAGTAAAATAAAAATCAATCATTTAAATGTACATTCCATCAGCTGTGCCTCACAAGTATTACAACAACGGATCTATTACCGGTGTGATCATATAGCCTACCTCAAATTTTGAAAGATATATTTTTTAAATGTCCCAAACAGCAATGCATTGGCAGGGCAATTCAAGCAAAGCCAATATGCGGTGATAATGTATTGGGCCTAGCTAGCTTACTGCACAAATCTCGTTGCTACAGTACTGTTTTTAATTGGTTAATGTTGCATAGGCTTACGTTTTTTACGTAATGTAAAAAAAAAAAATCTGAGCGGTAGATCTAGGCTTACATTTTGACTCAGAAAAGGTTGGTGACCACTGTTCTAGAGTTTCCCCTGTTAACACTATCAACGTTTCCCTTTACTGTGGCAATTTTGACCGAATTGAAGCAATATTAGACACTTTCAATACAGCATATCGAAACAAAACGAGCTATGCAAGAGATTTTGTTGTAGGCAGAACTCATCTGAATAGGATTGTATTGCATTGACAGGCACGACTCAGCCCATACTCTACACAGACCGGTGCAGCTTAACCAATCAGACCTGCAGTAGGCCTATATGCAAATAGACCATTGACATATATGGATCTGTGTTATTTACTTTGAACTGGACTGTGTTCACAGCATGAGAGGTCGTGAGTAGATGCGCTTGTTTTGAGATCAAAGTGAGAGTTGCATGTAGCCACATGTACACATTTAGTTTATATTCTTTGCTATTTAGTGAGTTATTAGCCCAGTTATAGATCATTTGTAGCCAGCAATAGCAGAGTGTTTGCTTCCTACAAGAGCACAAAACGTGCACATCTTTGAAAAAGTGAGTCAGGTAAAGAGCTTTTCTGAAAGGGTCTGTGTTGTATTTTGAGAAGAGATTTGAATAAACTATGTAGCATAATGTGTCTGATTCTCTGTAATAATGGTATTGGAATAATAATGCATTTTATTTTGTAAAGTGGTTTCTTGCATCAAACAACAACATTTTCAGTCAATTCCTTGTCTGAAGGTGTCACGAGAATTATGTTCTCAAGGTTCATAAACTGAACTTCAATTAACTACTCAGTCTGCACCCCAGAATTTGTAAGATACTGGTTGAAATGAAAACAGACAGAGGCCCAGCTACGATAGTCAGAAAGTTTATTTACGAGAGCGCTGGTTAGTTGTACAAAACCATTCATTTTATACTAGCTCCTTACGCACATACTCTTGCACACAAACAGAATTCATACGCACATACATTTGCACACAAACAGTAGGTATCCTACGCACCTACTTTCACACACAAACATTAGGTATCCTACGCACACACTGTCCCACTACCCAGCTGACAAACATTAGGTATCCTACGCACACACTATCCCACTACCCAGCCGACAAAGATTAGGGACAGTGAGAAGCACTCCCTGTCCTTTCCCAAATCTCTCAGTGGCCCCTAGCCAAGGTCGGCACCGAATCTTGCTCAGACAGTCTGTGTTTAAGATACTATAGAAACATATTGTACAGATGTATTGTTTTACCCTAATTCTGACTAAAACTACACACATCATTTATTATAATTTTACTGACTAAGACTACACACATCATTAATAATAATTTGATGATTCTAATGTATTTCACTGATCATTCTAATCAATTACATACAATTATATAGTTTCGGGGTGGAATATTCTAATCATTCATTTAAACATATAAATTCCATCCACAGAAGGACAAGTGGATAAACAGGTTAATGTCAAGCCCTGCATGTTTCAAAAGTCTTATGGAATGTAGACCTACATTGAACTCCACACATTGGCTGCTATTGCAGGTTGAATGATAGAACAGCTATTTCCATGTTAAAATGTTATGGGATACATTTTCTCCATTGTTTTTGATGGTAGACCACTCTGGTAGGCCTACATTATGATCAAATAGCCACAGTAGCTTACTTTGCCACTGGTAACACGGTAACCTAAAGCGGGTACAGCCTCAGTGTTCACATTAAACGCACGCTGGAAGTTGCACTGAATTTTCACAAGTATAAAGTTTGCTCTCAGCAGACCTAAAATTTGCTCAGTGCCGAAAGTAAATACCTGGCAGTATCTCAGTTTCCAGAGTAAATACCTGGCAGTATCTCAGTTTCCAGAGTAAATACATGGCAGTATCTCAGTTTCCAGAGTAAATACCTGGCAGTATCTCAGTTTCCAGAGTAAATACATGGCAGTATCTCAGTTTCCAGAGTAAATACATGGCAGTATCTCAGTTTCCAGAGTAAATACCTGGTAGTATCTCAGTTTCCAGAGTAAATACCTGGCAGTATCTCAGTCCCAGAGTAAATACCTGGTAGTATCTCAGTTCCCAGAGTAAATACCTGGTAGTATCTCAGTTCCCAGAGTAAATACCTGGTAGTATCTCAGTTCCCCTCAGTTCCCAGAATAAATACATGGCAGTATCTCAGTCCCAGAGTAAATAACTGGTAATATCTCACTTCCCAGAGTAAATACCTGGTAGTATCTCAGTTCCCAGAGTAAATACCTGGCAGTATCTCAGTTTCCAGAGTAAATACCTGGCAGTATCTCACTTCCCAGAGTAAATACCTGGCAGTATCTCAGTCCCAGAGTAAATACCTGGCAGTATCTCAGTTCCCAGAGTACATACCTGGCAGTATCTCAGTCCCAGAGTAAATACCTGGTAGTATCTCAGTTCCCTGAGTAAATACCTGGTAGTATTTCAGGTCCCAGAGTAAATACCTGGTAGTATCTCAGTTCCCAGAGTACATACCTGGCAGTATCTCAGTTCCCAGAGTAAATACCTGGTAGTATCTCAGTTCCCAGAATAAATACCTGGTAGTATCTCAGTCCCCAGAGTAAATACCTGGTAGTATCTCAGTTCCCCTCAGTCCCAGAGTAAATACCTGGCAGTATCTCAGTTCCCAGAATAAATACCTGGTAGTATCTCAGTTCCCAGAGTAAATGTCTGGTAGTATCTCAGTTCCCCTCAGTTCCCAGAATAAATACATGGCAGTATCTCAGTCCCAGAGTAAATAACTGGTAGTATCTCAGTTCCCAGAATAAATACCTGGTAGTATCTCAGTCCCCAGAGTAAATACCTGGTAGTATCTCAGTTCCCCTCACTTCCCAGAGTAAATACCTGGTAGTATCTCAGTTCCCAGAGTAAATACCTGGCAGTATCTCAGTTTCCAGAGTAAATACCTGGCAGTATCTCACTTCCCAGAGTAAATACCTGGCAGTATCTCAGTCCCAGAGTAAATACCTGGCAGTATCTCAGTTCCCAGAGTACATACCTGGCAGTATCTCAGTCCCAGAGTAAATACCTGGTAGTATCTCAGTTCCCTGAGTAAATACCTGGTAGTATTTCAGGTCCCAGAGTAAATACCTGGTAGTATCTCAGTTCCCAGAGTACATACCTGGTAGTATCTCAGTTCCCAGAGTAAATACCTGGTAGTATCTCAGTTCCCAGAATAAATACCTGGTAGTATCTCAGTCCCCAGAGTAAATACCTGGTAGTATCTCAGTTCCCCTCAGTCCCAGAGTAAATACCTGGCAGTATCTCAGTTCCCAGAATAAATACCTGGTAGTATCTCAGTTCCCAGAGTAAATGTCTGGTAGTATCTCAGTTCCCAGAGTAAATGTCTGGCAGTATCTCAGTTCCCAGAGTAAATGTCTGGCAGTATCTCAGTCCCCAGAGTGCATACCTGGCAGTATCTCAGCCCCCAGAGTACATACCTAGCAGTATCTCAGTCCCCAGAGTACATACCTGGCAGTATCTCAGTCTCCAGAGTACATACCTGGCAGTATCTCAGTCCCCAGAGTAAATACCTGGCAGTATCTCAGTCCCCAGTGTAAATACCTGGCAGTATCTCAGTTCCCAGAGTAAATGCCTGATATACTGTCTGTCTGCTGTGATTAGATCACATCTGATGTTTAGGATCATGACCACCCGGCTGCCTCTGCTGATTGGGTAAATAACACAGCTGAACAGTGGTAGCTGTTACACACCTGTGGAGTTAAAGGTTGTGACCCTGACACCTTTCTAAGTGTATGAACTAAGCCCAGACTATTCCACCTGCCTTGCTGTAGAGGTGTTCGTGCAGCCTGTTGGCGTGCTGCCTCTGGCCAAAGAAGCTAGAGGAACTGTGGCTGTGCGTCCTGGAATGAGGCAATGTATTTCTTTACCTCAGGACTCAGCCAGCTGCATGACAGGGGAAAAAAGCTGCAGCAACTAATTATGACAGTGTGAGTAAAAGTGAGCTCAAACTTGGCCTCTGCAAATCATGATGGATTGTGTGCACGATGTTGAATAGTATATTCATAATATTTACTCAAATACCGCAGGAAATGAATGGCTTTACAGAGCAGCCGTTTCAATTTACACATTTTTGGTTCTTTTTTAGGTCTTTGAATTTAAACGGTAGGGTTAGTACGGCTCTCTTGTTCTTTCTCTTTCTCTCACTTTCTCCTGTTAGGTGCTGCCTGATGCTGAGAGAGGAGAGCTGGGCCAGTTGTCACGGAAACAGGGGGGCAGTTGAGATAGCTGTGAGTGGTAGTGTTGTCCTCAGGTAGGAGGTTAGTGTTACAAGAGTATTTCCTTTCCCAGGCACAGCGCAGGAGAGAGAGTGTAAGTCTCACTGCCCCAGGGGGTAGCTGTAGCCCTGCCTGCCATTGTTCCACAGAGTAGGGGGAGAGGGGCAGTACAGCAGGTGGATGAGCAAGCCTGGAGGAGAGACGAAAGGGGGAAGGACAGGGGAGGGGGGAACATGAGATGCCTAGACCTCACCTGGAGGCAGGGTGGTTGCCCAGAGCGATGATCTGTCACTCACAGGTACTACAGGGCTGCTGTTCCCAGGCCCTCTCAGGTAAGGAGGGAAAGGGAGTGAGAGCGAAGGACAGAGAGCACCCTCACATAAGCTGATATATGATACTGTTCCTTTCAGTTCCTCACCTCATTTCACATCACCTTCACCAAACATTAATATCACTTACCAGTCAGTACACAAGCCAGGACCTTCAGAAAAACACTCTCAAAAATTGACACTAGGGTTGCACTCCATAAAATTGACACTAGGGTTGCACTCCATAAAATTGACACTAGGGTTGCACTCCATAAAATTGAGAAGTTAGATGCAAATGCAAAGATGTTTAAGCCTAACACAAACTTCACTGATAGACTAAAAATATGACTATGATTTTAACATCCTGAGGTGGGATATGCTTTCCATTGTTCTGGGACTGTTGTATAGATTTTGTGGGGGTTGGGGAGAGGAAGTGGGATAAAGACATTTGAAGTATGATCTTTATTAGATGGAAATGTATCTGTGTGTGTGCGTGTGCGTGTGCGTGTGCGTGTGTGTGTGTGTGTACTGCTGAGTGGGGGTTTCCCAGAAGAGCATTGGCAGTGTCATTTTTTCCCACTTATGTCTGTGGCTGTCCTATTGGGGCTTGCTACTGGAGCTCATAGCGATATCCAGTTACCCAGGTGTGTGTGTGTTTGTCTGCGTATCCCAATAACAACAGGTCATGACGACAACACATCTGTCCCTTCAGTGATAATATCCTCATAAATTCACACTTTTAACCCGAATCCTTGCCCTCTCCATATCAAGACATATACACACTCTGCATGAAGCACGACTGCAATGTCACCTCCTATGAAGAGGGCAAGGACAGCACATCCAGCTTCTATCTCCAGGCCATCAGCCAGTTAAATAGTCATCACTAGTCGGCCTCCACCCAGTACCCTGCCCTGAACCCCAGACACTGTCACTAGCCGGCTACCACCTGGTACTCTACCCTGCACCTTAGAGACTGCTGCCCTATATTCATAGAGCCATTGAACACTGGTCTCTTTAATAATGTTGACATACTGTTGTACCTACTTTATATGTACATTGAGTGTACAAAACATTAGGAACACCTGCTCTTTCCATGACAGACTGAACAGGTGAAAGCTATAATCCCTTATTGATGTCACTTCTTAAATCCACTTCAATCAGTGTAGATGAAGCGGAGGAGACAGGTTAAAGAAGGATTTTTAAGCCTTGAGACAATTGAGACATGGATTGTGGGAAGCATTGGAGTCAACATGGGCCAGCATCCCTGTGGAACGCTTTCGACACCTGTAGAGTCCATGCCCCGACGGATTGAGGCTGTTCTGAGGGCAAAAGGGGGTGCAAATCAGTATTAGGGAGGTGTTCCTAATGTTTTGTACTCTCATTCTATATACTGTATTCTAGTCATGGCTCATCCTATATAACTACTGCTATACACACCTTTTCTATTCATATACTGTCTATACACACCATTCACATACATATAAATGATTTATATTCCAGACTCAGGTCCGGAAGCTAATTTCCTGTAACTGTATCCATTTTGCTATGGAGTTTTGTACTGGGTATTTATATAGTGTTTTCTCGACATAGCTCGTTATAATATTGCTACTACTGTACATTGCCTTATAGTTACCGTGTTTATACACATCACATATTTATTTATATACTGGATTCTTGACATAGCTCACTAATATACAGTGGATCTACTGCTGTACATATCAGTCCTAGTACAGTTGAAGTCGGACGTTTACATACACCTTAGCCAAATACATTTAAACTCAGTTTTTCACAATTCCTGACATTTAATCCGAGTAAAAATTCCCTGTCTTAGGCCAGTTAGGATCACCACTTTATTTTAAGAATGTGAATAATAGTAGAGAGAATGATTTATTTCATCTTTTATTTCTTTCATCACATTCCCAGTGGGTCAGAAGTTTACATACATTCAATTAGTATTTGGTAGCATTGCCTTTAAATTGTTTAACTTGGGTCAAACGTTTTGGGTAGCCTTCCACAAGCTTCCCACAATAAGTTGGGTGAACTTTGGCCCATTCCTCCTGACAGAGCTGGTGTAACTGAGTCAGGTTAGTAGGCCTCCTTTCTCGCACACACTTTTTCAGCTCGCACACACTTTTTCAGTTCTGCCCACAAATGTTCTATAGGGTTGAGGTCAGGGCTTTGTGATGGCCACTCCAATACCTTGACTTTGTTGTCCTTAAGCCATTTTGTCACAACTTTGGAAGTATGCTTGTGGTCATTGTCCATTTGGAAGATCCATTTGCGACCAAGCTTTAACTTCCTGGCTGATTTGAGATGTTGCTTCAATATATCCACATAATTTTCCTTTCCTAATGATGCCATCTATTTTGTGAAGTGCCTTTCAGGTTATGTCGATATAGGACTCGTTTTACTGTGGATAAAGATACTTTTGTACCGGTTTCCTCCAGCATCTTTACAAGGTCCTTTGCTGTTGTTCTGGGATTGATTTGCACTTTTCGCACCAAAGTACCTTCATCTCTAGGAGATAGAACGCGTCTCCTTCCTGAGCGGTATGATGGCTGCGTGGTCCCATGGTGTTTATACTTGCATACTCCTGTTTGTACAAGTGAACGTGGAACCTTCAGGCATTTGGAAATTGCTCCCAATGATGAACCAGACTTGTGGAGGTCTACCATTTCTTTCTGAGGTCTTGGCTGATTTCTTTTGATTTTCCCATGATGTCAAGTAAAGAGGCAGTGAGTTTGAAGGAAGGCCTTGAAATGCATCCACAGGTACACCTCCAATTGACTCAAATGATGTCAATTAGCCTATCAGAAGCTTCTAAAGCCATGACATAATTTTCTGGATTTTTCCAAGCTGTTTAAAGGCACAGTCAACTTAGTGTATGTAAACTTCTGACCCACTGGAATTGTGATACAGTGAATTATAAGTGAAATAATCTGTCTGTAAACAATTGTTGGAAGAATTACTAGTGTCATGCACAAAGTAGATGTCCTAACCGACTTGCCAAAACTATAGTTTGTTAAAACAAGAAATTTGTGGAGTGGTTGAAAAACGAGTTTTAATGACGCCAACCTAAGTGTATGTAAATTTCCGACTTCAACTGTAGGTTGGAGTCATTAAAACTCATTTTTCAACCACTCCACAAACGTCTTGTTAATTAACAAACTAGAGTTTTGGCAAGTCAGTTAGGGCAACTACTTTGTGCATGACACAAGTCATTTTTGTATGTGTGTCACGACTTCCTCCGAAGTCGGTCCCTCTCCTTGTTCGGGTGGCGTTTGGCGGTCAACGTCAACGTTTTGTCTTTGTTTTACACACCTGATTTCAATTCTCCAATTACATGTTCATTATGTCACCCTCTGTTTTCCCCATGGTTTTTGTGCGAGGTTGTTTTATGTATGTTCGGTCCGTTATTGTGGGCTCGGTATTACGACATGATATTGGAATATTTTAAGTAACGTTACTTGTATTACTCATCTCTGCTGTCCTGCACCTGACTCCTCTGCACCAGCTACACCCAGAACATTACAATGTGTATTTGTTGATTTGTATGTGTATGTAAACTTCCGACTTCAACTGTATATATCTTGTTTCAATTCATCCTGGGTAGATACGTATAGAATGCGTTACTGTTACAGTGCTATTTGGGTTGTTATTTGGATTCGTTCCGTCATTTTTTTTTTTTTACTTTTTAACTTTTTGTATTTTGTGAGTATTGTTTGGTATTGCTCGGTATTAAAGCACTGTTGGAGCTAGAAACACAAACATTTTGCTCCACCTGCGATGACTTTGCAAATCTGTGTACACCACCAATAAACTTTGATTTGATTTTAGTGGACCCTCTCTCTCCCCAGCTGCTTGAAGACCTGGTCACGTTATCATGGGCAGTTCCCTTCTTGCCTCTCCTCATCGTTACACGACTGTAACTCTAGACGGACACACTGGGTGTTTATTTCACATGTTTATTTTCACAAGCGAAGCTCTTCCTTCTCCTCTCCTCACCCTTCCATTGTTGTGAGAGGAGGGGAAGAGAAAAGAGCAGAAATCCCTGGTCATGCAAACTGACCAGGGGGAAGTTGGATTAGTCTGTTAGGGGGATTCCATTTCACTATAACTAATACTGTCCATTTCCCTGATTAATGTTGGTCTCATGAATGACACATCTACAGTATAATGACTTAGGTTATTGCATTATGTTATGGTGTGATTGAAGTGTGTTGGGGAACAATCCACTGAGAATAGGTATTGGTGGCGTGTTGGAAGGTTGACAGATGAAAGCTGAGTCCTGTGAACAAGAAAGTGTTTAGGATAAGTGTGGCTCTTAGAGCTCCAATACTCATTGTGTGTTCTTTCTTCTCTATGAAACATGTGGGACAGAGCTCTGTGTGTGTGTGTGTGTGTGTGTGTGTGTGTGTGTGTGTGTGTGTGTGTGTGTGTGTGTGTGTGTGTGTGTGTGTGTGTGTGTGTGTGTGTGTGTGTGTGTGTGTGTGTGTGTGTGTGTGTGTGTGTGTGTGTGTGTGTGTGTGTGTGTGTGTGTGTGTTTCCAGATGATAGATGTGTTCAGTGTTTAATAAATGAAGTGCTGAGTGTATTCCTCTCCTGGGTCTCTCTAATGGAAGTCCTGTGTGGACTAGACGCTGAGGCCTCTGTGGTCCGACACAGACAGACCAGCCTGGTTCCAGCCAGCCTGCCTGACCCAGGCCCCCTCCACTACCCTGCCTGACATTCCTCTTCTCCCAGTGAGGGAGGCATTAGCAGCCCCTTCACTTCCACCCACTCCCCAGGCTTGTAGTAAGTCCCTCACACTTAGCACCTCCCTGCCCCAGGCCCGGGCCTGACTGGCAATTGAGGGATCTTCCACACATCCAGGGCCTTTTACAGGCCTTGCCCAATAAACATTCTCTTTTATCCACACAACCAGGCCCTTGAAATGGACGTGTCCTGGGGACCGTAGCCCAGAGTCGCAGACTAGGTCGGCTTTCAGCATTAAGGAGACATCCAGGGTCCAAAGGGACATAGTGAAACACCACCCGGGGACTGCACTGAGGAACAGAGAGGTGGTGGTTGTGGATAAGCCTTATGATCCATCCATGCTCCTATATCTGTTACACTAGGCCATGACTCTTTTTTAATGTGGCTCTGTAACTGATTCTGTTTGCTGTGTTGATAGGATGTGGTTGCAGCATAGCTAGCCAGCAGAGGGAGATGAGAGAGGGCACAGCTGTAAACAGCATGCAGGCAAACACACACTGACTCACTCTATGTGGCTTTAGGCCGATAATCAATCCGATTCAACGTTCTACCGTGCTTGCCATTTAAAGGTAGTTTCCAATTGAGCTGACGTATGCAGTGTTTACCATGAATTCGATCGCCGCGAACATGGGAACATTGCCTTAAAAAGATGCATTATCGACAGTGCGCAATCAGATTAAATCCCTGCTTTAGTTTAGTTTCCTGGCCCTTTAACCAAATATGGGTTCTCCTCCAAACAAGGTGCTTTAGGATAACCCCAAGGAAAAACAGTATTTGTTAAGCCAGAAGCACTCCAATAAGTCCTGTTGCGTGTGTTTATTGGCAGACCTCTTTCTCTCTCTCTGCTCTATCGGGCACTACTGTAGCCTATATAAAAGCATCCTGGCTGCCAGACAATATTGGAGAGTAACTTGTAAGCGTTCCTGTTGAAGTGTGTTCAGGCATGACTAGTCTGGCAGCCATTCTCTTCAGCTTGGATGAACTCTCGTTGACACTCTGGTGAATGTGTCATGTCTCGGATAGCAGCATTCTCATGACTGTGGCTACACACCTGTGACAGAACGGCACAGGACTCCTGGGTTACAGCTGGGTTACACCTAGTTTACCCCTGAGTTACAGCTGGGGTACACACAGAGGACAACACCCAGGAAATAAATCCTCAGGATGACAGGAAACTGCTGAGACAACAGGAAGTGAGACTGCGGCAGAAACGATCATCTTGAGTGATAGGTGCAGCAGGAACCAAATTAAGCACATTGTAATGCAGCAGACTAAGCCTGCAATACCTGTTAGTCGTAGCCTTTACTGAACATGATATGAATAAATGAACAATGGCTTCAGACAGTATGTCTGCACCATGTCTATGGAGAGGTGTGTGTGTAATGAATTAATCCAGTGTGTGCCCTTCTCAGGTTACCTCCTCCCCTCCCACAGCAGTCAGTCAGTGTGCCAGGTGGCTGATGGATGGAGGGACATGATGTCTGTTTACTGTAGACTGATAGATTGGTGTGTGTGTGTGTGTGTGTGTGTGTGTGTGTGTGTGTGTGTGTGTGTGTGTGTGTGTGTGTGTGTGTGTGTGTGTGTGTGTGTGTGTGTGTGTGTGTGTGTGTGTGTGTGTATATATATATATATATACCAGGCATCATCAACTAGATTCAGCCTCGGGACAATTTCTTCTTGAGCAGATGGTCGTGGCCCCGGAACATAATTACATATAATTTGTAGACTGCAAATTGACCCGCAAGAAGCCAAAACAGATATAATATTTGACTAAAACATAATTTCAAACCTTTCTTACATTTGTATATGATCACGCACCTCTATTATGCGTGGGAATACATGGGAACAGATTTCCAAAATTAAAATCACTTGGAGCTGATTTCCTGGTGCTTTTATAGTCTTTTATGTACAACAATTAAAATGTAAAAATATATAAAATATATTTTTGATATTTTTGATCGAAAAACTTGGGGTGACAAATAAAACCCCCTGCCAGTTGGGGAACCCTGGTCTATACCTACTGTACCTCGAGGTAAGCTGCTGTTAATATCTTGACTGTACATGCTGTTCTTGTCCAGAAAAGGAAACCTTTTTTTTCTCCCCCGACACAAACCTCAACCAGAAAAAATTTGCTGCTTCTCATATTACAGCATCATCCGTCTAAAAAACTTTAATTTGGCATTAAAAGCACTTGAGGTTGTGAAAGCAGGTCGATTTAGAGTTGTGAAGTGCTTTTAGGCTGCTAGATTAGGAGTGTTGATGGGGCAGAACAGCTGGGCGCGTGGGAGGGGGAGGGGCGTGTGGGCAGCCCTAATGACTACCTGTGCAGGTGAGAGTAGCAGGGTGCTGGGTTGGAGCCAAGCCTGGAACCCTGTCCTGCACGGCCATGACAACGTAACTCTGTGAAGCTGTGAACAGAGCATGACATGGTAGGGCAGGCCCACCGACAGACCGACAGCTCCCACAGACAGACAACTGCTACAGACCGACTGCTCCCATAGACAGACAGCTCTCACCAACAGACAGCTCCCAGAAAAATAAAAGGGTTGGGGGGGGGGTTAGATGAGTTTTAGTATTGTAGATAGATAAATTGTGGCTTCCATTAATGTAATTGTCTGCATCATTTCCAATCCCCCATATATATACAGTACCAGTCAAAAGTTTGGACAAAAGTAATAGTGAAGACATCAAAACTATGAAATAACACATATGGAATAATGTAGTAACCAAAAAAGTGTTAATCAAAATAGATTTTATATTTGAGATTCTTCAAAGTAGCCACCCTTTTCCTCGATGACAGCTTTGCACACACTTGGCATTCTCTCAACCAGTTTCATGATGTAGTCACCTGGAATGCATTTCAAATAACAGGTGTGCCTTGTTAAAAGTTAATTTGTGGAATTTCTTTCCTTCTTAATGCGTTTAAGCCAATCAGTTGTGTTGTGATAAGGAAGGGGTGGTATGCAGAAGATAGCCCTATTTGGTAGACGACCAAGTCCATATTATTGCAAGAACAGCTCAAATAAGTAAAAAGAAACGACAGTCCATCATTACCTTAAGACCTGAAGGTCAGTTAATCCAGATAATTGCAAAAACTTAGACGTTTCTTCAAGTGCAGTCCCCAAAACCAACAAGCGCTATGATGAAACTGGCTCTCATGAAGACCGTCACATGTCCAGGACACCTACACCACCCGATGTCACAGGAAGGCCACAAAGATCATCAAGGACAACAACCACCCGAGCCACTGCCTGTTCACCCCGCTATCATCCAGAAGGCGAGGTCAGTACAGGTGCATCAAACCAGGGACCGAGAGACTGAAAAACAGCTTCTATCTCAAGGCCATCAGACTTTTAAACAGCCACCACTAACATTTAGTGGCTGCTGCCAACATACTGACTCAACTCCAGCCACTTTAATAATGGGAATTGATGGAAATGTATGTAAAAATGTGTCACTAGCCACTTTAAACAATGCCACTTAATATAATGTTTACATACCCTACATTACTCATCTCATATGTATATGTATATACTGTACTCTATATCATCTACTGCATCTTGCCATCTTTATGTAATACATGTATCACTAGCCACTTTAAACTATGCCACTTTATGTTTATATACCCTACATTACTCATCTCATATGTATATACTGTACTCTATACCATCTACTGCATCTTGCCTATGTCGTTCTGTACCATCACTCATTCATATATCTTATGTACATATTCTTTATCCCTTTACACTTGTGTGTATAAGGTAGTAGTTGTGGGATTGTTAGGTTGGTTATTACTGCATTGTCAGAACTAGAAGCACAAGCATTTCGCTACACTCACATTAACATCTGCTAACCATGTGTACGTGACAAATAAAATTTGATTTGATTTGACATGAAAGGAAGTCCCACAGTTTCCTCTGCTGTGGAGGAGTTACCAGCCTCAGGAATTGCAGCCCAAACAAATGCTTCACAGAGTTCAAGTAACAGACACATCTCAACATCAACTGGAGACTGCATGAATCAGGCCTTCAGTGTCGAATTGCTGCAAAGAAACCACTACTAAAGGACACCAAGCCGGTCACGGGTGCACCTCAGCCACGCTCAAGGTACTAAACGATATCATAACCGCCATTGATAAAAGACAGTACTGTGCAGCCGTCTTCATCGACCTGGCCAAGGCTTTCGACTCTGTCAATCACCATATTATTATCGGCAGACTCGGTAGCCTCGGTTTTTCTGATGACTGCCTTGCCTGGTTCACCAACTACTTTGCAGACAGAGTTCAGTGTGTCAAATCGGAGGGCAAGTTATCCGGTCCTCTGGCAGTCTCTATGGGGGTACCACAGGGTTCAATTCTCGGGCCGACTCTTTTCTCTGTATATATCAATGATGTTGCTCTTGCTGCAGGCGATTCCCTGATCCACCTCTACGCAGACGACACCATTCTGTAAACTTCTGGCCCTTCCTTGGACACTGTGCTATCTAACCTCCAAACGAGCTTCAATGCCATACAACACTCCTTCCGTGGCCTCCAACTGCTCTTAAACGCTAGTAAAACCAAATGCATGCTTTTCAACCGTTCGCTGCCTGCACCCGCCCGCCCGACTACCATCACCACCCTGGACGGTTCCGACCTAGAATATGTGGACATCTATAAATACCTAGGTGTCTGGCTAGACTGTAAACTCTCTTTCCAGACTCATATTAAACATCTCCAATCCAAAATCAAATCAAGAATCGGCTTTCTATTTCGCAACAAAGCCTCCTTCACTCACGTCGCCAAACTCACCCTAGTAAAACTGACTATCCTACCGATCCTCGACTTCGGCGATGTCATCTACAAAATAGCTTCCAATACTCTACTCAGCAAACTAGATGCAGTTTATCATAGTGCCATCCGTTTTGTTACTAAAACACCTTACACCATCCACCACTGCGACCTGTATGCTCTAGTTGGCTGGCCCTCGCTACATATTCGTCGCTAGACCCACTGGCTCCAGGTCATCTATAAGTCCATGCTAGGTAAAGCTCCGCCTTATCTCAGTTCACTGGTCACGATATCAACACCCACCCGTAGCATGCGCTCCAGCAGGTATATCTCACTGATCATCCCAAAAGCCAAAACCTCATTTGGCCACCTTTCCTTCCAGTTCTCTGCTACCTTTGACTGGAACGAATTGCAAAAATCGCTGAAGTTGGAGACTTTTATTTCCCTCAACAACTTTAAACATCTGCTATCTGAGCATCTAACCGATCGCTGCAGCTGTACATAATCCATCTGTAAACAGCCCACCCAATTTACCTACCTCATCCCCTTACTGTTTTTATTTATTTACTTTTCTGCTCTTTTGCACATCAGTATCTCTTCTTGCACATGATCATCTGATGATTTATCACTCCAGTGTTAATCTGCTAAATTGTAATTATTCGCTCCTATGGCCTATTTATTGCCTACCTCATGCCTTTTGCACACAATGTATATAGACTCATTTTGTTTTTTTCCTACCGTGTTATTGACTTGTTTATTGTTTACTCCATGTGTAACTCTGTGTTGTTGTCTGTTCACACTGCTATGCTTTATCTTGGCGAGGTAGCAGTTGTAAATGAGAACTTGTTCTCAACTAGCCTACCTGGTTAAATGAAGGTGAAATAAAAATAAAATAAAAAATAAGAAGAAAAGACTTGCTTGGGCCAAGAAACACGAGCAATGGACATTAAACTGGTGGAAATCTGTCCTTTGGTCTGATGAGTCCAAATTTTAGATTTTTGGTTCCAACCGCTGTGTCTTTGTAAGACGCAGAATAGGTGAATGGATGACGTCCACATATGTGGTTCCTACTGTGAAGCATGGAGGAGGTATTGTGATATTGTGGAGGTGCTTTTCTGGTGACACTGTCAGTGATTTATTTAGAATTCAAGGCACACTTAGCCAGCATGCCTCCCACAGCATTCTGCATTGATATGCCATCCCATCGGGTTTGCGCTTAGTGGGACTATCATTTGTTTTTCAACAGGACAATGACCCAACACACCTCCAGGCTGTGTAAAGGCTATTTGACCAAGAAGGAGTGTGATGGAGTGCTGTATCAGATGACCTGGCCTCCACAATCACCCGACCTCAACCCAATTGAGGGTTTGGGATGAGTTGGACCGCAGAGTGAAGGAAAAGCAGCCAACAAGTGCTCAGCATATGTGGGAACTGTTTCAAGACTGTTGGAAAAGCAATCCAGGTGAAGCTGCTTGAGAGAATTCCAAGATTGTGCAAAACTGTCATCAAGGCAAAGGGTGGCTACTTTGAAGAATCTAAAATATATTTTGATTTGTTTACCACTTTTTTGGTTACTACATGATTCCATATGTGTTATTTCATAGTTTTGGTGTCTTCACTACTTTTAGACAATGTAGTAAATAGTACAAAAAATAAAGGAAACCTCTTGAAAGAGTAGGTGTGTCCAAACTTTCGACTGTTAATGTATATATAAAATATATATGTACATATTTGTAAATGTTTTCCTTTATTATTTTCCCCTAAGCCTACTCTCCCCTAAGCCTATTTTCCCCTAAGCCCTCCCCTAATTGGAGTAAACTAATGAACAACAACACTTAGACTTCTACT
Source organism: Salvelinus fontinalis (assembly GCF_029448725.1). Lineage (NCBI taxonomy): Eukaryota > Metazoa > Chordata > Actinopteri > Salmoniformes > Salmonidae > Salvelinus > Salvelinus fontinalis. The sequence goes on from NC_074694.1 coordinate 21,410,974, forward strand.
TCCAGATTATACCTACTATATACATTTTACTGACACAGTATATTTTACAACAGTTATCTTTTGTTTGATTTTAGTCCTTCAGCTAGCCTCAACCCCTCCCATCTATCTCTGAAGGCCATTCTGTTTTGATTTCTTTTTGTCATAAACTTTCCAACTGTGCTGTTTCACAAAAGTTCTGAATCTATATACATTTTACGGACACAGTATATTTAGCATTAGTTATCTTGTTGTTTTTAGTCCCACCCTTTAGCTCCACTCAACCCCTCCCATCTATTTCTGAACACCATCCAGTTTTGATTTCTATTTGCCATATATTTTTAAACTGTGCTGTGATATTTCACAAAAGTTCTGAACCTTTCTATTCTCATCATTTCTAAAGATTGTAAATTAAAGATAAACATTTTTGCTAAGAGTATTATTATATTATTGATCGATTGACTAGGACTTTTCAAATCCCCCAGCAGTGCTATTTGAGAGAGTTAGCTCCATGTAAATGTTGCAGTTCTTCAGCCATTCCTGAACCTGCAAACAAAACAAGCTACATATGGACAGTACCAAAACAAATTATCTAATGATTCTGTCTCTTCGCAGCAAAATCTGCAGAGCTGGAATGGTGTATCCCCCATATATACAGTGGGGAGAACAAGTATTTGAAACACTGCCGATTTTGCAGGTTTTCCTACTTACAAAGCATGTAGAGGTCTGTCATTTTTATCATAGGTACACTTCAACTGTGAGAGACGGAATCTAAAAATAAAAAAAATCCAGAAAATCACATTGTATGATTTTTAAGTAATTAATTTACATCATTCTATTACATTACATAAGTATTTGATACATCAGAAAAGCAGAACTTAATATTTGGTACAGAAACCTTTGTTTGCAATTACAGAGATCATACGTTTCCTGTAGTTCTTGACCAGGTTTGCACACACTACAGCAGGGATTTTGGCCCACTCCTCCATACAGACCTTCTCCAGATCCTTCAGGTTTCGGGGCTGTCGCTGGGCAATACGGACTTTCAGCTCCCTCCAAAGGTTTTCTATTGGGTTCAGGTCTGGAGACTGGCTAGGCCACTCCAGGACCTTGAGATGCTTCTTACGGAGCCACTCCTTAGTTGCCCTGGCTGTGTGTTTCGGGTCGTTGTCATGCTGGAACACCCAGCCACGACTCATCTTCATTGCTCTTACTGAGGGAAGGAGGTTGTTGGCCAAGATCTCGCGATACATAGCCCCATCCATCCTCCCCTAAATACGGTGCAGTCGTCCTGTCCCCTTTGCAGAAAAGCATCCCCAAAAAATGATGTTTCCACCTCCATGCTTCACGGTTGGGATGGTGTTCTTGAGGTTGTACTCATCCTTCTTCTTCCTCCAAACACGGCGAGTGGAGTTTAGACCAAAAGCTCTATTTTTACCTCCAAAAAACCTGTCTATGGGGAAATCAATGGAAATCCTCCCAGATTGCAGTTCCTAGGGCTTCCACTAGATGTCAACAGTCTTTAGAAAGAGTTTCAGGCTTGTTTTTTGAAAAATTAGCTATAATTTGTAGTTTTTCTAAGTGGCTGTAGTGTTATGGATGTGGATGAATGGATGAGACCGTGCACTTCGTTATTTATCTCCGTAATGAACATATTACATATTAGGGTACCTGAGGATTGATTAGAAACGTTGTTTGACTTGTTTGGACGAAGTTTATTGGTAACGTTTGAGATTCATTTTGTATGCATTTTGAACGAGGGGAAACCGTTGGATTATTGAATGAAGTGCGCCAACTAAACTGACTTTTTTGGGATATAAAAAATTACTTTATCGAACAAAACGACCATTTGTGATGTAGCTGGGACACTTTGGATTGCAAACAAAGGAAGATCTTCAAAGGTAAGTGATTTATTTTATCGCTATTTCTGACTTTTGTGATGCCTCTGCTTGGTTGGAAAATGTATGTAATGCTTTTGTACGCGGGGGGCTGTCCTCAGATAATCGCATGGTGTGCTTTCGCCGTAAAGCCTTTTTGAAATCTGACAAAGCGTCTGGATTAACAAATCTGACAAAGCGTCTGGATTAGCATACCACCCTGCATACCACTGCTGGCTTGCTTCTGAAGCTAAGCAGGGTTGGTCCTGGTCAGTCCCTGGATGGGAGACCAGATGCTGCTGGAAGTGGTGTTGGAGGGCCATCACTCTTTCCTCTGGTCTAAAAAATATCCCAATTCGCCAGGGCAGTGATTGGGGACACTGCCCTGTGTAGGGTGCCGTCTTTCGGGTGGGATGTTAAACAGGTGTCATGACTCTCTGAGGTTATTAAAGATCCCATGGCACTTATCGTAAGAGTAAGACCCCGTTAACCCCGGTGTCCTGGCTAAATTCCCAATCTGGCCCTCAAACCATCACAGTCACCTAATAATCCCCAGTTTATAATTGGCTCATTCATCCCCCTCCTCTCCCCTGTAACTATTCCCCAGGTCGTTGCTGTAAATGAGAATGTGTTCTCAGTCAACTTACCTGGTAAAATATCAACAAAAAATAGGCAAGGCCATAAGAAAATAGGTGAACTGTGATATGACTAAAGAGTTAATCAGGGCGATTTTTCCACAAACAGATAGGTATTTTCCTTTCCATGGTAACAAGATTTGATCTAATTTTGCAAACTTTCTGTTAAAATCTACTGTAGTGAGATTATTTATTTATTTTGGGATATGAATACCGAGTAAATCCACTTCACCATCAGACCATTTTATTGGTAAACTACATGGTAATGTAAAAGTTATATTTTTTTGTGACCCAATACGTAATATACTGTAGTAAATTTACCATACTTTGGTTGTAATCCAGAGAGGTTCGAAAAATTATCTAGATGTTATCTATTATCTATGAGGCTGTGAAGCAGTGGCGATTTTATCATGTAAATATTGGTGTGGAAAAAACAAAAAAAATGGAATGCATGCCAGCAAAGCCACTACAACACAACACTAAACAATACATTAATTGCACTATACCGGTGACAAACGGTGCCCACAAACTGCTAAGGCCTATGTAAAGCTGTTCCAACAGCAGTCCCAAAGTCTTTCCACTGCTACACCTGGCTATCAGAGGAGCCTTGTCTGGCAGCAAATCAGTAAATTCAGCCTCATTTACTGCATTTAAAAAAACATAGCTGATATGGCTGACTTGCTTAAACAAATGTGGTTTCTAATGACAATTGAGATGTACAAACTATGGCATAAGGGGACGACAAGGGGATAAGAGACAATCTGTAATTTTGATTAACACATTAATGAGCGAGCTAGGACAGACGTAGTCAATATATCTATTTGTTTAGCACTTTTTCTTACGGTGTTCTCCTTGTACACCAAGTCAGAACCATAGGATAAGTAAAGGGGGCATATAAATAGACAATGAAAGCTCTTACAATATTCGATGATTACATTTCTCTAAAACAGGTTATAGGCTACATTTGCACCACCAAGTCAGAACAGTAGGCAAAATTAAGAGGGGTAAATAGACCAAATTATTTGGGTGAGGCACATGGGCTACTAACATCTTACTACACAAAATACACTTATTATTACTTTCTTAACTACAGTATACATATCTCCCTGGCATATTACATAATTTAAGCAGCAGCATACAATACATTTTTAGACATTTTGTTGTGCTGTGCTCACTTGAACAGGAAAGTGGCGCGGCTGTCCTTCGTGGACAAATTTTGTCATCAAAGTCTGTCATTCTCTGGATTTATGGTGCTTTCAAAACAACTGGGAACTATGAAAAAACAAGGTTAAATCATGATGACGTCATTGATCTCCAGGTCGTAGCTCTAGAAAGAGGCCGGATTTACAATTTCGAGTTGGATGGCCGTTCAAACCGTATTTTCCCAGTCGGAACTTGTTTATTCCCGACTTCGCAGTTGTCTTGAACTCACTGAAGTGAAGTTTTTGCAGTTCCGAGTTAACAGTTGTTTTGAGCACGACACAAATCATGCTTCACTGACAGCATGGCCAATGTTGAATGTTTATCATTTTAAACTTGTAAAAGAGCCCCTTAATCCCAGATTTAGATCACACAGCCACTGTCACTGATTCCTTCCAAACCCCTCAGTGTTGAATTTGTGATTTCCAACTTGTTGTGTAATGTTTATGTCCAATGGCCGATGAGCAACGATACGTTTAATCTATCATTTCTCTTTATATGACAAGGATTAAAAAAGATTTGCTAGTAGATTGTCGACTTGTTTCATGATGAAGACTGCTAGCTAAGATTTTGAAAGTATTATGTGTTGACAGTCCAATCAAAGCTACTGTACATATACAGTATATCACAAAAGTTAGTACACCCCTCACATTTTTGTAAATATTTGAGTATATCTTTTCATGTGACAACACTGAAGAAATGACACTTTGCTACAATGTAAAGTAGTGAGTGTACAGCTTGTATAACAGTGTAAATTTGCTGTCCCCTCAAAATAACTCAACACACAGCCATTAATGTCTAAACCGCTGGCAACAAAAGTGAGTACACCCCTAAGTGAAAATGTTCAAATTGGGCCCAAAGTGTCAATATTTTGTGTGGCCACCATCATTTTCCAGCACTGCCTTGGGCATGAAGTTCACCAGAGCTTCACAGGTTGCCACTGGAGTCCTCTTCCACTCCTCCATGACGACATCACGGAGCTGGTGGATGTTAGGGACCTTGCACTCCTCCACCTTCCGTTTGAGGATGCCCCACAGATACTCAATAGGGTTTAGGTCTGGAGACATGCTTGGCCAGTCCATCACATTTACCCTCAGCTTCTTTAGCAAGGCAGTGGTCGTCTTGGAGGTGTGTTTGGGGTCGTTATCATGTTGGAATACTGCCCTGCGGCCCAGTCTCCGAAGGGAGGGGATCATGCTCTGCTTCAGTATGTCACAGTACATGTTGGCATTCATGGTTCCCTCAATGAACTGTAGCTCCCCAGTGCCGGCAGCACTCATGCAGCCCCAGACCATGACACTCCCACCACCATGCTTGACTGTAGGCAAGACACACTTGTCTTTGTACTCCTCACCTGGTTGCCGCCACACACGCTTGACACAATCTGAACCAAATAAGTTTATCTTGGTCTCATCAGACCACAGGACATGGTTCCAGTAATCCATGTCCTTAGTCTGCTTGTCTTCAGCAAACTGTTTGCGGGCTTTCTTGTGCATCATCTTTAGAAGAGGCTTCCTTCTGGGACGACTGCCATGCAGACCAATTTGATGCAGTGTACAGCATATGGTCTGAGCACTGACAGGCTGACCCTCCACCCCTTCAACCTCTGCAGCAATGCTGGCAGCACTCATACATCTATTTCCCAAAGACAACCTCTGGATATGACGCTGAGCACGTGCACTCAATTTCTTTGGTCGACCATGGCGAGGCCTGTTCTGAGTGGAACTGGTCCAGTTAAACCACTGTATGGTCTTGGCCACCGTGCTGCAGCTCAGTTTCAGGGTCTTGGCAATCTTCTTATAGCCCAGGCCATCTTTATGTAAAGCACACAAAGGGCTAGCATTTTTTAGGTCTACCCTTAGACTTGGCAGTGACGTAGTGTCCCCATGAGTAACAGAACACTGAGCCAGTCACGGCGCAAAGCTCCTTATTTTCTGTTGGCTTGCCCCACCACCAGAGAAAGCACTGAGCTAGGCTGAAACACCTGCAAAAAATGTGTGGCTCACAACAGGTGGGGCCTCACCTGCCCTGAATGACGGGTCGCCACTGCTGTGGAGAGATTTAAAAGAAGACATGAATCATCAGTGTACAACGGCACCTTTTTTAAGCCCTGTATTTCTAGCCCCTTGAAATTATTGTTGGATCTGATTTTAATAGCTAACATTGTGATGGCCATAATAAATAGATATGCCAATAGTGGACAACCTTGTTTTACTCCTGTTGATAGTTTAATCATTTTTGAAAAGTAGCCATTATTTACTATTTTACACCTAGGGTTACTATACACAACTTTAACCCATTGTATAAGAGATTCTTCAAAATTGAAATATTCCAGGCATTTATATATAAATTCCAGTTGTACTCTATGAAAAAACTTTTTCAAAGTCAGATACACCAAGCTCCAGGTAAATATCCATTCCTGGTTTCCCAGATTTTTCATAGTGTTCTATTGTTTCCAGTACTTGTTTTATATTATCTCCAATGCATCGTCCATGTAAAAAACACTGTGTTTTTATCTTCATCCGAAGAGGAGGAGCAGGGATTCGACCAAAATGCAGCGTTGTAACTTGGCATGATTTATTTAAAGAAGACAAAAAACGAACTATACTTGATACTAAACAAAATAACAAAACGAATGTAGACTGACCTGAACGTAAGAACTTACATGTAACGAAGAACGCACGAACAGGAAAAACAGACTACACAAAAGAACGAACGTACAAACAAACCGAGACAGTCCCGTGTGGAGCGACAAACACAGACACAGGAGACAACCACCCACAACAATCAATGTGAAAACACCTACCTTAATATGGCTCTCAATCAGAGGAAATGAAAACCACCTGCCTCTAATTGAGAACCATATCAGGTCACCCTTTACCAACATAGTAACACATAACATAGACTGCCCACCCAAACTCACGCCCTGACCGACTAACACATACAAAATAAAAGAAAACCAGTCAGGAACGTGACACACTGCTTGATTAGGATGAATAATATCTGACAATACCTTTTAAATTCTATGCGCTATGCATTTTACAAAACATTTTGCATCACAACACTGAACTGTAAGCGGCCACCAATGTTTTAAATGGACTGGATCCTTATATTTACCACTTGGGTCCTGTTTCAGTAATAATGAAATCGGATCTTTTTGTTGAGTACCTGATAATCTACCATTTTTATAGGAGTGGTTAAAACATGCTAATAATGGTCCTCTGAGTATATAAAAAAAGAATTGATATACTTCAACTGGTATGCCATCCAGCCCTGGAGTTTTCCCAGCTTTAAAGGCTTTAATTGCATCAAGAAATTCCTCCTCTATAATTTGCCTTCACATGAGCCTTTCTGTACACCTGTTAATTTTACATTATTAATAGAAAGAAAATCCTTACTTAACTTCAGTTAGTGGAGATCGAGGAGCCTGAAACGAAAACACATGCTTAAAGTAATTTGCTTCCTCTTCCAAAATATTGTTTGCTGAATCATGGGTGACTCTGTCATATGTTACAAGTTTCAGTAAATTATTTTTGATAGTGTTTCTATGTGGAAGATTAAAAAATAATTTGGTGCATTTTCCCACATATTCCATCCAGTTCGCTTTATTTGTATAATATATTACTCTTGACCTTTCTTGAATAAATTCCTCCTTTTTGTTTTTTCTCTAACTTATTCTGTGCCTCTATGATACAGTTTTTTTTTACTATCTATCTGTACTGTTAGTCCCTCTTTTTCCTTTGTTAATATGATTTCAAGGTTTTACTGCTAACCTACAAAGCATTACATGGACTTGCTCCTACCTATCTTTCCGATTTGGTCCTGCCGTACATACCTACACGTACGCTACGGTCACAAGACGCAGGCCTACTAATTGTCCCTAGAATTTATAAGCAAATAGCTGGAGGCAGGGCTTTCTCCTATAGAGCTCCATTTTTATGGAATGGTCTGCCTACCCATGTGAGAGACGCAGAATTGGTCTCAACCTTTAAGTCTTTACTGAAGACTCATCCCTTCAGTAGTTCATATGATTGAGTGTAGTCTGGCCCAGGAGTGTGAAGGTGAATGGAAAGGCTCTGGAGCAACGAACCTTTGAAGATATCCCTCTAGTGGTGCGGGGGCTGTGCTTTGGCAAAGTGGGTGGGGTTATATCCTGCCTGTTTGGCCCTGTCCGGGGGTATCATCGGATGGGGCCACAGTGTCTCCTGACCCCTCCTCTCTCAGCCTCCAGTATTTATGCTGCAGTAGTTTCTGTGTCGGGGGGCTAGGGTCAGTCTATTATATCTGGAGTACTTCTCCTGTCTTATCCGGTGTCCTGTGTGAATTTAAGTATGCTCTCTCTAATTCTCTCTTTCTCTCTTTCTCTCTTTCTCTCTTTCTCTCTCTCTCGGAGGACCTGAGCCCTAGGACCATGCCTCAGGACTACCTGGCATGATGACTCCTTGCTGTCCCCTGTCCACCTGGCCGTGCTGCTGCTCCAGTTTCAACTGTTCTGCCTGCGGCTATGGAACCGTGATCTGTTCACCGGACGTGCTACCTGTCCCAGACCTGATGTTTTCAACTCGCTAGAGACCGCAGGAGCGGTAGAGATACTCTTAATGATCGGCTATGAAAAGCCAACTGACATTTACTCCTGAGGTGCTGACTTGTTGCACCCTCGACAACTACTGTGATTATTATTATTTGACCATGCTGGTCATTTATGAACATTTGAACATCTTAGCCATGTTCTGTTATAATCTCCACCCGGCACAGCCAGAAGAGGACTGGCCACCCCTCATAGCCTGGTTCCTCTCTAGGTTTCTTCCTAGGTGTTGGCCTTTCTAGGGAGTTTTTCCTAGCCACCGTGCTTCTACACCTGCATTGCTTGCTGTTTGTGGTTTTAGGCTGGGTTTCTGTACAGCACTTTGAGGTATCAGCTGATGTAAGAAGGGCTATATAAATGCATTTGATTTGATTTGATTTGATATTGGGGTATCGGCCGGTTCTGGCTCCTTGGCATCAGAGTCAGACCGAGGCTCCTACGGTGGACGACTGGTTCCGGCGCGAGGAGGGGACATGAGAGGCCGCCCATGTCCACCTTCAGCGTGCCGTAATGCGCCAGAAAGTGGGCGCAGACTGTCACCGCAGTGAGGCACCGGTGTTCGCACCGGGGGATCGTGTCTGGCTCTCGTCCCGAAAGCTGCCCCTCCGCCTGCCCTGCCGGAAGCTGGGTCCGCGGTTTGTGGGGACATTTAAAGTCCTGAGGAGAGTGAACGAGGTATGTTACAGGTTACAGCTTCTCCCGATTACCGCATTAACCCCTCGTTCCATGTGTCTCTCCTCAGGCCGGTGGTGGCTGGCCCACTCCAGGAGTCTGACGTACAGGAGGTTCCTCCGCCCCCTCTAGACATTGAGCGGGCCCCGGCGTACTCCGTTCATTCCATACTGGATTCGAGACATCGGGCAAGGGGCCTTCAGTACCTCGTGGACTGGGAGGGGTATAGTCCGGAGGAGAGATGCTGGGTTCCAGTGGAGGCAGTGTTGGATCCTTCTATGCTGCGAGATTTCCACCGTCTCCATCCGGATCGCCCTGCGCCTCGCCCACCGGGGGGGGGGGTACTGTCACGACTTCCCCCGAAGTCTTTTGTCTTGTCTTCCTTCACACCTGGTTCCAATCCCATCAATTACATGTTGTGTATTTAACCCTCTGTTTCCCCTCATGTCCTTGTCGGAGATTGTTTTCATTGTATATGATGTGCTATTTAGTGTTGGTGTGCGACGGGTTTTGTACCCACTTTGTTATTTTGTACATTTTGGTTGTTTTGGAGTTTTGTTAGCATTTATTAAACAACTCGGTTTATACCAAGTTCGTTCTCCTGCGCCTGACTTCCCTGCCACCAACATGCACCCCTTACACACAGCATGATGCTGCCACCACCAAAGGAGAAGCGCTCACTAACAGGGATGTAAAAATTTTAGAGAAATACGCTTTTTGTGCCTTTGGAAAATTTCTTGGATATTTTATTTCAGCTCATGAAAAATGGGACCAACACTTTACTTTTTGCTTTTATATTTTTGGTCAGTGTACTTCATGTAGAGACAAATTGAAAATTAACAATTATTTCCTAGGATTTTGTTAATAATTTAGAATATTTGGTGTACGGAATAAATGGTAAAACATTTTTTATTGAATTGTTTTAAAATTATTTATAATAATATTTGGTGTTGGGACATATGTAGCATCCTTAATTCTACATTGTGTCTGAAATAAAGTCACTCAGAACTGGATCGATTTGTGGGGATTTATTTGCCACCTGTAGAGAGTTGACAAAAACAGGTTCCTGACCTTATTTTCCTTTGTTTAGTCTTTATTTAGTTGGTCAGGACGTGAGCTGGGTGGGTATAGTCTATGTTCTGTGTTTCTATGTTTAGGTTTGTCATATTGGCCTGATATGGTTCTCAATCAGAGGCAGGTGTTTTGCGTTGTCTCTGATTGGGAACCATATTTAGGTCGCCTGTTTTTCACTGTTGGTTGGTGGGTGATTGTTTCCTGTGTCTTCTGTCTTTGTGTTCTATGCACCAGATAGGACTGTTTCGGTTTTGCCACATTTGTTATTTTGTATTTTGTAGTGTTCACGGTTTTGTCGTTATTAAACATGATGAACACTAACTACGCTGCGTCTTGGTCCGATCCCTGCTACACCTCCTCTTCAAACGAAGAGGAGGAAATCTGCCGTTACACCGTGTCATCTGTTGCACACATGCTCTCGTGCACCCCTTCCCAAGGATAGGCAGACAATAGAGGACTCACAGAAATGTGTTGTGATGTGCACATGTCGTACACCAAGCACACCACAACACATACACCACAGTACAAAATCAAACACAAACTACAATTTGGAATTGTTATTATAGTACAAATTATAGCACAACATACCTGCAGAAAATGCGCATGTGCATGTCAAATACACTGCTCAAAAAAATAAAGGGAACACTTAAACAACACAATGTAACTCCAAGTCAATCACACTTCTGTGAAATCAAACTGTCCACTTAGGAAGCAACACTGATTGACAATAAATTTCACATGCTGTTGTGCAAATGGAATAGACAAAAGGTGGAAATTATAGGCAATTAGCAAGACACCCCCCAAAACAGGAGTGATTCTGCAGGTGGTGACCACAGACCACTTCTCAGTTCCTATGCATCCTGGCTGATGTTTTGGTCACTTTTGAATGCTGGCGGTGCTCTCACTCTAGTGGTAGCATGAGACGGAGTCTACAACCCACACAAGTGGCTCAGGTACGCTTACACGCTTACACTGTTCACTTTCATAGCAGCCACATACAAACAGCACGATCACTTTGATCATTGTAACTATAATTCCTTCTCATATCTACGTGCTCTCCTCTTCTCACCTTTTCCCTTCGCTTGTGGACTTTAGTGCACAACACATCAGCTGTCTGTGACCAGGTGAAAAAATCTTTCCAAGCCAAACCTTCATATCATAACTGTTAACCGCTAACCGTTAGTAAACCCGCAACAATCATGCAGTACAGTGTAGTTAGCAAGCAGTTTAGCAGTTAATAAAACCAAAAGCTTTCCTTAAGTTGGAAGAATTCCCATGTTGGATAGTCATAGCCAATAAGCTAACATAGCATCCCTCTCTGTTTGAGCCAGGTGTTTGAGTGGGCTAAATTAGCTAGCTGCATTCGCTAGCTAAGTAAGTGAAAATTGAAAGTGAAAAACAAATGAATTTGTTCAAAACTGTTAAACTATTGTCCTATTTCTCTTTGAGTCAACTTTTCACCATATTTTATGCACTGCAGTGCTAGTTAGATGTAGCTTATGCTTTCAGTACTAGATTAATTATCTGATCCTTTGATTGGGTGGACAACATGTCAGTTGATGCTACAAGAGCTCTGATAGGTTGGAGGACGTCCCCCGGAAGTTGTCATAATTACTGTGTAAGTCTATGGAAGGGGTGAGAACCATGAGCCGCTTAGGTTTTGTATTGAAGTAAATGTACAGAGAGGACCGAAACTAGCTGTCTTCCGGCTACACCATGGTGCTACCCTACAGAGTGCTGTTGAGGCTACTGTAGACCTTCAATGTAAAACATTTGAATCTGAATATATTTAGTATAGTTTTATCTAAAAAGGATAACTTTTATAATGTTTCACTATTTAGATTTTTATGAAATTCACTGAGGATGATCTTCCCCTTCCTCGTCTGATGAGCCTCCACTGCTAGGTAGGCAATGTGACAGTACCAGAATACTGGGGTGGCCATCATTCTGGAGCATCATAATGCCATTGTCATGACAACACACACAACAATTCAGATGTTGTACTATGAATTGCATTTTCTCAGCCACTCTTTCTGAACACTTGGAGCAGAGCACAAGCAAATCTTTCAGCAACCTATTGGACTGAGTGACACCCATAAATCAAGATACTTGAGGCAGGGAGGTGCTAAGTGAGAGGGGCCTACTGTGAGACATTTATCTTTTTGTATTTTTTTCGTCCACCAACCTGCAAAATCAGAGAGCGGACAACAGACACGTCCTTATGATGTGAGTTTGCCCTGAAAAATCATCTGTTATCAAGTAGCCTAATTTTAGGGTATTTTGATGGGCTATTTTCTTAAACAATGTAGCTGTAATTTATGTTATACAACTTACCATCTGTTGAGTGTTGACATTTCTTATTAATAAATCTGACTTAGTCTCTTTTACTGTAAACCATGTTAAGAGAAATGGGGATACATTTTATCTGGCTAGACTGGACTAGACTAGACTAAAGCAGATTACACTGGACTAAATAGAAAATAATAACTTTATTTTTCCTGTGAGTGAACTTCTTAGTAAAGTTATTCCATGCTGTCCAGTCAGTCACATGGGGCATTAGGCCAACACAGTAGGCTTAGGCACGGATATGACAGTACCGGAACTCCGGGGCCATCATTCTGGAGCATCATAATGCTCTCGTCATGACAACATACCCAACAATCCAGATGTTGCAGTTTGTTGCACCAATAAATTCTGCTGTACACTCAGAACAGAGCAGAACGCAAACCTATCAGCGACCTATTGGCCTGAGTGAAACCCATAATTATTGTTCACTGGAAAATGTGTTTTGCTTTCCCAGTGCCTAACCGAGCTGACAGCGTAGAGAGAGAAGCAGCCCCAGAGCAGCGCTCCTGGAGTATTGCAGGGGTGTAGTGCTCCAAGGCACAACAACAGGTGGCACCGGAGATATTCCTGCCAACAGCCCTCTGATTGAGCAGATCACATTTTGCTACATATTCTTCACCCAGACTTGGAATTCCTCAGATCAGGTGCACCAGATCGCGCCCAGATAATAACGTGCATCTTCCTTCAAAGCTACCATTAACCCCTACAGTTTAATATTAATTTTCTATTCTATTTCACATTTTCTTTCCCAGCCAGCTCCTCAGATGGAGCAAGAGGGCTGGAGGAGAAAGATGGAGAGGGGGATAGAGAGAGATGAGGAGAGTGTGGATGCAGAGATGAAGGAAGGCACTGTGGAGGTTCTCTATGAACTGCTGGAGAAGATCCAGAAGGAAAGAGAGAAGGTGGAAATAAAGGAGAAGCTGTTGGAGAAGGGAGTGGAGTGCGCAAAAGAGGCACTGAAGTCGAGGAGGGAAGAGGTAGAGAGGAAGGAGACGGAGGTGGCCAGGCAGAGAGATGTGGTGGAGAAGGAGAAGCAGATGGTGACGAAGGAGAAGAAAAAAGTGGAGAAGCAGAGGGAAGAGGTAGAGATGAAAGACAAGGGGCTGGATAGACAGAAAGAGAAACTGGAGAAGAAGAGTAATAAGCTGGAAATATTGGAGAAAGTTGGAAAGGTGGAGTTGGAAAAGGAGAAAGAGATGTTGGAGAAGAAGAAGATGATAGTGGAAAGGTTGAAACTGGATGTGGATGAGAGACTGAAGAAAATTACAAGAACATGAGAGATTATTAAAAAGAAAGGCAAAGATGGAGGTGAAGAAAGTGAAAGAAGAGTTGGAGGGATTGGAGAAGAAGATTAAAGAGAGAAAGGAGAGGGAGAAAGGGAGAGAGAGAGAAATAGAGCGAGAGAGAGGGGGGAGTTTGAGAAGAGGAAGGAAGAGGAGGTGGAGCGTGTGAAGTTGGAAATGGAGGAGAAGCTGAAGATGGAGGTAGAGAGGTTGAAGCTTATGAAGGTAAGGATGGAGGAAAAGTGGAAGACCAAGATGGAGAGAGTGATAGAGTTGATTGTGGAAGAGAAGATAAATGAGAGAAATAAGTTTGACTGTAAGAGCGAGGATGTGGACGAAGTCCGAGAGGAGTTGGAAGGAGTGATGGAGAAGATGAAAGAAAAGGAGGAGACGTTTAAGAAGGTGGTGGAGATGAAGCTGGAGAAGGAGAAGGCGGTGAAGGAAGTGAGGAGGGAAATGGAGGAGAAGAGATTAAAAGCGTGAGAGAGTGGATTAAGAGAGTGGAGGAGACCTTCTGTAATTGTCCTACAGCATACGATACAGGTGCCTCTATTGCCACAGCTACTAATCAGTAGAATTAGCTTGAATGTATGTAGCCAGAGCCACTATTAAGTTGCGATTGAATGGACTCCAGCCACTATTAAATTGAGATTGAATGGACTCCAGGTACCATGCTCTTGTGGATGAACTAAACCTTTTTTTTCACTTTCAGATTCACAGATGGGACATCTACAGTGATTACATCTCTGACCTCATCAAAAAGGAATAGGATGGAGGGAGGAACACACATACACGCACACGCACACACACACAACACTACCATTTTTCTACAATTACTTCTTTAAAAACATCACATTTCAAATAAAGGCAAGCAAAGGCAAAGTGGTGTTCCTAGGTGTAATACGACCTCAGATTTAAGGGTTATTATAAAGTAAGAAAGTTGTACTAAACTCATAAGGAATTTTTTATTATCTTCTAGAAATCTATGGGATTACATAATTAATTGAAATGAAAATGTAACAGCAGGAACTCTTACAGACTGGGCCAAGAGCATGATTTATTTTTTTTACCTCTACTACTACTGTACTAATACTACTACTACTACTGTACTACTACTGATGCTACTACTACTACTGTACTAATACTACTACTACTACTGTACTACTACTGATGCTACTACTACTACTGTACTACTACTACTGCTGTACTGCTATCGTATTACTATTGTACTACTACTACTGCTACTACCACTACTGCTGCTACTGCTACTGTACTACTACTACTACTACTACTACTACTACTACCACTACTACTACTTCTGTATTACTACTACTGTACTACTACTACTACTACTTTACTAATACTACTACTACTACTACTACTTCTGTACTACTACTACTACTACTACTTTACTAATACTACTACTACTATCACTACTACTACCACTGTACTACTACTACTGTACTACTACTACTACTACTACTACTACTACTACTGTACTACTACTACTACTACCACTACTACTACTACTACTACTACTACTACTACTACTACTACTACTACTACTACTACTACTACTGTACTACTACTACTACTACCACTACTAATACTACTACTACTACTACTACTACTACCACTACTAATACTACTACTACTACTACTACTAATACTACTACTACTACTACTACTACTACTACTATTACTACTGTACTATTACTACTACTACTGTACTACTACTACTGCTGCTACTACTACTACTGTACTACTACTACTGCTGCCACTACTAATACTGTACTGCTACTACTACTACTGTACTACTACTACTTCTACTACTACTACTACTACTGTACTACTACTGCTGGTACTACTACTATTGTACTACTACTACTGCTTCTTCTACTACTACTGTACTACTACTACTGCTTGTTCTACTACTACTGTACTACTACTACTACTGTACTACTACTACTGTACTACTACTACTGCTGCTACTACTACTGTACTACCACTGCTACTACTGCACCTACTACTACTACTGTACTACTACTACTACTACTGCTGTACTGCTATCGTATTATTGTACTACTACTACGGCTACTACCACTAGTGTATTACTACTACTGCTACTACTACTACTACTACTACTACTACTACTACTACCACTACTGCTGCTACTACTACTGTACTACAACTATTGTACTACTACTGCTGCTTCTAATACTACTATACTACAACTACTGCTACTACTACCACTGTACTACTACTACTGCTACTACCACTACTACTGTACTAGTACCACTACTGTAATACTACTACTACTACTACTGCTACTGCTACTACTACTACTACTACTACTACTACTACTACTACTGGGCTACAGGTACCACTACTGCAGTCACTACTTCTACTGTTGTTATCAGACTAAAGGCTACTATCTCACTACTGTATTACAGTCACTACTTCTACTACTACACTGGCTGAAGCAAGTCGCACATTTTTTCTTCAGGAAAAGTACCCTTTCTAGTTTATTTTATTAACGTAACCAATACAATAGTAAACATAAAATGTTGGAATGGTGACTGACTAAAGAGAAGAAGAACAACAATACTAGAGCTGCACATGATTTTCTTTGTCGAGTTCAATAGAAATGTTGGAATAGTCACAAATTGAAAACTAATTGCAAATTAAGATAAATCAAGCAGAGCTGAACAACCTTCATTTGACATGTATTTTGACCCAGGTGGTTAGTGAAATAATTAGGGCTGTCAGTGTTAATCAGTTAACTCCATTTCCCTTTTTGTAATATTAGTGCACCCTTTTTTATGTGATTAATGGCGTTGTCTGAAAGTGTTCAAAATACACTGAAAACATCCTAAGTACATCTACAGTACACAGCTAAGAACAACAATGCAATGTCAAAAGAAGTTGGCATTGAGGTTAAACAAAGTGTGCTTTATCAATTTACCAGATTTTTTGGGACAAAATCAAACATCAAAATTGTTGCAATACTTTTTGCATAAAAAATCTTAAATTACAGCTCAATTTTATCAAATTCTGAATTTATTGTGATTAATTGTGATTCATCACAGCAAATCCTGCAATTAACTCGATAAAAATGGTATCGTTTGACAGCCCTAGAAGAATAAATAAAAACTGACACTACTGTTAAAGTTCATCATATAGTGTGTGTGTGTGTGTGTGTGTGTGTGTGTGTGTGTGTGTGTGTGTGTGTGTGTGTGTGTGTGTGTGTGTGTGTGTGTGTGTGTGTGTGTGTGTGTGTGTGTGTGTGTGTGTGTGTGTGTGTGTGTGTGTGTGTGTGTGTGACATAGGCTTGTGTGTGTGCAATGCATGTACTCATTGGTGTAGGTGTTTACCTGCTCAGGTGAATCTCCGGGGCAGTAGGGTGTAGCAGGATAAACAGGTGGATGAACTGAGCTGAAAGTAAGGTCAGAGGTCAGAAGAATGAAGAAGATTAACGGGAACATTCACATGACCCTGCTCATCCTTCTATGACCTTTGACCCTGTCAGAAGCAGCTGAGTCGCACCTGTCTTTGCATGCCTCTAACTGGGGGAGTCAAGACAGATTGAAATAGGCCAACCTTACTCAATCACTATATATTTGTATGACTTTTAGTCGTTTTTAATGGTTAATTAACAAAATACACCCTGACACCCTGCATGTCTGTGCGTGTGTGTGATTGGGGGCTGGGTGGAGCTTGGAGACTAGGGGGTAAGAGAGACAGGGGCGAGGGTGGAAGTTGATGTTCCTGGTCCTGGGGGAAGAGCAACAAAAGCGGATCAGTATTAGTAACAGGAAGCGCCTGCAGCGCAAACTGGAACCTTGTACCTCCTTATCTAGGGGGCAAGTGAGTCTCTCTGTATCGCTTTCCCATACATACTTGATCCGTCTGATAAGATCCTGTTGGTGTCTTAAAGATCTCAGCTTACCAAAAAATCCCCAAGAAACAGCCAAGAGGCAGGGAGGCCCCAGAGACAGGCCTCACAATGGCACCAGTGACAGTTGATGACAGTGATCGTGATAATTATGAGATTATTAATAGCATTTAGCACCATCTGTAATAATTTATGTGGTGAATCACTCATGGCATTGTTGTGAGACTAGGTCAGAATGAGGTGATCTTAACACACTGACATGGAGGGGAATGGTTGCTGTTGTGCCAAGTATGTGCATTATTGTGAACGGTCGTGCATATTTCTGTTTGTATGTGATACTTCAGCATTCTGGAGTGTCAAGTGTATAACACAGGAGGTTGGTGACACCTTAATTGGGGAGGACGGGCTCGTGGTAATGGCTGGAGCGGAATAAGTGGAATGGTACCAAATACATCAAACATGTTTGATGCCATTCAATTTGCTCAGCTCCAGCCATTATTATGAGCTGTTCTCCCCTCAGCAGCCTCAAACTGGTGTATGATGTGTGTATTGAGTTACAGTAGGTTACACTCTGTGGGAACCTGCGGTCCCTGGACAGTAGTGTGATGGCTGAGATTGGAGAGGACATAATGAGAACAGGGCAGAGCCACACACACACACACACATACACATCCATCACTCTGTCACTCCAGATGTCAGGTTACTTAGAGAAAGTGACCAGCCGAGGCAACTGTTGGAGTTTTAAGTCAAAGTCATTTTCCGTTGTAAGAATCAATACAGGGCGTGCCGTCAGGCAGGTCACCCGTGATACAAGTCAGTATTCGACGTCCAATCTCTATCTGAGGATGTCAGGAGATGACCTGGAAACCAGCCACTAGGGGCAACAGTGAGCGCTGTTACCATCAACTTGTTGGTGCAGTAATTAACTCTGCAGATATTAGTCTCACAATCACGGGGACAGGAAGGGACTCCAGCTGACAGATGGACAGACAGACCGAAAGACAGATTGGAAGACAGATGTAAAGCCCTGATTTTGTTGCACGCCATGCAAGCTCTCTCTCTCAACTGCTTCCCCTTTTTTCCTGTGTTCTGGAGGGTATTAGGTTGTAGTGTTTTTTTCTGTCTTCCTGAAAAGGTAAGACGATCCATCTCCTTTTTTTCCTGGAGAACAATGCCAGAAGGCCGGTGCTGCTGGCACAGACTGCAGAGTGTTCAGAGAGTTCACGGCTGGAACGCTCCACTGTGAATCACACTGCTGCTAAACTCTGACGATCATCTCTCCTGATTCCTATGAGAAATCGAGAGATTAAAACATTGTGGACCGGGAGGTAGGTCTCCTCTATTCCACGGTCACAGTCAATTCAGAGACGTTGAAGCCAGTCAAGGTGTGACCTGTCTCTGGTAATGTCAGACTACCTTGAAGCCCACTCTACTCACAGGTCAAAGTATCTATATGGTTATTCAACTTATATTATAGAGACAAGGTTTGGTTTTGGAGACAGCCTTTCTAAACCATCACACACAATGATTAAACACTGTATCTGGAGACCCTGTTAAAGGAAATCCTAAAGGGTGAGCTTTTGTTCAGACATTCTCAGTCCTGGTCTTTGAAAGCTATTACTCCAACGTTTGGAGATTACTGCAGAGGTGTCCAATAATTTTGAAAGCCTGTCCTGCCCAAAAGTATAACTACATTACAGCACAGTACACAGTCAGATACCACAGTACAGTCACATGCTTGAGTATTCAGTCCTAGTTCTTTTAGAGTACAGGATTTCATCTCACTTACTGTCCCCCATTAACCTACTTTTACAACTCAATGTAGTCGTCAGATATTTTATTTTATAGAGAGCTCAATTGAAATCCCCATTATAATTCCTAGTTCTCATATGGTTTCCTTTTCATGTGGTTAGTGAGTATGAGGAATGCCCCCTGGGACGGTCTACAGGTACTGTACCACAGACACCCTGTCATGACTCACTACTGCTGGAGCCCCTCGGTCTGGGAAAGCACTCTTAATCAGAAAGTCTGCGTGTCTGTGTTTGTCTGTGTGTGTCTGTGTGTGTGTCTGTCTATCGGTCATTCGGTCACCTGGTCAGCCAGTTGAAGCTGCTTTCTGTCTGATAGATCGCCAGTCTGTCTGTCTCCCTGCCTGTGTCTGTATGTGCGGGTGTCTTTCTGACTGCCTGGACTCTATACGTGTCTGTGTCTGTCAGTCTGTCTGTGTGTTCTATCTGTAGCGGGTCCATGACAGGGTCAAAGCCAGATGTGGAGGTGAAAGGTGGACTTTTGATCGGCCCTATTGAAACCTTGTTTATGCTTTTTCCGATCAGTAGAGGTGAGGGTGTGCGAAAAATGGGACTGACACAATCTGGACTGAAATCTGTATTTTTTCCCTTTCCTTAGCTCAGTCCCTTTTCTCCCTCCACCCCCACTTCACTGGCCTAGCCACCACAACCATCTACCTCCTCCACTTTCCTCACTGAAATCTGAGACGGGTGTTGGGTCACAAACAGTCGTGTTCAGTGGGGTCAGAGTCATGCTTCTATTTTGAAGCCCAGCTATAAACAATGTGCAGATTGGATTACAGAGAAAATAAATGAACTAACTGCAGAAAATCCATTAGCCATCAATAAACAGTGAACTGCAGCGGAACAGAGCTCCTTTCTCACATTGCCTTGCATGTTCATAGTTGACCTTTGTAGCTGAAGGCAATGAATTATGGGAAGTGCTGTCTGTGCATGTCCAAGATATCACTGAAGGAGCACTAATGTTTTTTGTTTGATAAAGTCGGCTTTTTGGAACGCTAGATCTGCATTATAGCGAGCTTGACATTTAACACGCATCGTTTACTGTGAATGTGATCGCCGCCAACGTCGGTGATAATATTTTTAAAAGCCTGGGCTAGGTATACCTCTTACCTAGGCCAGTAATGTCACGTCCTGACCATAGTTCTTATGTGTTTTGCTTGTTTAGTGTTGGTCAGGACATGAGCTAGGTGGGAATTCTATGTTGTGTGTCTAGTTTGTCTGTTTCTGTGTCCAGCCTAATATGGTTCTCAATCAGAGACAGCTGTCAATCGTTGTCCCTGATTGAGAATCATATATAGGTGGCTTGTTTTGTGTTGGGGATTGTGCGTGGTTGTTTCCTGTCTCTGTGTTTGTGTTCTGCACCAGATAGGACTGTCTCGGTTTTTCACGGTTTGTTATTTTGTTATTTGTTAAGTGTTCACGTTTATTGTAATTAAACATGTTGAGCACTGGCTACGCTGCGTGTTGGTCCGATCCCTGTTTCACCCTCTCTTTTAGTGAAGAGAGGGAAGGCTGCCGTGACAAGTAAACAACTTTTAAAATGTAACAATCCCAAAAACGGACAACATTTTCACACTCCCTCTCCCTGTTGTACATTTAATACTAACCTTTATTATCACAAAGCAATATTTTCTATGGGGATGAATGGCTGTGGTTAATGTGCGTAATTGAATTTGGGTGAAGGGGGTTGTAAGCACAGGCAGGCAGCTGCAGCAGGGCCCGCCCGTCCCTCTCTCCCTGGGGAGTCTGAGTCTGTGGTCACCATGCCCACCCAGGATGGGGCCAGGGAGGCTAGGCCTCCTCCATCTGCTCATGGGCTAAGACTTTGGGTCCTGGGTACTGGGTCCTAGATCTGGGTCTGTAGTCTGGGGTGGGATCCTGAGGCTTGCTGGTTGGCAGTGAGGTAGAGCAGGGTGTGGTGTCTGCTTACATCCACCGGGCTGTGCTTCCAGGGCTGAGGGAGGGGAAAGGTGGAGAGGTCTGATCCATCTGATTCCAGAGGTGAAATAGAGACATGTCAGTGGTTGTGGATGGGAGCTCTGGGGATTCAACTATGTACCCTATGATCCCAGGTCTGGTTTTGTGTACCATAGATATAAATCATAGTTTTATCTCTGGTACAAGGTGTTACTTCAATGTCATCCCCAGAAGCTGAGATGTGCCATGGCTGTTCAGGGACACTTCAGATTTGGTTAGAGCACGCAGTATTGGAGAGAGGAATCTGGGCAGAGCGACAATGGTGTATTTAAAATAGAAAAGCAAAACTTTGAGTTGCTTTATAAAGATTCTTGAGTGCTGTAACTGTACATGCTGGAGGAAATGAAGTTGTCGTGGAGAGCGGTTAGGCTTCTCCACAGAAAGAAGAAATGACCAATTCTGCTTTTCCCTTTCTGCTACTTTCTTTCTCAGCGTCAAAAATTCCAGGGTGGAAATTCTGAGTGTAATCCGAAAACATGAAAAGGAAATTACTTTAAATATGAAACCTTGCAAAACTGCCACATATTTCCATAGGTTTCCACACAGCTTACAACAGCTGCTGGTACAGTTCCGCCAGCAGTTGTTACAATTTCAGTCTCTCAGTCTCAGTCAATAGACAAGACAGTAAGAATATCCCATGTTAGATGTACTAACCCATCTCACATGACCAAGCCCAGTCTGCTACAGGGTAAGCCCTGATCTCTATCTCTCTATCTGGAGTACACATGACCGTTCTGTATCTGGGTCATTGTGACAGTAAACCATGAAGATGAAGGGGCAACATGCTCAACTCTACACCTTCAAAGGGGTAGAAGCCAACAGTCCCAACCAGAGCCATGTATTTAGAGAGTTGTGCCAACTTGTTTTTATTGTTTATATTGTCATACTGATTCAGTTACATTATTTAAATATTCCCCATGTCAAAAAGTCTAATCAAATCAAATGTTATCTGTCACATGTTTTTTCATTCCAGTGTTGTCTTGAGTCCCACCACTAAGTGCTACTACATGTAGCCTAGCGTTTTTTTGTGAAAGACATGAACTGCTGACTCACCATGACATGGGTTAAGCTGTTATTCACTGAGGGAACAGCAGCACACCCTATCCAGCCATCCCTGCCCATCAGGCTGGGGGTCGCTATGCTTTGCTCATGTGATATGTGACCGCCTGGTTCCAGCGTCTGGTATTAGCCTTGCATCACCCGACCTGGCATACACTCCATATACTTGATATAACATTTCTGCAGCTCTGGGAATTGCAGGGGCTTCCTTCTAACTGGCATCAGCACGTTATCACCTCTTAATTAGCGTACTTTTGGACTTTAGTGCTATCTGGTTTTAACGTGCAACACAACACCCAGTCACCCAAACACAATTTTTACACTGTATAAAAATAGAACTGTATAAAAATATACTTCGGCAATCTACGTTCTGAAATTCCATTGGTTCAGATTGGGCCCATATGCCTGAGCTTGACCAATAAGAGGGCCCGTGGAGCATAAGGATCACGTTACCTGTGTGACTGCTGGGTGATTTAAAGAGGCGCAGGTATTTATATCAGCAGTGAAAGTGTCACAGATAGAAGGTCACAGTACTGGGTAAACACTTCAGCCCTCTGTATCACAGAAAAGCCTGCTTGTTTAACCTGTAGGCAGGGTACATGTACACTAACACTAATACACCCACACAGTGCTGAGGACACACACATACTGCATGCATGC
The DNA here is from genome assembly GCF_029448725.1 of Salvelinus fontinalis. Taxonomy (NCBI): domain Eukaryota; kingdom Metazoa; phylum Chordata; class Actinopteri; order Salmoniformes; family Salmonidae; genus Salvelinus; species Salvelinus fontinalis. The sequence goes on from NC_074694.1 coordinate 21,434,024, forward strand.
ACAGTCACACACGTGGAAGCATGTATGCAGATACACACATACAAACGTATGAGACACACACAAGCACAAGCACAAGCACGCACACATACATACACTCACATAGTCCTGCTGTGGTGTTCACATGGCCAGGGGCCTGTCCATCTCAATGAAACCTCTAGAGCAGTGTATGTCAATTGAAATGGAGTGTAACCGAAATCAAACGTGCTCGTTTAGTCCGAGGCGATAAAGTGCATATTTGCTCAGTGCTGTAATATGGTTAATATCCCCATGAAACTCTCGCCCCAATAAAGAGCTACTCAGAACACAATGGAGGTGCCACATGTCGGACTGGAGCCGAACCAGCGATGACACTGTCCTCTTCCAAGTAGGGAGAGAAATGAAAACCACAGCCAAAGTTACTGTCAGCAGACATAATAAGAGAAGGAGAGACATTCTCAGGGTCGGATTTTGACTCTCTCTGCACCTCCCTTTTATGTCTGTTCTAAATGAAAGCTCAGAGCCAGTTCGGCTGCTATTCAGCTGTGAATAAGATAAAAGGTCTGTATCTGTATGTGTGCTGGTAGCTGACTGACTTGGTGATACGAGACAAAAGAGTTGTTTATTTACCCTCAACAGCTTCACACTACGTCTCCATGGAATCCATTACCCATAACACCACAGGCTAAACAAATATCAACAAATACCAATTTATATGGAATCAGGAAAGCAAACAAACTTGATCTACAAACAGAATATTACTTTTCTGAACACACATCCTGAAGGTTGGTGTCATGGGGGTATATTTTATATGAAAATTCGCTTTGACATTTCATGCCTCTAACACTCTGAACCGCAGTTATATGTGAGCAATCAGCTCCATTTTGGTACAATCTATTTCCAGGGGCTTAAGATTTACTGATGCTGTTGCCTATATTTTTTAACATAAATCCCTCATAAGTTCTCAAGCCTTTACGATTGGACTGTTTCAGATTTCATCCTCCTTCCCCATGCTCCCCTGCACTCCCTTGCTCCATGCCTCAGATGGCTCTCATATTTGGCGAGTTGAACGTGTCAACCTGAATTAAGCCAGAGGAGTCGGCTTGGCCAGCGGCTGCCCGCGTGGTGGGACACCTGTGACGGTGGTGTCAGGTGAAGGGGCCACCCTCACTGCAGTAACCGTGGTGCCTATCACTTACATACATGACATTACATATTAGTCATGTAGCAGATGCTCTTACTCAGACTCAAAGAATCGTACAACTAGCGCATTCATCGGAAATAAGTAATACAACCATGTGTTAACTGTCATTGCAAGTAAAACACAAAAATAGCAACTAACGGCAGGATCTTTATGGTCAGTCATCTGTCATCTATATACAGGGGTTGTCTTCTCAGTGTCACAGCATTTGGAGCTTCTGCTGCTGTTCTCTCCACCTTCATAATACTCTCTTTCTAATATCGTCTTGTTCCATCTTCCCTCCCTGGAATTAAGGGAGTGGCGTAGTCAGGGAATGTCAGTCAACACACCCAACCTGTCATAACTCAGTAACCCACAGAATACTACCAGACAGCATCCTGTCTCTCCAGCTAGTCCTGCTACCTCTCCCACTGGAACCAGTAGAGTACAGATGGCCAGTTTGGGTTAGGATTGGCTGGCAGGGGTGGGTAGACTGGTGTGGGCTGGGCTGGTTGTGGTCACTTGCACAACCAGAATCAAGTGAGTAGAGAGGTATCATGGCGTGCGTAGTGTTTGACGCAGAGGCCCAATTTGTGTTCTACTGATGCAATGGTTATGGGTTGAGAGGGAAGACAGTTGAGTAGGAGAGAGAGAGGGAGAGAGAGAGAGAGAGAGAGAGAGAGAGAGAGAGAGAGAGAGAGAGAGAGAGAGAGAGAGAGAGAGAGAGAGAGAGAGAGACAGAGAGAGAGAGAGAGAGACAGAGAGAGAGAGAGAGACAGAGACAGAGACAGAGACAGAGACAGAGACAGAGACAGAGACAGAGACAGAGACAGAGAGAGAGAGAGAGAGAGAGAGAGAGAGAGAGAGAGAGAGAGAGAGAGAGAGAGAGAGAGAGAGAGAGAGAGGAGGACACAGACTCCCTCCCAGAAACCCAAAGGCCTTGCAGACAGTAATGCACAGTGGAGCATGACTATATACAAACTCTCAGAAGACCCCAAGGAAGGGGTCACAGGTCAAGTTGTTATTTCCCCTCCGTGTCTTTAAAAATCTGCAGATGACAATTACGGCGGATTTGATTAACGTAGAGGGCGGTGCAGATATCGGGATATCCAGTTTCACTAACTGTCATTTATATGGCCAGAGGAAGGCAGGGAAGTCCCTTTACTGCTGCAGCCCTTCTACAGCCCAGACTTCAAACAAACCTCCCTGGTTCGAAAGACCAGTATTATAACTGAACCTGGAACAAGGCAGAGGGAACAGAGTGAGAGAAAGAGAGAGAGAGAGGGGACATGGACATTGCTTTAACAAGTGATTTCCTCAGTCATTTTTCATTGAGTTTCACTTTCGGTCCCTTTGGTAAAAAGAGGGAGTGGGTTCTCCATCTGATTCCATGATGGCTCAGCCCCGTAGAGCACATACAACCTCTCTCTCCAGTCCACATCAGCTACCTACTTCTTCTCAATCCGGCCTGGTGCCCCTTCATTAAAGAGAGCTGTCAATTTGTGTTTCTCCCCCTTAGTCCTCTGTTACCCGTACCAGGCTGCACATGACAAAGGCTGTCTGTAGTCGTCCCTCCCGGTCACGATTCGATTGGGCCCAGTTGTTTTTACAAGCGCACTGTGTAAACCCACTGGTTTATTGAGACAGCCACCCCTCTTCTCTTTCCTCCCCCCCTCTTTGTCAATGGCCGATACGGATGAGTGGCCAGCAGCTATAAATAGCCTTCTTCATTAAATCAGTTGTTCTTTTAATTTCAACTTAAATCAAGAATGATTTATGTGGGGCAGCTGGTTCTAATAGAGAAAGAGAGCTCCTTGTCTCAAGTAAAAGCAACATTATTTTCAGCCACTAGGCTTGTGTCATTTGGGGGTCCTTGGTGTTATCAACCTCTCCAGAAAACATCCGCACCCTACCCTGATGCATTCAGAGATTTATTTTTCTTTCAATTAAATAAATGGTTTGGTATTAAATTCCTGCACCGGATTTGAGTCTAATGGCCAATGCTGACAAGTGTTAATGTATGGGGAGAGGGGTTTGAGACGAAACACGCTGTCCTCGCCTCGTTAGGCCCCCCCCCACACACACACACCCCAACCCCCAGCCACTCCCTCTTAAGTCCCCCTTGAATCTGCAAGCAATTTTGCCTGTGATGGCAATCACCCTCCTCTGCCAGTGAGCCGTTTTCATTACTCTGCTAACCTAATGCACAGCGCTCACTCAGCAACACCAAGACACATTTCTGACACATTTTTTTCCCTCGCCGAGACAAAAATTCTTGAAGTGAGCCGTTGTTTGAAAGCGTTTTGTGGTCTCTGGCAGTGGTGGCTGATGGAAATTTGCTGAGTTGGAGCCATGAAAAGTTGCAGCTGTCTCACTAGAGCCTGGCCACAACTGGAAGTCTCAGACCTTGGCTTCTGGTCAAACGCAGCCAGAACCGGAGTCCTTTTTCCCCCACTCTACCTACCTACCTACCTACCTACCTACCTACCTACCTACCTACCTACCTACCTACCTCTCTCTCTCTCTCTCTCTCGCTCTCTCTCCTTCCCTCTCTCTCTTTATCCTTCCTCCCTCCTACTTCCCTCTCTCTTTATCTTTCTCTCTCAGTCAACCCCCTTTCTCCCTCTCTCTCTCTATCTCCCTCACCCTATCTCTCTGCTTTGTGAAAGTTGAGAATAGGTGTTGCGTCTGCTAAATGACTAAAATGTAAAACAAAAAAATAGAATAATCCTATTACCTTATCCCCAGGTCTTCATTTCCATGTGTTGGGTTAGGAGATTGTGTCCCTCCCTGATTTGGTAGAAATCAAATAAAGCGCTTCAGGCTGTGTTTACAGGACCTCCTGAGCTGCCGGCCCAAACACACACACATTTCTACCCAGAACACACTCGGTCTGCAGTCTGCAGTGCAGAAGAGGCACTGGAGAGGACACGAGTGGAGAGTCATTTGTCAAGAAATGTGTGTGTGTGTGCAAATGTGTACGTGTATGTGTTTGTGTGTGTGTCTGTGTGCATGGGTGCGGACATGTGTTTGCACATGTGTGTGTGTGTGTCTGACTTCCTCTATGAGTGAGGCAGCCACTTGTCCACTGGAGGGATCTGACTAATGTAATCCTCTCCAAGCTGCAGGACTACTGCTACATACCTCTCTAATAGCAGGTTGAATATCAACAAGACAGTCATTTAGCACGTTCCCAACATCTGCTTTCTGTCCTTCCTGAAAGTGTCTAGGCCTCATTTCCACACCCAGGCTCACTCCTACACTCTCATACTGACATGTGCATGGACATACTCACTCATACACTAACCCCAGGCCAGAGAGCCCCAACAAACATACACTATATGCATTCACAATATACAGTCCATTTACAAACATGGTCACCCATACTTAAACATAAACAAAGACATCCGTCTCCATCTTGGCAGTAAGCCTACGGTGTATTGCACCTAAAATGACAGTGTGTTAAAATAAGCTTTATTGTGTAATTTCTCATAGAGTCTCGAGCATTTGACAAAAGCTAAACAGTCAGGTTTGCTTTATATCCTGCATGAACAAAGGTTATTGCTTGTTAAAAACTTGTTGTACATGTTGTGCCAGCAGCTTCACACAATCTAGTCTAAATAATAATTGTGCTAATTCAAACTCTTTGTTATTTAATATGTAATGTTTTGACTAACTCTACAAGAGTCTACATTCGATCCCTTGTATCTCTGCTCTTCATTGCCCTGGTCTGCCCTCTATGCCCTCTCCAGAATGACCTTAGGTGAAACTGTAGTCTAAGGTCGACTCGCCCCACTCAACCCGCAGGTCGTTTGATTGACACATTCCCCCCAGCCCAGAGGATGGGTGGCTGATTGAGGCCTGGCATGCAATTCTCCACTGCTGCTCCTCTATGATTGGCTCTCATCACCAGGACATCTGAAAGACCATGCTGTCCCTCTTCTACGCTGATTTTCCAGCCTCTCTCCACTTTCCCCTCGCACGGCTCTCACAGCAGCAGCCACCGGCTCCCCGAACAGCCGAATGGAACCAATTTAGACCCCTCCAGCAAGGTGGTTTTGATGACATTTGAAATGCTCACAACGTAAACTTGGCATATAAACACCCTAGGTCAAGAGAAGTTTAGAAATGCCGTTTGTAAACACTTGAAAAAGGCTCCTTTTGACAGATGGGTTGTCAAGTATTTCAAATATCATTTAATTTGTCATTCAGTGTCCAGATATTATATGAGTATGTACCTGCAAAAATATATTGGGCATGGAAAAGAAAATTCAAGCCGTACACCTTAATAACTTCTCATTAGCGAGCTCAGTAAATATGGTGGACAAATCAAGGTGACTGTGGTCAGCACCTTTAAAGAAACACAAATACACACTGCTTTAAGGACTAATGTCAATGCTAATATCAAGCACAGAGGAAAACCCAAATGTCTGCAGCGACCAGAAAATAAACACAAAGACGATAGGAAAAATATACTGTGTGTTACATCTTTTATGTTCCTACCAAGAGGGACAGGCCGGTCATTCAGTTCACCAGGGATGTTGTGGCAGGAAAATAACAAACACGCAATAAATACTGGGATTGACATCATATGTCTGGTTTACCGTACGTATGACATGGAATTTCCAGATTTCTAAATTGTCAATCTATTTGTTTTAGTTTGTGTACTAAATAGGTCATTAAGTGTTCATTCAACTCCACTAATGATCAGACAGTAGTATTGCATTGTTTCCATGATGGTCCTGCGCTCCAACAGGGGACACTAAAAGACAACTGGTATGTCTAACACAGCTTGACCTTTGCCCCTCTTACAGAACATAATGTTTGGTTTGGGCTGAAGGATGTACAGAGAGAACGAGAAATCCTCTCTGTGTTTTTGATCCAACCTTGAGTTTTCAGAGATGACAGGTTGGTTCTTTGCCGGCATCGGCACAGTAAACGTCTCTCTTTGCAGCTCAGGCTTCTTAATTGATCCTCCATTAGAGCTTTATAGAGACCGTGTCCATCTTGATTGCTTTTTATGTTTGCCATTTAAAAATATCAAAGTCTTTCTTTAACTCCTTATCATGCTGCTGAGTTTTTATGTTCTCCTCAAACTGGGAGCGCCGCTCAGCCTCTTTACTGTATAATGGAGAGGATTCAGTTACATGGCCTCTGCATTTATGTGTCAGGCTGGCACCATTTTACTACCGGAAAATAGAGAAAAAATGAGAGAAATGTGGAGAACGAGAGAGAGAGAGAGAGAGAGAGAGAAAATGATAGCGACAGAGACAACCAGAGAGAGAGAGAACGAGAGAGAGAGAGAAAATGATAGCGACAGAGACAACCAGAGAGAGAGAGAACGAGAGAGAGAGAGAAAGGATGACAAAGAAAAAAGTGAAAGGTGGTGAGAAAGATATTACAGCCTACAAGTGGTACTTGTTTATTTTCCTAATAATTATATTAGTTGAACGCCAGAGCTCATTCTAGTGTAACTCTATCCCTAATGAACCAATAAACAAACAAACACTCTAAAAGCCTATCCATACTTATTAATACAAATAATTCCACATGCAGACACCTGTGGTGTACTGAGCCTTCAAGTACCCCTAGAACAGAGACACATTAAACAGCAGTGTCGTCATAGCATGACATTTGGAGCTAGATAGGACTACCGGTCTTAAATCAAAGCACTAATAACGTAAGTATATTTTGAAACCAGACTATCACAACTCTGTGTAATCTAACATTAGATCCCTGTGCACAATATAGGACAAATGTTTTCTAACACCAGATCATACGATAAGACTATACTTCAGTATTCTAGCACTGACCGGGATACTCTATACTCAGATATTAGGTTCAAGACACAGACACACTATAATCCATATGGCCGAAACTCTATACTCCAGTATTTGGTTTCTGAGAGAAACTCACTACCCCTCTACATTAAATCACTTTTACTTACACCGTACTATGCAGGCAAGTACTTAGACACACTACCAGGCCAAGACTGAGACTGAGACAAGCTGCTTCATGCTTTTGATGTAAGATATACTGTAGATGTCTAACTGATGACCAGCGGAGACCAGACATTAAATATGTTTCCCCTAATTAGAAAACATTCTGAAGTACATACTACATCACCTGTGTGATTATCAATTATGAATTTCATTTCAATGTTAGAAACAAATACTGTATCACTGGAGGTAGTAATAGTTCTTCTTTAATATCCCCTGCTATATATTTCTGACATTTAAATCATCACATTGACATTTTTGAAACACTTTTATTAGATTTTCATCTCCAAACAAACATTAACTTGTGTTAAAAAGCAACATCATATCATTGAAACCGACTAGATTGAAACAAAATGTCTGCTATTACTTGCAGAGGTTGGAAATAGTCTGCGAGACAGAGTACTTGTAACTTTGTGCCTATATTCAGATATGCATAACACCACCCATTTGATATGCATAACACCACCCATTTGACATGCATAACATCACCCATTTGACATGCATAACATCACCCATTTGATATGCATAACACCACCCATTTGATATGCATAACATCACCCATTTGACATGCATAACATCACCCATTTGACATGTATAACACTACCCATTTGACATGCATAACACCACCCATTTGACATGTATAACACTACCCATTTGACATGTATAACACTACCCATTTGACATGTATAACACCACCCATTTGATATGCATAACACCACCCATTTGATATGCATAACACCACCCATTTGACATGCATAACACCACCCATTTGACATGTATAACACCACCCATTTGACATGCATAACACCACCCATTTGACATGCATAACACCACCCATTTGATATGCATAACACCACCCATTTGACATGTATAACACCACCCATTTGATATGCATAACACCACCCATTTGATATGCATAATACCACCCATTTGACATGTATAACACTACCCATTTGATATGCATAACACCACCCATTTGATATGCATAACACCACCCATTTCATATGCATAACACCACCCATTTGATATGCATAACATCACCCATTTTACATGCATAACACCACCCATTTGACATGTATAACACTACCCATTTGACATGCATAACACTACCCATTTGACATGTATAACACCACCCATTTGATATGCATAACACCACCCATTTTGACATGCATAACACCACCCATTTTGACATGCATAACACCATCCATTTGATATGCATAACACCACCCATTTGACATGCATAACACCACCCATTTGACATGCATAACACCACCCATTTGATATGCATAACACCACCCATTTGATATGCATAACACCACCCATTTGATATGCATAACACCACCCATTTGAGATGCATAACACTACCCATTTGACATGCATAACACCACCCATTTGATATGCATAACACCACCCATTTGATATGCATAACACTACCCATTTGACATGCATAACACCACCTATTTGACATGCACAACACTACCCATATGATATGCATAACACCACCCATTTGATATGCATAACACCACCCATTTGATATGCATAACACCACCCATTTGATATGCATAACACTACCCATTTGACATGCATAACACCACCTATTTGACATGCACAACACTACCCATTTGACATGTATAACACCACCCATTTGATATGCATAACACCACCCATTTGATATGCATAACACCATCATTTGATATGCATAACACTACCCATTTGATATGCATAACACCACCCATTTGATATGCATAACACCATCATTTGATATGCATAACACCACCCATTTGATATGCATAACACCGTCATTTGATATGCATAACACTACCCATTTGATATGCATAACACCACCCATTTGATATGCATAACTCCATCATTTGATATGCATAACACCACCCATTTGATATGCATAACACCATCATTTGAGATGCATAACACTACCCATTTAATATGCATAACACCACCCATTTGATATGCATAACACTACCTATTTGACATGCACAACACCACCCATTTGATATGCATAACACCACCCATTTGACATGCATAACACCACCCATTTGACATGCATAACACCACCCATTTGACATGCATAACACCACCCATTTGATATGCATAACACCACCCATTTGACATGCATAACACCACCCATTTGACATGCATAACACCACCCATTTCACATGCATAACACCACCCATTTGACATGCATAACACCACCCATTTGACATGCATAACACCACCCATTTGACATGCATAACACCACCCATTTGTAATAGGTCTCAGTATGCGTGTGAGTGTTGACATGTATGGGCACATGAGCTGGAGAAATTCAGTGGTCTGCAAGTTTGAGTGTTTCCAGTGTAAGTAATGAGTGTGGCCTGTCTTCTTGTTTCCAGTAAGCCTTGCTATGTTCCCTACTAACAATCCTCCGTCCTCCAGCCAGGCACCTGTGGAAGCTGGCAGGCCTGTCCCAGACCTACACCCAGTCCTGGGCCCAGACCCCCAGGCCCCGGGACACCCAGAGCAGCACACCACCCTGGACCACCGGCATGCAGTGAAACAACTGGAGCCAGCACTGGAGAGGAGAGAGCAGCCCACTGTTCAGTACATGTAGATGAGTCGTGTTGCTTCCTTCTCTTCTGGCTCATCTAACCCTGGTTAGTTTTCTTCTTCCTCAAATTCATGTTATTGTTGCAGAAAATATCTAAATTAATGTTATAGATTTTTTCCATAATTTTGGGGGAAATACAAAATGTTATATACTATATGAAATTACACATTATTAAATATTGTGATTAAATAGTAAATGTACAATAAATAAATAAAATTATATATTTCATTGAGTGGGTATAGCTTTCAAAGATATTATTTTATGTAAGGGTAAGATGAAAAAGTTTTCAGAAGGTCAGGTCAGATTAAAATCAGGTAATTCAAAAAGAGCAAAAGCTATGTAACACTACCCAGCTCCCGGCTTTCCTTTCTAATTTGACTTCAAATGCTGCAAGCAAACTTCACAACCAAACCTAAGTGAATAATTCAGTGAAACACCTTAAGTCTCTTTCAAACAAATTCACAAAATCAAAGTGGTACTTACAAATAATTATGCTGGTGTTTTTAAATCAGAATAAGTAGGAAAACAACAATTAACAGAGAAAGTTTTTTCCCCCATTTGCCGGTGCGCTCTGATAGGAGGGGAAGTATCTGTTTACCTAGTGATTAGGACAATTTTACTGTCGTAGAGCAGTAAATTCAAACCATTCAGCCTGCTAGATTGCCCTAGACAACATCAGGCACTCACTCCTTGTGAACACGTATAGACCCTTGTCTAGTTTTTTTCTCTTCATTTTTCCTTCAAACTTAAATAAACTTTTGCATATAATTACACAGAATTCTGTATATTTTTGTGTCCATTTCCCTGAAACAAAAAACGATTCTAAGAAGTGAGCATGTTATGGTAAACAAACCTATGACACACATAAGGTATGGCTCAGATAGAAAGACCTGAAAGGCTGTCTTATTTATTCAAAGAAAATTTGCAAAAGTAAGAAGGTAAAAGAAACCTTATCCACTCTGTCGTTAAATTACTATGTTGGAGAGAGGTTCACAGTTCTGACTTGCCACGTCGTCAAAACATTATCAAAGTAAATATTATGAGTTTGAAAAGTTCCTCTTATGCAAAAAGTGATATTGTGGTTATGTCTGACTGTCTCACTCTCTACTCAGAGGTGGAATATTCAATTATGAGCATAATCTAGAGTCCAAACCAGAGGACTGGGTGATTTTACTATGGTGTTGAATGCATGTATCTCTGCAACAGAAAAACCTCTCTTCTACTGTTTTTGCCAGTTAGTCAATGCCTCGACATTTCAGAGTGACGCTTTGGCTCTATGCCATGAATGCCCTGAAACACGCTACACAAGAACACATACGTGTGTGTGCGTTTGCGTGTGCGTGTGTACCTTGAGTTCTGGACAGTGTCCCCGTTGCCAGAGAGGGATGTAAGCAATTACCAATTCTCAAAACACTACTTTACCGTAGTTAAACATATTACACGCCTCTCACCGGCACCCTTGTCCATTCCCCTCTCAATCCAGCTTGTGAAATATGGACACTCACACAGCACAAGTTATTTTACTACAATCACAACCTGCCTGCAATTAACCAATCATCATCATCATCATAGTCATCATCATCATACACATGCAAAACACATGCTGCACAAGAGTGCTGCACACCTAGGCCTAATTAACACCATACAATGTTAGTTTGTTTTATTTTCATGTCATTTTTCTTTAAAAGTTTGTGTTTGAAGCTCACCAAATATGCAGGCAATCATACTGTACGTTATGTAGTTGGGAAAGATTTATTTTGACATTATATGGATATGGATGGAATGGGAAATTTAAGCTATGGATACAATTATTGTCTTAAACCTTACGGTAAACAAAAATCTGTAGAACCTCTCTGTTAATGTGTGTCTTTACTGAAAAGGTATTACATGGTAGTTCTGGGCCTATAGTTACCTATAGTTCTAGGCCTACAGCTAGCTATAGTTCTGGGCCTACAGCTACCTATAATTCTGGGCCTATAATTACCTATAGTTCTGGGCCTACAGCTATCTATAGTTCTGGGCCTACAGCTATCTATAGTTCTAGGCCTATAGTTACTTATAGTTCTGGGCCTATAGTTACTTATAGTTCTGGGCCTATAGTTACCTATAGTTCTGGGCCTATAGGTACCTATAGTTCTGGGCCTACAGCTACCTATAGTTCTGGGCCTATAGTTACCTATAGTTCTGGGCCTACAGCTACCTATAGTTCTGGGCCTATAGTTACCTATAGTTCTGGGCCTACAGCTATCTATAGTTCTAGGCCTATAGTTACTTATAGTTCTGGGCCTATAGTTACTTATAGTTCTGGGCCTATAGTTACCTATAGTGCTGGGCCTATAGGTACCTATAGTTCTGGGCCTACAGCTACCTATAGTTCTGGGGAAAATGGCGCCGGAGGAGATGGCCGTTTTACAGTCTCCTAACCAATTGTGCTATTATGTGGGGTTTTTTGCGATATTTGTAAATTGTTTTGTACATAATGTTTCTGCAACCGTATCTTACGGCAGAAAAGAGCTTCTGGATATCAGGACAGCGATCACTCACCTCGGATCAGACGAAGATTTCTTCAACAACAACAACAAGCAGGACTCACACGATATTCTCCAAACACCCCACAGGGCCGACATCCCAATTATTCGCATAAGGAAGCGACGCAGAGGAAGTAGAGCCGGATGCCTCGTCTGGATCCGCAGAAGGCGAGTAGAAAAGCTGCCGTTACCGTCAATATTTCTCGCCAACGTGCAATCACTGGACAATAAACTAGACGAGGTACGATCACTAATATCCTACCAATGGGACATCAAAAACTGTAATATCCTATGTTTCACAGAATCGTGGCTGAATGACGACATGAATATTCAACTAGCGGGATACACGCTGCACCGGCAAGATAGAACAGCACACTCCGGTAAGACGAGGGGGGCGTCTGTGCATATTTGTAAACAACAGCTGGTGCACGTAATCTGAGGAAGTCTCTAGATTTTGCTCGCCTGAAGTAGAGTATATTGTGATAAATTGCAGGCCACTACTTGCCTAGAGAGTTCTCAGCTATACTTTTTCTGGCTGTTAATTTACCACCACAATCAGATGCGGGCACTAAGACCGCACTCAGTCAGCTGTATAAGGAAATAAACAAACAGGAAACCACTCACCCAGAGGCGGCGCTCTTAGTGGACGGAGACTTTAATGCAGGGAAACTTAAATCAGTTCTACCAAATCTCTATCAACATGTTAAATGTGCAACCAGAGGGGAGGGGGAAAAATTCTAGATCACCCGTACTCCACACACAGACACGCGTACAAAGCTCTCCCTCGCCCTCCATTTGGTAAATCCGACCACAACTCTATCCTCCTGATTCCTGCTTACAAGCAAAAATTAAAGCAGGAAGCAACAATGACTCGGTCAATAAAAAAATGGTCAGATGACGCAGATGCTAAACTACAGGACTGTTTTGCTATCAGAGACTTGAACATGTTCCAGGATTCTTCTGATGACATTGAGGAATACACCACATCAGTCACTGGCTTTATCAATAAGTGCATTGAGGACGTTGTCCCCACAGTGACCGTACGTACATACCCCAACTAGAAGACATGGATTACAGGCAGCATCCGCACTGAGCTAAAGGCTAGAGCTGCCGCTTTCAAGGTGCGGGACTCTAACCTGGAAGCTTACAGGAAATCCCGCTATGCCCTGCGCCGAACCATCAAACAGGCAAAGCGTCAATACAGGGCTAAGATTGAATCATACTACACCGGCTCCGACGCTCGTCGGATGTGGCAGGGCTTGCAAATTATTACAGACTTCAAAGGGAAGCACAGCCGCGAGCTGCCCAGTGACACGAGCCTACCAGATGAGCTAAATCACTTCTATGCTCGCTTCGAGGCAAGCAACACTGAGGCATGCATGAGAGCATCAGCTGTTCCGGACGACTGTGTGATCACACTCTCCGTAGCCGACGTGAGTAAGACGTTTAAACAGGTCAACATACCCAAGGCTGCGGGGCCAGACGGATTACCAGGACGTGTGCTCCGGGCATGTGCTGACCAACTGGCAGGTGTCTTCACTGACATTTTCAACATGTCCCTGATTGAGTCTGTAATACCAACATGCTTCAAGCAGACCACCATAGTCCCTGTGCCCAAGACCACAAAGGCAACCTGCCTAAATGACTACAGACCCATAGCACTCACGCCTGTAGCCATGAAGTGCTTTGAAAGGCTGGTAATGGCTCACATCAACACCATTATCCCAGAAACCCTAGACCCACTCCAATTTGCATACCGCCCAAACAGATCCACAGATGATGCAATCTCTATTGCACTCCACACTGCCCTTTCCCACCTGGACAAAAGGAACACCTATGTAAGAATGCTATTCAATGACTACAGCTCAGCGTTCAACACCATAGTACCATCAAAGCTCATCACTAAGCTAAGGAACCTGGGACTAAACACCTCCCTCTGCAACTGGATCCTGGACTTCCTGACGGGTCGCCACCAGGTGGTGAGGGTAGGTAGCAACACATCTGCTACACTGATCCTCAACACTGGAGCTCCCTAGGGGTGCGCGCTCAGTCCCCTCCTGTACTCCCTGTTCACCCACGACTGCATGGCAAGGCACGAGTCCAACACCATCATTAAGTTTGCAGACGACACAACAGTGGTAGGCCTGATCACCGACAACGACGAGACAGCCTATAGGGAGGAGGTCAGAGACCTGGCCGGGTGGGGTGGTGCCAGAATAACAAGCTATCCCTCAACGTAACCAAGACTAAGGAGATGATTGTGGACTACAGGAAAAGGAGCACCGAGCACGTCCCCATTCTCATCGACAGGGCTGTAGTGGAGCAGGTTGAGAGCTTCAAATTCCTTGGTGTCCACATCAACAACAAACTAGAATGGTCCAAACACACCAAGACAGTCGTGAAGAGGGCACGACAATGCCTATTCCCCCTCAGGAAACTAAAAAGATTTGGCATAGGTCCTGAGATCCTCAAAAGGTTCTGCAGCTGCAACATCGAGAGCATCCTGACCGGTTGCATCATTGCCTGGTACGGCAATTGCTCGGCATCTGACCGCAAGGCACTTCAGAGGGTAGTGCGTACGGCCCAATACATCACTGGGGCAAAGCTGCCAGCCATCCAGGACCTCTACACCAGGCGGTGTCAAAGGAAGGCCCTAAAAATTGTCAAAGACCCCAGCCACCCCAGTCATAGACTGTTCTCTCTACTACCGCATGGCAAGCGGTACCGGAGTGCCAAGTCTAGGACAAAAAGGCTTCTCAACAGTTTTTACCCCCAAGCCATAAGACTTCTGAACAGGTAACCAATGGTTACCCGGACTATTTACATTGTGTGCCCCTCCCAACCCTTCTTTTACACTGCTGCTACTCTCTGTTTATCGTATATGCATAGTCACTTTAACCATACATCCATGTACATGTTACCTCAATAAGCTTTACTAACCAGTGCTCCCGCACATTGGCTAACTGGGCTATCTGCATTGTGTCCCACCTCCCGCCAACCTCTCCTTTTACGCTACTGCTACTCTCTGTTCATCATATATGCATAGTCTCTTTAACCATACCTACATGTACATACTACCTCAATAAGCCTGACTAACCGGTGTCTGTATATAGCCTTGCTACTCTTATTTTCAAATGTCTTCTTACTGTTGTTTTATTTCTTTACTTACCTACACACACACACACACACACACACACACACACACACACACACACACACACACACACACACACACACACACACACACACACACACACACACAAACACACACACACACACATACCTTTTTTTCGCACTATTGGTTAGAGCCTGTAAGTAAGCATTTCACTGTAAGGTCTACACCTGTTGTATTCGGCGCACGTGACAAATAAACTTTGATTTGATTTGATTTAGTTACCTATAGTTCTGGGCCTATAGTTACGTATAGTTCTGGGCCTATAGTTACGTATAGTTCTGGGCCTATAGTTACCTATAGTTCTGGGCCTATAGTTACCTATAGTTCTGGGCCTACAGCTAACTATAGTTCTGGGCCTATAGTTACCTATAGTTCTGGGCCTACAGCTACCTATAGTTCTGGGCCTATAGTTACCTATAGTTCTGGGTCTATAGTTACCTATAGTTCTGGGCCTATAGTTACCTATAGTTCTGGGCCTATAGTTACCTATAGTTCTGGGCCTACAGCTACCAATTGTGCTGGGCCTATAGTTACCTATAGTTCTGGGCCTATAGTTACCTATAGTTCTGGGCCTATAGTTACCTATAGTTCTGGACCTACAGCTACCAATTGTTCTGGGCCTATAGTTACCTATAGTTCTGGGCCTACAGCTACCTATAGTTCTGGGCCTACAGCTACCTATAGTTCTGGGCCTATAGTTACCTATAGTTCTGGGTCTATAGTTACCTATAGTTCTGGGCCTATAGTTACCTATAGTTCTGGGCCTATAGTTACCTATAGTTCTGGGCCTATAGTTACCTATAGTTCTGGGCCTATAGTTACCTATAGTTCTGGGCCTATAGTTACCTATAGTTCTGGGTCTATAGTTACCTATAGTTCTGGGCCTAAAAAAGTTAGTGTTAGTCAAGGGTGTCCTCAGACTGTGCTCTGTTGAAAGGAATGTTAGACAGTGGTGAGCAATAATAACCTTATTTGTGCCTCACAGCCTCTCTCTCTCTGTCCAAACAATATAAAAAAAAGATCAGAAGAGACTGAAAAGATAGAAAAAGCCATATATAAAAGACTAAGAGGAGATAGAACACAGGAAACATACAAAGCAGTGGAAGAACTCCAGATCTTCAATTTATAGACAAGAAATCCCATCAGGGTCTCATGCCATTGGATAAAGCATTCTGCTTGTCAATGAGCTATTGCAGTCATTGAATAAACTGACCTTCACTGGATAAAATGAAGCTAAACTGAATAAGAAACAGAAACTGAAATCCATTCCCTTGGACAAACAAAGCAACCATAACACAATCTGCAAGTGTCTCTACTACTGAGGTTGGTCTTTGCTCTGTTTGGGATTTTGTGCGGTTTGGATTTTGGGTTCCTGGGGTTGGTTGAGTAACAAATGCATCCTTTATGAGAAGACAATCAGTATTGGACATCTATTAAAATGGCCTAATCTTACATCAACTTCGGTGCCGCTTGCTGGGATGTATGTGACCTCAAACTCAACCTGTTCATCGTCCTGTCTCACTACCAAACCCTCTCTCTCAAATGTAGAAGTGGATCCATGCTGCAGGCTGGCACTCTCTCTCGATTCCATGCCGTCGACAGCCTTTACAAAGGGGGCTGTCTGCCCAGGATTCTCCCTGGGACCTTCAAGGGGCTCTCCCATGTCAGGACATTCTATCTGTCCTGTGACTGTCCTGTGACATGTCGCCCCCATCCCCAGTGAACGTTGCGCTCCTGGTCATTAACAAGCCTTTCACTCAGAGGAAATAGTCCTTTTGAGACACCAGAGCTGTTCTTGAATTTCCTTATTTCTATCGTCTGCAAGAAGTGGACTTTTTCATGAGCGTGTCGTATAGTAAAAGGTGCATTCAGATACTTTGAAAACATCACAGCTCTGATTTTGCCTGACATTGATGACTGACAGACACAGCTTCTGCAGTCTGGTATCAGTAGATTGCGATCTTTTGATTTCGATGAGAAAAGCTTTTCCTTTGGTTCTGTTTGTGCGACAGTACACAAACTCTCAATAACAAAACTTGATTTAAGGAACCATAAACATGGCAACTACTCACTGTCTGCAGTGAGAAACTGTCAGGGGATAAAGGAGCTCACCATTTTTGCTAGAGATAGTGACAGCATCAAGTAGGGCTACAGTAGATCCATTATTTGAAGAATCTCACTGATGTGACAGTTCTTTCAAACTTATCCCTCACTTAATTTTACTTTGTGACAATCAGAGCAGTCCTGTCCCATGGCTGAAGAGATTGTCCTTGCATGCCGGTCTCATCCCAAACATCACCTCAGAGCATTTCAGTTGCTTGAGAAATCTGGAGTGGTTAGACTTAGGAAACAATGGCTTAACCACTATTGTAGACTTAACATTTAAGGGACTGGGTAAATTGAGATTCTTAGACCTAACATTAAACATGATCTCTTACATTACAGACAATAGTTTCCTTGGCCTGGACAGCTTGGAAACCCTAATGTTAGAAAGAGAACCCCCTTGTACATATCACCACATCTGCATTCATCCACCTCACTTCGCTGAAGAGCGTACATTTATGACACTTTCTCCCTTCTCCCAGTGAGGTCGAGAGCAGCGTTAATTTGACATTTATATTTGGTGCCTTCCCTCAAGGGCTGACCCATTTGAACATTTCCTCCATTAGATACTGTAACGACTTTCCTCTTCTTCTGACGAGGAGTAAGAGATATCGGACCAATGTGCAGCATAGTAAGTGTCCATTTTAATATATAAAACTGAACACTACAAAAATACAAAATAACAAAGTGAATGAACAAACGAAAATCGAAACAGTCCCGTATGGTGCAAACACAGACACAGGAAACAACCACCCATAAAACACAAAGGAAAACAGGCTACCTAAATATGGCTCCCAATCAGAGACAACGACTGACACCTGCCTCTGATTGAGAACCATACTAGGCCAAGCACATAGAAATAGAACAACAGAACAAAACATAGAAAAACAACATAGAATGCCCACCCCAACTCACGCTCTGACCACACTAAAATAAAGACATAAAAAAGGAACTAAGGTCAGAACGTGACAGTACCCCCCCCCCCCCCCCCCCCCAAAGGTGCGGATTCCGGCCGCAAAACCTGGACCTATAGGGGAGGGTCTGGGTGTGCACTTACCGCGGTGGCGGCTCTGGAGCGGGACGAGG
Source organism: Salvelinus fontinalis (assembly GCF_029448725.1). Lineage (NCBI taxonomy): Eukaryota > Metazoa > Chordata > Actinopteri > Salmoniformes > Salmonidae > Salvelinus > Salvelinus fontinalis. The sequence continues at coordinate 21,452,676 of NC_074694.1, forward strand.
ACCCCACTCCACCATAGTCTCGGCCCACTTCTGTGACACCTTAGGAGCGGCGACCCTCGCCACCGACCCCGGATTGGAGACCCTAGTAGAGGGCGCCTCTGGACTGACGGGCGCCTCTGGATTGACGGGCGCCTCTGGACTGACGGGCGCCTCTGGACTGGAGGGAGACTGGCAGATCCGGACTGGAAGGCGGCTCAGGCGGCTCCTGACTGACGGGCGGCTCAGGTGGCCCTGACTGACGGGCGGCTCAGGCGGCTCCTGACTGACGGGCGGTTCAGGCGGCTCCTGACTGACGGGCGGCTCAGGCGGCTCAGGACAGACGGGCGGCTCAGGCGGCTCAGGACAGACGGGCGGCTCAGGCGGCTCAGGACAGACGGGCGGCTCAGGCGGTTCAGGACAGACGGGCGGCTCAGGCGGCTCAGGACAGACGGGCGGCTCAGGCGGCTCAGGACAGACGGGCGGCTCAGGCGGCTCAGGACAGACGGGCGGCTCAGGCGGTTCAGGACAGACGGGCGGCTCAGGCGGCTCAGGACAGACGGGCGGCTCAGGCGGCTCAGGACAGACGGGCGGCTCTGGCAGCTCAGGACAGACGGGCGGCTCTGGAGGGTCTGGACTGAAGGGAGGCTCTGGAGCATCCGGACTGGAGGAACACTCAGGAGACTTGGTTCTTAGAACAGGTTCTTAGAACAGGCATAGTACTCACCAGGCTGGAGAGATCTACTGGAGGCCTGGTCCTTGGAGGAGGCACAGGATAGACCGGTCCGTGGAGGCGCACTGGAGGTCTCGAACTAAGGGCCTGAACAACCCGTCCTGGCTGGATGTTGATTTTATCCCGGCACTTGCGGGGCGCAGGCACAAGACGCACTGGGCTATGCAGACCCACGGGAGACACAGTGCGTAGGGCTGGTATCTCTTACTCCTCGTCAGAAGAAGAGGAAAGTCGTTACAGATACCCCCTTACCATCATCATTGGCAGCGACAGCACCCTAAAACCAGGCCTTGCCCTTCAGCTCCATGTTCAAACTATATCCTTCCAGGACTGCTGGAGGCCATTCTTCCAGTCTGTTGTCAGCCTCATGGCCAAAATGGATCAACTTCTATGTGGGCATCACATTGCCAGAAGGTACCTCACCTCCCTGGAGTACTTTGACTTCCAGTCACATGTCTCAGCAGAGTCTGTGGACATGTCTGACCTGAACATGCTTGTGCAGCGGAGGTTTCTGAAGCTGAAGGGAGTGGACTTCATTATGCAACCAGGGCTGGCCACCATGTTCCACAACCTGATCTGTCTGGAGAATCTGATCTCCTGCAGAATCCTAGCTCTGGAGGAGGAGCTGAGCAGAGACCTTCTCTCCCTCAGGCAGCTAATGGTGGAATCTCTAGAAGAGTTTAGTGTGATAGAGAGCTTCCCTGAGCCCCTGCAGCCTGGGGTCCCAGCTATTCTACCTTCACTGCAGCTGTGACAACTCCTGGCTGGTCCCGTGGGTCCAAGGACAGAGACATGTCTAGGTCACCTTATATCACCTTGGGGAGGCAGAGCTAACATGCAAGAACAAAAATGTTATCCAAACTTGAATAGATACTCAGAGGCTGGACGTGGGCTATGTCCTGTTCCTCTGCACCTCCCTGGGCCTGTTCCTCTACATGCTAGTGGTCCTGCTCCATCCGCTGGCCAGGGACTACCTGCTGACCCTCAGCCACATCACCCGCGGTGGGTGGTGTTTGCTCCTAGGCAAGATTTCTTATCCCCTGAAAGTAATTAATTAATTCATTTCATTTGATTAGGTATTCTTATATAGGTTATAAATAAAGATACACAACCACAGACACACAAATGTGTTTTATTTAAATACCTACATTAGTAAAATATACAAGAGATTATCAGCCCAAATAATAACTCTACCTACTGTGAATATCCCAAAAGTTGAATATGGACCTGGAGTCAACAACCCATAATATGCATGAATTTGTTTGGTTAGTTACAGCTTATCATTGGCATCATTGAGAGCAAAATAATGAGATTGGTAGTTCACTGACAAAATGGTAATCTCCTGTTGCCACAGGGTGGGAGAGAAGGCCAACTAGACGTGTGGCACAGGAGCACAGCTTGAACCTTGGCATGTCGTACTGTATAACGCCTCCATTATTTACCATGTAGAGGGGAATCCGCCACATGCTTGGAATGCCTGCCCCAGGGTGGACAGGAAGCAGCTTCCTCAGCAGAGTGGGTGTCCATCTATATGATCCCCACTATGGATTCCATCCCACTGCTGGACAGGGTCAAATGGACAGGGTCAAATTCTTTATAGTAACACAGGGGAATGTGTGTATTGCTGGCCATGGTGGCAGAAGCCCCTACAGCCCAGCAGTCTGCCAACTGACACTAGGATAGAATGGATACATGAGAGAGGAAGGCTCAGCGTGCCTTTCAGAGATGCAAATTTCACTTGGAACATGTCCCCCCCCCCCCCCCCCCCCACACACACATTCCAAAGTTGTATTTTTGTCCCCCACCAGTTTTATCATTGGAATGTGATGCAAAACGAGGCAATGGTGTGCTTTAGGACCATGAGGACGCCTCCGAGTGGACGGATAGGGGAAGGGTGTTTGGAGTGTTTTTCTGACTGGATAAAAAAAATAATAATAATGCCCCCCCCCCCCCACTTCTAAATCCATAGTTGCGCCCCTGGTGTCTTTTATGATGACTTGAGCACTGAGCAGGAGGCCTGATTAACCAAAGCAGAGAGGCAGGCAGAGTGGGTAATTACCTTGAAGAGAAGCTGAGGGCTTCATTACAATATCACAACAAACAATTATGCTCCTCTGGGGTAACCCTGAGAGACATGGCACACACCAATCAAACCTAATGACCAACACTGAGACAGTCAGGAACATGTACTGCCAAACATATTCACACTATTAGAAACAGTAGCATTGACATACAGTAGTGACACATTTAGGCCAATATATCATGCTCACAAGTCACAACCACTTTAAAGATCAGTACTTGGCCTGCTACAGTAATTCCCATCTCGTTCCAGAATATTAATAATAATAATTATTATTATTATTATTAGTAGTAGTAGTAGTAGTAGTAATAAATAATAATAATCATTACTATTATTATTATACGAAAGATAATGCTAATAATAAGTATTATTATTGTAGGAAAGATAATAATAATAATGATAATAACAATACTAATGTAATTAATGTCATTATACTCTAGTTATATACTAGTTATGGTTGTGTAATTGTTGCTGTCATATTCAGATGCTTCTGCTTCTCTGGGAAGACATAACCTTCAAACTGGGAATTTTATTATCGTGATAAAAAGACATTGTTCAACACGTTTAGATCAACATATGCATGCATCTTTCTTCCTTCGTTTCGAATTAATATCACACTTTTTTCCCATTTAAAAGGTTCATCTAAACATTTAGCAAAATAAAGTATTGATTTGAATTTCTTAATCCATTATACCGTGATGTATTACTGACGTTTGTTTTTTATTAATTTGGTCGCCGAATTGTTCTAAGTGAATATAATTCAAGTGCACAACCTCGTTTGAAATAATTGCATATTTTATTGTGCGCTAGATTAGTTTTCCTACGCATCTATGGTTATACAATATATTTTGAAATTGAATTCATGTAAACATCAGTGTCATATCCAATAAAGCAAAAACCCCGAGATTTCATGACACCGGGATGTCAAATATGTCGTTAGCAGGGTTTATGGTCAAGAAGGCATATAGCAGTGAGTGAATAGTCACCGCAAAGGCTCTGTCCCATACACATTGTGCACTATCTGGACTTGAACACTTCATTGACGAAGTCGTTTAACTGTGACAGCCAGAGAATTCATTTTAGGGCCACGGGAAACTCAGGTAGACCCATGCAAGAGCGACTGTATGATGACTGTAATGGTCAAAATATTGTGTTTCTCTTGGTGATCTGTGTAGAAATGTGTTGATCAAAAATAAATTTCTTATCACATATATAATTATATTTTTATATTAGCTAAGAGCTATGATATAAAAAGAGTAGCCATTGATTTGTAATAATGGAACCTTGTGTTCATATCAAAATATGCTACATAATTTTCTAAAAATAATTCTGTTGATACTAGAAAAAATATTGTTGCATTGATTAACTTTACAACCTCTGGGAAAAAGTCTGATTCTCAAACACCATGACTTCAGCTACGGACAACCAAACCCTATTACACATTACAGTCCTTATGCAGACGCTCTCCAGAACAGTTGTCAACCATTATGATTAATGAAACTCACACTTGGAGAATTGTTTTAACATTGCATTTTATTATTAATGCATTATCAAAGCCAGAGAATTACATTTTTCTCTGCCCCTGGCACACACACACACAAAGAAAGAAAGAGAATTGACATTCATCTCTCTGTATGATGGAATCAAATGGATTCATAGAGGGCTGACCAGAGGTCCGTTTTATGACTCTCTTCACAATAAGGCCACGTTTCAATGTGTTCACTAACAGTTTTTAAAACACTACACACACTAGTGATTTAAACTATCAACATAAGTATATTTGTCTCTTTCTCTCTCTCTCTTCCACATTTTCTGTATCATCTGTAGTGAATTAAGTGTTGGGTTTCAAGGCTAAGGTTGCCTGGACAAATCCTCCCATTTCTCTTTCTGTCTGTCTGTCTGTCTGTCTGTCTGTCTGTCTGTCTCGCTCTGTCTCGCTCTCTCTCTCTCTCTCTCTCTCTCGCTCTCTCTCGCTCTCTCTCTCTCTCTCTCTCTCTCTCTCTCTCTCTCTCTCTCTCTCTCTCTCTCTCTCTCTCTCTCTCTCTCTCTCTCTCTCTCTCTCTCTCTCATCAAGAGGCACATGCTGGTGGAGTCAGTAGATCCTCGTTAGGGTTAATCCAGCGAAGACAAGGCCACACCGGTTTTAATTAGTCCGAGGCGGCTGGATGAGGGGAACAGGACCGGGCCAAGGGGGTTCAGGGGGGCTCTCGAAGCGGTCCGAGGGGGTGCAGCACAGAACAGGACCTTAATTCAATTTGAGAATGTCTGTTTTGACAGAAGCAAAGAGTTACAAGGGGTGGCAGGAGAACCCACCACACTGTAAGGGTCCCAGATTAGGAACACCACACCACATTGTATGCGGCTCAGATTAGAAACACCCCTCTCCTCACGAAAGACCAATCCCTCAGCTCAGTTAGTATATTAGATACAAATCATTACTATATAGGCATTGTGGTGTCAAAAATGTGGAATTAAGTGTTTCCAGATATGCCATAGAAAATACAGTATTGGGGCTAATATCAATAACATGCATGTCAATCTCTCCTGGCTCAAAGTAGAGGAGAGATTGACTTCATCACTTGTTTTTGTGAGAGGAATTCACATATTGAAAGCCCCAAACTGTCCGTTCAAACAGCTAACACACTGCTCAGACACCCATACATACCCCACAAGACATGCCACCAGGGGTCTCTTCACAGTCCTCAATTCCATAAAAAACTCTGGGAAACGCATAGTAAAATCAGATTTTAAAAACGGATAAAACAATAACTCATGGCACAACGCGGACTGTGAAGAGACACACACACAAACACACGCTTACACACACTCACACACACACTCTAACACACACACTAGACACACACACATTGTAATATTGTAGTATTGTACATTTTATATTGTAAATGTGTAATATTCAGGTAAGGATGTAATAATGTATTGTATGATATATAGTTTTATTTATGATGTAGGCGTTTTTTTTGTTTAGATGCAACTGTTTTTAATCATATTTGGACCCCAGGAAGAGTAGCTGCTGCCTTGGCAGTAGCTAATGGGGATCCTAATAAATACTAAATATTGTCTTGTTTCTTGGAAAGCATTGTAGCAATATCACATTGTAGTTCAGTTGGAGTTTTGCCCTTGGGGCCGATTCTAATTCACAAGAAGGGGGTCCATTGTCTGCTGAAATCCATTATACGTGAGCAAACGTATCATATTTAAGTACTTTAATATATAATAATATATAACATTCTGAGAATGTGGACAATTAATCCAATATCAGATCATAACATGTATTTAAGATGCATAATACAATCAAGGGGTTTAAACTATTTCAGAATTACAGCAAACAACTGCCAAATGGAAACACCACTGCAATCCCTTATTGCGCATTGTTGAACAATGGTAATAAAAAATATCAAAATCAATAAACCTAGAGATGAAGTTAGTGTGTAGTTTAATTACAGATAAAAGCCTATGGTGAGTCTGAGCGAGTAGTGAGGTTCTCCACAGAGACACAAGGCAATATGCTGTATATTTGCATACAGCTGGTGGAGAGTGAGTGAGTAATAATTATGCATATTAAATAACCCCCTAGGTGTGCTGTATGCATCCACCTCAGCGTTACTGTGTACTATGGGGGAAAACACAACACACAAACCCCACATCACAAGGAGAACCACCAGCAATAGAAAGTTGTATTTTATATTTTTGTTTTAATCCTATCCCAAACCTTACTTTAACCATTCCGAGTTAATGACTAACCTTAAGAATTCGAAGATAATGCCCAAACTTAATTGGAACAACTTCTAAATTTGACATTTGAAAATCATGAACGTTTAATTCTGGCGTGAGACTGTGAGAGCCTGTAGCTCAGAGGCATGGTTGTGTAGACGCTAGCCTATCTTTTTCAGATAAATTACCATTTGATCCGCTGGTTTCCTGCCATTGATCAAACCCCACACGACCACTCAGCTGATAGACCGGGAGAAACCTGATCGGCAGAGAGTGGCGGAATGAAAGAATGAGAGGAAGGAGAAGAGAAGGGTAAGTCACCACTGCACCTCCTTCCCCCTTCCCTCTCCATGTGTGCTTATCTTTAAACCTCTTCAGGTGTAGACAAAGCTAAAATGCATCTATGTTTCATGATAATCTTTAAAAGGCCTCTTCTAAATGTGTATCTCCCTTCTTCCTGCCATCTCACTACCCTGGATGCTAATTTTCCAAAACCAATCCTTTTCTCTTCTCCAGACTCTCTCCAGCATGTTTCCCTTTCTCTCTAGCTGGCTTTAGCTGTATTCCTCTATGTTTCTGTGTTAAATGGAGGATGTCAGGTCTACCACCAAAACTGAGTGTCAGTCATATACCGGAGACTGTTTACACTTACACCCTCAGTGCCATAACATGCCCCCCCCCCCACCCCCCCAGATGGGTCTGAGTGACAGTCACTCCACTGCCCTAGCCTGGCGGGAGGGCACAACCTGACCCATCTGGTTCTAATCGCCCCCAAACACGGATAGGCAATCCGCTCGCCAGGTCTTGTCCTTGCCAAGAAACCTGCTACATTGCAGATTTCTCTGCCCATATCCACTGTGGTGGCAGGTCAATTTCTGTGAAATTAAAAGATAAATAAAAACAGTCTCATACATTGTTCGAGAGACGTAATATGACAGATTTGCTTTCTGTCTGGACTATCGTGAGACAATATTATTTTGAAAGAAGAAATCAGTAGGCCTATTTGTAAATTATCTTAATCACACCGTAGAAGCCAACATTGCAACTCTGAAAGTCAAATCTTTTTTAAAGTATTGCCCTGCATAGCCACAGATTTCAAATGTATAACGGCTCACGTAAAATGATCAGTTACCATCCCACTAAGCCATTTAGTCAATGTAACAAACGTACAACTATTCTTTTGCGGTTTTCGATTACATAGCCTACATTGCATATTCATTTTCAACTGTTTCTGTACATTTTTACTTCTGTTGAAGGGAAAGTATTCCCTGTAATATAACCTAAATAGCATAGAACTATTGTATATTGCTAAACAGATTTGGATTGGCCTCTTAGCATGTTTTACTGTTACTAACTATCAGATACAACCTCATACTTCTAGACCTGCTTTAGGCAAACTTTAAAGATCAAGTTCAAATGGTTAGTTCATCAATAAAGTCGTATGATTGATTCGTTCAGCTAAAAAAAACTATTGAATGTTTGTTGTTATACAGAGACAAAAGATACCCTGACAAACCAAGCAAGACTGATCATCAACAATTGGTCTAAGTAACAAATCTAATGACAATACATGAAAACCCATTCCTAATATTTACATCACTGTTTTGTTTTTTATAGTAAGTTGAATGCACCTGGTAAAACCAAACTTTTTTCACTTCCAAGCCATGAGTAAAACAGTGGAGGAAGAGGACGAGAGACAAGACAGATGGGTTTCATGGAGGAAGCTGGATCAGTGCAGAGAACAATAAATACCTGGCTGAAGCTGGAGATTGGGGGTGGGGTTAGCCATTGTTTACAGTGAGTATCCTGCTGGAGGTGTGATGTTAAGAGTAGGCCTCCCCTCTTATGCCCAGGTGATCTCTCTCTGCTGCCAGCTGCCATGGAAACAGAGAAGATACAAGTCAAGTGAGTGCCATGTCACATTGAAATAAAGAGACCCTAATATTTGACATAATATTGGCAATTTTTATTGTTCAACATCACAAAAAAACTAATCAGTAGCCTAATCATATTTCCTGCAGCATCATATCAATTGGTGTAGGCCTATATTTACTGTACCTAGACCTATGCCCATCTAAAAACCTAGGAGTTTATGCCTTTAGCAGGCCAATGTAGGCAAATGGGTTAATGAGCTAGGCTACATTGCTTTCCCTTTTTTATGCAGTGAGTGACCAAATTCTCTCTATTTCATATATATATATATGCCTGCATGGAAACAGGCCTAATGTCTAGTCTGCCAAATCATTCGAATGACAGGATTGAAATAAAATAAAGCCTGAAGTAGATATATATTAGGCTACAACATTATTTACCCAAGTAGCAAGGTTTCTATCCAATTGGGGACAGATTTTCATGCGAATATTCTAGAATCAGCATAAAAACAGTACGCGCATTTTTCCAACAGATATGGGTTTCCATCAAATAGATTTTTTGCGGATAAAGATCACTGCGTTATGAGGTAGTGCACACAAAATGCACTTTTTCGCTTAAGTTCATGTACCGAATAAAAATCTGAAGTTAAATATGTTTCCATTGCATTTTTAACTCTGCCAATAGTTTATCTCAAAAACTGTTGCGTCAAATAGAAAATGTGTCTACTCTGGTCTTGGAATGTGCGCTCTAGCCAACAGCTGGCAGATACAGTGCTGGTAGGCTGTGGCGGTAGGCTAGTCTACATGATGAGATGAATATGGATATTGAGCGAGAATATTTTTCTACGTCAAATGGCAGTCAAGCATCAATCATTATGTCTCTAGAATAAGATCCTCGATATTTATTGGAAAGGAGCATCACGATAACCATCGAGCACATTCACCATATTGTGAAGTTCATCATAATTTATTTCATATGTGGCCTAATAAACTGCATTGTTTCCCAAGTCCTAGTGGGAGGACTACACACCATATCATCGCATGACTCCAAATTGACTTCGATATGATGGTTATTATATCAATATTTTCGCAAAAAGGAGTTTCCACCGCCATTTCTCGCACAATACATTTTACGACACAAAAAAATCCCACCATGTCAAATGAACAATTATCTGTTGGCATTTATAAAATTGTACCGAAACTTCCTGTTTGACTTTACTCTCATAAAAACTCTAGATGTGGTTTGTGATGGGCAAAAAATAAAATCTCTGTAGAATATTTGAAATGCATAGCCTGATTGTCCACCAGGGCAGGCGGGAAGTCGTCTCTACTCACGCGCGCCTTTGAATCAACTCATGGCTCTAGCCAGCCAGTATCGAGGTCGACGCTGCAACTTGAAAGAACGACACAAAAGGATGAAAAAATATCAATGTAGGATAACACATGACAAGACAGGACTGATGGAAACAGAACATTTGTCAGTAAACTTTCCAAATGTTGACAAAACAAAGGTGGGATATTTAAGGATGAGAGAAATGGCGATGGAAACGCCATTATGCGCAAATATTGATAGGCTATAATAACCATTATATCGAATTAAACTTGGAGTTACGCGAAGATATTATGTTGTCCCACTAAGACTCGGGAAAACATGCAGTTTATTAGGCTAGATTGAATAAATTATGATAAACTTCACAGGGTGATGAAAGTGCATTGTGATGAGCTTGATGCTTCTTTCCAATAAATATCTACGGTCTTATTGTGGTGACATGATGAGCGATGTTTGGCTGCCGTTTGACATCTCGCTCTCATCATGTAGGTAGCCTAACACGGTATCTGCGAGCTGTTGGCTATAGAGCGCGCATACCAAGACCAGAGATTCTCTACAGTAAGATTTCTTCTTAGAAAACCATTAGTAGAGTTAAAAATGCGACTGAAACCCATTTAAATGTAACTGCAAATGTTATTTTATGTGCCCTACGTCATCACGCACAGACTGTTATCCGCAACAAGTCAATTTAATTGAAACACATCTCTAGTGGGAAAAGATTTTAGAATACTCACATGAAAATTTCTCGGCAATTGGATGGAAGCCTAGCTACTGTCTATCACTTTGAAGGGAGAAAAAAATATTTTGATGAGGCTAAATTAAGCATGAAAATCCACGCATTGTGGTGCGCACGTGGTCAAAAAAATATGCATAATGTGATCTGAAGCATAGGCTACAGGTTGTGTTCTTGAGTGCCAGGTCGATTTAAGATAGCCTTTCTACTGTGTCAAATAAATTAAACTTGAAACAGACTCATCTTTATCTAATGCCAATGTAGTTTTAAGACTAGAACTATGAATGTAGGTTATACTGTACATTTGTTTGAGCATGCATGGACTAGAAGCTTCTGCACAGGTAGTCATGCACATTATTCAAGAAGGTGTAGCTAAAATGTTTGTTCACAGTTTTTGGCCATTTGATGCACTGTTTTAGTAGGCTACCACATTAGATTGCAGCATGCATTGCAATGGATACAAATAATGAATGCCATTGTCTTTCCTCTCTCCATATGGTGGATTTCTTTGTGACAAGTTGACATTTATAAAGGGTAATCCCTTATTTTAGTCTTTCAGCATTTAATTCCTCTTTCTTTCTCTCATGGAGTTTCATCCCCTGTCTCCTTCTGAGTTGAGGAATAGGCTACAGACAGAAAGCTTTTTGCAGGGTTTAGATGTCTTGAAAAACAACTCAATGTAGACAGAGTACCCAATAAAGTGGCAGTAGATAAGCCAGTGGTGGGCGTGAGTTGGGCTCTTCTGCCTGTGAAGACACTGAATCCAGGCTTGGCCGAGATGAGGATGAGCTGCACTTCACCAAAGCTCTCTGTTCCTAAAATAAACATCTGCTCTGCTGATAAATTATGTGTGTGTGTGTGTGTGTGTGTGTGTGTGTGTGTGTGTGTGTGTGTGTGTGTGTGTGTGTGTGTGTGTGTGTGTGTGTGTGTGTGTGTGTGTGTGTGTGTGTGTGTGTGTGTGTGTGTGTGTGTGTGTGTGTGTGGGTGGGTGGGTGGGTGGGTGGGTGGGTGGGTGGGTGGGTGTGTGTGTATGTGTGTGTTGAGGGAAGAGAGTTGAATCTTTGTCTCACAATCCCTTATTAACTGGCATTTTATGAACTGTGATTTCACATCAGCATAACAGACAGGGAGTTGCCTGAGGGAGGTGTTGGTGCCTCCTCGGCTCCATATTTACTAGATTCTGAGATAATAGACTGATAATGAATTCACTCCGAGTCAGAAACCATTTTTAATAAAAGATAAATTCCATCTCACACTCAGCTATTGCCAAGTGTGGCCCGCCATCCCTCTCCTCTGGGACTGAAAATGCAATCTGATGACATTATCTTCCCTTTCTAACAGTTATTGTTATTTATGTTGTTATTACAGGTTTTCACACCGGATGAAACGACATCTACGGTGACTAAGACGTGCAGAAATGAAACCATTGAAAAAATTGAATGAGGTGAGCTGAATGATTTATTATGCTATGCTATGATTTATTGTAATTTACTGAATTACACACACAAAAAAACGCACACACACATGCACACACACACAAAAACACTTGTTTAGAAGTGAGGAGGGGTGAACAGCTCCTAAGTGAGCAGCCTCCATTAGAGAGGTAATACAACATTTCTCAGTGAGGAGTGACAATGCTCATCATCACCTATCATTGGCTTTTGCATTACTGATTTGGGACCAGAGATTATATGGGTCAACCTTTTCTAAGAGGAGCAGAAAGCAAAGTAAAGAATAACTTAAACACAATGTAGCACTGAAACCCTATGTGGAACATAAATCTAATATAGTCACTTTGAGTTACGTCCCTGACCTCACTTGCCCAAATTCTAACCAACTGTATAAATGGATTACAGTGTGTTTAAGAACTTACGCAGTGTTGGTCACCCTTGGAAAATGTAATTTTCCTATGTAAATAAATGATTTCATGTAGTGCAACATTTCCCTTAATTCACCTCGAAAAACTTTCTGCTAACCAAAAGTTATGCAAAGGAAATGAGGTGATTTTATTTTCCATGCTTGCAAAATAATTGCTACATTATTTGTTGAAGGTAATAAATGTCATGCCCAGAACATTACTTTTTATACCCATGACCAATCTATATAACCAATGCTACCCATTGGTCCTGAAAACACACAGAAACATGTAGTAAGTAGCCTATTGGATAGTAATAGCCGATCACAAAGCAACAAACACCAGAGCTCTCGCTTCTCACATTTCTCCACAACTATTCAAATCTCCCATAAGGCCCATTATTTAGGCTGTTAGCTAAACTCTGCTAATTCAGCCTTTCCTCTGAAAATAAAGCAGAGCATAATTTAAAGCTTACAGAGATCGCTGTGGCATAAAATCAAAATTAAGCAGTTATAATGGTCATTACTTATTGGGATATTTAGCTTTTTATGTTACCTCCCAAAAATTCTGAGCAGTTCATATTTCCCATGTGATAAAAAATAAATTGTATCATCTCATATGACACTGGTTCAAAGGCAGTAAATTAGATAGCAACACCAAGGGTAGTAGGTTTGATTGCTTCTGGGGCCACATGACTGTACTGTAAGTTGCTTCGTTAAAAGCGTCTGTTAAATGGCATATATTATTATTATTATTATTATGATATATTAACCATTTACACTCGTGGGAATTGGCCTAAATGGATAGGGCTAAATTTAAATGTTTTAAAGAGAAGAAATATAAAAAGCATAGGGAACAGTTTGGAGATAATGGGAAAATTATTAGACCAAGGTTCTCCTGACATAAGACTGAATCCAAATATTACACGGTTGATTTTATGTGCATTTTACATTTACTGTACATTTCGCTGCATTTGTTGATAACAAAATCTGAAAATACTCTGGATACATTCAGTAATATGATAAGAATAATCCTTGAAAATGTGGGGTAGGTGCAACAAAAGTTTAAAAAATGACAAGGGTTTGAGTGACAGGACTAACTGATGTCCCCAAGTGGCTACACACCACTCCAAAGTGTGCACAGTTCCTAAGTAATTTCAATGCACTTTTATGACTCAAAAAAGAGTCTTCAACTACAAGGTACTTTTTTTGCTTTCCTAGCTGTGCCGTTGAGGAACTAGAGCAAGCACACTTGTAGTTGTTTAGTTTGTAACACAACCCTGCATCCCCGCCATCACACAATTACTGTTGTTGTTGACAAAATCCCCAAATTGTCCTTTATAAATCTCAATCTGGGTCGGGTGGGCTTGTTCTATTACCAACATGACTAGCTAAGTTATAAAATAGGATCTTACAGTGTTAGGCTTTCACAAGGCGATTCAGAGAAAGAGGCCGTCATTTTGGTGTGCATAGAAAGTAGTCATAGAAAGGAGTCATCATGAGTGCATTCAGGTGCAGGCTCATTCTGTTCAGAACAACCTAGGATATGACGCCTTGTCATCTTGCAACTGTACATCAAACATAGTGATCATAAACATTGACATTGTATATGACCTGAGTTTTATGATATGGAAATGTGAAGTGCACATTTGGACTCACGCATGTTTGGCTTGTAGGACATCAAAGCGGTATTTATTATAATCCTCAACGCCTCATCTTTCTAAATAAATAGAGTCCTCTTAATGTACAGCATTTCCCTCACTCAGACAACAAAAAAGTTGCTCAATTAGCAGGAGGGATGGGGGCAACTTCTTGTTGAATGCAGTGCTCAAGTTCAGAACGGCTGTCAGTCAAAACCCATACAGAGCTGTGAAGCGCAGAGCCAGAGCTCTGACGTCATGTACAGCATGGTACTACGTTCCAATTTAGGCGCTTATTAGTACCCATATCTGCCATTGTCAACCCGTATTCAGGTAAGAGTGTAAAGGGCTACCGCAGAGTATCAAACGTATCGCTCCATGTGCCCCACTGTTGTTTTATGGCCCAATTTATAATTTAATACACTTCATTAAAAGTCAACAAAATTCAGCATTTTTTATATAAAATGTATACAATCTGCTTTATAAAGACCATTACCCACAATCCTACTAATTGACACAAAGTTGAGGAGGACAATAATTTTCCTTTCAACTGAGGTCGAAAGATATCCCTTTAACTGTAACAGACATGTATGATGCATCACTCAGACCCATCCCTCTCCACTAATGCAGAGCTAATGCAGGGAACAGGGGCTTGTTTTTATTACCGCGTGTCCGAGTGTTTGGACAATCCCTCGATTTACAAAAGCCACGTTGACAGGCCTCCTCATTGAGCCAAGCCCCTACAGATGTCCAAACACCAGCTAATGTAACCAGCAGGACCTCATACGAGGCCCATACGAGGCCCATACGAGGCCCATCGTGACAGCAGAATAAGAAATGGAGGACAGAGTAAAGTCACTCAAATGGAATGGCTGATTAGTTCACACCAGGATGGAAATGGGGAGTTTAATGTAACCCTGCGGTCTGACAGATATAAACAGACGGGGCCATCTTCAGCCATGGGTAATCCTAAGAGGCTCATTTGTGTATCTCACACCGCAGAAACAGTTTTGATTAATCGTGTGACCTTTGACCCCAATGACTGATGACAACAGAGGAAAAAATGCAGCCAACGGAATCTCGCATTACATCCTGTTTGTGTGCGGGGTCGGTCCGCTGTTAATCTGTACATTATCTGATACACTCTGACAGTCTACGCAATGCAATATCTCCGGGGGTTACAGTAAACCGCAACACATGGGTAAAGAAGGTTGATAACATATTAGTTGATAAAATAAGAAACAATGTCTTACGTCAAAGTCAAACAACATACAGTACATTTTAGCATGTATTCTTTTTTCTATTTAGATAAATTATTATATTTTTGAATTACACAATACATTATACATTACATTTTTCATTGCATTTCACATTAATTTGCAGTAGCAATACACATATAATCCATGGTATATTTACATTGACTAAGAACACAAGCCAAATATCCCATTTGAGAAACATCTGCAGTGCAGACTCAATATCTCCTGTCATGAAATGCATACTTCTGTTCGACTAGATGATTAGCAGTCCCATATTGCATTAGATTTTACACTGTTCATACTAATGTCAGTTTGACATAGATTAGAATTTATGGACAAAATTACAAAGAACTATTTTTTTATTTTTTTATTGTATATTATCTT
This sequence comes from Salvelinus fontinalis, assembly GCF_029448725.1. Classification (NCBI taxonomy): domain Eukaryota; kingdom Metazoa; phylum Chordata; class Actinopteri; order Salmoniformes; family Salmonidae; genus Salvelinus; species Salvelinus fontinalis. The sequence continues at coordinate 21,468,265 of NC_074694.1, forward strand.
TTTAAAATAACAACTTTGGAGTAATTGGATATATACACTATATATACAAAGTATGTGGACACCCCTTCAAATTAGTGTCTATTTCAGCCACATCCATTGCTGACAGTTGTATAAAATTGAGCACACAGCCATGCGATCTCCATAGACAAACATTGGCAGTAGAATGGCCTTACCGAAGAGCTCAATGACTTTCAACATGGCACCTTCACAGGATGTCACCTTTCCAACAAGTCAGTTTGTCAAATGTCTGCCCTGCTAGAGCTGCCCTGGTAAACTGTAAGTGCTGTTTTTGTGAAGTGGAAATGTCTAGAAGCAACAACGACTTAGCTATGAAATGGTAGGCCGCACAAGCTCACAGAACTGGACCGTTGAGTGCTGAAGCGCATAGTGCATAAAAATCGTCTGTCCTCAGTTGCAACACTCACAACCGAGTTCCAAACTGCCTCTGGAAGCAAAGTCAGCACAAGAACTGTTCATTGGGAGCTTCATGAAATGTGTTTCCGTGGCCGAGCAGCCGCACACAAGCCTAAAATCACCATGCGCAATGCCAAGCGTCGACTAGAGTTGCCGCCATTGGACTCTGGAGCAGTGAAAACGTGTTCTCTGGAGTGATGAATCACGCTTCACCATCTGGCATTCCGTCGGACGAATCTGGGTTTGGCGTATGCCAGGAGAACACTACCCGTCCGAATGCATAGTGCCAACTGTAAAGTTTGGTGGATGAGGAATAATGGTCTGGGGTGGTTTTTCATGGTTCGGGCTAGGCCGCTTAGTTCCAGTGAAGGGAAATCTTAACGCTACAGCAAAAAACGACATTCTAGACGATTCTGTACTTCCGACTTTGTGTCAACAGTTTGGGGAAGGCCCTTTCCTGCGAGCGCCATACAGAAATTGTTTGTTGAGATCAGAGTGGAAGAACTTGACTGGCCTGCACAGAGCCCTGACCTCAACCCCATCAAACACCTTTGGGATGAATTGGCCTAATCGCTTAACATCAGTGCCCAACCTCACTAATGCTCTTGTGGCTGAATGGAAGCAAGTCTCTGCAGCAATGTTCCAACATCTAGTGGAAAGCCTTTTACTTTGAAAGGAATCACTGAGTGCAAACAAATGCTCCTCCTGTTTCCAATGTGTAACAAAACATTTCTGCGGACATTGTGGTATTGAATAAAGTTTCAATGCCGTTTATTTTTAATCTAGGCCCTTAGCTAATGTACAGTAATACAGGCTTTTAATGGAGGGGAAACACCACCTTTTGGCCCAGAGAAAAAATGGCTTTGAGAAAATCAATGGGACATTTTACTCAAATTTCACAGATTTCAGTGAGTGACTTATATGCGGCAGCACACTCTTAACTCTGCACTCTATCATAAAGAAAAGTATTGAAACAAAATATGTTTTCTTTAATATAACTTATTTTTCAATATACAATATTATTGAACGCTGTAATGACAGGACTATTGGAGAACCAAACCCAGGACATAATACATAAACTATTTCGTTTGGTGTCTAGTATAGTCATGTGTGCTATAGTTCTGCTGTCTAACCCATGACCTTTACCTCCAGATCACATTTCTGCTGTCCTGCATGCATCACAAACAGGTTATTACATGTGCAGTTTCTATGAGCGTGAAAACCTTTTAAGCTTGTTTCTTTGTTTCTAGTAGTTACCAGTATTTCTTTGTTTCCCGTAGTTACCATAATGTTCATTAGATATACAGTAAATATAGGTAGAAGAATGTATATAATACTACGTGTTGAGGTATTGAGAACAGTACAATGGAAATGAAAGCATGACATTACTTTTATCCTCCTTGCAAATATATTCTTCATTCTATCATTCTGTCAGAAACTGGAGCAAATTGTGACCTTTTTGGGACACTGTAACTATGCATGTGCCTTAAAATATCCCTGTTGCTCTTTGGCCAGCAGGATAGAGTCACACACAAACAGGCCATGTCATCTACCTACATAGAGGTTGTTTGTGAAACCCGCTCTGGAAAAACTGACCCTGTCCTGCAGGCTCAACTTGTTTTTTGTTTTTGTTTTTTTTAACAGCAGAGAAAAATATAACACAGTGGAACATTTTAAATATGACCTGTTCATAAATGCTAAACATTTATGAACGTTTTTCCTCTCGGAAAATGTGTGCGAAATTAGCAAATGTTTGGTGCATACTGCTGTAAATATGATTGGATTCAATACAATCAAGAATCAGAATTCAGAAGGTATTCACACCCCTTGAATTTGTTCATTTTTTTGTTTTACAGCCCGAATATTTTTTTTTACAAATGTATATTTTGTATCACTGGCCTACACACAATACCCATAATGTTAAAGTGGAATTATGTTTTTAGAAGTATTCATCCCCTTTGTTATGGCAAGCCTAAATAAGTTCATGAGTAAAAGGTTGCTCAACAAGTCACATAAAAAGGTGTCTGGACTCACTCTGTGTGCAATAATTATGTTTAACATGATTTTTGAATGATTACCTCATCTCTGTACCCCACACATACAATTATCTGTAAGGCCCTTCAGTCGAGCAGTGTATTTCAAACAAAGATTTAACCACAAAGACCAGGGAGGTTTTCCAATGCCTCGCAAAGAAGGGACCCTACTGGTAGATGGGTCAAAATCTAAAAAAGCAGACATAAAATATCCCGTTGAACATGGTGAAGTTATTAATTACCTTTAGATGGTGTAACAATACCCCCACTCACTACAAAGATACAGGCGTCCTTCCTAACTCACTTGCCGGAGAGGAACTAAACCGTTCAGAGATTTCACCATGAGGCCATTGGTGACTTTAACACAGTTACAGAGTTTAATGGCTGTGATAAGAGAAAACTGAGGATGGATCAACAACATTGTAGTTATTCCACAATACAAACTTAAGTGACAGAGTGAAAAGAAGGTAGCCTGTACAGAATAAAAATATTCCAAAGCATGCATCATGTTTGCAATAAGGCACTACAGTAAAAATGTGGCAAAGAAATTAACTTTATGTCGTGAATACAAAGTGTTATGTTCTGGGCAAATCCAACACAGCACATCACTGAGTAACCACTCTTCATATTTTCAAGCATGGAGGTGACTAGGAGTTTTTTAGGATAAAAAGAAACGGAATAGAGCTAAGCACAGGCAAAATCCTAGAGGAAAACTTGGTTCAGTCTGCTTTCCAACAGACACTGGGAGACAAATTAACCTTTCAACTGGACAATAACCTTAAAGACAAGCCAAATATACACTGGACTTGCATACCAACACGACATTGAATGTCCCTGAGTGGCCTAGTTACAGTTTTGACTTAAATCGTCTTGAAAATACTTTAAAATGGCTGTCTAGCAATGATCAACATCCAACTTGACAGAGTTTGAAGATTTTTAAAAATAATAATGTACAAATATTGTACAGTCCAGGTGTGCAAAGCTCTTAGAGACTTACCCAGAGAGACTCACAGCTGTCAAAGGTGATTCTAACATCTATTGACTCAGGGGTGTGAATACTTATGGAAATTAGATGTTCCTTTATTTAATTTTCAAAAATGGAATACTTATTGAAGGCACTATATATATGCTGCAGGTTTCATTTCTATATGTTTAGGACATGTTTTGGTTTATTTTGCGTTCATTTGACTGCCCTGCCTCCTGATATTATCTCTATTTATTGATTTATTTGTTAATTCTTCTGTATGACTTTGATTTCCCCCCAGCGACTGTTTGTTGAATGATTGTCCATGCTACTGATTTGTTTCATAACTAAACGTTTCAAACTAAACTCCCTCCATGAATATGGTGGTTCAGTTGAGAAAAGCAAAAACAGCCTGCTCATCCTGAAATTGAGACATCACCGTAACCTTTCTTCTAGGACACACACACACGTGTGTGCTCGTACACGAGAAGACAATTTTTTAAAACTAAAACATGCTTGCAACATACAGTATTTCCCAGTACCTATTTCTGTACTGTATGTGAAATATACTTACATATGTACATCAATATATTTTGAATAGCAGATTATTTTTCTGAATATTCCAGAATCAATTTAGCCACATACTTAACCTAACACACTAGCACACTGGCTGGCCTGTAGTGAGACAAACACCAGCAGCACACCCTCCAACTGCCCCTGATGCAGCACAGTGCTACTGTACCCCTAACAAGCCACAGGGATTAAATGACTGTCTAGTGTTGGGATTCAGAAGGAATTGAGTGTTGGCAATCATGCTTGTGCCAAAAATGATTAAAATGGTTAAAACCAGACACAGAAACATAGAGGCTATTGTGCTGTGTGTACACACCCACAGAGGAGTTTACAGTAGTGGTGAGAGAGGGAGAGAGAGATATAGAAAGGGGGGAGTAAGGAGAGAGAGAGAGAGAGAGAGAGAGAGAGAGAGAGAGAGAGAGAGAGAGAGAGAGAGAGAGAGAGAGAGAGAGAGAGAGAGAGAGAGAGAGAGAGAGAGAGAGAGAGAGAGAGAGAGAGAGAGAGAGAGAGAGAGAGAGAGAGAGAGAGAGAGAGAGAGAGAGAGAGAGAGAGAGAGAGGAAAGGAGAGGTTGCCTAGGATCGATCTGCTCACCGTTGGGACTGTGCTAACAGCCTCTAGCTCTCAGGTGTCCAGTCGATAGCTGATGCATTAGTCTGCTGATACGCGCTGGTTTTGGGTTTAAACACACATTTTCTTAATACAACATGACCCCATTTCCCCCTATCATTAATCATGTAACCCGATTTATGCCGTCCCTCTTTGCCTCTGCGTTTCATTTGGCCTGTCAGACCTCTTTCTTTTCCCTGCGCCAGGCACCGTGTAAACTCTGGAGGACGAGCGGCCTCTGATGTCGTTGCGGTTGGGAATGATTGCAGCTGTATGATCCTTTATTTTTTTTTGAGTTTCGAGGAAATATTGCCCAGGCAGTTGCATTACTGTATGACTAATTTTAGCCTATGCTCAGAGATATGGTTGGTAGAAGAGAGCAGGAGAGAGACTGTCCTTCAAAAGATTGAAGGTGGAACTGAATATTCAAGAACCAAAATAGGGGTACACAAGCTGTAAAGGCTGTCGTTCTCCTCATCCTCGGACGAGGAGAGGAGAGAAGGATCATCAGACCAAAATGCAGCATTCGGGAAATAAGCCATCTCTTTATTATTAACGACGATGGCAACACGAAAAACAAAACACTTTCAAAATTACAAAAACAAGAAAACGACGTAGACGAAAAAAACCTGAACATGAACTTACTTAAAACGTAAAAAAAAACGTAAAACTCACGGACAGGTACAGACTACATCGAAACGAACAACCGAACAGTCCCATGGTGCAAGACATAACACAGATACGGAAGACAATCACCCACCAACAAACAGTGAGAAAACACCTACCTAAATATGACTCTTAATTAGAGGAACGCCAAACACCTGCCTCTAATTAAGAGCCATACCAGGCAACCCAAAACCAACATAGAAACAGAAAACATAGACTGCCCACCCAAAACACACGCCCTGACCATAAACACATACAAACACAACAGAAAACAGGTCAGGACCGTTACACAAGCTATGAGAATGCAATGCTTTGGGTTCTGCTGTGGAGCAAATCATTTGGGGGTTGTGTGCTAGTGATGGGAAGTTCGCCTATTTTTACTAACGCTGATCTTTTCAACTCGTTCAGTCAAAAGAACAAATCTTTTGACTCATTTCGCTCATTTGAGTCAGCAATGCATATAGCACGCAGGACCCTCTACCGGCGAACGATGAACTGAAAACTCAAAAGATTCATGATTCTACAAGCCTCTTGTTCACATGTTGTTCACCATAAGGGGCTTATTGGAGCTGTCATTTGTGACTGAGACTTGTAAAAGTGTGCTTTAAACAATGTATATTTGTTGATTGTTTGGCATACAAATAAGATTAATCTTGATACATTTGAAACGAGGTCTAGTTGTGGCCATAACCGGACTAGATTGTGAACGATTCTTGGCGGAATGCATTGCTTGACTACCATAACGGTTATGAGCACCCTCATGGCAGGTGCTCATCACCCTCATGGCAGTCAAGCAATGACTTTTCGTCTATCTATGCTGCCTTCATGATCGGAGCACGTCTCCGGAGCCACTGAGCTGGAGGAGCGAGTGTTAATCCTGCTGTAGACCTAGTCACTGTGGCCAGCAGGTCAAACCAACAACTGAAATGAACGAGTCACTCAGAAAAATTCATCATGACTCTCGAGTCAGTAAAAAAAAGAACGAATCGTTAGCGAACTGCACATCACTAACGTGTGCGGAGATGGAGCTTGTATGATTACCATGACCACATATGGACAGACGGGATACTAAGATTTAGGGCCCAAATTTCCCAAATTCTCTGTTTTGTTTTTCCAGGTTTACGTTGATCCCAAATTTTTCAGGTTTTCGCTCTCAAAATCACAGTTTTTTATTTATAGAAAAACTGTCACGTTCTTGACCTGTTTTTCCTTTTTCTTGTATTTATTTAGTTGGTCAGGGCGTGAGTTGGGGTGGGTTGTCTATGTGTTATTTTCTATGTTGGGGTTTTGTGTTCGGCCTGGTATGATTCTCAATCAGAGGCAGCTGTCAATCGTTGTCCCTGATTGAGAATCATACTAAGGCAGCCGGGGTTTCACGTGTGTTTTGTGGGTGTTTGTTCTTGTGTCAGTGTTCCGCCACACAGGACTGTCACGGTAGTTATTTTGTATCGCATATTGTTGTTGTTAATTATTAAATCACTATGGAAACTAGCCACTCTGCGTATTGGTCCGATCCGTCTCGCCTCTCCTCGTCCGAGGAGGAGGATTACGACTGCCGTTACAGAAACACCCACCAAAAAAGGATCAAACAGAGTGGAGAAGGGCAGCGACAGCAGCAGCAGCAGCAGCGCAAAAAGGAGAATTGGACATGGGGGGACGTTTTGGACGGCAGGGGTTGCTACACATGGGAGGAGATCCTGGCTGGAAAGGATCGCCTCCCATGGGAACAGCTGGAGGCAGCTCGGAGAACGGAGGCAACCGGAGAGAGGAACCGGCGGTATGAAGGTACAAAGCAAGCACGGAAGCCCGAGAGTCAGACCCAAAAATGTATTGGGGGGGGCACACGCGGAGTGTGGCAAAGCCGGGTAGGATACCTGAGCCAACTCCCCGTGCTTACCGTGGAGTGAGAGGGCGTCGTACTGGTCAGACACCGTGTTATGCGGTAAAGCGCACAGTGTCCCCAGTACGCGTGCTTAGTCCAGTGCGGGCTATTCCACCTTGCCGCACTGGCCGGGCTAGGTTGGGCATCGAGCCGGGTGTCATGAAGCCGGCCCAATGCATCAGGCCTCCAGTGCGTCTCCTCGGGCCGGCGTACATGGCACCAGCCTTACAAATGGTGTCCCCGGTTCGCCAGCATAGCCCAGTGCGGGTTTTTCCACCTCGCCGCACTGGCAGGGCTACGGGGACCATTCAACCTGGTAAGGTTGGGCAGGCTCGGTGCTCAAGAGCGCGTGTCCTCCTTCACGGTCCGTTTTTTCCGGTGCCACCTCCACGTACCAGTCCTCCGGTGGCAGCTCCCCGCCCCAGGCTGTCTCTCCGTCTTCTCTCTCCAGTTGCTCCCACCTGTCCAGCGCTGTCAGAGCCTTCCTCCTCTCCAGCGCAGCCAGTGTCTGAACTGTCTGCCTTCCCAGCGCTGTCTGAACTGTCTGCCTGCCCAGCGCTGTCTGAGCTGCCTGCCTGCCCAGCGCTGTCTGAACTGTCTGCCTGCCCAGCGCTGTCTGAGCTGCCTGCCTGCCCAGCGCTATCTGAACTGTCTGCCTGCCCAGCGCTGTCTGTCTGTCCCGAGCCTTCAAAGCCGCCCGTCTGTACTGAGGCTTCAAAGCCGCCCGTCTGTCCTGAGCCTTCAAAGCCGCCCGTCTGTCCTGAGCCTTCAGAGCCGTCCGCCAGACAGGAGCCGCTAGAGCCTTCCAACAGACAGGATCAGCCAGAGCCTTCTGCCAGACAGGATCAGCCAGAGCCGTCCAGCCAGAGCCGTCCAGCAAGGACCAGCCAGAGCTGTCCAGCCAGGACCAGCCAGAGCCGTCCAGCCAGGACCAGCCAGAGCCGTCCAGCCAGGACCAGCCAGAGCCGTCCAGCCAGGACCCGCCAGAGCCAGCCAGCCAGGATCCGCCAGAGCCAGCCAGCCAGGATCCGCCAGCCAGCCAGGATCCGCCAGCCAGCCAGCCAGGATCCGCCAGAGCCAGCCAGCCAGGATCCGCCAGAGCCAGCCAGCCAGGATCCGCCAGAGCCAGCCAGCCAGGATCCGCCCCTCAGTCCGTTGCTGCCCCTCAGTCCGGTGCTGCCCCTCAGTCCGGTGCTGCCCCTCAGTCCGGAGCTGCTCCTTAATCCAATGGGGTTTATATGGAGGGTGGTCATTGGGAGGAGGCCAAGGAAGCGGGGTTTGACTATGGTGGGGTGGGGACCACGACCAGCGCCAGAGCCGCCACCGTGGACAGACGCCCACCCAGACCCTCCCCTAGACTTTATGCTGGTGCGCCCGGAGTTCGCACCTTAAGGGGGGGGGTTATGTCACGTTCTTGACCTGTTTTTCCTTTTTCTTGTATTTATTTAGTTGGTCAGGGCGTGAGTTGGGGTGGGTTGTCTATGTGTTATTTTCTATGTTGGGGTTTTGTGTTCGGCCTGGTATGATTCTCAATCAGAGGCAGCTGTCAATCGTTGTCCCTGATTGAGAATCATACTAAGGCAGCCGGGGTTTCACGTGTGTTTTGTGGGTGTTTGTTCTTGTGTCAGTGTTCCGCCACACAGGACTGTCACGGTAGTTATTTTGTATCGCATATTGTTGTTGTTAATTATTAAATCACTATGGAAACTAGCCACTCTGCGTATTGGTCCGATCCGTCTCGCCTCTCCTCGTCCGAGGAGGAGGATTACGACTGCCGTTACAGAAACACCCACCAAAAAAGGATCAAACAGAGTGGAGAAGGGCAGCGACAGCAGCAGCAGCAGCAGCGCAAAAAGGAGAATTGGACATGGGGGGACGTTTTGGACGGCAGGGGTTGCTACACATGGGAGGAGATCCTGGCTGGAAAGGATCGCCTCCCATGGGAACAGCTGGAGGCAGCTCGGAGAACGGAGGCAACCGGAGAGAGGAACCGGCGGTATGAAGGTACAAAGCAAGCACGGAAGCCCGAGAGTCAGACCCAAAAATGTATTGGGGGGGGGGGGGGGGGGGGGGGCACACGCGGAGTGTGGCAAAGCCGGGTAGGATACCTGAGCCAACTCCCCGTGCTTACCGTGGAGTGAGAGGGCGTCGTACTGGTCAGACACCGTGTTATGCGGTAAAGCGCACAGTGTCCCCAGTACGCGTGCTTAGTCCAGTGCGGGCTATTCCACCTTGCCGCACTGGCCGGGCTAGGTTGGGCATCGAGCCGGGTGTCATGAAGCCGGCCCAACGCATCTGGCCTCCAGTGCGTCTCCTCGGGCCGGCGTACATGGCACCAGCCTTACAAATGGTGTCCCCGGTTCGCCAGCATAGCCCAGTGCGGGTTTTTCCACCTCGCCGCACTGGCAGGGCTACGGGGACCATTCAACCTGGTAAGGTTGGGCAGGCTCGGTGCTCAAGAGCGCGTGTCCTCCTTCACGGTCCGGTTTTTCCGGTGCCACCTCCACGTACCAGTCCTCCGGTGGCAGCTCCCCGCACCAGGCTGTCTCTCCGTCTTCTCTCTCCAGTTGCTCCCACCTGTCCAGCGCTGTCAGAGCCTTCCTCCTCTCCAGCGCAGCCAGTGTCTGAACTGTCTGCCTGCCCAGCGCTGTCTGAACTGTCTGCCTGCCCAGCGCTGTCTGAACTGTCTGCCTGCCCAGCTCTGTCTGTCTGTCCCGAGCCTTCAAAGCCGCCCGTCTGTACTGAGGCTTCAAAGCCGCCCGTCTGTCCTGAGCCTTCAAAGCCGCCCGTCTGTCCTGAGCCTTCAGAGCCGTCCGCCAGACAGGAGCCGCTAGAGCCTTCCGCCAGCCAGGACCAGCCAGAGCCGTCCAGCCAGGACCAGCCAGAGCCGTCCAGCCAGGACCAGCCAGAGCCGTCCAGCCAGGACCAGCCAGAGCCGTCCAGCCAGGACCCGCCAGAGCCAGCCAGCCAGGATCCGCCAGAACCAGCCAGCCAGGATCCGCCACCCAGCCAGGATCCGCCAGCCAGCCAGCCAGGATCCGCCAGAGCCAGCCAGCCAAGATCCGCCAGAGCCAACCACCCAGGATCCGCCAGAGCCAGCCAGCCAGGATCCGCCCCTCAGTCCGTTGCTGCCCCTCAGTCCGGTGCTGCCCCTCAGTCCGGAGCTGCTCCTTAATCCAATGGGGTTTATATGAAGGGTGGTCATTGGGAGGAGGCCAAGGAAGCGGGGTTTGACTGGTGGGGTGGGGACCACGACCAGCGCCAGAGCCGCCACCGTGGACAGACGCCCACCCAGACCCTCCCCTAGACTTTATGCTGGTGCGCCCGGAGTTCGCACCTTAAGGGGGGGGTTATGTCACGTTCTTGACCTGTTTTTCCTTTTTCTTGTATTTATTTAGTTGGTCAGGGCGTGAGTTGGGGTGGGTTGTCTATGTGTTATTTTCTATGTTGGGGTTTTGTGTTCGGCCTGGTATGATTCTCAATCAGAGGCAGCTGTCAATCGTTGTCCCTGATTGAGAATCATACTAAGGCAGCCGGGGTTTCACGTGTGTTTTGTGGGTGTTTGTTCTTGTGTCAGTGTTCCGCCACACAGGACTGTCACGGTAGTTATTTTGTATCGCATATTGTTGTTGTTAATTATTAAATCACTATGGAAACTAGCCACTCTGCGTATTGGTCCGATCCGTCTCGCCTCTCCTTGTTCGAGGAGGAGGATTACGACTGCCGTTACAAAAACAACAAAATTGGATGTTGTAAGTCCACAACAACGCTTAAACAACATCATAAGACCACTTTTGAGGTCTGGGAAAAATATAAGACATTTAGATTTTTTGGTGTAGTTACCCTTTAATGCAAATATACACCAGCAAGAGACTGTTGTTTGGTTAGTGATGTTTCTGTAGCAGTCATGTGGTTGCAGAGTTTATGAAGCAAATGGCCACCGAATTGATGCAAATAATCAGGATATCTTTCTGCCAGGTAGGCATAGGCTACTTTGTAGTTAACATTTAATTGAGAAGGTTTTTGGGAAAATCTTTCTATCTCCACCAGAAGAATGTTATCATTAACAGCATGCTAATTGCTACACAAGCTGTACACACACACACAGACAGGGGCATTCCTGTGCCATTTCAGAAAGTTGCAGGAAAATACATATCACTGATGCATTTTGTTCATGTCTTATGATTAACTTGGGCACATTAATGACATTTCTAATACAAGTTCAATACATTTAGTTGATTTCCTACTAATTCCAATAAATGATTTAATATTGTTGAATTCCATTTTTATGTCTGGATTCCGTGATTCCGTCCACGTTATACACAACGTGGATTTTCTAGGGCCCTAAACACTGTCTACCACTGTGACATTATGTTGACGGGATGTGTCCCATGTGTGTAGTGTCTGTCTTGTGGTTAGGACAAACGGTATACGGCGACATCGTTCAGAGCCCCCTACAAGCCTATTTCCCATGAGGCATCTCACTGTAAACATTCCCCTTGCTGTGTTTACCTCTAATAAATCGCTCTGCTTCGTCTTCTATGGCTAATTGGCTTAGTGCTCGACATTCAAGCCCACCCCACACCACCCCTCTCCGCCCAACAGGCCTCCTGCTCTTTTTCTGCTCTACACATTTTTCAGAAGTTCCACTATGACTAAATATTTCTGCTGCTGCGGTGGTGGCGTTTCACTGGGAATTTGTCTTCATTTCCCCTGTTGGCTGGTTTGTTTATGAACGTAAACACAGCACCCTGGGAACATGGGAAAAGGCCTGATTTTCTTGTCTAATTAGATCTCAGTGCAACGAGAGCTAGAGCAGCGGTTTGTACCTCGTGGGGTTAAGGGCACAGACAGCACTCTAGTGAATCATCTGAGAGTAGAACGCTATTGGAACTGGGCCAACCGAGCTGACCTTCAGGTACTGACTGACTGACTGTAGCTGCATTGTGTTCTGTGAGTCCAGTGTAAGCCTAAGTGAGTCAGGGAGTAGGACTGGCCTCACTGTGGTATAGCCAAGGTGGGGCCATGACTGAGGGGTATGTCACACGCTTGCTGGTTGGTTCGGCAGGGTCTTGCCCAGGTTTCTAATTGCTGGTGTCAGAACACAGGAAGTGGGGAAACCAGAGTCTGGAGTGTGTGGGACCCAGGGGCCGGAGCGCACCAGGTCAGACTGGGTTTATATGCCTGTCACTTTGTCACCGATATCCCCATAGCGTCTGTCACTCGCCACACACATGCACACATGGATGCGGGCACACACACACACACAGAAGTGACACAGACGCATACACAGAGATAATTGGTATCTGCCAGTCAGACAGACAGATAAAGTACTTGAGAAAGCCAGCTTTGTTCATTCCTTCAATATTAGTTGGCCATTTTCCTTTCCATTTCACCCCTATCTCTTTTGATGATTCCCTGATGCAATGTGGTGATTGTGGTCTCTAACTAATTCTAGTCATAGCATATCAATTATTTCATTTGTTTGTTCCTATAAAACTAATCTCTATGAACACCAAGACTACAACACAATGCTGATTGCTTGTAAACAGGTTGAATGTATTCAGAATGCTTTGTTACAGACTTTGGAGCTGTACCAAAGGATAGCATTTCCCACAAGAACAGGAGAAAAAGTGATGTTTTTTTGTTGTTTCCCCCTAAAAGAAACCCTGTCGAACAAAGAGCAGAGTTGTGGAAGTACCAAAGGTTTACATGCTGTTGTGGTGAAAGCAAATATACAATTACCTGAAGAGGATATCATGAGCAACCAACGAATGGTATTTAGATACAAGAGGGAATGCACACAAACACACACACACACATACACACACACGCACACACGCACGCACACACACACAGGATGGTATTTCAATCCACAGCCTGGACAGCATGGAGTTTTCAGTGAGCTGTCTGTGTGGTTTCCTGTGAAAGCCAAGCAGTTGATTCATCATTCAACTGCCACAATGGGCCTGATACACGATACTTACCAACACACATACATACTCACGCTCACACACAGTTTTTTTTGGCATAATATAATGCACGCATATCTTAGGTGTGAAATTTTCACAATATGTGCTTTCACTTTTATGACAAAATAATATAGAATATGAGCGAACACAGGAAAGGGTCCTTTAGCGCTCACTCCATGTGGCCCAGGCTGACTTCACTGATGTGTGGGAGGCTGGCTGTTAGACGAGTGCTTGCTGCTGCCCATTGACACCCACAGAAGTCTATGCCGGCTGCAAGTATTGAATTTAACTGTAGCTCTGATGTATTTTCGGGTCACCACACTCAATCCTGAATCGGGCTGCTATTGACTCAGGGGCTGTAGTTTCCTTTCTCCTGCCGATAGACATAGGCCTCGCTCAAATAGCCCAGACACTCTGATCAATGTGGGCCGTAAGTAGCAATCCCCACCCTGCCTCTTAACTGACACAGGGGCACTTGAGCCCAAGAGGTCCCATCTTGTTAACATAGATTTCCTCATCAGTGGCTCTCTGGTCTAATGGACAGAGGGGCTGACTGACCCACTATTTAAGACCAGGACGCCAATCAGGGTCCTCCACACTGGACGGGCCAAGCCGCCAATCAATGTCCTCCACACTGGACAGGCCAGGCCACTATTTCACGGTCCTCCACAGTGGACGGGCCTGGCCAGCAATCAGGGTCTTCCACACTGGACGGGACTGGCCCCCAATCAGGGTCCTCCACACTGTCTGGACGGCAGGTCTGAGTGCGCTCAAACAGAGGGGTAACAGTGGCTGTATTTTTGGCAGCTAGTCACAGTAATAGCTGTAGCTTCTGTATTTGTCTTGACTGTATCAGCTACAGTAGGTATGGAAGTGGACTTCTGTATTTGTCTTGACTGTATCAGCTACAGTAGGTATGGAAGTGGACTTCTGTATTTGTCTTGACTGTATCAGCTACAGTAGGTATGGAAGTGGACTTCTGTATTTGTCTTGACTGTATCAGCTACAGTAGGTATGGAAGTGGACTTCTGTATTTGTCTTGACTGTATCAGCTACAGTAGGTATGGAAGTGGGCTTCTGTATTTGTCTTGACTGTATCAGCTACAGTAGGTGTAGAAGTGGGCTTCTGTATTTGTCTTGACTGTATCAGCTACAGTAGGTATGGAAGTGGACTTCTGTATTTGTCTTGACTGTATCAGCTACAGTAGGTATGGAAGTGGACTTCTGTATTTGTCTTGACTGTATCAGCTACAGTAGGTATAGAAGTGGGCTTCTGTATTTGTCTTGACTGTATCAGCTACAGTAGGTATGGAAGTGGACTTCTGTATTTGTCTTGACTGTATCAGCTACAGTAGGTATGGAAGTGGACTTCTGTATTCGTCTTGACTGTATCAGCTACAGTAGGTATGGAAGTGGACTTCTGTATTCGTCTTGACTGTATCAGCTACAGTAGGTATGGAAGTGGACTTCTGTATTTGTCTTGACTGTATCAGCTACAGTAGGTATGGAAGTGGGCTTCTGTATTTGTCTTGACTGTATCAGCTACAGTAGGTATAGAAGTGGGCTTCTGTATTTGTCTTGACTGTATCAGCTACAGTAGGTATGGAAGTGGACTTCTGTATTTGTCTTGACTGTATCAGCTACAGTAGGTATGGAAGTGGACTTCTGTATTTGTCTTGACTGTATCAGCTACAGTAGGTATGGAAGTGGACTTCTGTATTTGTCTTGACTGTATCAGGTACAGTAGGTATGGAAGTGGGCTTCTGTATTTGTCTTGACTGTATCAGCTACAGTAGGTATGGAAGTGGACTTCTGTATTTGTCTTGACCGTATCAGCTACAGTAGGTATGGAAGTGGACTTCTGTATTTGTCTTGACTGTATCAGCTACAGTAGGTATGGAAGTGGACTACTGTATTTGTCTTGACCGTATCAGCTACAGTAGGTATGGAAGTGGACTTCTGTATTTGTCTTGACTGTATCAGCTACAGTAGGTATGGAAGTGGACTTCTGTATTCGTCTTGACTGTATCAGCTACAGTAGGTATGGAAGTGGACTACTGTATTTGTCTTGACTGTATCAGCTACAGTAGGTATGGAAGTGGACTTCTGTATTCGTCTTGACCGTATCAGCTACAGTAGGTATGGAAGTGGACTTTTATTGGCGATTGTGACAGATTGATATATCATCTGCCATACTTATTTGTTACTCTGTTGCATGAGATACACTTTCTAGTTGTACACCCATTGCCACTAACATGCAGTCTGACTGAAAACAGTAGGTGTTCTTTCTGCTTGTCTGGAAACTCCACCGCTCACCTTCCTATGAAGGCCTTAGAGCATCCGAAGCCAATGCAGCTCTCTGTACCATCTATTCTCTCTCACGCTATTTGTCCCGGAACACATCAGCCCTGCCTAAACCTCACCAGAAATGCTCCTTCTCTTTCCAAACCCTGTCTACCTCCTTACCCCCAGACTAGTTAGTGGTCTGGGGTGAATGATTCCCAATAGTTACCCTCTCTCCTTGCCAACCCTCCATGAAGCGCCCTCTTTCTACACTAAAACCACCCACCCAGCTCTATCCTGGCAAAACACACACACGCTTTGGGACGAGCAGCAAATTCCTGAGGGCTATCGGATTTCTCGTTGCCATGGCGACGGGGCGGGGAGGCAGCTCCATTAATCATTTAGAGCGCTGTTCAGAGTGGAGGTCAGCCTGATTGCAGCGGATAGGGTATCTTCCCAGCGCCCCGCCAGGGACCTCCTTGATTTGAATTAAAAAATATTAAGCTACCCCCCCAGCCCCAAACCGTATCATGTGACCACGCTCGACAGAGCCACTCAGATTAAGAGATTGGAGACATGCGTTTATTTTTCAGGGGCTCGCTGAAACATTAGACTCGCACAGGTGTCTATGGAAGAGAGGGAGAGAGAGGGTGAGAGAAAGAGGTTAGGAGATAACGCATTGCCCTCCTGCATCTTTCTCCCCTCTTCTATCTCTCTGTACCCTGTTCTTTTCATCCGTAACTTGTTGCTGTGCTTTGGGAAACTGGAAACAGTAACTCAGTTTTATCCCTCCTCTGATATTTCCCCACTCTTTCAAGCCCATGAAACTGTGCATTTGTTACAAAACCTTTATAACTTAATAGGAATATGGTATTTTACGAGCATGTAGGACAACCAGGTCTGCACTAGCGGAATGCCTGAAGACCCAGCAGAGACCCAGACAGACAACCGCGTGGGCAAACTGTCTGACAGCGGCTGGCGGGCGGGCGGGGTCAGATAGTCTGGGGGGGTGGAGGATACTGTAGCTCCCCTAAAATGGGCCAAGGAGTAAAATGACCAAAAGTGTTAGCCCATGAGAAGAGAAATGGCCCTCCCTCCACCAACCCCCACCCCTAATGACAGCCGTCCAGGCCCCAAGATTTACTGTGCCTCGGAAACCCGGATGCAGACGACCACAAATCAGCATGACTATGAAATAGAGGTAGGCCGCACCACTGCACCGGCTCCCAAAGGTGCCCGCGAAATTTACGGGCTCCTCCAGCACTTCAAAAGATCTCCATAACTTAGGGCCAGACAATTTTATTGTTTCGTGGAAGGCAGGGGGGAAAAGGACCAGAGCGAAAGATAGATGGGCTGGGGAAAAATTAAAACCTCCTTTGTCTCAGACAATTAAAATTCCGATGGTGGCTGCCCCTGCCGCAGCATTGAAGCAGCGAGTTGCGGATTCCTTTGCTTTAAGTGCTGTCTCTCAGTAATAGAGCTTAAACTAACACTGATGGGTTATGCATCCAGGCTGTGTTGTCTCAGGGGTTTCAGTGTGTTTGTGTTTCCTCCTCTATGTCCCAGAGCTCTGTAGTACACCAACAACAGAGCAGGACGTCTGTGAAATAAGCGCTCCGCTGAGATTATATCAGCTTTCCTTGTTAAAATTAATGATCTCGACACCTTGCTCCACCAAGTTACAAGGCTTTTGGCTGGTACACAAACTTGTTAATGTCCACTTTAATAAGTGTACACTAGTGCTGGCCACAGCCTGCTCACTAACCAATGGCCAGTGGGGTAGGCCAGACAGGCCATAGCTGGACTTGCCCTACACCATAGATTGCCAGATGGAGTAGTATAATGTGTGTGTGTGTGTGTGTGTGTGTGTGTGTGTGTGTGTGTGTGTGTGTGTGTGTGTGTGTGTGTGTGTGTGTGTGTGTGTGTGTGTGTGTGTGTGTGTGTGTGTGTGTGTGTGTGTGTGTGTGTGTGTGTGTGTGTGTGTGTGTGTGTGTTGCTATAACAGTTTAAGTAATCAAACCCTGCTGTTTGGCTTTTGAGAGAAGGACAGGTTCCCCTCTTGGCTGAAGGTATACAAACGGACACACGTCTCCTGTTGGTACAGCGTCAGATGAGACTTCTCAGCCAGGAAGCTGACACTAACAGCAGGTGGCCTCCCAAATGTTATCTCTGTGACCTATGGCTGGCCATGTCTGATCACTTTACAATAACTCAATTCACTCACTGTGAGGAGGGGATCACTAAAGCCTGTCCACAACTGATAAGATATCCTCGACAGCAGGACAGGGATTTTCTATCCTGGGAGAGATAGACAACAAAGACTCCAACAGGGAGACAGTGAACAAGAGAAGTAGGAGAGTGACTGAAAGATAAACAATTGCGTGAATGTACAGTCAGACAGGTACAATGCCACTAGATTGAGAGCAGTGGCCCCTAAATGTTTTTAACACCTGCACCCAGCTAAAGATTTGGCGACATTTCTTGTGACCCACCAAGTACATAAAACCATTGTCTTGTCTTAAAGGGGCAATCCGATGTTGAAACATTAATAAAGCGTTTTCCCTGCCACTGTTTCTGTAAAAATCTGAGGGATGAGGCTGGAGAAATAGACAGAGCTATGGATGCAAGGACTGACCAGCCATGATATCAAAATATAGTTTTAACCATATTTTGAGGCTATACATTGTTTGTTTACATTTATTTTGTTTACAAACATTGGAGTTAAAGAAGCTACATTTTGGGATCTGGCGTGGTACAACAGTTGAACTAAGCTCATGAGGCATTTATGTTATATTCTTCAAGAATCAATGGGCACATATCATTAATTTATACGTCGAAAAATTTATGTAGAAACTGCAGATTGACCCTTTAAGCTGTGACTCGCCAATTGGGAAATAATTATGTAATTACTCCTCTACTCTAGCATTCTGTCAAGTTTCATGGTTAAGGTTATATGGTTAACCTCAGACAGTGGCTCGAACTAGAGCACATACATAATTGTGTGGCCAGCCCATAGCCTGAGGAGGTGATGAGTAATCACTCTCTTGATTATACCTGCCACACAACTCTCTCGCTAACCTCTGTTTCACTAGGGTCATTCCACCTGAAAAAGTAAAAGAAAGAGACTTTCGACACCCGCCATCTCAGATTGTTCTGAAATTGTTTCTGTCGTTAGTAACAGATATGATTAGCGTTCCTGAAACATTGTTTTGTTTGAAATATAATTAGATTTCTGAGAAATTAAGCGAATTGAATGCACACAAATTGTCCATTTTAATGTAAAGGATTCAGATCATTTTCAATAAATATAGTAACCAGCATCTGATTTAGACCAAATTTCTTCCTACCAATACCATAAAATTGTAAAAAAAAAACACTCACGGTCCCCCACACTTCATGCCAATCCCACCCCAATAACCAGTATACAGTATCAGTTTTCTATGTTTGACAAGTAGTATGAACCTGTGGCTTGGAGTATTGCTTCTCCATAGTATGTAATGTATTCCATGTGAATCTGATGATGGTTGTTTTCCCCTGTTCAGAGAAATGAGTCATTGAAGTTGCTAGTATTATTTACCATAATGTAGTGTGAATGTACCATGTACCAAGCCAGTCCTCCGCAAAAGCAATACAGTTTTTCCTTCTCTTAGCAGCTTAATGCCTCAGCTCAACTCCTTGAATAGCCCAACAAGTGGCCACTCTGAGAGGGCTATCCCTATGGTGCCATTCTCAAATGAATACTTTTCCTACAAGTCCAAAACATTGATGGACAAATTGGGTAGGGTCTAAAATGTTGTGA
The DNA here is from genome assembly GCF_029448725.1 of Salvelinus fontinalis. Taxonomy (NCBI): domain Eukaryota; kingdom Metazoa; phylum Chordata; class Actinopteri; order Salmoniformes; family Salmonidae; genus Salvelinus; species Salvelinus fontinalis. Next base: position 21,487,458 of record NC_074694.1, read on the forward strand.
CAGCCCTAATAAAATAATTAATTGAATGGCAGTCATGTTTTTTTATTGTATTATTAGGAAACAGTTGTATTGTGATTAGTGACATTTGCCATTAAACCCAGTCTAACCCAATACCATTACAATTGCAGAACTCTATTCAGTGTGTCTTTGGGAGCATTGAAGACCAATAGAGACAATAAAATTGAAACCACTGCTATAGCCTAATGGTTTGCTTGTTCACCAGGAACTAATCCAGACCTTTTTTGATGGGAATAAACCACACATGAAGGGGCCGTTTCCTTGACACGGATTAAGTTTAAAAGAAAGACAAACTGAATTGCTTTCATGAAAGACTGATTTGAATTGTGAGGATGACCAAACAATTTATTTTCATCATGAGCGAAATCTATTGGTTTTCTACTCAATGTTGCGAAGGAAATTTTGTGATCTATTTAATAAACACAAGAGAACAGCAAAATGGATAAAATAGTGTGGCGGTATAGCAGGAATAGTGGTATCTAGTGGTCAAAACCTGGTGCTTTCACACTACTTTATGGTAAATTATGCAAGCAACTTCAATGGCAAATTTCTCTGAAGAGGGGAAAAAACATCACTATATTCATAGGGAATACATTACATAGTATAGAGAAGCAATACTCCAAGCCACAGCTTCATACTACTTGTACTACTCAAACATAGAGAACTGATACTGTATACTGGTTGTTGGGGTGTGGGGGGTCCGGGGGTGGCTTTTGACAATTTTTTTGAGATTCCTCATGTCTTACTCATTAGTAGGAAGAAGTTTGGTCCAAATCGAATGTTGGGTTCTTTCTTTATTTAATATTTTCTGAATCCTATAAATTAAAATGGCCAATTTGGGTGCAATCAATTAGCTTCATTTCTCAGAGATACAATTTAATTTCAACAAAATAATGTTTCAGGAATGTGAATCTTACCTGTTTCTAACTACAGAAACAATTTCATAACTACCTGAGATGGTGGGTGTCATGGCTTGCTGAAATGACATGGAACGACTCACTTCTATTCAAATTCTGTTCTTGTTTTCAAGGCTGATGTGCTATAACCCATATCCTACCACAACCCTCAAGCAGGCCAGTAGGGAACAGACATCCCACATGCATGACCAATTTACCTGAATTAACTCTCTTAATTTGTGTGTGTGTGGTGCATGGATGCTGCCTTTCTGGTGTTTGTGTGTGCGTGTGTATGTAACTCCATAGGGGTCGAGTGCGGTAGGGGTGGCTCTAATTTCCTGAACAAGTTGATAAAAGACAGAATCCAGACATCCTCAGAGCAGAGCTAGAGGAAGCCCAATCCTTGGTGGATGGAGAGGGCCTGTGCTCCAAAGTTGCGGGGCATTCCCGCAATTTAGCTTTAATTAAGCGCACCGGGCGAGTCACTGAGGAACAATGAGCTGTCTGTCTGTTCAAGGAGCTGCGGTCAGAACTTGAAGCCAGCCGGCGAGTCTGTTCACTCTATAAATCCAGCCTTTTCCTTGACCATAAAGCCCTGCTGGATAGATTCTGGCCCAACATAGGTGTTGTTGCACTTGTTCAACTACTGAACTGAGACATGATTCAATAGGCTAAGTTATCTGAGAGAGGGAGAGAGAGAGAAAGAGGGAAAGAGTCAGAGTGGAAGAAAGAGAAGAAGTGTGTGGGAGTTTGATGTGCGTCCGAGGGTAGGACAAGACTGATGCATATCAGCCCAAGTCCCAGGGGACCAGAGAGGGGCCGAGGGACGAGTTGGGGGCAGAAAGCTACACCCCTTTCAGTATTTATTACCGCTATAATGTTTCAGCTCTCTGGTAAAGAACTTGTGAGCAGGTAGAGTGAAAAAAATGTATCATCCACAACTGATAAAACAACAGAAGGCATAAACTTGGGAGGCTGTAAAATAGCATGGGGTGGCTCAAGGGGTATCATCACAGATTGATTCCAGACTTTGGTTTTCTAGTCCTGAAAAGGAATCTGTCCTCCACTTAATAATCCTGCACTGGCCTGGTCCATTCACCAGATGAATTCACACAATACCGTATAGTTTTCCGTTCTTTTCTCCTCATACTCAAGTGATCCATATTTGGATATTGATAGAGGATTTTTAGAATGCCATCTTTTGTTGCACAGTGTTTCCTTTTATTACAGGAAGGTTTTGTTTTACCCATCAATCACAAGGGTTGTCGCAATACCTCAGAGCTCTTCCCTTGTGGAGGGTTCAGGAGAAGGTCCTTTAGAGGACACCTTGGCTGTGTGTGTGTGTGTGTGTGTGGGGGGGGGGGGGGGGGGTTTGGGTGTGTGGGTGGAGGTGTGTATGGGTTGTGCCTCTGTTCTGTAATTTGCACACTTCTCTGAGCATACACTATTTGTTTACACTTTATTCTATAATCTAGTCTATGTGTAGCTTGACATATAACCCAAGACTTCAGATTATTCGGCCGTACTATTTAGGAAAAGTTCATGGGATTTTTACATCAAAGTCAAAAGTGCTAGAGATAGTGAAAAATATGGACAGTGGTGTGTGTGCACTAACCCTAAACGTGGGATGAACTGTAGTTTTGAGAAACCATGAATTGAGTTGCGTTGCCTTTATAAATTTAACTTGACTGGCCAATAAAAAAAAAGGTCTCCACCGCCAGGTCGACTGCGGGTCAGGCCCATCTCCCCAATCGAGAGGGACTGATCTGACTCGCTGTTTTTCCAAAAACACAAACTGTGAAATTTATACTTCAACAATGTCAGCTTCCCTCCGCACCACTGTCACTCAGAGCAGGCAGGCCTTACCGTTCTAGTTGCAGCAGCAGAAAACATTTGGGAAATAAGAGGATCCCGTATCATTTGCTGTTCCACCATTCCATGTCTTTCCGACCTTATTTGCGGATCCACCCTGAGCTTCTCTGTCTGTCTGTCTGTCTGTCTGTCTGTCTGTCTGTCTGTCTGTCTGTCTGTCTGGCTGGCTGTCTGTCTGTCTGTCTGTCTGTGTCTGTCTGTATGTCTGTCTGTCTGTGCCTCTGTGCCCACTTGTTCAGTGTGACTGCTGGCACGGTTTAGTCTCGGAGAGGGCAGGGGCGCTCACACTCTCCGGGCCAAGTGCCAGCCTGTCCTCTACACCCATGTTTGACCACAGAGCCAAAAGCGAGTGTTTTCTATTTCTCTTGGATCCCTCTTTCAAAAGGTTTTCCTTGCTCTGTCTGTCGAAAGCTTAACCCCCGTTTCCAATGAGAAGTTCTCGTTCTGGCAAGAAACGGCTTAAACGAACACAGAATATTTCATTTTGGAGGGAAAAAATAAATAGATTGTGAAAACAAACTGGATGGGGTCTTTCATAAGTGCAGTTTGGAGTGTGGTTACAAACAGGAAAGGTGAGACACAGGTAAATGTGTCGGCTCATTCAATTAGCATTGACTCTGGCTAGAATGTCTTTCCATAAAAGCCTTCGCCGACTGAGCCAACGTCTTCTAATCCCACACGGGGCTGGCTGAATTTATTAAATTACTTCCAAGATTACATATGAAAAAAGTCTTCAAATATGCTGAGATGCACAAGATAAGCTTTCAAAGCTGCCTATCTGGTAATTCACAGAGAGAGCATTTTTGAATGGAAATTACTGCTCATGGGCAGTTTTCACTCAGTGGATCCTGTAAAACTAAGTGCCACATTTATCCTCTCCCACTAAGGAAATAGCTTTAAAAAAAGTATTCCAGGAGATTCACTGAAGATGTACACTGTAGCTTTGATAGCTATTAGAGTAGAAATATTTGCTAATACAAATTTGACTACTGCAACGACTATGACTACTAATGCTATTAATAATAACAATAGTTATGTTTATGATAAAATAATATATGACTTATTCACTTTAATAAATATTATTTCAATACAATAAAATGTGTACGTGTATTTTATAAATGTTTAAAAATAAGGGTGGTTAATCATAGAGATGAACAGACTAACAGACTATATATTTATCTACATTTGTTTGTATTTATCCAGTCACTGTATTTGTCTATGTGAATATACAGGGGAAACAGGCCTGCTGTGAACTATAAGAACAGTCTGGGTAATACAACAAACATTTTCCCTCGCATCCTTTTACATGTACAGTGTAAAGTTTTACATTGAGTCTAAATTGGGTTTGCAGTATCTGTTAGCATTTATGAGGCCCTCAAACTTGGCCGGCACATGGAAACGACACCCTGGATCTTACAATTACCCCTTCCACTCCAGTTAAACACTCTACGCCCTAAAAAAGAAAGGTTCCGTAATGAGATTTTGCCAAAACTTCAAACTGTAAGGTTGCGCTAGCTTTTCCGCTCCATCAGGGAATATAAAGTTTAAGACCCCTTTGCTATCAGTGACCCAGAGAGAAAAGGCACTGGCTGGAGAAGTGGCCCTCTAATTACCCAATGTGTGAGTGTGCAGTGAGACGCGGAGCCGCTGCAACAATGACACCTTGGGATGTATAGTTACAGCTGAACAGGACCCCTAATTTATATCAGCACTATCGCAGGGCTAAATTTATTGACGGTAACGAAATACAGTGAGATCTGTTTTAAAAAGCCCTAAGGCCTCTTATTTTACAACTTGTCTGTCTTTCACTCTAGCCTAAACTGTAACTGTAGAGCTGACATGAAGGACATATGGTTTCCAAAGAAACCATTAGAAGGACACCCAGGCCCCCACACCCCAATCCCCACCTCAACCACCACCCCAATAAACTACATTATTCGTCAACTTAGAATGACTGAGTTCTGTGTATCTAGACAAAAAGGGGAAAATGTGAAGTTCAAACAGTTTTCAAGGAAAGTGAATTTACTGAGTGACACTGGATGATCATTTGAATGCGAGTCAGGGGGAATTTGGGATGGAGAGGGAGAGGGGGGAAGACGTGCCTGTAACAGAGAGGTCAGACAGAAAACTTCAAAGTCGACGTTCAGAATTCAGTGTGTTTTTATGTGCGGGTCTGTGTTTTCTCCCAGTGGTTTTAAGTTCAAACGAGCGAGGGCTTATAAAAGGCATGTTAGGCCTATTATGTACATCCTATCTGTTCCAGACCTTACTGACCTTCACGAGACGTCCAGAAATAAGCAGTCATTAACTCGACCTCCACTGGAATTTATTTACGCTGGCTAATTTCTGCCTAGTTTTTGCAAGACCAAGGAGGGAGACGAACATCCTGGTTTTATTGGCCATTAGAGAGCTTGGGTTAACGCAGGGCAGTTTGTTTGGCTAAGTGGGGCAATTTTGGTCTTTAAGTATCTCATGCCACTTCCCCTCGCAACATGTAAATGATACACACTCAGCCTTCCCACCCCAACTCATCCAACTTGGTGAGAATTTCAATCAAACTCGCCATCAAACTTTTTCTCTGAATTGTCCTACAAATATTTTTTCATGAAATCTATTTGTTCATTAAATATTTGCATATGTATCCTTATGTTCACTTCGTGGAACTGTTTTAAAAATGATCTGTTTACAATGCGGTGTTACAGTACCAGGGGTGTGTTTTCAGATAGGAGATTGGTTATTATTCATGCTCTTCATTTGGTCCAGCTCAGGTGGACTGAGGCCTGCTGTTATCTCTTGCTGATGAGGTCATGTAATGAGGTCATATAGATAACCTGCTGCTGGAAGCCAAGTAACACTGTCTACCAGGGACAGAGTGGAACGTCACTGCAGTATCATGTAAAATAATATTTCTACTTTTGATTTTATAGCTACTGTCTGTTAGTTATCCAATCATTTCAACTAATGACGAATTCACCAAATACACAATGAGATCAGTACAACTGTTTTGCCTGATTATAAACAAATAAACTCACAAATTCACTTGTTGTCACCTACTGTATATCTTCTCATTAATATTCCCCAACTCCCTGGACGTGTTGCCAAATCTCACACAAAGGACAACAAGCCACAATTTGACCTGAGGATTAGATTCGTGCACAGTCTTAGCTGGGATGCCCATCTTTCACCCCCTCCTCTCCCCTTCCCTCCCCTTTTCACCTCCATCCTCCCTCCTCTCCTCCTCACCGACCCAGCGTCCTCCCCCTTTGCCCTGAGGAGGACGAGGCCAGAACAGCTGCACAGCCAATTGTCTGCTGTGAGTTACAGCAAGGTGCCTGGCTCCAGGCTTTTATTGATAATATTACAGTACTTGATGTAAATATGACTGCGGTGGCCTTCCCCCTCAGCGTGGGTCGAGGCTGGCCTGCAAACCAAACCCTGACCCCCGCGCACAGCTCCCCGAGGTGGAACACACAGCACAGGCTGCCGCTTGCAGGAAGCACGTAAGTGACGTTTGCCATAATAAATATCCTCCTGCTTTTTTGACAAAGGTTTTGTACTGCTTTATAGATTTATTTTATTTTATTTTGGGCCATAACTTCACACAGAACCGTATCTTGGGGCTGCAGGCCTCATTGCTACTAGAGAGTTGAAAGGTCATTGGCTTCAGAAAGTATTCATACCCTTTTACTTATTCCACGTTTTGTTGTGTTACAGCCTGAAATCAAACATGTTTTTAGACATTTTTACAAATGTATTGAAAATGAAATACAGAAATATCTAATTTAAATAAGTATTCACATCCCTGAGTCAATACTTTGTAGAAGCACCTTTGGCAGTTACTACAGCTGTAAGTCTTTTTGGGTAAGTCTCTAAGGGCTTTGCACACCTGGATTTTACAATATTTGCCCATTATTATTTAAAAATTCTTCAAGCTCTGTCAAGTTGATTGTTGATCATTGCTAGACAGCTATTTTCCTGTCTTGCCATAGATTTTCAAGCGGATTAAAATCCAAACGGTAACTAGGTCTCTCTGGGAACATTTAATGTCATCTTGGTAAGCAACTCCAGTGTAGATTTGGCCTTGTGTTTTGGGTTATTGTCCTGTTGAAAGATGAATTTTTCTCCCAGTGTCTGGTGGAAAGCAGACTGAACCAGGTTTTCCTCTAGGATTTTGCCTTTGCTTATAGCTGTATTCTGTTTCTTTTTATCCTAAAAAACTCCCTAGTCCTTGCCGATGACAACCATACCCATAACATGATGCAGCCCCCAACATGCTTGAAAATATGAAGAGTGGTACTCAGAGATGTGGATTTGCCCTAAACATAAAGCTTTGTATTCAGGACAAAAGGTGTATTTCTTTGCTACATTTTTTACTTAAGTCTCTTGTTGCAACAGGATGCATGTTTTGGAAATGTTTTATTTTGTACAGACTTCCTTTTCTCTCTGTCATTTAGGTTAGTATTGTGAAGTAACTACAAAGTTGTTGATCCATCCTCAGTTTTCTCTTATCACAGCCATTACAAAAATAAATTTAGGAATGACGCCTGTATCTTTGTGGTGACTGGGTATATTGATACAGCTTCCAAAGCCCAATTAATGACGTCAACGTGCTCAAAGGGATATTCCACGTCTGCTTTTTTCTCTTCTTTTTTTCACGTCTATCAAGGCATTTTGAATGCCTTCGTTGTGAGGTATTGAAAAACCTCCCTGGTCTTTGTTGTTGAATCTGTGCTAGAAAGGTACTACTCGATTGAGGGATATTACAGATAATTGTATGTGGGGATACAAAGATGGGGTAGTCATTCAAAAATCATGTTAACCACTATTATTGAACACGGAATGAGTCCATGCAACTTATTATGCAATTTGTTAAAGGCCTTTACAGACTGTACATCGGATTCAGTATTTTACGATTATCACGTCACACTGTGCGATGTTACCAAATTAAAATATTGGTATTAACCTGGCCAGATTGTACGATTTACTTCAGTTCTACAGTTCTTCAGCACCAGCAGCACGAGCATCCCTCTATGTACTGTATATGCGGGAGTGAAATGAGTTTTGACTCAAGACATTTCAGCTTTGAATTATTTTACATTTCTAAACTGTTCTACAAACAAAATTCAACTTGGACATTATGGGGTATTGTGTGTAGATAAGTGACACAAAATCTCAATTTAAACCATTTTAAATTCAGGTTTAAACACAACAAATTGTGGAAAAATTCAAATGGGTGTGAATACTTTCTGAAGACACTGTGTGTACTGTTGGTCGGTACAGTGTACTGCACACATGCTCTGTAGCACGGGGAGGCTCAGTCATTCTCTCTCTCTCTCACACACACACACACACACACACACACACACACACACACACACACACACACACACACACACACACACACACACACACACACACACACACACACACATTCACTTATGCATGTGTGCACACACACACATAGCCTGCCGCCTTGCCTCTCCTCCTGCGCCAGCTGCAGAGTGTGTGCAGACAGACGGATCTTACTCCCAGTGATTAGGTCTTTCATGTGCCCTGACCTGAGGGTGTTAAGTCAGCTTTAATGCCTGAGCATTGAATTCTCTACTGTCTTCACTACTGGAGCTAAAGAGCCCCCCCCCCCCCCCCCCCCCCCCCCCCCCCCCACAGATGCAGTCCACCCACACTCCATTCCTTCACTGACGCACTGAGGGGAGATACAATTTGAACACTGTGCCTTTCCACCAGCCAAGACAGGAAACGAATATGAATGTGGTATAAGCTTCCCCATTTCCTAGTTGATTAATATTATATGCTGAATGGATGCAGGTCCTGACAGTTAAGATGACAATATGAAGACAAAAGGGCCATATTTCATTATTACTTTCAGCAGTGCTCATTAAATTCTGTTACTCGATTAGCCATCTGCTGGGTGTGAGGGAGAAGAGTGAACAGAGGAGTGGGGATGTTACTGTACATGTATGGTAGCCTGATCGGTGTTTTTGCTCCACTGAAGCTGTTTATACTCATTAAAGATACCCATTAGATGGTATACAGTACATATACAAAGTCATCTTATCAATAAATACATTAAATGAAAGAAAAATATATTCCATTATTTTCATACATGTTATAACCAATTATAAATAAACAGGTTTCAGAGGGGTTGGTATTTCACACATGCTTTTTCTAAGTGTCAGTGAAAAGAATGGATATAGTGTTGCCCGTTTAAGGGTCACGAGTTGCCAATGTGGAATGGACACATGTAGCAATTTATCACTTGTCTCTCAACGCGTGTGTGGGTGGCCGAGCTCCGGGTATTATTGCAATTTGTGAGCAACTGACAGTAATCCCCCTCTCCCAGTGAAGGCCATATTTTCCTCTGCATGCAGGGAAGCACGTCTTCAGTAAACCTCATCCTACAAAAAATGTATACTCCCCCGCTATATGTACTTCATGTACAGACCATGATACTGTATATACTGTAGACCAAAGACATATATTTAAATGTATGGCTCTGCTGTAGACAGCTAGAGACATGCTTACAATAGCAGTTTTTGAACTATTAATCAATCCCATTAAAACGTCAGAAACAGATACGCCTACATTTTTGTGCTGTTAGATGTTGTTACAATTCTGAAGTTGTATGTGTGTTCTTTTTATCTAGGAAATAATCATAGTTCAATATCGTTTCCTTTTGGGCCTAATAAACTATCCCTGTTTTTGAAATACTTAAGGGCTTTCTACTGAGATATTAATTATACATAAATATGTTTGCTAAAACAGGTTTGTCTGATTTTAAATGAATAATGCTGAAAATAGTCTTTAAGAAACAACCAATTCAAAAAAAGTTAGCATTGCCTTCATATCACACTGTTAAAAATAAAGGTGCAAGTTGGAACCAAATAAGGTTCTTGAGAGCAATGCCATAGGATAACCATTTTAGGGTCTCTGAAGAACCATGCAAAATAGGACCAGAATTGAATAGCCCTGCTGTAGGGCCTTTTTCGCATATTCCCCAGTGTGCCATTCGAGTGGATTTTAGATACCAGTACCACCCATGACTGTGTTTGCTTGTGACAAAGACATGCTTGTTGCATTCATTCATTTTCAGTCCTGTGACCTTCACCAAGTGAGATCCTAAGTGAATATGTTGTAATTGAAATGTAATTATTTAAGACAATACAATACATACACTGAGTATACCAAACATTAAGAACACCTTCCTAATATGGAGTTGCACACCCCCTTTTTGCCCTCAGAACAGCCTCGATTCATTGGGGCATGGACTCTACAAGGTGTCAAGCGTTCCACAGGGATGCTGGCCCATGTTGACTCCAATGCTTTCCACAGTTGTGTCAAGTTGTCTGGATGTCCTTTAAGTAGTGGACCATCCTTGATCCACACAGGAAACTGTTGAGCGTGAAAAACACAGCAGCGTTGCAGTTCTTGACGCACTCAAATCATTGCGCCTGGCACCTACTACCATACCCTGTTCAAAGGCACTTAAATATTTTATCATGCTCATTCACCCTCTGAATGGCACACATACACAATCCATGTCTCAATTATCTCCTCCCCTTCATCTACACTTATAAAGTGGATTCAACAAGTGACATCAGTAAGGGAGCATAGCTTTCACCTGGATTCATCTGGTCAGTCTGTCATGGAAAGAGCAGGTGTTCCTAATGTTTTGTACACTCAGCATATTTTATAAGGCCTTCTTTTGAGGGTCTAGTTTTACCCACATCAGGCCTGCAAGTCATATTATTTAGAATTTTTATTTACTCGCAACCTGCATCAAGAATGACTGCCAGGCTTGAAAAGACTAAGATATGAGACCTTAAACATCTCAACTGGAACAACCATTTCAGTACCAGGTGCAATAAGCCAAGTAACAGATTGGAATATTTCAGAAAAATGCTTGTTATTTATATTTGAGATGCATACGATTAATTAATCAATCAATGTACATGCAAAAACATTGATATTGAAGTAAACAATTTAAAAAATATATACTGGCAATAGAGCATGCTGGGAAATATGATAATGATGAGTGTAGTTTTGGTTCAACTCTGGTCATTAACACCAACTCTGGGGTTATTTTACACCACTGAGTGTTAATTTAACTCTTTACAGTGTTACTTTAACTCTTGAATCAACAGTAGAAATGTTACACTGAAAACTCAACACTATTTAACACTGGCCAATTAACACTGGCCAATTTGCAGTGTCCTTCAAGACACATCTCCAGGCTTCCATACATTTCAAGAACCATACATTTCTGAAGAACCGTAGATGCCACATCAAGAACCCCACACTTCACTCAACGGTTATTGTTTGGGCAAGAGTTCTCCAAGGAACATTAAGAGCTGAGGAAGAACCATTTAAGAATGAATTCTCAGTACAGTATCATTTATTGAACTTCAACTAATGTACATTTAATTTTCATTCATACTGCTCAATGACAATCAGGGTTTGAATAACACAAGGTGAAGAATAACAATATAATGTCAATATTATCAAATGTAAAATGAGTAACATTCTCAAAATACAAAATATCATAATAAAACTTTTCATGGTATTTCACCCCAGAACCACACATCAGTGTGTTGAGTTTTATCTACATTGAAAGGCAGACTGACCATTAAGCTCACAATCTGACACATTATGCCACCTCAATGATGATTGAACGTGATACTGACTTGCAGAAGTGAGAAACAAGTGAAATATCTGAGGTCAGTTACAGGGCCATATGTTATTACTTTGGAAGAAATAAGGTGAACAAATCTTACATAGTTGACTCAGAACATCTGAACTTTTATGGGAAAAGTCCATTTTGATGAATCGAATAGTTTGTTACAAAGAAGGATCCGTTCTAGGAATGAATCTAAATGAGTTGTGTTAAAAAAGATCTCATGTTTTGGACAACAGGAAAATGATTAATTTCCATGTTAACATTAGCAAAAGCAGCAGTAGAAAGGGAAACTACTGTATCTGTAATGACACATATGGGCCATTTCCTGGTGTATACTGTGGTTGCACACTCAAATTGATTGTAATTGTTAGCTTCCTGAATTTTGCAGGCGTTTAATTTGCCAGACTGGCTGAATTAAAAAACAATCATGAAATTCCACTCCTCCATATAAAAACAAGTATGTATACGTTTATTTACAAATCATATATCTCTTGCCTAATCTCTACATGTTTTTATATAACACAATTAAAGGCACTCCACTGTAAATACTGACATGCTTGATGGACAATCTGAGATCTTGAGAAGGAACTCATTATTATGAAAAGAATACAATTATAGAGTTTTCTTTCTGATGCTAAAGACACATGTTCAGAAGGATGGATCAGCCATAGTTTGGATTGGTGTAAGACACTATAGAAGTTCTAATGTATTGATTCTAATCTACGCTATTCCGCTATACATAGAGAAAACTAGGCAATAACTGCCGTTGTCTTGAACTCAGTGTTCCCCCTATGTTCATTAAATCATTGCTGCCACTCAAAAAAATATTAATAATTCAGGATGGTAAACGTTTTCAGTGTAAACTTAAAAGACTAAAACCAGAAATATAGTATGTAGAAAATATTATGGAGCTATATATTTGTTAATAAGATCATATTTGAAAACTAACAATTACCTAAATAAAAACTAGATAGTCAGAGCGAATCTAAAATTCCAAGAATAGCATGGCATGGGGCCTCCATTGATTTTTTTATGTTTGAGTCACTCAGATAGCATAGGACCACTGCATAAGCCTTGACAAAATGTGTAGAACTGCAGGAAACTAGCTTTAAAACAGCAACATTTTGTCTCCAGGGCCAAGAGGAGGGCCTTTAAATATTTTGGTCGGGGAAGTACCCATCGCTGCTGAAAAAAATCCTAGGGGAAACACTGCTTGAACTCATGAACTTACTGTACTGGAAGGAGGTGAACATGTTTTAATGCTGCACGCAAACACATAAAACAGTCCTTCAAAGTACAGTAAAGCATGACATGATAATAGCTAACAATGAGTCAAGATCAATTGGTCAATGGTCTGTATATGACAAAAACATGATGACAAAAACATGTAGGCCTACAGTATGTCCTGCATTCTGTACTGTACTTATATGGTGCAGCAGTATCATACCTTACTACAACTGACTGTATCGTGGAAGTATTTACTGGCCATGTGGCTTGTGACACCCCATGAACTCCTAGTTTCAAGTGAAACCACAAATCGCAGTAAAATCCAGAGGACAGGAATGGATACAAACTCAGCATTAGCACATAACTAATTACTGTGGATCAATGTTAATAAAATCTTTCCTGACATATAAAGTCCATGGTCTATAAAAGGGACCTTGCATAAGGGGAAAACATTAAGCGATGTTGCAGGTTTCTATGACCAGAGAGCAAACTGCCTTACAGTATACGTAAAGAGATACCCTCCCAGACTGTAACAGGCCATTGTAGTCATAGTATATGTGAGAGGAGAGATTGAGAAAAGAGCACAGGCTGTTTGATGAGAGGCATCAGATTGTAACAACATCCTCTGCTGTAGAAGCCATCTTGGCTGACCCTAAACTCCTTGTTAGGTGCCCAGGTTAAAGCCTTTTCTCTGTCCCACACAGCAGATGAGTGCAGTACACCTATCCAGCCTATCATATGCCCATATGGGGAAGCAGAGGTAATGAGGGCACTGTAAACAAACCCTTTCCTATCACCCAGTGTATTAATCTAGCCTAATGCTCATTAAACAATAACATCAACTCAGGAGGAAAATAGATACATTTTTGATTTTCTTGTTCTGAATCTGAATCTGAATCTGAAATTCTAATAAGCACTGAAACGAGTAGCTATAAGATGTATCTCCAACTTGCCTGTTCCTTGTTTGGAGAATCTGAATGGATGATGTTTTGGATAAGGGTTAAATAATTAAATGATCATCCAAAAATAATACTAAAATGATTAAAATAGTAATTGAGTCTATTGCGAAACACTGAGAAAATAAATGTACAGCTTAGTAAGAAAAGTTGGCAGATAATGCTGAAATACAATTTGAATAAATGGGAGAAGTCTGAAGCAGACTTTTTCAGTGATTCTAAAAAAAAAAGTTTTGGTTTTCTTGAAAGAAATAGAAAAACGTGTTTATTCACCAATATTCAGGGAATTTAACATTTGTGTCAAGATTCATCATCTATAGTGTGTATATCATTAGTCTCACATCTTAAAGAACAAAGATGCCATGAAGGGTGAGAGAGGTCAATAGACAAAACAAGCTGACAATCAAATCACAATGTTTTTTGTCACTAGCAACGATTTCAATAAAGTGCCAATTAAGTATGTGCTTTGTCCGTGTAGTTCGCCCATTCTGCCTTTGAACGCGTGCATTGGTCCCTGAGAAATGTTATACAGTGCTGGGACATGGTTTCAGGAGGTTTGATGTTTCGCTCTATGGGCCATGTTGCCTCAGGGGTGCCTTCTGCAGTGTCATCAGAATTACATTTTGTGATTAGCAATAGACCTACCTGCAAAACAACACAATTTGAATAGGCTACTGAGTTGTACTACTGCTAGTGACTACTGCTATAATTAATTCGTCACTTTGTATAACCAACCATCTAAATAATAATAATAATATATTTCTTTCATTTTTTCCCTTCATTATCTCTATCATCAAATATTTTGGTGTAAATCATCGATAGTTGACCCGTTGTTTCTATAGCGTAGTGGCAAGTTAATGTAAGCCTACCCTAAAATGTTTGATTTTTTTTTTTACATGTTTCACTCTACTTTGCACTTACTGTGAGTATAAACTATAAAGACTACCCTAGCCCTTATGAGAATCTATGTGGACAATAGTTTGTTTTCTCATTAAACAACTTAAAACCCTTTTGGCTGTTTTGGAGGCCTATCAACAGGGGAAAATGCAGACCGCAGGTGCTCTCCTCTATTCAAAGGTCTTCTTCCTGACAAAACAGTGACACCCGCGATTCAGACGGCGTTTATTTGTTAAAAGTTTTTTTTAATGCAATTTACGCAGACGCTGGCCTATAATAAAAATAATAATATCACACTTTGAGAGGCTCTGGAATAGGCTATATTTTGTCCGTGTGTGTAGGCCTATAAGACCAGAGTTAATGGGCCTAAATTGGTCTCCAAAACTGCACACGCTTTACATAAGGTAGCTGTATCCACACAGCTACTTGCGCTTTCACCTAGCGCCTTGACAAGAGGCAGCCCATGAGATGTCACGCGCAGCCTGCGTCTCCGGGGACAATAAAGGTTACCAAGCGTGAAGTATCAGGGGTGCTGGAGTAGCACTCCACTTCAAATTATAGTTCGTGCTATGGATGTGAAGGGAAAAGGCATAATAGATTCAGTGTACGGGTGAAGTAACTAAGCGAGCACTGAAAATAAACAGGAATCAAATCAAATGATTGATTGAAATAATTAGTCTCAGTAGCGGCCCAGGGCCCACACTCCAGCCCCCGTGGAAAGGTTGAAGAAAGCCACTTGTTGCTCCAGTGATCGCTCACACCTGCGTTGTGCGCAGATCTAATCTGTGATCTGAGATTTGTACAGAATGCCCAAGAGAATGTCCATGCGTAATTCTGTAAATCAGAGTAGCCTAAATCTTACGCTACATAGCCTATAGGGATAGGCTATACTCATAATCAATTGTTCGATATGTGTTTCTTAATGAGAATATAGAATAACCTGGCACATTCGTGAGTAGCGTAGGTCTTATTTCAAAACAGCTCTAAAAATCAGCTAGGTCTGTGTTATTGATAGCCTATCATCTACTGCGTGAACCATATTTGAACCATATTTGACCAACCTTGCCTCCTGGTCTGTCTGTACATTAAGACAATATCTCCTCAGTCCTTCCAGTACTCCTTCCTGTGTAGGCCTATTGGGTAACAAGGTAGATATAAACATTTAATTATTGCATAGGCCCTCATTCATAGATCCTTAAACAGCAGAGACACCAAACGCCTGGGTTTAATTCGTTCTCTCTGTCTGCCCAACATGACATGTCTGAAAGAATGTAACTCATCAACCCACGTCGGGCCTGTCTCGGGGTAGGCCACGGAAAAGCCACGTCCCGCAGCCACCCTGCGCTCCCCCAAAACATCTTGCAATAATCAGTCCAATTAGTGGAGGTCGTGGCAGAGAGCTCTCGGGTTAGCGGTGGGAGGTTGTGAAAATAGGGGGCGGCTATTAGAAGAAACGCGATCCCCATTCATCAGCATTGTAATAATCACCGCTCTGACGAGCCACGCGGGCCCAGCGAAGCTCTGATCAAAATGATCCATGGAAACAAGAGGTTTACAAACACTGTCAAGGCGAGACGGGTACCTTGATTCGGCCTGTCACTGCCAGGTTCCTCCCGCTTGCAGCAGAGGCTTTGATGGGCGCTTGTGACTGCGCCGCCGCCCTGCAGCGCGCACTTTCCGCCTGCAAGGAATAAATTAATAGGCGCATCTTTAGCTGCAAGGAGCACTAGGCCTGTATAGGACATTGCATTGCTGTTGACAAGGAGGTGGAACAATAGGCTATAGGCCTATTCTGTAGTTGTACTGTAGTCATGTGTAGCCTACGCCTAGTTGGCTCTTAGCATTTTCAGTTCATGATCCCTAAATGTGCTCGCAAACAGAATGACGTATTGATTGATGTGATTTTCGTGAAATTACTATTTTTAGTAGCATATAGCTAGGCCTAATAACGCCAACTGTTTTCAACTGGGCTAATGTATAAAGGCCTATATGTCAGAACAGAATTTGAAAATGGAAAAATGGATTTCATGAAATATTATTTTATATGGTGGCTAGAGCAATTGGCCTAGGTCTTTATATGCCTATACAGTCTATGACCTATTAGACACGATCATAAAATAACGTTTCTCAATATTCAAATAGTCTACCCACAAGCAGTCATTATCAGGCATGGTGCTAAAAAGGGGGGGGGGGGGGGGGGGGGGACGACAGACGACCATTGTCACGGTCATCGCAAAAGTTATCATAAACGATTTGGGAGCTTTATGCATGTTATGGTTCAATTCTGAGACATTTAGCTGTTTCTTCTAGATTGTTAGAGAAGATACGCGAATTTAAAAGCGCTCGAAGTGGCTGGTCTGTCAAACAACGTTTGGATTCTCACTTTTGCTCTATGAAAAGGGTTTTCTTAACCCCTCCTTTAGATCCGTCTTGAAGCACTATTTCGTGTCATTGATTGAACTTATACATTTGATATAGGCAATTGGAAGTTATATGCAATGGTTATTTTTTGAACATAGTTATTAAATATTTATTACACAGTTTCCCTTTCATCTTGTAGCCTTGGATTTATGATAATAATTGTTTAATTATTACACGCATATAGCCTATTAGCCTAATATTATTATTATTATTACATTCCCTTTGTGAGAGTTTATTTTTAAGTGGACGAAGACGGGGAATATATAACTCATTAATGCTCAGTCTAATATGGTTGAATTAGGAATTTTTCATATAGGCTACTCGTTTACACGATTAAATCGAAGCGTTGTTTTTATTAATACCCATTTCAGCAGCCTTGTCCCCTGATGATTAGCATCAGTCAAGCTAATGCCGAAATACCACTCTGCAAACTGGCTTCAGGCGAAACCCAAGTCAATTTATTAAACACGTTCCTTTTGCGAGTGAAAACACAACATGAAAACGGATAAGGGTCTTCTTACAAGATAATTCATCTTAATGATAAAATGGAAACTAGTCAGTGTGCGTTTTTCATTTGTTTAACACCTCTTCCTTCGATCGGCATGTTAAAATGCATGATTCCATGTATGACTATAGGCTATACATTATGCATGCATTTTAACCTACAGGTGCATACGAGACAGACCACTGTCCTTTCACTAAGGACTGATTTTCTTGCAATTAAGTGGCTCGGTTTCCTGGGTCTTATTTAGAGCACATAGGTCTGAATTAAGAGTAAAACTAAACTAGGCTATAATATTAAAGAGAAATAAGAGACAAAGGCTACCATAAATATTTTAGCTTTTTGAGCAAATATATCCAAATAATTTTGGATGCGTGATTAGCCTACCTAAATTCAAAGTAGGCCTATTGGCCTAATTGGAATCAATCTTAACATCTAAAAGTAATTGATGCGAGGAAACATTCGTCTTTGACAATTTTTCTCTACTCAAAAATGTAGGCCTACGTATCTTATTTGTTGACTAGACGAGTAGGCTACACTTTCGTTCGAAATCTGTGTAGAAGCCCCGTCAGGCTGCACCCGCGCCGCGCAAGGCTACGCTGTGATCACTGCCCCACAGGTTGGAGCAGCTCGAGCTCGCCTGAAAGAGGGAAGGCAACCGAGGTCCATTTTCATTGAAGGCAAAACAACACAGAGCAGAACACGTTTTCATCTCTTGCCATATTACCACCCTTTCCATTTATACTACAAGCGTCAGCGATTCTATAATTTCACACAAAATGTAATTTTGCTAAGCTTTCTTGTGGTCTGTGGTGTTATTAAGTTAGATCAAAAAGCTTTTCGGATGAAAGCTAAAACAGGTTTTTGCGTTATATTTTACAGAAAGCAGATACCAGAGATGCGTTTAAGATCTGTGGATGGAAAGAGACCTGGCCTCGTGTGATATGATACTAGTGAGTGTAAATGTACTTAATGAAGAGGTCCCTCTGTGATGCAATATAAATCTATCAACTGGTCAATTCCTCACTCCATCGGTCAATACAAAATTACATATTCACAACAGGTAGCTATGGCACTCTCACTCAGAACAATTATTATTATTGGTAGTTTAAAAAGACATCATGGGCTTATTTAATTATTAACATCTATTATAGGTCTTATATCCTGTCATCTCCAAACAAGAGCTTAATTTGTCTTACCGGCAGCATCAAGTAGAAGCTTTCGTTCCCCTCAGAAAGCCGTAGAGAGCGAGCTCTCCGCGCTCTCATAGCAGAATACACCTCTCAACCTTTGTTTTGTTATTCAGGCACCTTGTGCGTTTGCTCTAATGTTACAGTATTCCACATTGTACAGTTCCTGGGGATGTGTGCCCACAGGATGCCTGCCTGCCTGCCTTGTTAATTTGTCATACCCGCATGTGCATTAAATACTCTACAATGCATGGTTAATTACACCAGAGGTTATCAATGCGCACATGATCTAACAGGAGTTAAACTAGGATTTGAAGGTGAGGGAACTGTCTTCAAAACGGGGCACTTTTCTATGATTTTATTTGAGCAGAAATCTATTTAATTCAACTGTCTCCCATTCCTGGAACACGTGTCAACAGTGGCCCAAGTTTGCCCAAGTTATTCATACTTGGAGATATACTGTATCTATAGATTTTTGTCACTGTGTCAAAACATGGCAAATAATGCAAAATATGTGGTGAAACTATCTGTATTGTCCCCCAGCAATATTTATTCACGTCTAGCCTATAGTTTAAATATCCTTTCTATACCACGATGTTCCAGGTAAATTAGGCCTACGTACAATTCCTTATTACAATGTAATAAGCGTTAGATGACATATAATGAATAAGCAGTTATTGTGGAAACTGTGCATACACATGCGGTTCCTGGTTATGGACATGAACATTGGTTAGCATGATCTGTCGCACGCTCTGGCGCCATCCTCCCCAGGAAGAGGGATCACTGCTACACAGCCTCGCGCTCTTTGGCTGCCTCGAGTGTCTGTCAAACATGAGAGAGAAAAAAATCCCATTTACAGGAAAAAATCTGGGCAATATTTCTATTGGTTGGAGGGCTTGAATAGAAGGGAACAATCAGTCAGTGAGGCCAGGGAGCCACCTCAAACCATATCGGGTTACATTGAATGACAGCGTAACCATGGCAAATAATTTGACTAAAACTATTGTCTTATCCTCACCATCCCCGGGTCAGATAACCAACCAATCACAGTTCACATAATCGCTTTTCTTGCCAGTTTAGAATAATATTATTAAAACAAGCGAGCGAGCCTGGTCTTCGGGAGTAGGTAATGTTGAAACGACATAGAAAAGGTGGACAACGACTGTGGAAGGAGTAAACACTTTCTCTCGGTGTACCTTGTGGGGAATGCTGTGCATTTTGTACTGCTATTCATAAACGGGACTTTCATTTTTTCTTTTCGATTGGATTTTATCCTCGTCATTTTTGATACAGCCTACTTTTGGAGACTTTCATGGTCGTTTGTGGACTTACAGTGTCGGTTACTTGCTTTAATGTCTTAGCCATAAAAGGGGACGTGTAAGTAGAGAAAAACATACCTGTTTATTAACTTGCAACCATGTCTATGCTTCCAACTTTTGGCTTTACGCAAGAGCAAGTCGCTTGCGTCTGCGAGGTCCTCCAACAGGGTGGAAACATTGAACGGCTCGGGCGCTTTTTGTGGTCTTTACCCGCGTGTGAGCACCTCCACAAAAATGAAAGTGTTCTCAAAGCTAAAGCTGTGGTCGCATTCCACAGAGGAAATTTCAGAGAGCTTTATAAGATCCTTGAGAGCCACCAATTTTCCCCTCACAATCACCCGAAGCTGCAGCAGCTGTGGCTCAAAGCGCACTACGTCGAGGCGGAGAAGCTCCGAGGCCGCCCTCTCGGGGCTGTGGGAAAATACCGCGTCCGCAGAAAGTTCCCCCTGCCTCGGTCTATCTGGGACGGCGAGGAGACAAGTTACTGTTTCAAAGAGAAGAGCCGGAGCGTACTCAGAGAATGGTACACACATAACCCCTACCCTTCCCCGCGAGAGAAGAGGGAGCTCGCCGAAGGCACCGGGTTGACAACCACGCAAGTCAGTAACTGGTTCAAAAACAGACGGCAAAGAGACCGCGCGGCAGAAGCTAAGGAAAGGTACGAGTAAGTGAATGTTTACTCCTTGTCTTATTGCTTGTGTGCGTAAAAGTCTGGGCCCTGACTTTAACTTGGATCATTTGTTAGGAAATACTGATTTATACATGCTAACCTCTCATTTCAAATCAGGGTACGGTAAACTATAGTATAATTTATTATAAGCTACCATTGATAATCATTCTAACATTGATGAGCAAAAGCAAACTAATATCATGCTTTTATTTTGCCATTTAAACTATCCACAATCAACGGATGGCAAATATTAACTCTGGCTTCATGATCACATCTGAAAGTATGTAAATGTAGATCATATATTTAGTTTCAAAAAAGTTCCTTGAATGTCAAGACGTTTTTATTCTGCTTGAGGGTGGTAGTTTTTTTGCTATTGCTTAATGAGCTGTTTGTAGGCCTACATTTTAATTTTCGAAATTATACTGTACAGAAGAGCTTTAATATGTATTTAGTCAGGTGTTCACTCGGAGGGTGTCTGCTTTCTCCCGCTGGCGACTAATTCAAACTGAAACCACTGCGTAAATCATGTCTTTCCACTTGAAAACCATGAGTCATTGCGATTCGGACTGTAAATATATGCCTAATACACGTTTAGCAATAATTAGGCCTGTCATTTGTGCCTGCCAGCTTGTGTGTGTACACAGTTAAGGTTTTCCATTATGCCTTCATACCCATAGGCCCAAACTAATAGCCTACACCAGTTTAGATATAGTTCAAATGGCTTAACATATTTTTTTTCTAACATTGACTTGGTGAAATACAGTAGTGCCAAATTCGTCTATTCGTCCTCATTAAGGGTAGGGTGGTGATTGATAAAATGTGTTTAGAAACGGCTAAATCCACTGCAGATTTCTAATAATAATTGAATTATATAAATTATATAGCAACAGTAAAGGTACTAATATAAATCTCACACATTGCATTTCTGTTTAGGGGTGTGTCGTTTGCGTCTGTGTGAATTCAAAAATAAGTTGCATGCACACTCCACCAAATGCATAGGTATAAATAACCCTGTATGTATTTCCTGAACATAGATTCTCCCATTTTTATTATGCGGGCAAACAAGATCTGCACAATGGAACTAGATGATGCAAGAAAATCTAACATTGTTACTAGTTTCAAATATGCCTTGACACTTGACTTGAATGTCACACATTGTTGTTTAAATTGCATAGCCCAGCTATATGAGAACTTCTCATTAAAAATGCTGGAGAGACCAATGGCGGTGACGACATATCCCACACTGCTCATTTACCAGTTCCTTTTAGTCTATAGGCCTAAAACTTGTATATTACAATCTGTACTAAATTGTTCATCCAAACATAACTCGGTATAATTATGATAAGTATTTGTGTTGTTTGCAAGCGAATGCATGTTTGTATAGGCTACCTGACAATATGGGCTAATATAGGGTTCATTATTACTTACCATATTATCATCTTTCCTTTCCACAGGGAAAACAACGAAAACTCCAACACCAACAGCCACAACCCATTGACTTCTTCCATGAATGGAAATAAAACACTTTTGGGGAGCTCAGATGACGACAAAACGCCTTCAGGGACTCCGGATAACACCTCGTCGACTCCGGCTATGCTCATCGCTTCAAACTCGGGGCTGCAGATGCACGGCCTAGCGCCTCCACCCGGGCCTAGCGCCATGCCAGTGTCCAGCCATGACTCTGTGCACCATCATCACTCTTTGCACGATACTATACTGAACCCTATGTCGTCCAACCTGGTCGACCTCGGCTCTTAAACACGAGACCCTGGTTGGAAAGGGACTTTCTGAGTTACGTGGATGTTTGAGAAAAGCTTCAGGCACCTGATGCGAGGAGCAAAGGCGAAAGGACAGTCAGGAAAATGTGGCTCACACGGTGAGAGGTGAGATGGTAGGCGTTTAGCTGAAAGGTATTTTACCGGAATGTGATAACATGTTATATTGTTGAAAACAATAACAATAAAATGTCTTAATTCTTGTTACTATTATCGTTATTATTTTAGGGGATAGATATCAACAGATACGTAAACTCAAAGTCAGGTACCCCATGACCTTTTGTTTACACATAGGTTTTCCAAGAGAGCCATATTCAGTTAGATTTTGTTTTGGGGTATCATCGCTTAAGTGTTTTACTATCATGAGAGCCGTATGTGAACGATTAAAGATTATAATATCTTATTATTTGTATTTTCATTTGGAAAGCGACTGCATGTTAACTCTGCGATTAATAATAAAACATAAACAAATCGATCTCACTATAGTTTCATATACCCTTTACAATAAAAAAAAGAAATGCATTCATTTGAAAGGAGAACTTGTTTGATTTATATTATTTCAGCTTTTTATTTGAAAAATGGCAATTCATTTTTTGTGTGGAGTTTGTTTTTGCACATCATAGTTGACCATTAAGATATATTTCATACGATGGAAAACACCACTTGTGATTTTTTGCAAAATGCTTTAGAACCACACCCATATTTTAAAATATATTGTTGACCATAATGTAAGCCAGTGCGTAAAGTAGCCTAGGAGGAGCATGATTTTCGTTGATTCATTATTTTGAAAAGGCGACAGAATGTCTAACCTGAAAATACATCTGTGTTACGTCTCCGCGTTATGATTCTGATTTCGATAGTATCGTGTTGCAACATTGGGCTATCAAGTGGGCTAAGGTAGCCATTAATCCGGATGCAAAGGCAGCCCGATATGAGACCTGTGTTTTCTTTTTTTTTCTTACTGTAGGCCTAGACCTGGGTCTATATTATTTCTCGAAATGTAATGTGACCAGACAACATTTCAAAGTAGCCTACAAAGTCTTTGAAAACGTAAAATATATATTTTCTTATAGCCTATATGTTTATTGCGCTTTCCTTGTCTTGTTATTTTCGTGTTTGAAGATATATGATGAAGGTGTATGGCGCGTATAGGCCCAAAACCCCAGTGCCTATGCGTATTACACTTTTACAGAGAGGTTTGCTGTAGGCCTATATTCTAGGCCTACTGCTGTGCTGGGATTTCGTGACATATTACCCCCTCCCCCCTTCCAATATAGGCTAAAGATAATGAAAACTATTGAAATCTATCTTAAATGCAAAACAAGTGCAGCAATTTTGCAACTTGCTGAAATGGGACATTGTCCATTGTGTGTGTTAACTACATGCATGGACTGCAGTATGGTGTAGATACCCACTGGGCACAGACCTCAATTCAACGTCTGTTCCACGTTGGTTCAACGTAATTTCATTGAAATGACGTGGAAACAATTTTGATTCAACCAGTGTGTGCCCAGTGGGTAGGGTCTACACTTTTTTGTTATTATGCGTGTCAGGTCAGTTCTGCCTACTCATCTATGTATATGGTGCAAAGAAAATATTTCTTACACTACGATATTTTACAGTACTATGTCATATGCCTATGGAATAGAATTAAAGTATGAACCTGACTACGGCTGTCAGTCTATGGCATTCTTTAAAAACAGGACTGAAGAGTGCATTGGCAATTATCAATAAAATCTATCTGACACAAATGATTTAGACCATAACGGAGGTTGATGTTCATGTGATGACACTTTTTCTTTCCTCTTGTCGATGAGAACAAAATTGCGTTGTTCCCGGAGACAAACACAAAACTAGAAACGTGTGTTGAAAGAGGACACTTTGTTTGAACAACTTCAACCCACAACCTGCCGTCATCCAATCTCTTCTACTTTCAAAGTCTTGTAGAATATTTCTAAAAACAACATCGACATAGGCCTATTCATTCCTCTTTTCAGGAATTGTTGGTATTTTATATTAAATGTTTTAGTCCTTACATAGGTTATGATAGTTGCATCTCTTTATTCAAATCAGTCCCCTTTCATGAGTCCTAGGCATGGATACCTTACGCAATTATAAGTTGAATTGAATGTATGCCCTATGGACCCAATTCCATGTATTGAATATGATCTTTACAAGAAAAAAAAGATTTTGCTGTGTGGCCTTGGACTACGTATTTAGATATAAGCAAGATGCTAGCTTAAAGTGTGCATTTATAGGTCATACACAGCATTCGTATAATTGTGGCTATAACCAAACGTTTGTATTGAGTGGTGAGCATCACACCTTGTTGGCTTATGGACCATGAAGTTATTGACGCTGGTATTCAGCCCTCTCATTTTATAATTAGCAACCATTTCAGTGGATACTCAAAACAACCATGCCCCATAATACCGTCTGTGTTTGGGTATAGGCGTAACACCAAATACTTTGGTTCTCACAAAACAAATATTTTAATTCCTGGGAAGTGCAAGGTTCTGCTCTTGACTTTCTCTCTCTTTCTCCAACAGCTGAAATCAGAATTTTAACTAGTTTGTGTGAGTGCAGCATGTGTGCCTTAAGAGTGGCAGAGAGGTTGTTAAACTTTTGGGCATAAAATGTTACAAAACTCTTTCGGCATGAGCTGGGCTAACCAGACCCCTTGGTTATAAATGCAATGCAACATGTTGATTTAATGCTGGGAAGCCAGTTTATGGGAACATTACTCAAACTGCAACAACGAAAAGTAATGGAAACAGAATAAACAATAGTGCATTTTTGCACATTCCACTGTTTCTCTCTCTCTCTCTCGAATTTTACAAAGCTGCGTAAGACAGGCTGGTGTAATTTCTGTGTCTGTGGTTGGTAAGCAATTTTCTCTTAGTGGTATTAGGCCTATATTGACTGTAACAATTAAGACTAAATTGGTGCAGATAACAGCCTTGCAGTACTTGTAATAGTACAAGTTTAGCCATCCGTTTTTCATTGTTAAAATAATATACACAGGGACTTGCGCAATGGCTTTGACTGTCCTGTAGATAAAAAGCACTATAGGTCACGTGAGCCTACTCCAAGTAGCCAGTTAATAAGTCCTTAATTAGTAAATGAAAATGCCAATAATCATAAATATAATGACTATTCAGTTCAAGGTTGAATCACGCATTACTTTAGCGCATATCTCTCATCGACACCAATGCATGCTTTACGAAATGCAATATTTACGCACAGGTTATCTTTATGCACCCCTTTGCCAATATTGTATAACATTATGGCGTATATACAAAGTGAGACTATTCTATTTCCACCAAGGAATGTTGACAGATGAATATTATTTACGGGTCACGGGCCACACCAGATCCAGTGGCGAATGTCTTTCTACGCAAACGGAAACCTCGCTCACACAGGCACTGGTGTAGCCTGCTGTTAGACCTTATTATTGTGGGGCCTCGTACTTTAACTATGGGTTTAGCTTGGCCTTTATCATGGAAATGATTGGAATATGTGATTAGTCTGTAGGCCTAATTCGTCTGTTCATGCCCACTTGTCAAATTACTCATATGCAGGATTGATTGACATTTGCATTGTTCTGTAATTGTCAAATATGACTAATTATGTATGTGATATGTATTTAAATGCAAGATTTTAGTCAATTGAAATGTAATTCTAGACAACACAGTGCTCATCAAGATTTGGGGATGACATTTTTCTCATGGTTTTATTTTTTTTAGTAATTTAATCTGATATAGTTTTCCTGATAAAATTTAGATTTTAACAAAATATCAATAAAAGACTAAGGACTATATTTTTATGGAAACACATGCTGTTGTTTTCTAAAATGCTATCGATTGTGATTGGGCTAGTCTCCTAACCAAGCAACATGTTCACTTAAAACCTTTTCTGACATGTTGGTATAATTCACCCTTAGCTAGCTTTTAATTACACGTGAATAAAGGATAGGGGTTAATAAGCAACGACAGTATTGATTTCTAGGCATGTACAGTGAATTCAGGAAGTATTCAGACCCCTTGACTTTTTCAACATTTTGTTATGTTACACCCTTATTTTTTTCGGCATCAATCTACACGCAATATCCCATAATGACAAAGTGAAAACAGGTTTGAAGACATATTTGAAGACAGAAATACCTTATATAGATAAATATTCAGACCCTTTGCTATGAGACTCGAAATTGAGTTCAGGTGCATACTGTTTCCGTTGATCATACTTGAAATGATCCCGTGTGGCTCAGTTGGATCAGTTGGTAGAGCATGGCGCTTGCAACGCCAGGGTTGTGGGTTCATTTCCCACGGGGGGACCAGGGTTCAATTCCCACCGGGGACCAGGATGAATATGTATGAACTTTCCAATTTGTAAGTCGCTCTGGATAAGAGCGTCTGCTAAATGACTTAAATGTAAATGTAAAATGTAAATGTTTCTACAACTTGATTGGAGTCCACCTGTGGTAAATTCAATTGATTGGACATGATTTAGAAAGGCACACACCTGTCTATATAAGGTCCCACAGTTGACAGTGCATGCATGTCAGAGCAAAAACCAAGCAATGAGTGAGAAGGAATTGTCCGTAGAGCTCCGAGACAGGATTGTATCGAGGCACAGGTCTAGGGAAGGGTACCCAAACATTTCTGTAGCATTGAAGGTCCCCAAGAACACAATTTCCTTCATCATTCTTAAATGGAAGAAGTTTGCAATCACCAAGACACGGCCAAACTGAGCAATTTGGGGAGAAGGGCCTTGATTGGGGAGGTGACCAAGAACCCGATGGTCACTCTGACAGAGCTCCAGAGTTTCTCTGTGGAGATGTGAGAACCTTCCAGAAGGACAACCATCTCGGCAGCACTCCACCAATCAGGCCTTTATGGTAGAGTGGCCAGACGGAAGCCACTCCTCAGTTAAAGGCACATGACAGCCCGATTGGAGTTGCCAAAAGGCACCTAAAGAACTCTCAGACCATGAGAAACAAGATTCTCTGATCTAATGAAACCAAGATTGAACTCTTTGGCCTGAATGCCAAGCATCACCTCTGGAGGAAACCTGGTACCATCCCTACTGTGAAGAATGGTGGTGGCAGCATCATGCTGTTGGGGTGTTTTTCAGCAGCAGGGACTGGGAGACCAGTCAGGATCAAGGGAAAGATTAACTGAGCAAAGTACAGAGAGATCCTTGATGAAAATCTGCTCCAGAGCGCTCAGGACAACAACCCTAAGCGCACAGTCAAGACAACGCAAGAGTGGCTTCAGGACAAGTCTCTGAATGTCCTTGAGTGGCCCAGCCAGAGCCCGGACTTGAACACGATCGAACATCTCTGGAGAGACCTAAAAATAGCTGTGCAGCGACGCTCCCCGTTCAACCTGAAGGAGCTTGAGAGAATCGGCAAAGAAGAATGGGAGAAACTCCCAATATAGCCACACTCCACGGCAGTCAACGGATCAAAGGCAATCTATTACCTGTAAACTCATTTAGAACATAGAGATTTTTACAATCATCACTGAAATCATCACCAAAAGTTATTTGAAGGTGTTGCCTTTCATTTTGTTCTCTGACATATAGGAATTTGAGGATGTTACATGACCTATAGCTAGGCCTACCTATATCTATAGTACAATTGAGACAGTGTTCTGATACTAAACTCACAAATGTTTGTTTATATGCATGTTGACAGACTCCAGTTACCAGAGCATACTAGCTAGATAACGTAAGGCACAAGACGGATGGAATTTCAACTGTTTAGTTTATTTTCAGTCGTTGTTCCTATATTTATTGGACTATAAAGTCACATAGATGGGACTTCTGTTGACAAAGGAGAACATTCAATTATATTCAAGACAACTAAAGAATATTCTAATCCACCAAAACTTCCAGGCTATATAAATATGTCCTTTTACATTGACTAAAAGACGCCTAAAGAATTATTATTATTATTATTATTATTAGAATGATTATTATTATTTTTATTATTATTATTATTATTATTATTATTAGTAGTAGTAGTAGTAGTAGTGATAATAGTAGTGGTAGTGGTAGTAGTAATATAAGTAGTAGTAGTGGTGATAACAGTAGTTATAGTAGTAGTAGTAGTAGTGATAGTAGTAGGTGTAGTGATAGTAGAAGTAGTAGTAGTGATTGTAGTTGTAGTACTAGTGATAGTAATAGTAGTAGTTGTGATAGTAGTGATAGTAGGAGTAGTAGTAGTAGTAGTAATAGTAGAAGTGATAGTAGCAGTAGTATTAGTAGTGATAGTAGTAGTAGTGATAGTAGTAGTAGTGATATTAGTAGTAGTAGTAGTCGTAGTGGTGATAGTAGTCGTAGTAGTGATAGTAGTGATAGTAATAATAAGAGTAGTAGTGATAGAAGTAATAGTAATAGTAGTAGTAGTAGTAGTTGTAGTAGTGATAGTAGTCGTAGTAGTGATAGTAGTGATAGTAATAATAAGAGTAGTAGTAGTAGTAGTGATGGTAGTATTAGTAGTGATAGTAGTAGTAGTGATAGTAATAATAAGAGTAGTAGTAGTAGTAGTAGTGATAGTAGTATTAGTAGTGATAGTAGTAGTAGTGATAGTAGTAGTAGTAGTAGTAGTAGTAGTAGTTGTGATAGTAGTAGTAGTGATAGTAAAGTAGTTGTAGTCGTAGTAGTGATAGTATTCTTGGTAGTGATAGTAGTCGTAGTAGTGATAGTAATATTAGTTTTAATAATCCATTGTTGTTCTTGCTGTCATTATATATTTAAGCAATAAGGACTGAGGGGTTGTGTTATATTGCCAATATACCACGGCTAAGGGCTGTTCATAGGCACAATGTGAAGCGGCGTGCCTGGATACAGCCCTTAGCTGTATATTGGCCATATACCACAAACCCCCGAGGTGCCTTATTGCTATTATAAACTGGTTACCAACATAATTAGAACAGTAAACAAGTAATGTGCTTCATACCTGTGGTATATTGTCTGGTACACCAAGGCTTTCAGTCAGTCAGCATCCAGGACCCAAACTACCAAGTTTATAATATTAATTAAACATACATTTTTTAAATTGTCGTAGCCTACTAGTCACCAACATTCATTAATAACTATCCGTTACATAGGTGTGATGGAATGTTTTGTGCAGAGTTGAGAACCGTTCCATGGAGTGAGGTACAGTGGGATGTGTATTGATGGACACATTGATTACAACATTTCTTGGCTTATAATGCAGTTTGAGGGTATCAGGTGCATCCCATAAAACAAATTAAACCGGTGGGGGGGAAACGGACGGTGTTGTGTTACGGTCAACAAAGAGCACCCAAATGGGCAGGGGAGTAGGCTATAACCAGAGGCTAAGCATTAATGCACTGAACTCCACCGTACCGGACGCATACAGTTACAGTACACCTCTGTTGCCTATCACAGACACTGACCTTTGCTTGAGTAAAAGGTCACTGTTCAGGCCTACTCCTCCTGAGTCTTATTGCGACACAATGGGAACCTTGTCACGAGTGGAGTGGAAGTTGAACTGGCTGTATGAAAAACTGGTTGTATGAAAAACTACTCCATCTCACGTAAATTGTAAATTTAGAAATTCAGATGTCGCTGGCCATGTTGATTCCATGAAGTTCAGCAGCAATAGTTTTTCCAGAGGTGTCATATGACACCCTACCATAAAATCATTCCACTCCAGAGAATAACTACACCATTCTTTGGAACACAATGGGCAGGTTAAATCTTTCACAGACCTTTAGTATAGCACACAGTATTTTCTACATTGGAAAGTAAAAATATTTGAAAGTGATTTAGCTGATGTTTTGATGTCATATATCAACTGGCAGCATAAACATGTTTTACATCTCCACTCAGCAGCTAGGTCCAATTATTCTTCATAGGCCAATGTTAGGACTATCCTGAAATTACTGTCAGACCCAAAACATTTGAATTAACATTTTATAAACATTTTTAGTTTAGGTTTAACATTGAGTGTGTCAGTAATAGGTGTACCGTTCCAGTCTTTGTGGTCTAATCAGTCTCTGTAATAGGGGCCCTTTTGATAACGTAAGGAAGGGTGCTAGTTACTCTGATTATACTTATTGCATTTATAGTGACAAAAAACATTCAATCTATGCGGGTTTGTTTAACACTCGAATAACTGATAGTATTATTTGGAATAACTGATAGTATTATTTGGAATAACTGATAGTATTATTTGGAATAACTGATAGTATTATTTGGAATAACTGATAGTATTATTTGGAATAACTGATAGTATTATTTGGAATAACTGATGGGTTGAGAAATCTGCAGTGAAATGGTCTGGTCTAACAACAGATGCTGCTTTTCAAAATGTCATCCACAGTATCTTACTAAACTGTCGAAGATGCCGTTTGGTTTTTACAGCCTCTCTATAGATGGTTGTCGTGGCTGGACAGAGGGGTAATAATGGTAGGTTCTTGTGATATCACAACTCACATTTGAAATCAAATAGAAAATATCACAGTAGTCTGTGATAAGACAGCATAGTCTAGAATGTTCAGTATATCATATGATTTCTATTTTTACACTCCATAGAACATATAATAATTATTCTGTCACACAAAAAAAGTGTCATAAGGGTGGGGATGATGATGTTCTTGTGATAGAACAAGTCACATGCCAAAGTGTGAGATCAGCTAGAATGTATGACTGTAGTCTGTGACACCATAGACCAGAATGTCTAATACTCATCACAGTGTTCCTATTGTTATGCATAATAGACAAAAGGATTCTAAATCAATATAGAAGCCATTTTCCACCTCATTATGACATCACAACATCCCTTACAGCCTTGATACTACTAGACAAACAGGTGGAATAGCTACTATTCCATCACAGATCACTGAGCATTATAGTTTTTGTGTACAGTTAGCTCTTATTTGTTTCCAGCTAAACAGCCAAACAGGTATTACTATGTAGATTGAGTAAGTCAAACCGATGCCCAGAACAACTGTGTTCCTCATCAAATGCACTGTCACTCAAAAACAATGTTGGTTGGCAGCATCAAGACAATACAGTTTTGGAAATAAAATATATGTAAGTGTATTATGTTGATATACAGTGTACTTGGCTTTAGGTGCTTTAAAGGCAAGATTTCAAAGATATAAAGAGAGCATGACCATCTTTAACACCTGAAAGAGTGGTCTGTGCATTTGCGCAGAAAACTTTGTAATGCTAATAACATAAATATAAACTATCATTGAGGATGAATACGTGTCACTTAGGGCCTGTAGTGAATTTATGAAATGTCTGAGTTGGCTCCATAAACAAGGGCTAGGTAATTATAAGGTAACCTAGTGAGATGCAGTTCATTTTCAACATTGGTAAATAATATGGTCTAGGTTTAGATACAGCTAGTCCCTCCCTACTCTAACAAGGAGGAAACTGTGGTAGCCTAAACAGGGTGACTGTGTAAGTGAACCAGGGTCAACCTAAGACGATGAGGAGGAGGATGCATGTGTGTCTGTCTTCCTGCTGCAATGGAAACCATAACAATTACACCTCAACACTGCAGACAAGTGTGGAATCCTAAATGAGCACACACTCTAACTTGCTCTTTCTATCATTATCACACACACACACACGCATACGCACACACACACACACACACACACACACACACACACACACACACACACACACACACACACACACACACACACACACACACACACACACACACACACACACACACACACACACACACACACACACACACACACACACACACACACACACACACACACACACACACACATACACACACACAGTTTGTTGAGTAACAGCACCCTCTAGCCTAATGTTGACAAAATACCATATTTTATTCAAAGTGAGTCGCTTGGAGCCATCCTGGCAGTGATGCATTGAACACTTGCACCCTCTAGAGGAAAGAAGCTTAACCAGCACCCATATTCCAAAACATTACTTTACATCGCAATACAGTATCTGTTGATAGGGAGGTTTTGTTACGCACAAGACTTTACAGGATAAATTACTGAATCTATATCGTGTAAAGTCCAATATAAATATCTATAGATACAATTGCCTATTTCTTGTTCTCACATGGTCACTCATTTCCCTTGCTTCTGAAGTGGTTAGAATCCATTTAAACGCAGTCCTTTACCCTTTTCACACTACTGAACATAACTTTATTACTATAACTACTGTTCCATGAAGGAGGGAAACGAGGTACAACACACTATGGGGAGTCACACTCTTGCGACATAGGTTGAAGGATTAACAATCACGCCTGACAAGGCCAATGAAATCTGTGCCTTGCTGGAAGCCCAGCCTTCCCAAGGTGATAAGCACGAGGCTCGGATTCGTTCCTTCAATTTAATACCGCTCTTCACCGAGCCCAGGAATGAGGGATGCGGGGCCAAATAGGTGTTGTACCTAATTTCCGTCCTTCAGGGAAGAGTAGTTATAGTCATAATGTTACGTTCCCTTTCAGTCAGTCAACTTCGGTAAAACCTACTTTGGAGAAATATAATCATGCCCCAAGCCGACCCCAATGGATACTAGATGAAACGGCCCATGGCAGGCCACCCAGACCTGACCCCGCCAGATGCGACAGTCTGGGTGTTGCGCATACGGCTTGCTGCCTAGTGACGTTCCCCTGTCCCAGCCGTAAGCATACTGTGAGCTGCCTAGTGACGTTCCCCTGTCCCAGCCGTAAGCATACTGTGAGCTGCCTAGTGACGTTCCCCTGTCCCAGCCGTAAGCATACTGGGAGCTGCCTAGTGACGTTCCCCTGTCCCAGCCGTAAGCATACTGTGAGCTGCCTAGTGACGTTCCCCTGTCCCAGCCGTAAGCATACTGTGTGCTGCCTAGTGACGTTCCCCTGTCCCAGCCGTAAGCATACTGTGAGCTGCCTAGTGACGTTCCCCTGTCCCAGCCGTAAGCATACTGTGTGCTGCCTAGTGACGTTCCCCTGTCCCAGCCGTAAGCATACTGTGTGCTGCCTAGTGACGTTCCCCTGTCCCAGCTGTAAGCATACTGTGTGCTGCCTAGTGACGTTCCCCTGTCCCAGCCGTAAGCATACTGTGTGCTGCCTAGTGACGTTCCCCTGTCCCAGCCGTAAGCATACTGTGTGCTGCCTAGTGACGTTCCCCTGTCCCAACCGTAAGCATACTGTGTGCTGCCTAGTGACGTTCCCCTGTCCCAGCCGTAAGCATACTGTGTGCTGCCTAGTGACGTTCCCTTGTCCCAGCCGTAAGCATACTGTGTGCTGCCTAGTGACGTTCCCCTGTCCCAGCCGTAAGCATACTGTGTGCTGCCTAGTGACGTTCCCCTGTCCCAGCCGTAAGCACACTGTGTGCTGCCTAGTGACGTTCCCCTGTCCCAGCCGTAAGCATACTGTGTGCTGCCTAGTGACGTTCCCCTGTCCCAGCCGTAAGCATACTGTGAGCTGCCTAGTGACGTTCCCCTGTCCCAGCCGTAAGCATACTGTGTGCTGCCTAGTGACGTTCCCCTGTCCCAGCCGTAAGCATACTGTGTGCTGCCTAGTGACGTTCCCTTGTCCCAGCCGTAAGCATACTGTGTGCTGCCTAGTGACGTTCCCCTGTCCCAGCCGTAAGCATACTGTGTGCTGCATAGTGACGTTCCCCTGTCCCAGCCGTAAGCATACTGTGTGCTGCCTAGTGACGTTCCCTTGTCCCAGCCGTAAGCATACTGTGTGCTGCCTAGTGACGTTCCCCTGTCCCAGCCGTAAGCATACTGTGTGCTGCCTAGTGACGTTCCCCTGTCCCAGCCGTAAGCATACTGTGTGCTGCCTAGTGACGTTCCCCTGTCCCAGCCGTAAGAATACTGTGTGCTGCCTAGTGACGTTCCCCTGTCCCAGCCGTAAGCATACTGTGTGCTGCCTAGTGACGTTCCCCTGTCCCAGCCGTAAGCATACTGTGTGCTGCCTAGTGACGTTCCCCTGTCCCAGCCGTAAGCATACTGTGTGTCATACCGGGAGCAGTGACATCCAAGCGATAAAACCTCACAACAGTATGTGGTGATGCCCGACTCGCTGCAGCACAAATATCTCCTATAGTCAACCCTTTAAACAACGCCCAAGACTCTGCCAGACCCCTGGTGGAGTGGGCTCGTACACCGCTAAGTAACCATTGCCCCTTGCTGCTATATGCAAGGGAGATCCACAATCCAGTGGGAGTGACGCTGCTTAGAGAGCGACCTGCCACCAGATGGATTAGCAAAACAGACAAAAAGTTGGTCACATAACCGGATATCCCGGTCCGTATGTACATGTGTAAAGCTTGCACTTGATACAGGGCATGTAACCTCTGTTGCTTTTCAGTACCAAAAGGAGGAGGCGAAAAGGGAAATAGCTCAAAAGCTAAGGACCTGTAGGACATAGCCATGACTTTCAGGGCGAAGGCTGCATTTGGACGCAACATCACCTTAGAGTTGCCAGGGGAGTACTGAGTAGAGGAAGGGTGTACGGATAACGCATGGAGGTCCCCAACACGTTTAGCCAAAGTCAAAGTAATGAGCAGGGAGGTTTTGTATGAAAGGATCTTCAGATCTACTGACTCCAGAGGCTCAAAGGGGTCCGCACACAGTGCCTCCAAAACCAGCAGTAAGTCCAATGTGGGCGCAATAGTTTTAGAGACCTTCTGAGATGACATACACCTTTCAGGAACCGCACCACCAGGGGGTGAACCCCCGGTGAGGTTCCATCAATTCCCACATGACACGCTGAGACAGCGGCCATGGACACTTTTAAAGTGGAGAATACTTGAAAAGCTTCTGTAGGAACATAAAGATGTCCCTCACAGAGCACTGAAAGGAACAAGTCCTTTATGTTTCACCAGAGCTCAAACGCTTGCCACTTATATGCATACAGCCCTTGCAGGATGAATGGTAGCAATAACATTCAGAGGTAAACCTTTAGCCTTCAGATTGACCTTGTTAGTGACAAGGCCCATAGGAACCATATCTCCGGCCTCGCTTGCCAAACCTGCCCATGCGCAAGGGACAACAGGTCCCTGCACAACGGAAGTTTCCACGGATCCTCTCCTAAAAGGCGAATGATCTCAGCAAACCAAGGCTTCCTCGCGATGCGCCCTGCCAAAAATGTCCCATACCTGGGAGAGCTTCCACTCCTGCAAGAGAGGGTTCTACCTGGATAAAATATCTGCACCCAAGTTAAGGCAACCGGGGATATGTGTCTCCCAAAGTGAAAGCATGTGCGCACTGCTCCCCAGCAATAGAGAGCAAGCCAAGGTTACGAGGGAGAGATACAGTCTCTCCCCATCTGTTGATGCACACCACCACTGACATATTGTCGGTTCTGACCAGCACAAGCATGCCTGAGTGCCAGATACTTTGGGTAATTTACATGCAGTGCGCTCCGCTCCGGTGTCCATACCCCCTGAATAGTCCCCTTGGGGGGATGCGTCTGTCGTGATCACCTTGCAGGATACAACCCAGCACATGGGAGACCCCTGACAATAGCAGAGAGTCTCACCACTGTGCCATGGCCCGTAGATCTGACAGGGACACCTGAAGCGACCGACTTATTAGGCTGTGAGATGCATCCAGGTGAGTGGCTAGCACTCAGCACTGGAAGGGCCGTATCAACAATAGCACCACAGGAATGGCTTCCATCACAGAAGCCATCATCCCCAGTAGGCATAGGCACAGGCTAAAACACTCTGTGACCAAGCTGAAATTTGTCTAAGCAGAACTGGAACCCGGACACCCTCAGTGGGGATAGAAACACACAATACGTGAGTGAGCATAGCTCGAGACCTAGAGACAGAATGCGCTGAGATGTAGGCAGATAGCTCTTTTTCTGGTTTCTTATGATGCCTAGAGACTGAATATGGGACAGTAGCATGGATGTGTGTAACATTGCTTGCCCCCTGCTTCCAACATACGTTGTGAGACTGTATAGCGTGCATGAAGCCCGGCCCCTTTATGGGCACAGGGGGCTCTGGCAATGGCTGATGTAGTACCCACTGTTGTCACAGTAATGTTTTTGCGGAGGGGTGCACTGGTCACTCAGACCAGTGCCAAGCCCCCTTGCTCAGGGAGTTACCCCAGCCAAGTGCTCGGGGGGCTGATTCTTCATCGGAGGTGCACACAAACCTCGTTTCCTTCACTCCCTCCAACTCCAGAAACTGAAAATAGGAATGGGGTTGCCAAAACGCTGGAGAAAAGCTAGTAAGTTTCACTCTCCGGAAGTTAAGCATGTTAGCCGATGTTAGCCAGGAGGCTTTAGCCAGGAGATACCACAAACCCACGCCCAGGCAGCCACCACATACCCCACACCCAGGCAGACACCACATACCCCACGCCCAGGCAGACACCACATACCCCACGCCCAAGCAGCCACCACATACCCCACACCCAGGAGACAACACATAACCCACGCCCAGGAGACACCACATAACCCACGCCCAGGAGACACCACATACCCCACGCCCAGGAGACACCACATACCCCACACCCAGGCAGACACCACATACCCCACGCCCAGGCAGACACCACATACCCCACACCCAGGAGACACCACATAACCCACGCCCAGGAGACACCACATACCCCACGCCCAGGAGACACCACATACCCCACGCCCAGGAGACACCACATACCCCATGCCCAGGAGACACCACATACCCCACGCCCAGGAGACACCACATACCCCATGCCCAGGCAGCCATCACATACCCCACGCCCAGGCAGCCACCACATACCAGGCAGCCACAGCATACCCCACGCCCAGGCAGCCACAGCATACCCCACGCCCAGGCAGACAAAGCATACCTCACGCCCAGGCAGACACCACATACCCCACGCCCAGGCAGCCACCACATACCAGGCAGCCACCACATACCACATGCCCAGGCAGCCACCACATACCCCACGCCCAGGCAGACACAGCATACCCCACGCCCAGACTGACACCACATACCCCACGCCCAAGCAGCCACCACATACCCCACGCCCAGGCAGCCACTACATACCCCACGCCCAGTACGTACTCCTCGTAGTATGTACTGAAGTTGACTGACTGAAAGGGAACAGAGACAAATTGGTGGCTGGCAGCACAGTACAGTTTGGGTCACGTAATAGTGTGAAAAGGGTTCTAGTGTCATACACACATGCTTTTCTGAATGAACAACTGAACATCTCATTCACACTCTAGTACTCATGGCTCAGCTGCTCTGCACAGTAGCTGCTGGCAAACCAGATTTCTCTCTTTTTCTCTCCCTCCCTCTGTTTTATTTCCCTCTCACTATCCTTCCCCTCCCCCAATTTCACAGGCTCTGTTGTTTCTCTCCCTCCTTCCCTCCCGATAACTTACACCAGACTGGTTTCCAAGCTGAGGTCTTCTCAAATTTTACAGTGGCAGCCGTTTGAAGTCTTTCTTGTTTTGTTGGCATTCAGTTGCTGCTTGATTTAGTTCTCCATTGAGCCTCAATAGCTTCTAGGCACCCGCAGGAATGGTGAACAATTGTGTAGTGACTGAGAGATGCTGAAAACATGCCATGTGTATAATTTTCCTCCACAGAACTGAGGATGGAAAGAGAAAGAGAGAGGGATAGTCAGAGTATTTGTCAGTGACCTTAAGCCATTGCACTGGTAATGCATAGCCCAGTTGACACATGGAACGTTGCCTTTTGTGTGCCTGTACAGAATGGCTCAAGGTCAAATTTGGAAGGTGGAGGGTTCAAAATGAGGGTGGGATTGTTGAGTTGATAAAATGATATAGGCCTATGAAGGTTTTTCATGAACAATTTAGCTGCTTGTTCTGATTTAATTCAGGATACAGTAGAGTACATAAATGTAGGATCACCTTTAATCATAACTATAATTATCAAATGGAATGGGAACAGAATGCTTGCTTATCTTTTCTCCATTATAATGTATATTCAGACCTTGTGTTATAATACAGTAGTACAGTACTTTCAAACATAAAAGTCCTGTCAAATTGCACATTTTTTACACCCCCTATTGCTTAAACTCTGTCCTATGGTTATCATGTCCAAGGTTGACCTGATCAAAATGAATTAGGTACAGTCACAGGCCTATATACTGTATTTTATTTGTAACCTTTATTTGAACAGGAGACAATGACGATGTGGATGAGGAAAAGGAAGATAACACTAGCAAGTATCAGGTGAAGGTTAGTGTTTACACTTAATCATATTATTGCCACACTGATGGTTAATGAATTTAGGCTCATGTGTCATTAGTGGTTCCTTCCTATCATGCTTGATGAAAGGCTGCTGGATCGAATCCCCGAGCTGACAAGGTAAAAATCTGACGTTCTGCCCATGAGCAAGGCAGTTAACCCACTGTTCCTCGGACGCCAAAGACGTGGTTGTTGATTATGGCAGCCCCTTGCACCTCTCTGATTCAGAGGGGTTGGGTTAAATGCGAAAGACGCATTTCAGTTGAAGGCTTTCAGTTGTACAACTGACTAGGTATCCCCCTTTCCCTTTTTTGATGACATAATACAAACTATAGATTTCAAATGGTCTGTCTGGAGAGAAGGGCAATGAGGAAATTACTTTAATTTGAGTATTGTAACACAATCACTATAACCATCTGTAAAAAAGTAACCTGGAACTCTGGCATGTCCAGTAGATGGCACCATTAAACAATAAGTAGGTCTGACCAAATACTGGACTACTTCAGAGGATGTCCAATGGCTCTGCACTGTTACTTGAACAAATTTTACAAAACACTTCTCACAGAATGATAGTCTATTCTAACAGAATTGTCTATCAACACTGTGGACCTCACTGGGCGATGTCAGAGGACGAGATTGCATGAGCGTGACATTTGAGGTCATCTAGAAAGAAACTGTCAAATGGATTAACTGGAAGGTCCCCTCTCTTTGGTTTAGAATGTCAATAGGCAATGGGCTACTTTTTTTGCTTTCCCAACTGTTATCCCCAGCACCAGTCACCCCTAGAAAAAAACAATGAGTATATTTGTACTGTGCTTATGATATCAATTTCAGAGCACAGATTTCCCTTTGCCCTCCCTCAGACATTTCTCACATTGTATTTATGAAATATGTGCTCATTGGATCCAGTAAACTGACTGATGAATACAGAAACCTTTGAAAAGAGGGGGGATTGTGATGAAGCACTTGTAGGAATGACATGGCATCCTTTCGGCTCATAGCCCAGGTGCACCAGATTATGTCTGGGGTTGATATTACTGTTTCAGTGCCCTCTGTGACAGTTGTGGGCCCTTCATAATAGAGAGACATTTTGTTGTGTGTGTGTGTCCACGGTAATTGTATGGTTGGCTATGTTTGTGACTGATTGATTTTATTTGACAGTTTAAAAAATACATACACACACACAGTACATACATTTTCAAAACTTGACAGGGACAACACAATAAAATAAATTACGTATTTCCATTGTGGTCTCTTAAGGTGCATGGTACAATACACAGCATAGATACAGACATAGATACAGACAGAAAAATAGTTATATGGTTCAGTCATTAGCCAGAGTTTGACATTCTGAACGTGTATGGTTCTTGACCATGGATGTTGTCATTCCATCCTAAGATATAGTGAGTATGTGTTGCATCACTTTAATTAAGTTCATATAAATATTCACCATCCTGTAACTTTCAACCTTGATGCAGTTACCATTGTAGTGGCTATGACCATTTAGTTAATACTGTCTTATGTGATTTTGAAATCCTGAGTGGTACTGATTTATGAAACTAAATATAAAAAAATTGTAAATAAACCATTATAAATGTGTAATTACACCATGTTCACAATGCAATCCCATAATGATCTCAATAAATCAACAGTTTCAAATTGGTCTTGAATTCAGAATTGTTGAATTGTGTCACACTACAGTTGTATAATAACACCATATTCAGTAGAGCAGTCCCCACAGTAGAGTTGTATCTTCTTCCCCTCTTCTCTGGTTGGAGCTCTGCTGCTGAACTCGGCTCGCGCATATATTCCCAGGAGTGCTGCTGCATTTAGTCTAACTGACATCATCTGTATCTGGACCTGTAGTGGCGAGGTGGGATGAGGCGAGGCAGTGATAACACATCACATCAGCTGCAGTCGGTCAGGACAGCAGAGCAGTCCCCACAGTAGAGTTGAATCTACTTCCCCTCTTCTCTGGTTGGAGCTCTGCTGCTGAACTCGGCTCGCAGAGAGAGCAAAGTGGATGGAACAGTGCACCCTTTAAAAATGCATGAAGAGGGGAACCTTGGGATAGATGCCTTTTTACAGAGTTTGGTTTAAAAATCCAGTGAGTCACCTCATGTGAAAAACCTAAAATAGTAGATACAGTCCAGCGTTCAATTCCACCCAGGCTCCTCTGAATGAGGCCTGAAGAGCCCCACCTGAAGTGTTTGTGTGGATTAGTGGGTCGGTGGTGCTTCAGACACTTGGTGGATATTTTGTCCTCATGTCTGGATTTAGATTGTGCGATTTGTTGGGAGTCAAAGATAAATCATTGTGATGCTGCTGGATTGGCCTGCTCAGGGAAAATAGAAAACATGAGGTTGATCTTTTTTTATTGGGGTTTCTGCAAAGACATTTGGCCATTCCGAGGAACTATAGTATGTTTAGATGTGGTGTGCATGTTCACTACACTTATGCAGGCCTATTTGTTTAGCTAGCATATATCTTGTTTTAAAGACTAGTCTTTCAATCAGACAGTAATATACAGTTGAAGTCGGAAGTTTACATACACCTTAGCCAAATAGATTTAAACTCTGTTTTTCACAATTCCTGACATTTAATCCAAGTAAAAATTCCCTGTTTTAGGTCAGTTAGGATCACAACTTTATTTTAAGAATATGAAATGTGAGAATAATAGTCATCACATTCCCAGTAGGTCAGAAGTTTACATACACTCAATTAGTATTTGGTAGCATTGCCTTTAAATTGTTTAACTTGGGTCAAACGTTTCGGGTAGCCTTCCACAAGCTTCCCAAAATAAGTTGGGTGAATTTTGGCCCATTCCTCCTGACAGACTGGTGTAACAGAGTCAGGTTTGTAGGCCTCCTTGCTCGCACATGCTTTTTCAGTTCTGCCCACACATTTTCTATAGGATTGAGGTCAGGGCTTTGTGATGGCCACTCCAATACCTTGACTTTGTTGTCCTTAAGCCATTTTGAACAACTTTGGAAGTATGCTTGAGGTCATTGTCCATTTGAAAGACCCATTTGCGACCAAGCTTTAACTTCCTGACTGATGTCTTGAAATGTTGCTTCAATATATCCCCCTAATTTCCCTCCCATCTATTTTGTGAAGTGCACCAGTCCCTCCTGCAGCAAAGCACCCCCACAACGCAACCCCATGTGCTTCACGGTTGGGATGGTGTTCTTCTTCTTGTAATCCTCCCCCTTTTTCCTCCAAACATAACGATGGTCATTATGGCCAAACAGTTATATTTTTCTTTCATCAGACCAGAGTACATTTCTCCAAAAAATATGATCTTTGTTCCCATGTGCAGTTGCAAACCATAGTCTGGCTTTTTTATGGCGGTTTTGGAGCAGTGGTTTCTTCCTTGCTGAGCGGCGTTTCAGGTTATGTCGATATAGGACTCATTTTACTGTGGATATAGATACTTTTGTACCTGTTTCCTCCAGCATCTTCACAAGGTCCTCTGGTGTTGTTCTGGGATTGATTTGCACTTTTCGCACTAAAGTACATTCATCTCTAGGAGACAGAACGCGTCTCCTTCCTGAGCGGTATGACGGCTGCGTGGTCCCATGGTGTTTATACGTACATACTATTGTTTGTACAGATGAACGTGGTACCTTCAGGCATTTGGAAATTGCTCCCAAGGATAAACCAGACTTGTGGAGGTCTACAATTTTTTTCTGAGGTCTTGGCTGATTTCTTTTGATTTTCCCATGATGTCAAGCATGAGGCACTGAGTTTGAAGGTAGGCCTTGAAATACACCAACAGGTACACCTCCAATTGACTCAAATTATGTCAATTAGCCTATCAGAAGCTTCTAAAGCCATGACATCATTTTCTGGAATTTTCCAAGCTGTTTAAAGGCACAGTCAACTTAGTGTATGTAAACTTCTGACCCACTGGAGTTGTGATACAGTGAATTATAAGTGAAATAATCTGTCTGTCAACAATAGTTGGAAAAATGATTTGTGTCATGCAAAAAGTAGATGTCCTAACTGACTTACCAAATCTATAGTTTTTTAACAAGAAATTTGTGGAGTGGTTAAAAAAAGATTTTTAATTACTCCAACCTAAGTGTATGTAAACTTCCGACTTCAACTGTACCATGATAGGCCTTTGTTTTACACACTGTGGAGAAATGTGTTGGCTATAAGCTTATATACATACATGGTAGGCTTATTTATAGGCTATTTGTCAACATCCATCCCATGACGGAGATGTAGCCTATCTATTTCCGGCATGCTTTACGCAAGAAAATAGGGTCAAAACTGTTTGAGTAGAGTGACCATAAAGTGGAAATGTAAAAGTT
This sequence comes from Salvelinus fontinalis, assembly GCF_029448725.1. NCBI lineage: Eukaryota > Metazoa > Chordata > Actinopteri > Salmoniformes > Salmonidae > Salvelinus > Salvelinus fontinalis. The sequence goes on from NC_074694.1 coordinate 21,530,398, forward strand.
GATACAGTACCGTCAAAGCTGCTTCCGGGACTGCGATTAATGGTTGTCCTGTAGCCATAAGCAGTGTTTTACTGTCCATTTACAGCGGCCCATCTCGGTCTCATGCTCTTGCCGGAGTTTAACTCTGAAAGGCCTCGCTCCAACGGAGCCCATTAGATTGTCTCATCGGAAGCCCGGAAACTCTGGGTATCAGTAGTGAAAAATTAACTAGGGAGCCAGGATTCCATTACACTCTCTGCCGACTGAATCCTTGATCTATCACAAATGGAAATCCAGTTCAGTGTTCCAACATCATTTGACTTTCATATGATAAAACATTAATGCGCGAGCTTGTTCGGCGGCTGTCCCCATGGTGCTGAACATTAACTGAAGCACGAGAAGCTGCAGCGAAACGGGCCAGACGGTAGGCCTAAGCAATTCTACACATATTGCCATAGGGCAGAGAGAAAAATTTGCAGTTTTATAGATAATCTCATGCTATTTTACACATTTTGCCATGAGGCTGAGAGAAAATGTTGCTGTTTTGAAGCCAATTTCCTGCAATTCTACACATATTGCCATAGGGCAGAGAGAAAAAAAATCAGTTTTATAGCTAATCTCATGCTATTATACACATTTTGCAATGAGGCTGAGTGAATTTTGCATTTTTAAAGCTAATTTCCAGCAATTCTACACACATTGTCATGGGGCAACTAGGAAAATATGCAGTTTTTTAGCTAATCTCATGCTATTATACACATTTTGCAAAGAGGCTGAGAGAATTTTGTATTTTTAAAGCTACACTGAACAAAAATATGAGCTGAAATAAAAGATCCCCGAAATTGTCCATATGCACAAAAAGCTTATTTCTCTCAAATTTGGTGCACAAATTTGTTTACATCCCTGTTAGTGAGCATTTCTCCTTTCCCAAGATAATCCATCTACCTGACAGGTGTGGCATATCAAGAAACTGATTAAACAGCATGATCATTATACAGGTGCACCTTGTACTTTAGTTTATTTAGTAAATATTTTATTAACTCTTATTTTTCTTAAAGCTGCTTAGTTGTTTAAGGGCTTGTAAGTAAGCATTTCTATTACACCTGTTGTATTCGGCGCGTGTGAATTTGATTCAATTTGCTGGGGACAATAAAGCCCACTCTAAAATGTGCAGTTTTCTCACACAACACAATGCCACAGATGTCTCAAGTTTTGAGGGAGTGTGCAAATGTCATGCTGACTGCAGGAATGTCGACCAGAGCTGTTGCCAGAGAATTAAATGTGTGAGTGTGTGATGCACCAGCACAGGCAAACTAATAACCATGTCCATTTCAGTAGCCTTACTATACTGCATATTGGCGTATTGTTAATCTCAACATTATTGTTTTGGTCACAGTGGGCCAAGCAAGGTTGTCATAGTAAACTAAAACTGAAACTAAAACGAAAATCTAATGGGTTTTCAAGATTGCAGGTTGAATTGAGATGAAGTTTATAATTGAAAGGTGGACTCAGCTAGATGAAGTTGCCAGAAGCAGCACTGCAGCATTCGGGCGAGTTTGAGTGGTAAGGCTAAAGCAACCGACTGTAGATAAAAGTGGAGAAGTGAAGTCGTGAAGATGCATCTGCAACAGTCGAAATTCGGACACTAATGTGTTTTTCCTACAGCAAGGCTCAGATGGCAGTATTGCCATTGTTTATAAAACATGTCTCTAACCCCAATACCACACACTCACAAACTGAAATCATAATATAATATAATGTGTGCACATTGTACAATCACTTAGTGAGAAAGAACCTCAAATATCACATTTATTTGTATATATCCACTGTACACATATGTGTGGATCAAATAAAAACACCCTCATGATTGGTTGATAGTAGAAGCTCCCACAGTGCAGGGATGGCTGCAGGATGAAGTTGGTGAAGAGCAACTGCATAAACTTGCAGTTGACTGCAGTGAAAACTTCATGACCTTCGATCACATGATTTTTGTAAAGTTCCTGCAGTTGACATGTAGGCGGAAGTCTGACAATTTTTTCCCCCAGAATGCAACACACGTTCAAATGCGTGATCACCAACTTGACAAAAGTGATGTGCTTGAACACACCCATTGAGATGAGCATGATGCAAGACTTTGCTCTCACAGTCACACTGAGTATCAGCGCATGTGCACGGGTAAGCTTCACGCTGCTACAGCGTGGTAGCTATGGGACCAAAACCGAGTAGAAGTTTAACCTCAATTGACCCATTACTACTATTTGCTTTTTTCATCTACATCATCTCGCTGAGTCTACCTTTTAACCTAACCTAACCTATGTGACCTGACCCATCACCTTATGCATTACTGCCCCACAGTGGCAACAAGTGACATCCCCAAATACACAAAAACTATTCAACACATAAATGGCTACTTTTTGTCCCTAACACTAAGGGCTGGTTTTCCGGACACAGTTTAAGTTTAGTGCTGGACTAAAAAGCTCTTTCAATTGAGATCCTCCGTTGAGCATGCTTTTTATTCCAACACTAGGCTGTGTACAGGAAACCAGTCCTAAAACTAAAACGAGATAATATAAATATTAAATATATATTTTTTAAATAAAACTTAAACGAAATAAAAAATAGTAAAGTGGATCTGAAAACGAACTGGAACTAATAGAAATAAAAAAAACAATATAAAAACACAAAACTATAATAACCTTGGGGCCAAGCTGGACACGATGCCATGCCTTTCCATTTATTTAGATGTCTATGTGCTATTGACCCTCGCCCTCCGGAGTAGGCTATCATAAGGCTATCATAAGCCCACAGCCTGCTTGTTCATTGTAGTCTAAAATACAAAATGTAAACTTATAATCAACTAGATGTGTACTGACCTCAAATCGGCTTATTCTTCAACGATGACAACATTTGGATAGCCCACGCAGTTATACATATTTCGATGCCTGTTATCCATCTTGCAACCAACAGTGAGTCAGTATTTTATAGGCCTATGTAACATTTCTGTTATTTTTACTTCAAGCAAATTCCGGTAGATGGCAGTAACAGCACGTGTAATGGTGGCAGGTTGAACTTGTGTCAATGCACATGGCTTTGTGCAGAAACGCTGTGCTCGGAATCGACACTGTCAGGGGTTGTTTGTGAGCACGAGCTCAGATCCGTGGGTAATCCATTCTACTGGGCTAAACGGAGGTTAAATTGATAAGGGCAACCAGACTCGAGTCAATCTCCAACCTTTTGTTAAATGCAGGCTGGGTTTATAGGCTGCTTATGACGCTATAGGTGTGCTCCACATATTTACATAAACTAAAGATGATTTTGCTTTATTTGAATAATTCTCAAATGTGCCCTGGCAGTCATATTTTTGTTGGAAGTCATTTGGGAAAGGGTGCTGGAGTAAGGATCAGGATTTTGCTTATGTATGGTCCCTTGGATAAGAAAATTATTTTTAGTAATATGATTCGCTCTAAAAACCTGTACTGATTCATTTCAAATGACGAAATCTTGCTGTCAGGCTTTATTTAGCTTCATCCCAAGATAATTTATAGGCAGTGATTCTTGGGGGTAATTCGTTGTGTCCTACCTGTTGACCTAGGCTATTTGAACCAAAACACAAAATATATATAGCCTAACTGTAGTTGTATGTTATCAATGCCAACAAATATAATATGATAGGATGTGTTAGGTGAAAACAACAAATACAATGTACACTAATATGTATATGATAGTCATAGTTATAGACTAATAGTTCGCAAATGTGTTTGTTTAAAATAATACAAGGTGTTTCATAAATGTTTTGTGAGCGTTTATAAAATACATTTTGAACAATTTGGCCTAAAAAAATTAACAACGTTTTTTTATTGATCCGGGCATATTTATAATAAATAAAAAGTATTTTTTTAGAGGCCATATGTAATTCTGTGTTTTTAGCTGTTTTTACACGTGGACGTAGGCTACAGACTTGTTGCGTTGTTCCTTCCATTCATTACAATTTCTAAGCCAGTTCAGAAATGGTCAGTAGGTGTCAAATCCCGAGGATAGACGAAGAGAGGATGAAAAGGTGTTTACTGGCTTCAACTGGCGGCCAATCTGTCGCTCGTTATTCGTCCTCGGCTGAGCAGGTTTGGGTGTGTGGCCGAGTCCATCCGGTCCTTTCAATGCTACTGCTAGTGAAGGGACTCGTTTCGCCTAGAACTCTCCCTCTGGTCAAACAATAGAGCCGAACATTCACTGACAGACCATGGAACAATCGCCAATTCATAAGGGAGATGTCACCAACTCGCCAAAGTCCAGCTAACATGGCATTCGTGTAAATGGTTTCTTGCTAATAAACTACTCTCGAATGATGTCTTTGTTGGGAAGTCAAAGATTATTTACAAAATGAGTCCATTTCTAAACGGTTTCATGATTGTTGGGCAGAGTCGCCGTAGGAGGCGCGGGAGACTATTGGTGGCTTCGTGCTGACCTCTCCGGCGCAGCAGGGCACCGCAAGCAGCGGCGCTAATTGAGCAAGCGGAGCCAGAGGACGACTTCAGCATCCTGTCAGGAGATATGAGATATGAGACCAAACTTCATCAATCTCTCTCTCGCTTTCTTCCTCTCTCTTTCTCTGCTCAGTTTACTTCTATAATTTTTACCAATTCACATCCTCCTGACAATATCTATATGAATGAAGTGGACATTTCTTGCTTCTGAAACTAGACAGGGCCTCGTTTCCCAGATCCTTCGTAGCGTTAAGATAATCGTTAGAACCGTTTTATGATATCGGCCTATCTTTAGTAGCCGATCTGTTTCCCAGAGCCTTTGTTAGTAATGTTGCTCTTAAAAACATTCAGCCAAAGTGCATCGTTAGATGTTTTTCGCCCTTCAGCGTCACTTTATTCACTGAAGATCTCCAATAAACATAGAATAAAGATGTTATGCTGGGTATCTGTCTGTCCGCGGATAACTTCAGAACTAAGTTCACTACGCATAGGTACAAAGTTACCAAGTATTTGCATATGTTACAAACAAGTGAAAGACAAAACGATGCTTCGGATGAAAACCGAGATGATTGCATTAAAAGATAAATAGGCTACATGGGCCTAGAGGCCTATATTTAAATTATATTGAAATCATGTTACGTTTTATTTTGCCACTAGGCTACTGTTTGTAATTTGTGCCTCAATATGTTTCATGATGTGTGACAAGATGTGCGCAATGATGTGCCCAATCTGTGATTTAGTGCATTATTATTGGGTTATCATAATAAACGGGACTCAATATGTGCAGCCATAGGTGGTAATATCTCTTTAGGAGCTGAAACGTCGTCAGTATTGTGGAAGAATTCTAATGTTAAATATTTAAGTGGAGCTTGCTTTTCTTTCGATCCCATCTATCAATATCGACACACTAACGACGCACTTTCTCTCTACGTGCTTGTTTGGGAAACGCTCTTAAAAGTGTGGCTCGTAAATAACGATGCATCTGGTACGATCGTGCTAATGCTTAATTTTCATCGCAACTTATTTTACAGGACTACGCCACTATGTCAAAATATTTGGAAATATGGAGTAGTTTTGGGTAGCATTATATCCTTAATATCACAATTGAATGCGGTTATTTCGTTTCAAATAAAAAATGTCTTAAACGTGGGCCAGATTATCTAAGACTGAATCTGAGGGACATTATGCAAACTGCTATGAAATAATAATTTGTCTATTTTAAAAATGGTACTATCAAGAGGCTAAGAAGCAAATCGATAGCAAATGCGGATGTGTAAATGTGTTTAAGATATTTTATATTTTGGTAAAGGTTTATTCATATGTTTAGTCATCTTTAAAAAAAATTGAAATTCTTTAAAGATCAAATAATGAATCATACTAAACTATGAAAATCGTATTGTACACAGGTTTTCACAAACTAATGTTATAGTCCTATTTCTCTCCATGTGTTCGTGTTTTCTATTTTCAGTGCATACAGCAATGCCCTTAGAAAAAGAACCATATAAATAGATTGAACTATTTCATTTCTAATCCCATCTACCATGGCATGAGAATAGCTGTTGAAAACACAGGTGCTAGCGGTATTTAAGCTACTCATGGGTCTGTCTGCCCAGTGTGCAGAAGGCGCGAGATCAGAGCCATGCCCAGCACCCCACACCCTCCATTGAGTAGTAGAGAGGTGTGTTTCGGATGAACAAGCTAAAGTTGGGTTGCTTTCATGTTGTGCTTGTTTAAAATGGGTTATGGAATGGTACTAATCGGCATTAAACCATTTTCCCCTGTGCTGACCAGTTTTTAAACGGTAAGCATCAGAGGAGCTATGATCCCATCTGCCTATGGTTCCAAATTAAAGTTCAAACGGTTGGCTTATACACCACTGATCCTGTATCATAGCTTCTCGTGACCCTTCAATTACTATTTAATAGAATTACAGTTTTAAATCCCAGTAGTTTTAGAGAGGGAAGAATGTTTATCACGGGCCCTGCATGCCATGGAGACTACATCAGACAGGTGCTTTGTGGCATTCTGAGAACAAGTCATAGACTGCTCCCTTTTTAGTTTTGAACTGCATGGAAATCCCCTTCTCTCTCTCTCTCTCTCTCTCTCTCCCTCTCTCTCTCTCTTTCTCTCTCCTTTACTAAACACAAACACACATACACGCACACACACATTTTTGTGCAAACCTATAGTCCGCCTTCCTACCTTTTCTCATATGATCCTTTGAAATCCAACATATGCCTCGAAATCCTCGAATAAAAAATGCGTCAAAATACATGCTTTGAGCAACCAATGCAAATTCTTGGAATTGTAAGTAATGATATCTCCACCTGTAGTTTCCAAATTGCAATTGAATAGACCTACACCCTAAATTGTAAAAAATAAAATCATGTCAATTAGTTACCTCTCTAAAATGCTGTTAGTATGGTGCAGTAGGCCGGTAGCTTTCTCCAAAAATAAGAATATAGTATACTAACTGTTTGTCCGACGTCTTACCTTTTTCAAGGCCTGCTTTTTTTAAACCAAAAGACCCGGTCCTGACAAGAACGCCTGCACTGTGCACTGTGAGGCTGCGCCACTGCTGCACGCGCTGAATCCGGGTCAGAGGGAACTGCCGCTCTTTGAGAGCTGCATGAATACACACGAATAGAAAAGTTGTGTTCAGTTAACGGATGAAATCAGAGAAAAAACGGGGCAGTGCAAGCCTTTCTCACTGCGGACCATGGCCAAATAGTTTTGGGCTGCCTCGCTCGCAAGGTTATGGGAATAGGACAAATAATCCATTATTCTGTTTGTTTGACGCACGCACTATAGACCAGACACAGATATGGAGTGAAGAAAAAACACATGCCCGTCCATTGTTGCTGCGCTCGTCTCACATTCTCGTTTACTTTCTGTACGTATTTAGATGTGAGGATCAGAGACGGCGACTACTCCTGGCAAAGTTATTTTGTCTCATGATATATATTCGACTTGACAGATCACGAACAAAACGCTGCACCAGTAATGATCCCTGATGAAACAAAAGACCTCATCTACTTAATAGTTAGAGGTAATATATGTCCAATGTTATATATAGGCCTATAATGCCATCTGCAAAATGTCAACCACCTGCAAAATGTACATTTAATTTTTTTTTTATACATAAACTATTTGTTTAAAGTTATTCTTAGTTAAGCTACTACTATAACGTTTTATTTGCTGATTAAATTTAGAAAGAATACATACAGTTTATTTAACTTCCGTTTAAATTATCTTTACAAATCGTATGGTCCGGCTCCGGCTTTAAGTATCGGAAAATATGCAAATCACTTTCATTGAGGCTCTATCCTAGGCCTACTATGATTGTTATAGCGGACATCTACGTTATAGTTAATCCCCCATATCCTTTTTATTGATAAAAATGTTCTTCAGTTTCCGATTAATGTAATCTTAATCATGGCTGGGACTTGTCGTCGCCAATAAACTAATGTGGTCTGAGAGGGTCTGCTGCGGTGATACAGATCAGCTATGGTTTCCACTGCCCGGTGCGGGTGATAGGCCCTATCTTTCTCCTGCAGATGGATTTACCAGTTAAAACGGGCTTAAATGCAGATTTACCACAACCACAAGTCCCAATGAGTGCACTCTAATCAGTTCATATTTGTTTTTCTGCACCTAGTTTGCATTAGGGCCTAGTAAAAAAATTATGTATCGATATTGCACTAGGCTATGTTTAGTGTTTGTTTAGTGGTTGTTTAGTGGTTGTTTTTGCTATTTATCTCACGACGAGAAAAAACGATATGAGTAGCCTAGGTAGCCTATGCTCAGTGAAAACTGATGTAGCGACACATGAATAAGACCGAATAAGACCTTGAGAACTTTACATTAAAGGGTTTAAGCCTATATAGTAAAATTCGAAATATGCTCGTTTCTCAATTTTAGGAGACCTTGCATTCGTGCCCATCAAATGGAGACAGCTTCTCAGTAACACACACACACACACATTTGCACACACTGTACATAGATTTTTATATTGTTTTCTATTGTGTTATTGACTGTACGTTTGTTAATGTGTAACTCTGTGTTGTAGTTTTTGTCGCACTGCTTTGCTTTATCTTGGCCAGGTCGCAGTTGTAAATGAGAACTTGTTCTCAACTGGCCTACCTGGTTAAATTAAGGTGAGAAGAAAATAAACACACACACACAGTTGCCGAGTTAAGTAAGTGAGTAACATTGTTTTACAAGTGGGTTATTGGTGAACTTTGCAGTTAGTTTAAGTTGTTGCCATGTGAAAATTCTGGGTTGGGAATATTGTCGAAAAAAATACCCATATTTTTGTCTACGGACATTCCGATGTCAAAGCAATGAGGATCTTGGCCGCGGAATGTATTCCTTTATCAGCATTTTCGTTTATGCGTTTCACTTTAGGTCAATGTCCGTTAGCTCCTTTGGTTGGACTAAGGGTAATGATCAACATGTTCAAGATATGTTCAATAGATGTTTCATAGACTTTTTTGGGGGATTGCAGCTCATTAAGATATCCCGAGTGTCAACGACATATGTCAATTCCAATGCCAATAGAATTGATACACTGCATGCATGTACACGCATTCTGTTGTGTGTCTTCAAAGTTAATGATGTTAAACTGTTGAATTGAGAAGTTAGTTATTATTCCACCAACATAAAGTAAAACAGTTGTAGCCTCCCTGAGCCCAGAGTAAAACAGTTGTAGCCTCCCTGAGCCCAGAGTAAAACAGTTGTAGCCTCCCTGAGCCCAGAGGTATGCTCTGGCCTACTTTTTTCTCCTTTCAAATGAGACGTCCTGTCCTCACAGTTACATTGAAACTATACCGATCATTTTTCACAGCTACAAAACATGTTGGTAGGGTTTTAGAGAACGGGAACTCTGTCGAGGAACAATAGTAATCTACCATAATGATTATTTTCAGTTCCCTTGTAAGTATAAGGGTTATTACGATTGGTTTTGATTTTAGGATAAAACGCCCGGGGAAAGCTTTTCTGTAGGGAATGCTCATCCCTGGGTGAAGAAAGGCTCTTTCACCGACCCACAATGAGAGATTGAGGCAGGGGAGGAGTCCACCATGATTAGTCCATTTAATGGCGCGTTTACTTAATTTCTGTATTCACTAGCAACCATAAACAAAAGGGGAAACTGGACTCTCGTTTAAGAGACTATGACGTTGACATTTACCATAACACATGCATATATATTTAGGGGCAAAATACTTTTTTTAACATCGTAGGCTACAACCTATGTGTAGTTTCTTAAAAAGGACCACAGCATGTGTTTCAGAATCATTATGCTCGCATGAGCATAACATAACCACTTCTCCTCAACATAGGCCTAGATGCTCATAAACGCTTGATGGTGGATAATGAACACTCACTTAAAAGAGAGACTTAATGCAGAATATATAAGAAAATGGAATACTGTATTTGATTTAGAAATGTACATTAACATAAACACGCAAGAAATTAACATTGAATAATAAGCGCTTTAGGTGATGCACGGGGAAGTATAGGACTTGAATTGTTGAAGAATATTCCAATGTTTATATTATATACCTTTTGCATAAATGTGACCGATAACACGTTTATATGCGTCATTATCCCATGTTAGGTAGTCTATCAAAACAAACAAAAGAAAGAAACGCCTAGAGCACTTTTTTTTACGTTTTGACAAATATTTTATGTATAGGAACACCAAGTCAAGAACAGGGATAGAAAAGAGGATGGAGATGGGAGAGCAATATTATGTACAAGCATATCTACACATATAGGATATTACAGACCGCGGGAGAATGATGGCATTATTTGAGATATACATAATTCAATATAAAATCTTAAAATAAAAATAAAAATCTGATACAGTCATAACGATTGGGTTCCACATTTGACCATGTAGGCCTACCCCACACAGGCAGTGACAGAAGTGTATAGTAAAAAGGTGCTTACGACGTAAATGATTGTCTGATGAACATAAAGTAAAACAGGATTGCATCTTGGCTGAGCGGCATCATCACTTGGACTAAAACAGAGATGAAAAGGCGATAAACACCCTCTGGTAATTCCCTCTTCTCGATTATCCTTGTAGAAATATTGAACAGGGTATGTTCCCCAGATACCAAAAACATCATGCAGGTAGTGGTGGGGGGTAGGGGAAGGCTTGGTGGGTCCATTGAAAGCGCTTAAAAAAGACGTGCTTTTATATTTTTTTAAATATTTAAATCAATTGGTCCTTTTTTCATCCCGATATTTCATAGTTTTTTTTTTCAGGTCCATATTTCCTGTAAATATTTCTCTTTTTTTATATCATACGTCGCACTCGGAGTCACTGGAGGTTACTGAAAGAATGGACGTTCCAGTATCAACTCGCTCTGTCATACTGGAGATGCTGGTAGTAGGACTGGCCGCGGTCGACGGCGATTCCGCCGAGCTGCGTGGAGTGCACCCGGATTCTGAAAGGGACCGCATACCGTTCTGTCCTATTCCCTGGTGCTGAAGCCTGGAGAATATAAAGAAAGGGAAAATAACATAGCAATTAAATACAGTGTTGCTCCGCAAAATAGCGTTCAGCCTGCTTGTCATTCATTCGCTGACAAGCCTTTAACAAATGCAGCTCTGTAGCCTACACATAATGGGGTAAGAATTGGCTAAAGCAAAGCAGATACAAATACTAAATGTGGGAGAAATATAACAGTCTATGTTAAAGTAACAGGCGTGTTGTTAGCTACTTAAATCATGGCCAATGGAGTTTGAGAACTGTCTTTTATAGTAGATTTTGTCATACCCAGGCCTATCCAAATTAATGAAAGATAACATTTTTCTGATTTGTTTTGATTTACTAAATTAATTAATCGATGATGTACTATTTTATCACTGAGAAAATGCAGATGAAGAAATATAGCTGTTTTCACCAACTTGTCTGTTTTTATTCAGTTGGCTTGTTCAGTTCACCAATTTGTAATAAATTATTGCATTGCAAATAAATAATAGGCTACACACTGTGAAACGAAAACATGGCTGCAAAACAGGCCATCATTTTAGAATAATTATTTTGTATTTATGTTTATGTTGATTTATATCAAGAGTGTTATGTATCAATCATTTCCAAACGTCTATAGCCCAATGTATGCGTTTCTTATGTGTAAAAAGCACCACGAATAAAAATGTAAAATTGGTAACTGAACTCATATTAATATAGCAAAACTACCCCATCCTTTTGTGTGTTTTAACATTATTATTTGGTTGTAGGCCTATCTTAGTCTACACTGTCTTTTTACAGGTGCAACCTTTGAATATATAGGCATATAACATTATTTTGATTAAACAAGTAACCAATAACCTACAGTATTTGATCGTGGGTGTTTTGGTTCCTGTTTGGGATCCATATCTATACCACCCCTGCAGTGTATGTGATGTTTCCAGACAAAAACGTTCACTTGTTGAAGTTAACAACACTATCTTTGGGATTCAAGATGATAATCGAAAACGTGCACTGTTGTAGTATCATCATAATATGCTGTATTCAAAGTTTAACAGACTTATTAATAATTATTTGCGTTATTGTCTGGAATATAGGACAAATTCAAATGTACATGGTTGAGGATTTTCTTTGTGTGTATTTCCTGTTTTGTTATCTAACGCTTACCTTGATGTTTTCATTTTGCTTATCAGGGATACTAGCATACCAGCGTAGCCTGAAGCCTACAAGCTTTGCTTTACGCACGAAAATGTTTTACGCATTATACTATTTTGGGGATTATTTTGGAAAACAATAATAGTTATATTTTTCGGTAGGCAATGATTGCATAGGCCTGTGAGATCAAAGAGTAAAATGTCGCCGTGCTCCCTCCCCACCCCTAACTATACACCCAACTTGCTCATTTGTAACCCCTCTATAACCTTGTGTATTACTACGATGAAGTTGAACATTTACATGGTATATTTGCATTTCGATTATAGGAATTATTGTAGCCTATTTGGTGCTATGTAGCATATGCTATGACAAATGAACAGCGTACTGACCTGTTTTTTGCTGCGGCGGCTCTGTCTCGTTGCCTCCGGTTTTTAAACCAATTTCCGACCTGTGTAGGAGTGAGTCCAGTGGCTTGAGCCAGTTCCCTTTTCTTGCTGGGATTTGGATATGGGTCCTGAAGATACCACTCCCTTAACAGACCGCGCGTCCTCTCTTTGAAACAGTGCGTCTTCTGCTCGCCATCCCAGATGGTCCTGGGCAGGGGGAACTTCTTCCGTACCCTGTACTTGTCAACCGGTCCTAAGGGGCGACCGCGCAGCTTCTCGGCCTCCTGGTAGTGTGCCTCCAGCCACATGGCCTGCAGTTTGCCGTGGGAGTCCTTGGTAAACTTGTGGTTCTCCAAGATGTGGTACAGGTCTCGGAAATTCCCGGTGTGGAAAGCAACCACTGCGCGAGCTCGCAGGATCGACTCATGCTTGTTGATCTGCTCGCATGCTCCGGGTGCCACCGGCAGGGACCACAGGAATCGTCCCAGCCGTTCAATGTCTCCGGTTTCCTCCAGCGTCTCGCAGACGCTCGCCACTTGCTCCGGAGAGAAGTTGAGGGTCGGTAGCGCAAACATTGACAAGTCTTCTGGAGACCTGGTGCTGGGAGTGCTGCTCGCCAAGAGCACAGGGCGCTCAGCGAAGTTTGGCAGGAAGAAATGGGAGGGATAAAGCTCTAAAGGGGATCTGAAAACCATGGAATGACCTGAGAGAGAAAGAAAATTATCAAGAAAAAGAACGACGAGTAAAGATTGTATGATTCAATAGCTATCGCCTATAATGACACCAGCCTCATAATATCTCCCCCTAAATCCACCGTGAGTGTAGCATTGAAACATTTTGTTTCGCTTTTCTATTGGTCTTCTTGGTGTCGTTGTGAGGTTGTCATGGCAGCCCTGCCAATCACTGTCAAGCGTGCCAATCATTAGCCACTACGTAGACTAGGGCTTTCACCACTTCTGTTGCAAGCACGGGGGGTTATCACAAACTCCAATCTCAACACCACCCTCCCACTGCACGGCTCTCGTGAAGTAGAAGCCAACGCTCGCCTATTTGTTGAATGGAATGAGCAATTAGTGGGTGGAATATTATTGCGATCTTAACGAGGCTCGTTAAAGCTAAAGAAGATATGTAGGGTAGGGATGCTTGGGGGGGGGGGGGGGGGGGGCAGGAACACCGGAATACACCTTTGAAAAAAATTGCTTATAACAGAGTCAATTATTTTCGGGTAGGGTTTTCGCACAATAGGCTAGGCTATATTGCGCAACATATGTAAAAATAAAAAAAACGTATCTTAAACCAATGAAACATAGTATTGGCAATTTGTTACCGTTTGATATGTCTGTCTGACTTTTACTTCCGGAGATGAATCGGGAAATGCTATATGTCAATATTTTCGTGACAGGGTCTGGGCACTAGCTTTGCTCAGAGACCAGCAGACCCGGGCTGGTGTGGGTGTAATGAGCAGTGGCTCACCCTCTAGTCGAGTTTGGCCTCGGCTGGTATTACGCAGCGGTGCAACCCTGGCCCACTGCCCAGCGCGGGTGTTTCCAAACATTGTTTTCATGTCAAATGAATATCGATGTGGTGCATTGTAGTAATTAAATGCTGATCAATTGGACCATTTCAATTAAGAACATTTTTTCAATGTTATTTTCTTTGTTGCAGCTCTTTCGCTATAGGCCTAGTAGTTTTGACGACCATGTATCAGTTGATAGCATTATGGTGAGAATGATTAGTCTGCCACAATATAGCCTACAGAAAAATAGGCCTATAACCTGTTTTCATTTTCACAAACGATAGGCATGATCAATATCCACATTTGTCTCGGGATTCGGCTTAGAGCCCACATCAGCAGCCGTAGCGGTGTGGTTTTCATGTTTATTACAAAAAACGACTGTACTGCCTCATATTTAGAAAGGGCTTAGTTGGTGTTAAAACTGTTTTGAGTTCACAGTCGCGAACAGTGCTCACATTGTATAAGCGCATGTATAAAACGTAGTGAAACACAGCATATATACTTCGGCTAATCCACCCTCAATAAAGCTGACATAATTATCCTAAGCCGCCTTTCTAAATCGTTAAGAAATTCAAAACTTTTCCTTCTCTTTCTCAGATTTTTGCATTTCCCCGCATCTTCCTACACGACTGGTTCCAGAATAACGCTAAGTAGCATGTACATTTGCTTATTCATTTTCATCTTATCACATTGACTTCTTTTTACAATTAGGGTGAGTTTTGTTCCAGTGGCTGTAGATGCAGATTTAGACATATGTGTAGCTTTGCTTTGTTTTCGCGTGTGTGCGTGTGTGTGTGGTGTGTGTGCACTATAGGGGTGGGGTGATGATCTTGTTGGAAGCGTTTGGGCAGGTTGTGTCTTAGGGATCAAACCTGTTTGCTCCCTTGTCATACGAAACTCAGGAGAAGTAATTCCAAGTGGCACTTGAATTGGTCCGGTTGGAAAGCTTCTTGGACTGGAAGTAACCTGCGTTATTTCCATGCTGGCTATAGTCATGTTAAAACTAACCTCCCCCTTCTCGCTCGGCCAATATTAAGAGGGGGCTTAACTGGAAGTACTCGGAATATTCAAAGCTGCTTGTGGATCCAGGTATATGCATGGGTTCCAGGTATTACGTGGAACTATGTTTTTAAGGAGATGGAGCCTAGTTGTAAGCAGCCCTCGCAGGCAATTCGGAAATCACTTAGGTGAAATGTAAGACCTGAATGGTTTGCAAAGCCAGTGGTAAATCAATTTTTTTACATAGCTTTTGTCTACGTTAAGCACGTAATTAACACCCCCAAACAAGTTTATTCACCTGGCCTAATTGTCTGTTTATCCTCCAGCTTCTAATGCTCCTCTCTTAACGATAACCAGCGGGAGGCAAGTTACTCAATGCCGACTAAACATTAGCTCGATCTTTGTTTATTTGCCGCACAACCCCGACTTGACAATGCAAGCAGGAGTTAGAAATAACACTAAACTGACAGCAACAAATATTAATTAACCTTGACTCGGCGTGTTAGGTTAGCAGGGATTTATTTATTTGCGCCCATTGACTCTGAACTCAAAATGTCGAAGTTGGGCTACATATTTTTTTCAATGTTCCAAGGGGGGAAATAAACAAAGGTCTTACGTCATATTGTGAGAGGGGAACCGAGGAAAGACAGAGGCACTCTTTGAAAAGGTAAGAAAGCATTCGTTTTTATTTTCTTCCCTAGCCTCGGCTCCTCAAATGATGAACAGAAAAAGCCTGCTACACCCACCCTCGATCAACATGCGTGCGTAATATTGGGGGTATTTTCAGGATAATGACTGAAAATAATGCAGCGAGGGTGCGTTGACTTTCATATTTTTATTTATTTAACTTCTGATGCATATAGACTATACATACTTCAATAGACGATTTTGACACTGCATGGTCGAAATATGGATATATTTTTTATGACGGGTCTTGCTGATGTGGACAGCGACAAAGTTTCTTAAAATGTTATTGACTGAACTCGCAATAGAACGGATTAGAACTTTTAGGGTGACATTTTGCCATATTTACCACAGAACTACGTTATCCATCAGTCAGCCTAGATGTTATTTTTTCCTCATCTGCTCCTTTTTAAAATTCTTTCACCTGCTATTCTTCTTTTCGTCCTCCTTTCCCCTTCTTCATTCTCTCCTGTTTTAATCAGGTTTTAAACGGGGGGTTGTCAACGATGAACTAAAGGGACGGGACTATCGTGTGTGCATTATTTCTTGAAGGAATCCATTTGTCCAAGTGCAGAGGGGAAATCCTTTCCGGATCCTGTAAGTTCGTTAGACACACACTGAGCTCTGCCTTTAAAGTTGACTATTAGAATAGCCCAGGATTTGCTTCAGACGCACGCTTTGGATAATAGTGACGAGCTCACCCAAATGTCTTAAGCTATAAAATGTCGATAAATGCATGAAAAACATTAGCATTTAAATGACAATGATTGACTAGGTATATTGCCATGTCATTTTAGTGTCAAATTATATTAAAAAATCTGATAAAATTTGGTCTGCTGCTTTTGCATCTGTCTTCATGGAGCAGCTACGAGCACCAGCCAGTTCTTCAAGCCCTGCACAGCAAGAGCTGCTGCAGCTGTGTGATGCTGTCGGGACGGGGCGCAAATACCCCTTTCTCTGTGTTTGCTTAGCACCGGCTTTCAGCCCTCTTTGCTTTGCTGGGAGTCCAAACGTGGCTTATAGCGCTGGACTGGAGCATTTCTTCTTATTGATGATTCTTATGATGATTATGAAATACACAACGTTAATCAGACGTAGCCTACCTTTATAGACTGAAAATATTAATTGGCTATTGTCAATACTACATTCTTTATTGGCTATTGATACAGCCTGGGTAGTATTGACTTGGCACATGGTCTTGGGAGGAATTAAGTGTTTGTCAAGATAGCAAGAATGAGATCCAGAGGGGCAGAATAGAAAATGGGGATGAAGATTATACGAGATGATTAGGCCTACGCATGCAGGACGGGCGACTGGGTTTTTTGGACAACAGTTTTCTGATTATTTGTTTTTGGGAAAAGTCTAGAAATCTGTTTATTTTCTAAAAAAAAAAAAAGTTCCTGAATTTAAACCCAGTGCAGACACATTTTTGTTTAGAACCATCCGAACAATCCAGTCCTATCGACCTACTACACTAACTCTTTCACAAAACCCTACATTATTCGACTGTAAAGAGTTTTTCCCAACTTCTCCTTTTATTTTTTGTGTGGTCTCATTAAGTGGGCATCCTGCTAAGTCTGCGGGGTTATACGGGAGCTGTCCAATCAGTGTATTTGCACGGCTTGTTAGCGACAGTTAATGAGGGCGCTCCGTGCACGGAGAGAATGGCGCCTCAATGTTAGATTTACCTTGTGTCAACTCGTTACTTCTAATGAAGCCATTGGAAGCTTCTCAGTGAATGGAGCCGGGTGGCTGGAACTGCAGGCCCTCTTTCTTCCGGTTCCTCTAAGGAGGGCTTTCGTTGGACTGAACTCCATGATGCATTTATCAGATGGTGGGGGTGCACTGAGTCATTTGGATTGAACAAGAGAAAAGGGAAGTGTGTGTGTGTGCCTGTGTGTGTGTCTGTGTGTGTGAAAGAAATCACCCCGTGTAATATCGCAAGCTGCTGTCGTGTAGCCTACTTGGTCAATCGGGTTTGACGTGTCAGTTTGCCTCTCCAAAAGTTCACTTAATCACCTCCACGCATGCAGGCGTTCTCTCTGCTTGCTTTTGGCCGGGCCCCAGTGTGATTTAAGTCGAATCAACAACACGTCATTGCCTCTCAATTCAGGTAAAACGGCGCAGTTTCTCAAATGCCTTTCCAAGTGTGCTTTCCCTTACTATTCCTGCTCACTGGGGCACCACTTAAAAATCAATTAGTCTTTCATTTCCTCGAGGAAATTATTCGAAACAAATGTAGGGACCCCAAGCAGGATAATAAAAAAATTCTAATTATGTATTTGTTTATTTTAACCCTTTACTTATTTAGCATAGTATGCATTTATTTATCCATATAAACCAATTGTTTTCACCTCCTTAACACCTTAATTATGTAGCCTATTGTTATACATAGGTAGGCCTACAGCGAACAATATCAGTGAAATAAATAAACAAGCCAATCTCAGATGTTCAGAGTCAAAGTTACTCGCTGGTTAGATAAATAAGAATCTGAAATGATGTAGTAATTATTACCTAATAATATTAGAGCTTTTCATTACGTTAATAATTGCAATTTTAGAGATGAATACATTAATAATGTAGCCATGTTAGTCTGAGTCACATGGGATCATATAGGCCTAATTGGCAGTAGCCTATATTGGATTTAAAAATACGCAAATTCATATGAAATAATTCATCAGTTGAGCTTCAAGCACATGGCGATATAGGGTTAGATCAAATAAACACGAGTCACTTCATTAAAAGTTTCAATGCTAGGTTTATGTGAAGGTATAGTTTTATAGAGGGGTCATGGGGAAACAAACAATACCTAATTTGGCAGGCCTACAGTTGTGACACTGCTTGCTAAAAAAAAAGTTAATTGAAAGTAGCCTATTGAATATATACAGCATAATCACATGGCATTATAGACTCACTTGCCTACTACCTACATTTCACATTTTTGTGTGTTCTATTTGATCATTTCAGGCTATAGGTCACTGGTTCATGATTTTTAATTAACACACACTGATTTTCATTTTAAATCAGTATAACACACCTACAATCTTGACAACATGCAAGGTATGAAACATATGCTGTCGCGTTGTGCCCTTGCCAAAGAGCAGCAATACGACACACCAACGCTGGAGGAGTCGATGATCACTCTTCCAGGTATTTGGTTAGAGCGCTTTAATGCAGAATTAATAGAATGGATGCATCGCTCACGCCCCTGGGTTTAACATATGATGCCCCAATAACACTCAATATTCCCTAGGCCTTGCTCTTCATGCCATTAGAAAACGGCGAAGATTATCTTTTCAAATGAAAAAACAGTTTAATGTCAAGGTTGTCACAGCAGCTGATATCTCAGAAGTACTTCTGAAAGTCATACCGTAATGACATGCAATGTTGTTCCTTGCTAGATATTGTACATCCGACCTCCTCACCATCCAGTTGATCAAGACCATTTGACCACATAATTTACCAGTAATAGCATTGTAGGCCTAGTAGTAGTAGCCTAGTAGTAGTAGACTAATGACAAATTATGCTGATAATATGGCCCATCTTGTTACTAATATCCCATGTTAATGTAATATAAGTAATATTGCCTACATTATGTGCTACTAATATGTATTTTTGTAACGGTAATATAATTTGCCATTTCACAGTTATTAAATGTATTATGTCTATGATATAGGCTACAGTATATGTTCCTGAGTCAAACTTGATCAGGGCGCTAAACCCGTGATACTGATGTGGATACTGGAATGTTTCCTATAATTACCCAAGACCGGTAGTGAGTCGACGCTGGACTATCGCAGTAAAACCCCTTAATCTGAGAACGCTATATCCGTACTATCATGTCGAAAGGCAAGTCGTGTCCAATCTTATTTCACATGGAAGCCCATGAGCAACGTCAGACTCAATAGTAAGTTAACGTTGTGTACATAATTTATGCGTATAGGCTACCCATCTTCATTCATTAATTTAATTTAATGAATTCGTGAATTCAATATGTATATATATATATTTTTATATCCCTTCGTAATTTTCTCTGCGCGCCAGATGTGGATTCATAGGCTACTTTGATAGTAGATGCTGCTCAAGAGGCCAGGGCCTATTTCATGTTATAGCTCCTTGCCACATTCACTTGACCTCTTTGAGCACTGTCTGGCCATCTCTGCGCGTCACGGGTAAATGCTTTCATTAAAGCTTTATATCGTCATCGACCGGCGTGAGCGATCTATAGGCCTACAGATCCATAACACGGCAGCATGAGTTTGAGCCCTGAAGGTTAGGCTACTGTGTGTCACCTGCGATTCTGTCACTGTCGCACACATTTGTTTGTTTCAGTGTTTGTGGCATGCAACGAGTAAAAGTCTAAATGCTGCAGCGTTTAGCCTCACTCCCTCTTGACTCCAGCTTTTGACATTACTCCACTCAATTGCCTGTTTACCCCCCAAGTCAAGCTTAAGTAACCATGAAGCGGTGAACTATATATAGTATCCAGCATGTAGTGACAGTTATCTCTAGCCACAACCGGGTCTCAGAGCATCTCGTATTATTCTGTATGTAAATCCGATACCCACATGTCTGATATGTTACGTTTCATATGATATGTATGTAGTATGTATTAATTTGTGTATGTCCATCATCCATTTCATATGATATTTTACAAATTACAATTCGTATGAAATGTAATGAATTAGCTAAATGTACAATATTCTACGAATTTGTGAAATGTACAATATGTTGCTAATTTGCAAAAATGTATGATATGTTACGAATTATAACTAGGTGGCTAACGTTAGCTAGGGTTTAGGGTTAGGGGTTTAGGGTTAGGGGTTAGGGTTTAGGGTTAGGGGTTAGGGTTAAGTTTAGGAGTTAGGTTAAAGGGTTAAGGTTAGGGTTAGGGGAAGGGTTAGCTAAAAGGGTTAAGGTTAGGGTTATGGGAAGGGTTAACATCCTAAATAGTTGCAAAGTAGCTAAAAAGTAGTAAGTAGTTGAAAAGTTGCTAATTAGCTAAAATGCTAAAGTTGTCCGTGATGAGATTCAAACTCGCAACCTTTGGGTTGCTAGACGTACATGTTATACATTTTGACCTTAAGTCACCATCTGTCTTATGTAACCATACGAAACGTAACCTATCAATCTAAATGATGTATCTCAAATTGACATACAGAATAATATGAAATGCTCTGAGACCAGGTTGGCTGCCAAGTCATTCAAGATTGACCTTGAAATTGGAAGTCTACATCGGGAATTGCCTTCAAAACCAGCCTCTAGGGACAACAAGGAGTGAATGCTATTACCATCAAGTTGGCTTCTGTTGTGGATGGGTGTGGTGGATGGTTTCCTGTGTTCGATACCAGTCGTGGATACTGGTTCCCATGACTCTGGATCAGAAGATTGCATGTTCAATCCCAATTGTGGCCACTGGTTCCCAAGCCTCTGCATCAGAAGGTTGGACACTGGTTCCCATGACTCTGAATCACAAGGTTTTATTTTCCATCCCAGTCATGGGCACTGTTTTTAACATTTTTCATTTGAACCCTATCCCAAACCTTAATCCTTACCTTAACCATTCAGAATGAGTGCCTAAACTAAACCCTTAACTTCAAAATTAGATTTTTGGAGAAATGGAATGATACAGAGCAGCAATTTGACATTTGGAACAGCTTAGAAATGTTATGTTTGGAGAATGTGGTTTAAAGTCTAATTTTGCAGTGATATGGGAGAGCTTGTTGGTTATCTCTCTTTTTTTTCAACTAATGGTTGTCATTATAGAACAGTATATAACTAATTTATTTTGCAAAAACAATTCTAAAGCTATTCTAATTTAAAAGTTTATTTACTAAGTATGTCCATTGACATAGCCCAGTTTCCCTGTTGCCATTAGCCTATATCTAAAACTTTCTGTGGTTAACTGCTGCCTTTGAGTTGGCGGGAACGGGTCATAATCCATCACTGAAGGCCTAGAATTTGAAATTTAGAGAGCTATTGTAATACTCGATATTAGCTTAAGGGATAATAACGAGGGATGTAGCGTCCACGGAACTCGTTGTTCACGCGTGAGCAGCACCTGTCAAATGTGATTTATTTCAGTGGCTCCGTTTGGCGGGCGAGATCAATAGAGGACGTCTGGAGCACGCCAGGAAACGCAGCGAGCTGCATTACTGTGACAGGTGCAAGCCCCGCGCGCGGCTCTGTGTCGTTGCTGGGGGAAAGGACCGCCTCCGCATGCAGAGGTAGAAATAATGATGTTTCATCAATGGACCTTACTCACGCACTCACATGTTGTTGAAATGCTCTCTAAACATAACTTTAATTATCACTTTTTCTAGTAGTTTATAATTAAACGTATTATTGGGTTAACCCTATAGGCGCGATGCATACGGTGTTTGCCTTTCACGCCAGCGACCAGGGTTCACTTCTATGCCCCGTCGTTTGCTACACTGCTATCCGACGTGGGATGGCAACGGTGAGGCCATCGGAACGTACGGCTCGATGTGTGAGTGGTAGGTCGAAAGCATGTAGACGTGCCTTCCCGTTTGGAGGGGGCAGTGTAGCGATCTTTGCTATATTAACCACGTTATAATTCTCACCAGCTGGGTTAAACCCATTGGACCTATGTGGAGGGTGTTTACCTTTCACGCCAGGGACCCGGTTCCCTTCCCGACCCTGCGGTTTCCTATAATACATTAAAGGGATAGTTCACCCATACAAAATTATCTATTGGGTTCCTTACCCTGTAAGCAGTCTATGGACAAGTTATGACAGCAATCCACAATGCATAATTTGTGGCACAAATCAAATGAATGCCATACCTATCTGCCTTCAGAAAGTATTCACACTCTTTGACTTTTTCCACATTTGGTTTTGTTACAGCCTGATGTATTTGTCAATGGCCTACACATAATACCCCATAATGTCAAAGTGAATTTATGTATTTACAAATTAATTAAAAATGAAAAGCTGAAATGTCTTAAGTCAATAAGTATTCAACCCGTTTGTTATGGCAAGCCTATATAAGTTCAGGAGTAAAAATATGCTTAATAACAAGTCACATAATAAGTTGCATGGACTCACTCTGTGTGCAATAATAGTGTTTAACATGATTTTGAATGACTACCTCATCTCTGTACCCCACAAATACAATTATCCGTAAGGTCCCTCAGTCGAGCAGTGAACATCAAACACAGATTCAACCATAAAGACGAAGGGAAGTTTTCCAATGCCTGGCAAAGGGCACCTATTGGTAGATGGGTAAAAATCAAAAAGCAGACATTGAATATCCCTTTGAGCATGGTGAAGTTATTAATTACACTTTGGATGGTGTATCAACACACCCAGTCAATACAAAGATACAGTCTAACTCAGTTGCCAGACAGGAAGGAAACCACTCAGGGATTTCACCATGAGAGCAATGGTGACTTTTTTATTGTACTTTTTACAATTGGTAGTTACAGTCTTGTCCCATCGCTGCAACTCCCTATGGACTCAGGAGAGGCAAAGGTCGAGAACCATGCGTCCCCCGAAACACGACCCTGCCAAGCCGCCCTGATTCTTGACACTTAACCCGGAAGCCAGCCGCACCAATGTGTCGGAAGAAACACTGTCCAGCTGGCAACCGAAGTCATGCCCACCACAAGGAGTTTGAGGCAAGGAAATCACGGGTGGCCAAACCCTCCCCTAACCCAGACGACACTGGGCCAATTGTGCGCCGCCTCATGGGTCTCCCAGTCGGCTGTGACACAGCCTGGGATCGAACCCGTGTCTGTAGTGACGCCTCAAGCACTGCGATACAGTGCTTTAGACTGCTGTGCCACTCGGGAGGCCCAATTGTGACTTTTTAAAACAATTCCAGAGTTTACTGGCTGTGATAGGAGAAAACTGAGGATGGATCAACAACATTGTATTTACGCCCCAATGTTAACCGAATTGACAGAATAAATTAAAGGAAGTCTGTACAGAAGAAAAATATTCCAAAACATGCATCCTGTTTGCAATAAGACACTCAAGTAAAACTGCAAAAAAATGTGACAAAGAAATTATTATTTTTTTTAAAAGCGTTAGGTTTGGGACAAATCCAACACAACACATAATTGAGGACCACTCTTCATATTTTTAAGGACGATGGTGGCTGCATCATGTTATGGGTATGCTTGTCAGTGGCGATTTTAGCATGTAAATCTTGGTGGGGCAAAAAAAAATGTGGGTTGCATGCCAGCAAAGCCACTATACAACACAACACTAAACAATACATTGACTGCACTATAACTGTGACAAACGGTGCCCACAAACTGCCTACATAAGGCTGGCCCAACAGCAGAGTCCCAACAGCAGTCCCAACAGCAGAGTCCCAACAGCAGTCCCAACACCTTACCACTGCTACACCTGGCTATCAGAGGAGCCTTGTCTGGAAGCAAAACAGTTCATTCAGCCTCATTCAGCCTCATTTACTGCCTTTAAAAAAAACATAGCTGATATGGCTGAATTGCTTAAACAAATGTGGTTTCTACTGACAATTAAGATGTACAAACTATGCCATAAGGGGACGACAAGCGGATAAGAGGCAATCCGTAATTTTGATTAAGACATTAATGAGCGAGTTAGGACGGACGTAGTCAATATATCTATTTGTTCAGCACTTTTGAAATGTACAGCAAAATAATTCAGAACATGGCCGTCCTTACATTATTCTCCCTGTACACCAAGTCAGAACCGTAGGGTAAATAAAGGGGACATATAAGCAGACAATGAAAGCTCTTACAATATTCAATGATTACATTTCTCAAAAACAGGTTTTAGGCTGCATGGCACCACCAAGTCAGAACAGTAGGTGAAATTAAGAGGTGAAAATAGACCAAATTATTAGGGTGAGGCACATGGGCTACTAACATCTTACTACACAACACACACTTAGTATTACATTCTTAGCTACAGTATACATATCTCCCTGGCATATTACATAATTTATGCAGCGGCATACAATACATTTTTGGACTCACCTTGTTGTGCTGTGCTCACTTGAACTGAAAGGTGGCGAGGTGGTCCTTTGTGGGCAAATTTTGTCATCAAACTTTGTCATCAAAGTCTGGCATTCCACTGAATAGCAGAATAATGATAGCTTTGCAATGCTTGCAGTTAGCCACTGATTCCTTCCAAACCAGTCATTGTTGAATTTGCGATTTCTAACTTGTTTTGTAATGTTAATGTCCAATGGCTGATGAGCACCGATATATCTATATTTTCTCTTCATATGACAAGGATTAAAAATGATTTGCGAGTAGATTGTCGACTTGATTCATGATGATGACTGCTAGCTAAGATTTTGAAAGTCAGAGCTGTTGTAGATATAACGGGATTTGACGCCATTTTATCGGTGGCCAATGACCTTGAGTCTTCTTGGATGGTCATTTCTAATGTAACTTTATGGCACCACCCAAGGGGCTTGAATTTTCAAGCTCTACCCTTAGACTTGGCGGTGACATAGTGTCCCCATAAGTGACAGAACACTGAGCCAATCAAGGTGCAATGCTCCACATTTTCTGCTGGCTTGCCCCACCACCACAGAAAGCACTGAGCTAGGCTGAAACACCTGCATTTCGAAGCTTGTTTGTATGCAACTTTATAAACTCAATTATATCTATATATATTTTTACATTGTTTTCAAACTGATATGTGACACGTATTAATGCCAAAATAACATGCAAAACGGGCAAGCCCCCCCCCCCCCCCCCAATTAAAAAAAAATATTTATACACTACCGGTCAAAAGTTTTAGAACACCTACTCATTCAAGGGTTTTTCTTTATTTGTACTATTTTCTGCATTGTAAAATAATAGTGAAGACATCAGAACTATGAAATAACACATATGGAATCATGTAGTCTTCCATTCCTGTGGCGGTCCTCATGAGAGCCAGTTTCATTATAGCGCTTGATGGTTTTTGCGACTGCGCGTGAAGAAACTTTCAAAGTTCTTTAAATTTTCCGTATTGACTGACCTTCATGTCTTAAAGTAATGATGGACTCTCGTTTCTCTTTGCTTATTTGAGCTGTTCTTGCCATAATAGGGACGCATTAGAAGGAAATAAATTCCACAAATTAACTTTTAACAAGGCACACCTGTTAATTGAAATGCATTCCAGGTGACTACCTCATGAAGCTGGTTGAGAGAATGCCAAGAGTGTGCAAAGCTGTCATCAAGGCAAAGGGTGGCTATTTGAAGAATCTCAAATTTAAAATATATTTTGATTTTTTTAAACAATTTTTTGGTTACTATATGATTCCATATGTTTTAATTAAATCCATTTGAATCCCACTGTGTAACACAACAAAATGTGGAAAAAGTAAAGGGGTGTGAATACTTTCCGAAGGCACCTTATATTATAATTTTTTCCCCATCATGTCCAAATTATCGATAAGTGAATTTGTTGAGCTACACAATCAATTTCAGATACTTTAAGATGATCAAATACCAATCCAGAGATATATCTATTTAGTAAAACTAAGCAAATGTCTCACTGTTAAATCATTGTCTTACGCCAGATAGCGTGACCGCCGAACTTAAGCCTAGTTCACATCTAACATTCAAGAGGAGATGAGACAGTTTTATGCAGTTTTAGTACGACGTTTGTTTGATCTGAACTGTTTAGTTTTAGAACATCTCATGTCAGCTACTGGAGTGTCCAAAATTCAACATGTCAAATCTTAGCTCAAGACTTCTGACGAGATGGATCATTTTAGCCAATCAGAGAACAGTGTGCTAAAGCTCTTTGTTTAGCCAGGCAGCTAGCTAGTCAAGTATACAGCTAGCTAGCTATTCTGCTAAAGTTAGCCAGCCTAGTTTGCAGATTTTTCTCTGACATGTCACAAAGTGTCCCCTGTTTCTGGTGCATGTATTTCATTGACACTCGTTTGCTACAACACCTTGCTACAACAAGTGCCAACTTTGTTGTTTAGTAATGAAAATTGCAAACTTCTCTGACTACCATTAAGATACTTTTGAATAGCAAGTCACCCAACTTTTCAAATCCAAAATGCTGGAGTATAGCCAAACTTAAAATGTTAGCTTTACTGTCTAGATATACCTACATATGGTGAGGACTATACATATGCCAACAACATTCACAAAATGTGCTTCCGTCGTGGAGATATGACGTATTCATATCCACCCAAAACCGGTTTGTAGCCTATATGACGGTATATCAAAATGCTTAAAAGTGAGAAACAATTATATACCATATATGGAGGAGGAGAGAGAAAGAAAGAGAGAGAGAACACGTAATAAAGAAAGAAGCTGGTCTTTATACTGTGTCCGTGCCACCCATAGAATTGCATATTAGAACTAACTAATTGAATAAGATATCTGTGGTGCCACCCACCCACCTGACAGAACAGAATAGAACACTGCTGCCCAGTGGAACAGAAAAGGATCAATAGGTTATAATCAGACCGCTATTCTAGAACACATTCATTTCTATCCCGACTCTCATTATTTCCTTTGTAGGCATGGCCGCCACAGAGATCCTATTAAATCACTAGGTATTCTATTACATGGGCATCGTAGGGTTCTCGGAAGGGATTGTGTGTTAGAATGGCACCCCTGTAGAAAATGACTAGGCTACACTCTGGGAAAAAGAGAGCTTGCTCTGCGGGCTAGATTCAAGCAATTTAGCAATAAACTCTTCATATCACCTCTCTCTCCAATGGCAATGTATTTTCTTTACTATACCATCCACTCATCTCTCTCCCTCTCTCTAGTGTCTAGGGACTTGTAAATCCCTTTATCACAATGGCAGGGTGGATTAAAGTTAGCTTTACAGAGAAAGTTTTAAGTTGATCCGATGCTAGGTTCTTGTTTCACAAAACTATTTCCTAGAAAACATAATGGATGTTACATTGCCTGTCCCAGTTACCGCCTATCTTTACAAGACTCTAGTGCTCTTAAATAGAAATTAAGTCACTTCTAATTCAGTCTGTATTGCTGTATTAACATGTCAACTTCATAATAAACACTGGGGGGCAGCTGGGACTTGACGTGTAAGTCCGGTTTCTTCTGTTAAGGCCTTCAGAACTGTAACATTGCATTACCGACAGTGGACATTTTGTAAGATGGCATCCACAGCCCCCAGGGGCCAAATCTATGGTACCTAAATATACTCAGGTTACATGCAGTGCATTCAGAAAGTATTTAGACCCCTTCACTTTTTCCACATTTTGTTACGTTAGTCTTATTCTAAAATGGATTAAATTACATTTTTTCCTCATAAATCCACACACAACACCGCAAATAAGAAACAGGAGTACCTTATTTACATAAGTATTCAGACCCTTTGCTATGAGACTCAAAATTGAGCTCGGGTGCAACCTGTTTTGATTGAACATCCTTGAGATGTTTCTACAACTTGATTGGAGTCCATCTGTGGTAAATTGGTTGGACATTATTTGGAAAGGCATACACCTGTCTATATAAGGTCCCACAGTTGACAGTGCATGTCAGAGCAAAAACCAAGCCATGAGGTATAAGGAATTGTCCATGGAGCTCCGAGACAGGATTGTGTCAAGGCACAGATGTGGGGAAGGGTACCAAAACGTTTCTGTAGCATTGAAGGTCCCAATGAACACAGTGGCCTCCATTATTCTTAAATGGAAGAAGTTTGGAACCACCAAGACTCTTCTTAGAGCTGGCCGCCCAACGAAATTGAGCAATCGGGAGAGAAGGGCCTCTGTCAGGGAGGTGACCAAGAATCTGATGGTCACTCTGACAGAGCTCCAGAGTTCCTCTGTGGAGATGGGAAAACCTTCCAGAAGGACAACCATCTCTGCAGCACTCCACCAATCAGGCCTTTATGGTAGAATGGCCGGGTGGAAGCCACTCCTCAGTAAAAGGCATGACAGTCCGCTTGGAGTTTGCCAAAAGGCACCTAAAGGACTCTCAGAACATGAGAAACAAGATGTTCTGATCTAATGAAACCAAGATTGAACTCTTTGGCTTGAATGCCAAGTATCATGTCTCGAAGAAACCTGGAACCATCCCTACAGTGAAGCATGGTGGTGACAGAATCATGCTGTGAGGATGTTTTTCAGTGGCAGGGACTGGTAGACTAGTCAGGATCGAGGGAAAGATGAACGGGGCAAAGTACTGAGAGATCCTTGATGAAAACCTGCTCCAGAGCGCTCAGGACCTGCGACTGGGGCGAATGTTCACTTTCCAACAGGACAACGACCCTAAGCACACAGCCAAGACAACGCAGGAGTGGCTTCAGGATAAGTCTCGGACTTGAACCCCATCTAACATCTCTGGAGAGATGCAGCGACGCTCCCCATCCAACCTGACAGGGCTTGAGAGGATCGGCAGAGAAGAATGGTAGAAACTCCCCAAATACAAATGTACCAAGCTTTTAGCGTCATAGCGAAGAAGACTCAAGGCTGTAATCACTGTCAAAGGTGCTTTGACAAAGTACTGAGTAAAGGGTCTGAATACTTATGTAACTGTGATATTTCCGTTTTTATTTTTAATACATTTGTAAAATTTTCAAAAAATCTGTTTTTGCTTCGTCATTATGGGGTATTGTGTGTAGATTGATGCGGGAATAAAGTATTTAATCTATTTTAGAAAGAGGCTGTAAGGTAACAAAATATGGAAAAAGTCAAGGATCTAAATGCGCTGTAAATCTATCTCTGTGACAAATTTAGTGCCTTCACCTCCAAACATTCCTTCTGAATTGTAAAATAACATTACTGCCTGCAGCCATTTTGTAAAATGTTTGCCATTTCCCCAGGGGCCAAATCTTGAGTGGCCCCATATCTAAATATTTTCATGGTACATAAATCTACGTCAGTGCCAAAGTTGGTGCTTTTATCACAAAGTGCAAGGTTGGGGTACATGCTGATCTATCCACACTGAAAATAGTTAGTAGTTAACTAGTTAACTTAGCCTTAATTCAAGCAATAACGACACACGAAGTTCAAACATTGTCACGTTCCTGACCTATTTCTGTTAGTTTGTTGTATGTGTTAGTTGGTCAGGACGTGAGTTTGGGTGGGCATTCTATGTTTTCTGTTTCTATGTTGGTTTATGGGTTGCCTGGTATTAATTAGAGGCAGGTGTTTGGCGTTCCTCTAATTAAGAGTCATATTTAGGTAGGTTGTTTCACAGTGTTCGTTGTGGGTGGTTGTCTCCTGTGTCAGTGTTTGTCGCACCATACGGGACTGTTTCGGTTTGTTTTGTTCATCGTCATTTATGTGTAGACTTTTTCCCTGTTCGTGCGTTCTCGTGTGTTATGTGAGTCCATCGTCCAGATCTGTCTACACCGTTTGTTGTTTTGTTAGTTTATTAGTCAAGTTCGTGTTTTCGTGTTTTTCTTTAATAAATCATGTCTTCAAACTCCGCTGCATTTTGGTTCAATCCCTGCTCCTCCTCTTCTGATGAAGAGGAGGAGGAAAACCGTTACAAACATTTTGTTGTCTTATAACCAGATTATAGCCAGTGGCTTGTATTCATGGATGACAAGGGAAGCCGGGCTTCCTCCAAAATGTTACCATTAAAAAAATACTAATTATAAAACAATTTCTCTTTCCTCTCTGTTTTCAAAATGTTCCTTAAATTCTCAATTGGCTGTATCTATCTCACTGGAGCGAGTGAAACAGCGCACCTCTGTCTCATTATGTGTAGCCCATGTATCTGATACTGTCTGGACATAAAGAGTACGACATGTTGCCACATAGAATTTGATTGATTGATGCCAGTGAGCATTTGGCCTCCATTGATAAAGTGTTTTTCCAATCAGGGTGGGGCTGAGCTCAACTGTGGGATGGTCCTGGTGCAGCAAAACGCAAGGGAGGCCAGTTTGGATTTGGCATCACACTAATCAAATCACATCATTGGTTTCTGGTCTGCTTGTAATGTGTTGTTGTCCTGCAGTAGCTAGCTAGCTAAATTGATAATTTTATAAGCCATGTATGGAGATTGGGATTTGGACTTTGTGTTTTTACCTAATTATCTGTACAGGCCAGTGATTCTGATCGAAGCATAAATGCATACATAGTGCCACTGGCCTGAAATGATTGCAGTTCAATATGTAGCCTAGATGTAGTAGGCGCACATTAACTGACCTGCTAGGTAGCTAGCTAACTTAGCTGGTTCATTGTTGCCCATGGGAGGAAGCTATCAAGCATTTTAGCCAGGTAGCCTAGTCTAGGACATCAAAAACCAAAAGCCTGTACTTCTGTATAATACTCATAAACTGTTTTGCCAACATGAAAGAGAGGAGGATCATTGGAGTTCATCTACTCTACAAGTAGGGTTAGTCAACAACATGTTTTTTTGAGACACACACAAATCAGTGCAATGGACAGCCACATAATCTTTAGCAACATTGATTGGGCTTCATTGTTTTTGGTATCTTTCTTTTTTTCACTGTATTAGACTAATCATAGCCTAGTTGATATGATGATGTTAAAATGTTTAAGTTGAAATGGTGCTGGAAGATCGGGAGGCAGTACTCCTGTTTTCTCAGTGGTTCCAAATGAGTTGTTTAGTAAACTTCTGGAAATATTAACTTGCTTGACCATGTTGTAAGTCATGTAATTGTTTGTTACATGGAATATTTGCTTTATGGACTTCCAGACAGATGTTGCCCTCCGGTTTTGTCATGAAACAAACTTGTGTGGTAGAATTTAACAAAACAAACCTGTGTGGTAGAATTTATTCCGCCACTGTGTTACTTGTCTTTTTGTTGTATCTGCTTTATGGTATATCACGGCATATGAACAAATGGGTTATACCGCAAACTGCAATAATCACAACATAGGTTTTAATATGGCTTGGCTTTTCCTGGCTTGGGTTTCTGGCTGATTATAGATCCCATAAAAATTTTGTGATGAATATATTTCATGTCATAGTCACCAGTCAACTCCATTACATTCATAAAGTTACTTCAACTTCAACTTGTGAATGCTATCTGTGGTTAGCTATGCTAGCTATGCTATGCTACCAGTCTGTCTCAATGAGTGTTAGCATGCTAATAGCGTACCCTACGTCCGGAAAAATATATATATTTCTAAGGGGTATACAGTAGGTTGATAATGATATCAGCCAAATATTGTTGTACGAGACGTTTAAAAAATGTTGACCTCTCAAAACGTGCTACTTACAATGCTAATTAGCTACTGTAAATGCAGCTATGTCGATTATGGAAATGGTGGAAAGCTGGTGGAAATGGAAACGCACCATCCTCACATATGGGCAGGGCGCCACTCTTAAATAGACTTGCGCACGCTGGTCTCCACATTTTCAGTGCCACAGACAACTTTCAAAAAGGCTACTGTAGCTTATCTTCTAGGCCTACTGTATTGTCTGCAATTTTTAAAACAGAAAAATGCTTTAGAAAACAGAAAAATGCCAAGGTAATGTTAATAAATCAATAACTAGCGTAAGTAATTCTAACTTCATGAATTAAAAGGCAGGTCTATCTTAAAGAAAGGAGGACCAAGGCACTCTTCATATAATTCATTAAAATGCCTTTATTTGTATGGCATTTTCAATGGAAACAAAGTTTGAAAACTCCGACGCGTTTCATACTCCCTGATGAAGGCCATGCCGTTTTTAAACTTTGTTTCCATTGAATATGCCATACAAATAATGACATTTTTATTAATTATATGAAGAGTGCCTTGGTCCTCCTTTCTTTTTGATTCCCAATTTACCCCTTTTACCAAAGAGCACCTCCTGTCTACCAAAATATACTATTGTGTACCTTAGCAGCACTTCCCTTCCTCCTTTTTTTCTGCAGGTCTATCTTAATTCTGGTATTAGGCAATGGGTTAAAAATATATTTTTCCTGGTTATTTCTACGGCATTTTTTGTATTAATATGCTTCAGTTGCTCGACTGGTTTGGCTTAAAATTATGAATATTTTTTTTTTAGGGATCAAGGGTTTTTAAAATAGACTGAAATTCACTAATATGGTGCCTGGTGAAGGGTTTCATATATGCCCTATATACTTTCAAAATAATAAATATTATTAAAAAGCTGTACATTATTCCAGACCAGTCTGTACGTTTGAATGGCGTTTCAAGCTTAAATGGTGTAAGAAAAATATTGTTCCAATGAATAATAACTGTAAAAAACTGAAATAAGTCAAAGATTGAGAATTACTGCTGAAGCAAGTCACTAATAATAATAATAATAACACGTTTATTAATAGCCTATATTATTTGTGGTAATATTATTGTTGTTTTCAAAATACTGCTGATGATAATAGACAAAATATCGCTAAAATACATTTTTAATAAATCTTTGTTACAAATGTGTGTTGGGATTTTGAAATGGATTGATTGGCATCGGTCAGAATTTCTATTATTATTGATTTGTGTTTGATCCACCCACTTTTGGTGAATTCTGCTTATGCATGTGTTTTCAAATATACATATATATTTTTACTGCAGATTACCGCCAGGAAACACTAACAAAAGAGACACCTCTCAAAAGTTAGTTTTTGGGGGCTTATGTTAACCAGAAAGTTTTGTAGCCTTCAGTTGCGTGCTACTTTTTCATAACAAGAGGGGGCCACCAAAACTTCAGATTCGCGTTAAAACAAATGGGAAAAAAGTTAAATATATATATTTTTTAATCAAAAGTAACATTATAATTGTCATTTCTACTGGTGCGCAAGAATGACAGCACATATGCTTATAAAAATAGTTAGTTATACAATGAGTTAGTGTCCTTTAACCGTGCTATGATAGGCTATATATATATATTTTTTAAACCAGTCATGCTTCCACTATCTTTAAATATTTAATCCTGTGTTTGGACACATCAACGAACATCGAAGTAAAGTGATGACCAAGATTTTGATTTACATAAAATATTGTTCATGTTCATCTGAAAAGGCTGCCTATTATATGCATATTTTTTCTGCCTGTATTCATTTAATTTATTTTCTATTTGTGTCAAAGGCTGTCCACTTCAAATAATCTATATTTCATCCACCCATTGAAATTAAAATAGTTACGGATAAACGAGTTGCATTGAACTGGCCTCTAAAAATTTAAGTTGAACATGTTTACTAACTTTTCGATTCTTATAGACGCATTTCATTTACATAATGGCATGTAGACTTCAGTGGCTTCTTTCCAGAACATAATATTTTGTCTCCATTTTGATCACTGGATGGCGTCTTGCTAGGCCTACTGTTTACATTACAGCTAGATTAACCGTGCACTCACCAGCTCACCGCTTTGTGCTATTGAGAAGACAGTGTTTTCATACGCATGTGACTTATACATTTCTGAAACCACTGGACCCTAACTGAGGCTCATGACTATATTGCACCATGCATCTATTTTTAAAAATTGTTTTTACTTACAATACTTTTGTGTATCCTAGCCTAGGCTTATGTTTCTCCTATAATATTCTTAAAGTTCATTCATATTTCATGAACACTGTTTTCGAAATTAATAGCGAACACTCGAGCAGATGTCAGAGCGTCTCGGGGATGTTTATGTGTCAGTGTATGTGCCTGGTTAGGGATGCATTATCCAATCACGATATCAAACATTTATGAATGGCAGCTGTATCCGCCGGCCGTTTCTGGATGTTTCATTAGCCAACAATGCTGTCAGACTGAGACGGACCACCAGCCAGTTTCATCCTTGCCTTAATCAGAGGCTGATTTATAAGCTAGGCCTACTTACTTCTGGGAACAGGTGTATGGTCTCCCTGGGCGATGCATGACATTAACAGAGCAATTAAGTGAAAGGAAAAACCACAAATCATGACTTTGGAAACATTTGTATATAGTCAGAATTTATACTCACTTTTTTCTTCTTAATTGTGTCTCTTCCGATGTGAAATTAAATTAGGCTAGTCTACTGGAGAATAAGGCTGCTATGCACAATCAAAATATTTTGAACTTTTCACACAATTTCAACCAATTATTCGTAGTCGTTTTGATGTCCATATAGCCTGTTTTTTTTCCAGTGCACTTGGAACTTTTCCATCATTGACCATAGACTTGTGCACTCAATAGGTCCAGGGCAATATCAGGGTTACATTTCGTGCAGAGGTAATGGGGAAGTTATTGGAAGGTAGTCCGACAAGGGTTTCCACGGGGTCTTTGGTTCACGGTGGGGTTAAAGAGACTGTTTATACATTTGTCTTGCTTTCTCCAGAAATCCGCTTCCTTCCTAAAAGAGGACGTGTCCAGCTTGCCAGTGCAGCTTTCACCCCGCTCAGTCACCAGTCTGTACCATGTTTGTTTTTCCACGTTTATTAAGTTCTCCCCCAACAGGAAAACAAATAATATCAAGACGTCATTGGCTGCAAGGTTTCTTCTCTTCTTTGTGCGTGTTGTTATAGGCCCTGTCCTCGAACTCCTGAGAACGTTTTGTGTTTGACTTCCAAAGTTACTTTGCTATTTTTGTCCTCGGTAGCCTACCCCAGACTCATTTCAGTAGCTTTGTCATTGAATTAAATGATAATATCAATAGTGTATGACTATGTAATTACATACGTGGAATGCACGTTCAAATAAATGGCTATTTCAATCATTGATTGCAGATATTTGTCCAGCACTTTCTATGATATGTATTTCTATGTGTTTCTTCTCTAGTTTATTGGTGAATATGTTAGTCAAGAATTTGAGTCCCTTATTCAAATGAAATAAAAACATATTTAAAACAGTTTGTTTTGATGTTTCTTTCAAACTGGAAAATTCTGAACTGGTGACAAGCGTATTGTTGTTATATTTGATAACATGCTGTTCAGAATGGAAAATCCACCATAGTGAATGACACACACACACACACACACACACACACACACACACACACACACACACACACACACACACACACACACACACACACACACACACACACACACACACACACACACACACACACACACACACAAACTCACAAACTCACACACACATTGCCTACTCCTTTCGAGATGTGAAAATAAATGACCAGTCTGAAGGTAAGTACCTGCTCACTTCAGTTACAGACACTTCACAACTAAATGCTCCCTGACGTACCCCTGTAAACAGCTATATCCTTGAGAGAAATGTCTCTGAAGTTTTATGAACATGCCTCTGTTGTTTTTCCACACTTATTTTATATCACATAAAATTTTAACAAACACTTTTAGCATACATTTGAAAGAACCCACCTCTCCTAGGGAGAGGGTGTACAGGACAAGGAGATCTCCCACTCCTTTTAGCTTCACCAGCTGTCATCCATCCATCCTGGGACCAGAGCACTTCTCATCTCCACACATCAGGTCAAATGGAGGGAGGGAGAGAGAGAGAAAGGAGAGAAGAGAGAGTCCCATCTATGGTGTGTGGTGGGGATTTGTGTTTGTTGGCAGAGGTGAGCCAGCGTCGTTTGGTTTTTCCTCCCTCCTGTTCATCAGGTTCAGCAGTGCCACTGCCTCAGTCTACAATAGATGAGTACACTCATCTGGTGGAGCAAGAGGGGAGAGATGTGCTGGTCAGCTGCCTATCAGCTCACAGCCTTAGAGCACAGGGAGGACCTAGGAGGGAGGATCTGCTGGTACAGAGAGGAGAGTGTTGGCAGGGTGTCACAATAAAAACCTTCCCCCCTCCAGCCAATATCTCAAGCCCACCCGTGCTAGTTTTTAGGGTTCCCCTCTTACAGTCACTCTGACTCTCACTGAGGCACAATCACATTTACATGCCCCAAAATGGTAACAGTGATCTGTCTCTCTTTTCTAGATCAAAAACAGGGCAGTTAAAAAGAGACAGTGGCTGTGTCAGTATGTTATGATGGCCACATATTTAAATGACATTTACTGAAATATATTTCCGACACTTATGGCTTTGATGTTTATTTGTGTTCCTATGAAAGGTTGAAATGAGACCAATAGTAGTGAAAGTGAAGCTGTAAATTCCCAGTATGAAATGAATATGAAAAGCAAAAGGTCAGCTGTGGACGGTCTAGTGGGTTTCTCATTGACACAGCAGTGACCTTAGCCATGCCTGTCCATTAGTTCCAATGTTTGACAGCCTTTATAGACAGACAGCAGCTCTGTCTGTCAATGGACAAATGAGTGAGTTGTCTGTAGTGTGACAGGACCGTCCATTCAGTGACGTGCTACATGCTGTGGATGTCATTGATCCACGGCACTGGCAGCATATTGTCCATGCAGTCAATTCTACACATTATATGTCTAAACTTCAGCACAGCTTGAAAGGGTCAGATGATCATATGTGGTATTACTTGCCCTGTGTTCTTGTCCCAGTGTCAGGCTTGACCCTTGATACTTTTTCTAATGAGTCTCTTTATAGTGGAACTTTCTATGTTATTGTTTTTGATCCATAGACCTCTGGTTTTCATCCTCACATCATCCTCATATTCCAGATTTGTCTGATATTTTTGTAACCAAGATATTTCGTTTTAGGGCTTCTCCTGAGGACATTCCTGTTGTATCCCTCTCAATGATGACCCAGAGTTCAGTTCTCCTAGGACCACTTCACC
This sequence comes from Salvelinus fontinalis, assembly GCF_029448725.1. Classification (NCBI taxonomy): domain Eukaryota; kingdom Metazoa; phylum Chordata; class Actinopteri; order Salmoniformes; family Salmonidae; genus Salvelinus; species Salvelinus fontinalis. Next base: position 21,567,572 of record NC_074694.1, read on the forward strand.
TTGGTGTCCACTTTGGCTATTTTGTTTGGGAGCGTTCTGGTGTCTTTTATCCTGAATGCTTTTTGGTGTCCTGCCCGCTCAGATAATGAAAGATGAGAAATGATGGTCTGGTTTGACATTGGATGATTCACCCTCATAGGACAGTGTGAGTCCAGAGAGTCCAGGAATTAATCCAACCTTACTCCCACCCACACCCCTCCCACGCCCACATGGGGGGTGACTAAGAGGTGAGCACCCTTCCCATCAGGCTCTTTTGTTGTCTGGGGGCTTCTGATGATATCAGCACATTGTAGCAGTGACCCCAGTAGCCAGACAAGGAAGAATGGAGCGGCTGCACATCATTGTTCCCCATCGTCACCCCGCCATGTTTTGTCACGTTGTTTACCTTTTCTGACCAACCTTCCTATGAACTCCTTCCTCGTAAACTCTACCCCCCCCCCCCCCTCCCCCACCCCCCAACCCTTCACTGTGTGAAAGGGTCAGCCATGCCACGGCAATTGTGCTATGTGTGTGTTTGTCTTCGCGTAACCATGTATGCATGTTTAGATGTGTGATCCTCAGATCAGTATGTATCAGTTGTTAGAGAGAGGAATAGAATACAACAGTAGCTTTTGTGCCAGTCACCAAACACAGCCACACAAAGGGCTCTCGAATCGATTGTTTATGTGATAATAGCACAGTCCTTAACAACTGCCACCTGGAAACACTAGCCGGCTAATTGTGTGCCCTTCCTCCAGGCAACCGCATTTGTACACTTGTTATGTTATTGACTGACAAAGAAGCAAAGGGATAAATGATTAAGTAAGAGGAGGGGGGAATTTGTTCTGCAGGATTCTGTCTAACAAACAACTAAACTAAATGAACTTCTGGTTCTGTATAATACTCACTGTATCTGGTACAATAATAATCCTAAATGAAATATGAATTCCATTAAGGGATTAGTCCAGTGTCATAAAGGAACCACTTACCAACACCAAAGGTAATTTGTAACCTTAGCAACTACTGGAAAGGAGGATTATCATTGCAGTGTGGGTTGTCCTTGTGGACTTGACACCATGGCTTTGCCCCAGTTTCAAGCAAATGCATGACAAAAGTTTATAAAATATGGATACAGGCTCTATGAGAAGCAGGTATAGAGAGGAATTTGTTTTATTTTTCAATTTCTTATGTAAAGAAATTGACAGCTTGAGCAACAGGTCATTGGGTCCAAAGTATGCTACGATGTTGAATACTACCTAGATAAAAGGCTGAATTTGATACAGGGGTGCAACTTTGGTTTTAGAAGTGGGGGGGGGGGGGGGACATATTATATATATATTTTTTTATCCAGTCAGATAAGCACTCCAAACAGCCTACCCGACGGTTCTGAGGCGTCCACATAGTCCTAAAGCACACCGTTGCCCCGTTTTGTATCACATTCCAATGATAAAACTGGGGGGACGATAAAAATGTAATTTCAGAATGTGGGGGGTACATGTCCCCGCCGTCTCCAGTGAAATTTGCGCCCCTGTATATATATACATATATGTTATGAGGCTTTTTAACATGAACACAGTTTTCATATTCATTGATGCTTTTAGTGTCTGTTCTTTGTTGTGTTTTTATTGTGTATTTATTGGTGTTGTATGTATTGGCTGGTGCAATCAAATTTCCTATTTGGGGCATTAATAAAGTACTATTTTATCTTATTTTGTATACATGGCTCCTAAAGTGTCTTGGTTATACATAATAATTGATATTTGTGTTGTTGTTGTCATGGCACAAAATTCTGTCTGGTGAGATTGACAGCATTCAACATTTTTAAATTGACGCATCGGAGAGCAGTTTTCAAGGGGCAATTGGTGAGTCAAGTGTGCTAGAAAATCATCACATTTTACGCTGAATTGATGATGTCTTTTTTAGCATGGAGGAGTTTGTATTTAGGTTTAAACAGCTTCCTCCATCAAGTTTAACCACTCTCTTACCGAGGCGTCTCAAATGGCTTATTGCTTAATCATGTGGAAGTGACAATAGCCCAACCCTGTTCTCTCTCTCTCTCTTTCTCTGCCTCTCTCTCTCCCCCCTCTCTCTCTCTCTCTCTCTCTCAGCCTCTCTCTCCCCCCCCCTCTCTCTCTCTCTCTCTCTCTCGCTCTCTTTCTCAGCCTCTCTCTCTCCCTCTCTCTCTCTCGCTCTCTTTCTCAGCCTCTCTCTCTCCCCCTCTCTCTCTCTCGCTCTCTTTCTCAGCCTCTCTCTCCCCCTCTCTCTCTCTCTCTCTCTCTCACTCTCACTTCCTGTCTTCCTATTTTTTTTTTTTCTTTGTAAGTTTGGGGAAGCTATTAAAGCAACAGCAAATGGCTTCTCAAGTGACATTTGCTGACATTCAAGGAAGTGCATTTATCAGCGTAGTACAGTTCACCTCGGTGAATGAAATCCATTTGTGCTGGTGTGTCAGAGCTGCTGGCCCCGCTCTCTCTCCCACCTTTAAATTGATGCCCAGCGAATGGGAAATGGCAAGGTGGCGCACGGCTCTGCAGCTGCTCTCAAATGTCACGCTGGAAAATCTTTAATGGGCTAAGTGTAGCCTTTCCGGCCCCAACTTGTCAGGTAATCAGAAATCTCTGGAGCTCTTCTCTCCTCCCTCCCTCCCTCTCCCACATCTCCCTGGCTCCCCCCGAGGCCACGGCACACCACTAATTACCAGTTATACCAATCGGAGCAAGGGGGGCCGTGAAACAGGTAGACTGCTTTTAAAGGAGAGATATTGGAGCAGCCATCTCCATGGCTGCATATTAATAGCCTGGTTATGTATTTGTTTTATCCTGATAGCTGGTCCAGATCCTAGGGCTGTTGTAGGTGACTAATATTAAGGAGTGTTTTTTTTTCTTCTCTGCTGTGGAACCTTGTGAACCTGTTGATCAGTGTCCCCTTTTCCCTGGGGAACTCTTATGTGGTCGAGCAGGAAGAGCTGATAGTGGCCTTGCTCACTAGACTCATTACAACTACATGTTTGGAAAAATGTGAGCCTCAAACTGACATTTTAGGGCCCACATTTGAGGGTAAGCTATAATATTAATACCAATCACACAATAGATTATTTAGTATCACAGACATACCCATGATGAGAGGACCCTCTATGGTTGACTCACTGTAGCTTCACACAAATGTGGATGAATTTGAATGACCCAACTTCGAAAATGAATGCTACTTTTTTCTTGCCCTATATTTTCTTTCCTTGCTGTGCTTCAACCTGTATATACAGTACCTCATATTCTAATCACACTGATTATACCTGTACGTTTATGAACCTGTGTCCTCCCATTGGTGGCCCATGCCTCAGCCTTAGAATTAGCGCAGCCGTAGCGCGTTGCATCACACACTGTAGTTTGTGATTCAAATGCTAATGCAGTAGGAGGCGCCGCTCTTCAGAGTGCTTTGTGCTACCACAATGGCCAGGTCATGGAAGCGGGAGGAGAAGACACCAAGAGCAATTGTTGAGGAGGTGGAGGGAAGTGGTAGCTATGGCGTGGTCCGCAATCCCCCCATTCAGGATGAGTTAATAATGTTATTATACGAGGGAGATGTACAGCAGTGAACAAGGTGACGGTATCAGGGTGAGGATGAGGTAGAGTGCTTCAGGGGGATGGAGGGGGGTGTAGGGAACACAGCAGTACATACTAATGCACTCACTGACAGGACTCCCATGTGCCTGCAGCCACAGAGACTGATGGAACGTCGGATGATTCTGAACGCAGCTAATGAACTATAGTGAAATTGTACAGGGGTTCAGTATTCCGATTACTCTTTACAGATCCTGTGAGCTTACTCAATCACACACGTTTTACGTTTTCAGGTTGTTTTTACAGTCTCACAATTCACAACACTGGGTTGTACTCAGGGCATCTTTTTACCAATCAATCAATCAAAACTATAAATATTTATTCACGAGAAAGGGTTATGCTCTAATCATTGAACTTTCTATATTGTACAGGGAGATGTATAATGAATAAAACTTTGAAGAACTGCAATTCATTTAAAAGTCCCAGTTAGTAGGCAGGTCACTAAGTCATATGGAATGGTATGCACCTACATTAAACTGATACACAAACACACACACACACACACACACACACACACACACACACACACACACACACACACACACACACACACACACACACACACACACACACACACACACACACACACACACACACACACACAACACAATTTGCAGGGTGTATCCCTGGTCTATGTTGTTTTCAGGTCTGGATGAGTGAGTTCAGTTTGCCATTTAGTCTGACAGTAGGAAGCTGTGAGCACAGAGCCTTTAAAAGTCAGCCCTTTCTTCCAACCATGTGTCCTTTAATAGAGCTTGGCCCTTTATTGATAAGCAGGCCTCGTATTCATAGGAAGATGGACTTACATACAAAGACTTCAGAATGGAGCTGACCTTTTAGGTCAGACAGTATTTTCTTGTAATAATTCCATTTGCAGAGTATGCTGGCATGAAAGAAGATGTCCTTAACAGTACCCCCTCTACAGGACTGTGGGAGTGGAAGGATACTGGTGTTCTCTCTCTCCCTCTCCTCTTTCTCTCTCTCCCTCTCCTCTTTCTCTCTCTCTCTCTCCTCTTTCTCTCTCTCCCTCTCTTTCTCTCTCTCCCTCTCCTCTTTCTCTCTCTCTCCCTCTCCTCTTTCTCTCTCTCCCTCTCCTCTTTCTCTCTCTCCCTCTCCTCTTTCTCTCTCTCTCTCTCTCCTCTTTCTCTCTCTCTCTCTCCTCTTTCTCTCTCTCCCTCTCCTCTTTCTCTCTCTTTCTCCTCTTTCTCTCTCTCCCTCTCTTCTTTCTCTCTCTCCCTCTCCTCTTTCTCTCTCTCCCTCTCCTCTTTCTCTCTATCTCTCTCCTCTTTCTCTCTCTCTCTCTCTCTCTCTCTCTCTCTCTCTCTCTCTCTCTCTCTCTCTCTCTCTCTCTCTCTCCTCTTTCTCTCTCTCCCTCTCCTCTTTCTCTCTCTCCCTCTCCTCTTTCTCTCTCTCTCTCTCCCTCTCTTCTTTCTCTCTCTCCCTCTCCTCTTTCTCTCTCTCCCTCTCCTCTTTCTCTCTATCTCTCTCCTCTTTCTCTCTCTCTCTCTCTCTCTCTCTCTCTCTCTCTCTCTCTCTCTCTCTCTCTCTCTCTCTCCTCTTTCTCTCTCTCCCTCTCCTCTTTCTCTCTCTCCCTCTCCTCTTTCTCTCTCTCTCTCTCCTCTTTCTCTCTCTCCCTCTTGGTGATGGAGTGTGTGGAATTTGGACAATAGGGATATGTTTTTTCACTGACATGGACGCTGTCAGGGCCACATACACACAGAAGAGTTAAACCCCTCTCCAGAGGAGGAGATGAGGAAGAGCTATGTCCGGTCTATTAGAATATATGAGCAGGCCGTTCTTTGCACAGAAGATGTCCACACCTCTCCAAAGACAGCATGTCGTAAAAGTGCATTTCTCTGTAAAAGCCAGGAGGTGTGAGTGAGGATGTTTTTTCTGTATTTTCGTCCATGTGCCACGCAGACTCGATGGTTATGCTACTGCAGGGGAGCCAAAGTGAGCATGTCTTAGTATCTGTCTGCGTTATGATATGCCATGAAAATAAACTGCCTGGCCATCTTGTCTTCCTCTCACACGTGTCACACGATTTAACATTCTGTTCATATGACAAGGAGCTGGGGTCTCCTCTCTCCTTCATTTGTGTGAACTCAGTCATTACCACTACACAGGCCTCTGAGAAGGATCACAAGCGTCCCTCTCTAATGAGAAAACATCATCTGTGAGATTTGCTCATTATTAATGGGGCACTAATATAGTCCTACCAAATGTTCAGACCTCTAAACAGGGTGAAAAGGGACCATGATAAGATTGTTTTGTTTAACTAATAGTGTCATCAGTGGTTAATGCATTTCAAAAGAAGTGGAGGGGTTGAACTGCTTTGAGGATGAGCAATGCAATAATAATAATTGTTTTTAGATCAAAAAGGGCATAATTAATTCCTAGTCTTGAACTTTGAGGACGGGGAAAGCTTGGTGGTGGCGGGGAGAGAGGGAGGGGGGCAGGGGGGACGGACGATGTTTAGCGAAGGAAAACCCAGCAGCTCCGGGGAAAGAAGTCCTGGTGTGCTGGAATTGAATACCGTTGCAAGGTCGACAGTTTCCATTTAATTTCTGCGGTGGTATTTAATGAAAGCACCGTCCTAAAGTCCGCCATTTAAAGAATCGCGGTGTGCAGAAAATGAGTGACTTAAAGTGTCGGTCCGCTTGCGGTCCGAGACCTGCGGTTAGTCCGCTGTCATTGGGAATTCGGTGACAGCAGGGTGCTGAATAATGTTCAGGGGCACAACTATCCACGCGCCTGCTTTATTAACCTGGGATAATGGTGTTCTCAGGTAATTAAAGTTCCTGGGTGGAGCGGGGAATTGTCTTGTTCTGCTAGCTAGAGACATCACACAGCGGAGGAAGGCCTTTGAGCAGCCCTCATTCTCAGAAAGTGGTTCTGTCCGAATAACCACATTTGTATCCTAAATAGTAGGCTGTTTGAATATGCGACAAAATAAGGTTCAATAGTAGGTATGCGAGTATAAATGCACGGATGTCATACTCTTTTCGGCATTCATGACATTGACAACAGCTGATTACAATTACATATGGGGATGCGCTACCGAAATCAACGAATAATAACAGGAAACAATGCAATCGCACATGATGCATTCTCAGTATGCGAAAACAGAGTAAGACTATGCGAATTTTTGAAAATAGATTATGGTTTAAATGCCAGGATGTTATACTCATTTCGGCTTATCATCTAATAGAATTCTAGAATTCAATGCACACTTTTCCACAATGCATAGGAAGAGATGGGCTGCGAGTGAAAATCCCTAGTTCTCCTCAAGGAGCCAAACAAAAACACTACACTCTTCGAAAAAAGTATCCTTATAGAACCAAAAGGGGTTCTATTTCTTGCTTCATATATGGAACCCCTAAAAGTTATATATAGAACCCTTTTATAGGGTTCTTTGAGCAGAACCCTAGAGGTTCTTCTTCACTGAACCAAAATGGTTCTATATAGAACCCAGCATGGTGCCATTTATGAATGATGGCTACTACTATTAAATAGTAATATTTTTAGCTAAGAATATAATTTAATAAACAATTTAATAATGGACAAAAGAATACCAGCATAATTATTTGAATTTATTGTCTTTACATGCAAACATAGTTTGAAAATGTGCACTGATGGCCAGGGAGGCATCTCTTTCTTGGAATGATGGGCCACGTCAACTCTGGCTGATGACTTTACAATATAATACAATACAACACAATATACTTTGTCCATTAGTTACAGTGAACAAAAATGTGTCTTCATCCACCCCAAATTGAGTTGAGACAAGTACAGGTTCATGCTTCATGCAGTGCCCCTGGATGGAGAGAACTTTGTGGAGTTAAGGACCTTGTCAACGGATGGGCTATTGCAGCAGACGACCACACCGGGTTCCACTCCTATCAGCTAAAAGCAAAGAGGCAGCTACAGTGGGCACGCAGTCAACAACACAGGACAAGTGAGGAGTGGACGATTCCTGGTTCCTGTTGTGTCATGCTGATGGCAGAGTCAGGTTCTGGCATAAGCAGCATTAGTCCATGGCCCCATCCTGCCTGGTGGCAGTGGTGCCATGGTGTGGGGAATGTTTTCCTAACGCACGTTAGGTCTCTTGATACCAATTGAGCAACGTGTCCATTCCCCTAAGAATTCAGGCTGTTCTGGAGGCAAAGGGGGGTCCGACCTGTACTAGTTTGGTGTACCTAATAAACTGGTCTCTGAGTGGATATAGAACCTTTTTTGGTAAAGGGTTCTTTAATCTTGTCCAATGAACCAAAAGTGTCTATATACAACCCCAAAGAACCCTTTTGTTCTACGAGTGTAGGCTATTTTAATTAAGATGCAGAATAGCAAAGCTTCTGTGGTGCTGTTCAAATGTAGGCTAAGTAGTTTTTGATCTACTTAAAATGATCATAAGTATTGCATCGTAGGTAGCCTCGTAGAGAACAAGGCTTGAGGCGTGACCACGACGTGATTTTGGAGGTATGGTAACGCGAGACTACTTCGTAGGCTACATCTTTGAAAGCAGAAGTATTTTTTTATTATGTTGCTGTCCAGGAGTTCTGAATTTGCGATGAACCCAACTATTCACGTTTTTCTGTGCAATAGTCTTTCGATTTGAACATTTGAAAAGTTTTGGTGTGTGTACTAGGCTATTTGATTGAATGTATATACAGTGCCGTGAAAAAGTATTTGCCCCCTTTATAATTTTCTTTACTTTTGCATATTTTTGATACTGAATGTTAGCAATTATTTAAACAAACCTAATATTAGATAAAGAACCGAGTGAACAAATAACACAACAATTCCATACTTATTTCAATTATTTCATAAACAAAGTTATGCAACACCCAATGCCCCTGTTTGAAAAAGTAATTGCCCCCTTCCACTCAATAACTGGTTGTACCACCTTTAGCTGCAATGACTCCAACCAGACACTTCCTGTAGTTGTTGATCAGTCTCTCACATCGCTTTGGAGGAATTCTGGCCCACTCTTCCATGCAGAACTGCTTTAACATTTGTGGGTTTTCAAGCATGAACTGCTCATTTCAAGTCCTGCCACAACATCTGAATTGGGATTAGGCCTGGACTTTGACTAGGCCATTCCTTTTTAGCCATTTTCATGTAAAGTTTGTGTGTTTTGAATCATTGTCTTGCTTCATGACCCAGCTGCGCTTCAGTTTCAGCTCACAGACGGATGGCCTGACATTCTCCTGTAGAATTCTCTGATACAGAGCAGAATTATTGATTCCTTCTATTAAGGCCCATGTCATCCAAAAAGTTATACTTTTGACTCATCTGTCCATAGAACATTCTTCCAAGAGTCTTGATGATCTTCCAGGTGCTTTTTGGCAAACTTGAGTCGACTTTTTGGACAAGATGGGTCCCATTATGTCTGGTGAAAACCAAACACAGCATTCCACTGTAAGAACGTCATACCAACGGTCAAGCATGGAGGTGGTAGTGTGTTGGTTTGGGGATGCTTTGCTGCCTCAGGACCTGGACGACTTGCCTTAATAGAAGGAACCATGAATTCTGCTCTGTATCAGAGAATTCTACAGGAGAATGTCAGGCCATCCGCCTGTTTTTTTGGGTAGTTGTAAACTCAGGTTCCCTTTATCTAATATTAGGTTTTGGTTGAAGATCTGATAACATTCAGTATCAAAAATGTGAAAAAAAATTAAATCAGAAAGGGAGCAAATCCTTTGTCACGGCACTGTATGTTAGAGCACTTTAGTTTCAATAAAAAATATGTTGAAATGGAACCAAATTATGTGTTTCTGTCTGCAGTCCTTTTTAAACAGGATAGATGGGCTATATGGTATATGTTGACTGGAACTGTCTGTTTCTGTCTTCAGTCCTTTTTTTTGTTATATTTTTCACCCCCTTTCTTCTCCCCAATTTCGTGGTATCCAATTGGTAGTAGTTACAGTCTTGTCTCATCGCTGCAACTCCCGTACGGACTCGGTGAAGGTCGAGAGCCATGCGTCCTCCAAAACACAACCCAACCAAGCCGCACTGCTTCTTGACACAATGCCCATCCAATGACACAATGACACTTGACACAATGCCCATGTTGGAGGAAACACCGTACACCTGGCGACCGTGTCAGCATGCACTGCTCCCAGCCCGCCACAGGAGCAGTGCGCAATGAGACAGGGATATCCCTGCCGGCCAAACCATCCCTAACCCGAACGACGCTGGGCCAATTGTGCACCACCCCATGGGCCTCCCGGTCAAAGCCGGCTTTGACAGAGCCTGGACTCAAACCCGGAATCTCTAGTGGCACAGCTAGCACTGCGATGCAGTGCCTTAGACCACTGCGCCACTCGGGAGGCCTTCAGTCCTTTTTAAACAGGATAGATGGGCTATATGGTATATGTTGACTGGAACTGTCTGTTTCTGTCTTCAGTCCTTTTTTTTGTTATATTTTTCACCCCCTTTCTTCTCCCCAATTTCGTGGTATCCAATTGGTAGTAGTTACAGTCTTGTCTCATCGCTGCAACTCCCGTACGGACTCGGTGAAGGTCGAGAGCCATGCGTCCTCCAAAACACAACCCAACCAAGCCGCACTGCTTCTTGACACAATGCCCATCCAATGACACAATGACACTTGACACAATGCCCATGTTGGAGGAAACACCGTACACCTGGCGACCGTGTCAGCATGCACTGCTCCCAGCCCGCCACAGGAGCAGTGCGCAATGAGACAGGGATATCCCTGCCGGCCAAACCATCCCTAACCCGAACGACGCTGGGCCAATTGTGCACCACCCCATGGGCCTCCCGGTCAAAGCCGGCTTTGACAGAGCCTGGACTCAAACCCGGAATCTCTAGTGGCACAGCTAGCACTGCGATGCAGTGCCTTAGACCACTGCGCCACTCGGGAGGCCTTCAGTCCTTTTTAAACAGGATAGATGGGCTATACGGTATATGTTTAATGTGATACAGTAGTCTTCCTCTAACCAGTCAGAGTAGGCCTACAACTCCATTCCTATTCTATTCAGACTTTAGAGAAAAAAATTGAATTGGAAATGAGCTATTATCAGGCTGGTTAATGCCATGCATGTCTGTTGACTCCCCCCACAGTCGGCCCAGCCCCACCTGCTCAGCCAGTCAGGTGCCACTACTGCGTTGCGGCCGTGGCATACTGTATACTCTTTACTAAATGGTACATGCTAAATAGTATGCGACGATCAGTACATAGTATGCAGTTTAAGTATGTAGTACGCTAGTATGGGTATTCGGACACAGCCTGCGTCACTGACAGGAATAGTAGGAAGAGTCATATAGGCCATATTGTCCATTTCTCTCAACATCTCTTTGTTCACTGACATAATTTCCTGTACTGACCATTGACCTTCCATGCTATTTTTTAATGAAGACATATTTGGGCCTGTTTGGATAGCCAGAAACTATTCATAGTGGCTTAGACCCTAACTTTAAAATACATTACTTGGGGAGTGATTATAAGAAAGAGAGTCAGATTTTTTGGTTCAGAGTTACAGTGATGGTGATGGTGGTGACAATGATGATGATGGAGCCAGGTGATAATGACAGAGGAGCTGATGATGATGATGATGATGTTTTGGACACAGGCCTCCGGGACAAACAGGTGTGTATTTTTTCTCCCAGATAGGATTCCAGTGAACACAGAGGTCTGTTCCTAATCTGGGCTGGAATGTAAAGTGTGAGAGTTGATTACACTCTCCAACCGGGCATTTCTCAAGTGCATGTAATTACAGTAGGCACACCGCTTCCTAAGAGCCCTGTCAATCTGAATCACAAACAAACTCACAGTTCTTCTCTGAGCATGGGCGAGATGTGTGTTTGTGTGTGTGTGTGTGTGTGTGTGTGTGCATGTGCGTGTCTGTCTGTCAAAAATACCCCTAAAAGTGCATGTCTGTGCAGAGCCTGCACTCTGTGTTGTTTTCAGCACCCCTTGTTCCTCAATGACAGGGGATTGGATGTCATTTTGCTCCAGTTTACACAGGGAGCAATGATCAATCACAAAACAGGGGCAGGAGATTACCCTCTTAGTCCACAACCAATTCTGTGTACTGTGTGGATCTGGGCCTGAGGCCCAATGGTGTCAACCAGCCAATGATCCTGAGTGAGTTTATGAAACAAAATGTGGCTGCCACAGATTGACTATAATCTTTAATAAACACATAACATGCCAAGCCAAGATGTGTGAAAAAGGTTGAGGTACATATTTAGATAAGATTAATTGGGATATCAATTGTCTAGCCTCTTTGCAACATAAACCTGAGAAAATCTATTCTTCAACTCACCTGGGCACACAAACCCTCATCAAATATGCATGTAACCCTTCCATCCATCTGTCCTTCAACGTACGGATGTGCTTGTGTCCCCTGACAAAAACACTAACATCTCTCTCTCTCTCTATCCCTCTCTCTCTCTATCCTTCTCTCTCTCTATCCTTCTCTGCTGTTTGTGATTGTCATTCTGTAAGCATATGCATGGAAGGCTGCCTCCTCTCTCTCTCTCTCTCTCTCTCTCTCTCTCTTTCTCTCTCTATAAATTAAACAGGGAGTTGTGGTAAATTACATTGCCAATTCAAATCCAGCCGCTAATGCATCTCATTCAGGCCGTGGCTCTGCTGTCCCCGGAGTTATCTGTGTCAGCCAGCCCAGCCTTGCATGCCATGTCAACGGTCTATTGAAAAGGAGCAAGAAGTTTAGCTAGCATACAGTGCCCTGAGCGAGGACAGAGAGGGGGAGTCGGAGAGGAGCGGTGGTGGTGGTGGGACGGCATGAAACATTTATCAGTGTGGCGTCGGCGGCGAGTCACAGGGATGTTTTAATTCGCACAGGAAAGAGGCCGTGTCGGAGGCCGGGCGCAGTTCTAATTAAACTGATACAGCTCTCAGAATTGGCTGGTACCCCGTCGCAGTTGTCATCTGCCTGCCTCCCTCGTCTTCAAACTATTTGAAAATCAATTATCTCAACAAACCAGCTGTAAGGACTTTGTGCAAGCCACTTACTCCTGAAGTGAATAACTTATTTGAAATTCATTACTGCATGGAGCAAACGCAGGGGCTCTCCAAGATTTTGTTTTCTTTTTCTTTTTTTCCCATTAACCTTTTTTTTTAATAAACTGCTGTCTGGTCCGATTTTTATTCTCTTCCCCCCTCCTGGTTGTTGTCTCCTTCTCTTAACCTGAGCGATTGTCATGCAATTTTAACCAGCTCAGCGCCTCTGTCTCCCCACTGCAGGCTGCCAGGCTCCAGTGGAAGAGCTTGATTGGCTTCTTTCATTTATTTATCGCATGCAAATCACAGGACTCCCAGAGATGCTTCCCTTTGTGCATGAATATTGATGGATAAAGGATGGAGGGGGAGTGGATGAGTATTTGAAGTGGAGGGGGTGGTAGTGTGTGTGCGAGTGTGTGAGTGACTGTGTGTGTGGTTGTGTGTATATTTGGTACTGAGAGAGAGGGTTAAGTAGGATTGTTTTAAACATTATCCTTGCGCTGTCAGAGTGACCGAGCATTAGAGGCACTTCCACATTTTAATGATTAATTTTTTCTGTTTCCCTTTGGAGGGGTGGGTGGCAGGCAGTGGCTGAGTGCATTGGGGGGGATTGTGTGTGTGTGTATGTGTGTGCATCCAATGTACACACCAGTGTGTGTGGCGAGGCTGGTTGTGTGTCAAGGACATTAGCAGCATGGACGGCTGATAGACACAACAGTGGAGGGGAAGTGAAAGTGAGTTGATCCAATGTCACTCTTGCTCTGGTCTTAATCTCTCTCCCTCCGTCTCCTTCTCTCCCTCCTATCCCTCCCTCTCTTCCTCCCTCTGTAAGCCTTTCACACAGGATCAGACAGACAGGAGAGAAGGAGAGGAGAGGAACGAGGGAGAGGAGAGGGAGTGAGCTTTATCAGCGAGTGGGCCTGACATGCCTGTCACCCGTGTCCCCGCTGAGGCCTGTGTACCGAGACAGGAGGTGTCACATCCCCACATCGCTGCCTTTGTGCCACCAGCTGCACTTCTGAGGACGCTCTCTCTCGCCACAAACAGGGCTGGAGCTGAAGCTGGAGCTGGGCCATCAACATGGGCCGCTGACACTCACAGACAGATATAAACAGGGTCTGCTTGCACCAGGGAAGTCCACTGTTATTGTCCGGTGCGGTGTTGGTGCACTGACTCTACCATGTGTAGTATGAATTGAGGGGGGTATCTTTCCTTATTGAGGGGGGGTATCTTTCCTTATTAAAGGGGGTATCTTTCCTTATTGAGGGGGGGGGGGGGTCTTTCCTTATTAAAGGGGGTATCTTTCCTTATTGAGGGGGGGTATCTTTCCTTATTAAAGGGGGTATCTTTCCTTATTGAGGGGGGTTATCTTTCCTTATTAAAGGGGGTATCTTTCCTTATTGAGGGGGGTTATCTTTCCTTATTAAAGGGGGTATCTTTCCTTATTGAGGGGGGGTATCTTTCCTTATTAAAGGGGGTATCTTTCCTTATTGAGGTGGGGTATCTTTCCTTATTGAGGGGGGGTATCTTTCCTTATTAAAGGGGATATCTTTCCTTATTGAGGGGGGGTATCTTTCCTTATTGAGGGGGGGTATCTTTCCTTATTAAAAGGGGTATCTTTCCTTATTGAGGGGGGTATCTTTCCTTATTGAGGGGGGTTATCTTTCCTTATTAAAGGGGGTATCTTTCCTTACTGAGGGGGGGGGGGGTATCTTTCCTTATTGAGGGGGGGTATCTTTCCTTATTAAAGGGGGTATCTTTCCTTATTGAGGGGGGGTATCTTTCCTTATTGAAGGGGGTATCTTTCCTTACTGAGGGGGGGTATCTTTCCTTATTGAGGGGGGGTATCTTTCCTTATTAAAGGGGGTATCTTTCCTTATTGAGGGGGGGTATCTTTCCTTATTGAAGGGGGTATCTTTCCTTATTGAGGGGGGGTATCTTTCCTTATTAAAGGGGGTATCTTTCCTTATTGAGGGGCTGGTATTAACTATGTCATTGGTGGTACAGTAATTGCTGGGTGGGAGTATTGTGTTTGCATTTCCTTTGCTAGATTTTCAGGTCATGATGCTCATTTCAATGGTGCCTCAGCTGTGTGTGAGCCTACTGTTAAACGTGTCCCCAGTCTCACCTTGCGCTCAGAGGTAGTTGATGTCATCACAGTGACATGGTTTCTCAGAGCCGTCCGTCAAGCCAATGGCCCGTGAAGTTCACCTCTGTGACAAAAGGCTGTGTTCTCTTGACTTCCATGGTCAACATGTCACCGTTACCCATGGCAACTGTTTGATGGCCAGCCAGTGTGCCTTTCCTGTTTGAGACGACGGTGTGTGTGTAATGGTTGGGGGTGGAGGTATAGGGTGTAGGTAGGGAGGTGTGAGGGTTGGAGGTATATGGGGTAGGTAGGGAGGTGTGAGGGTTGGCGGTATAATGGGTAGGTAGGGAGGTGTGAGGGTTGGAGGTATAAGGGGTAGGTAGGGAGGTGTGATGGTTGGAGGTATAGGGACTAGGTAGGGAGGTGTGATGGTTAGAGGTGGAGGTATAGGGGGTACGTAGGGAGGTGTGATGGTTGGAGGTGGAGGTATAAGGGGTAGGTAGGGAGGTGTGATGGTTGGAGGTGGAGGTATAAGGGGTAGGTAGGGAGGTGTGATGGTTAGAGGTATAGGGGGTAGGTAGGGAGGTGTGATGGTTGGAGGTGGAGGTATAAGGGGTAGGTAGGGAGGTGTGATGGTTGGGGGTGGAGGTATAAGGGGTAAGTAGGGAGGTGTGATGGTTAGAGGTATAAGGGGTATAAGGGGTAGGTAGGGAGGTGTGATGGTTGGAGGTATAGGGGGTATAGGGGGTACGTAGGGAGGTGTGATGGTTGGAGGTATAGAGGGTATAGGGGGTAGGTAGGGAGGTGTGATGGTTGGGGGTGGAGGTATAGGGGGTACGTAGGGAGGTGTGATGGTTGGAGGTGGAGGTGTAGGGGGTAGGTAGGGAGGTGTGATGGATGGGGGTGGAGGTGTAGGGGGTAGGTAGGGAGGTGTGATGGTTGGAGGTATAGGGGGTAGGTAGGGAGGTGTGATGGTTGGGGGTGGAGGTATATGGGGTAGGTAAGGAGGTGTGATGGTTAGAGGTGGAGGAATAGGGGGTAGGTAGGGAGGTGTGATGGTTAGAGGTGGAGGTATAAGGGGTAGGTAGGGAGGTGTGATGGTTGGAGGTGGAGGTATAAGGGGTAGGTAGGGAGGTGTGATGGTTAGAGGTATAGGGGGTAGGTAGGGAGGTGTGATGGTTGGAGGTGGAGGTATAAGGGGTAGGTAGGGAGGTGTGATGGTTGGGGGTGGAGGTATAAGGGGTAAGTAGGGAGGTGTGATGGTTAGAGGTATAAGGGGTATAAGGGGTAGGTAGGGAGGTGCGATGGTTGGAGGTATAGGGGGTATAGGGGTATGTAGGGAGGTGTGATGGTTGGAGGTATAGAGGGTATAGGGGGTAGGTAGGGAGGTGTGATGGTTGGGGGTGGAGGTGTAGGGGGTAGGTAGGGAGGTGTGATGGTTGGGGGTGGAGGTGTAGGGGGTAGGTAGGGAGGTGTGATGGTTGGAGGTATAGGGGGTAGGTAGGGAGGTGTGATGGTTGGGGGTGGAGGTATAGGGGGTAGGTAAGGAGGTGTGATGGTTAGAGGTGGAGGTATAAGGGGTAGGTAGGGAGGTGTGATGGTTAGAGGTGGAGGTATAGGGGGTAGGTAGGGAGGTGTGATGGTTGGGGGTGTAGGTGTAGGTGTAGGGGGTAGGTAGGGAGGTGTGATGGTTGGAGGTATAGGGGGTAGGTAGGGAGGTGTGATGGTTGGAGGTATAGAGGGTATAGGGGGTAGGTAGGGAGGTGTGATGGTTGGGGGTGGAGGTATAGGGGGTAGGTAGGGAGGTGTGATGGTTGGAGGTATAGAGGGTATAGGGGGTAGGTAGGGAGGTGTGATGGTTGGGGGTGGAGGTATAGGGGGTAGGTAGGGAGGTGTGATGGTTGGAGGTATAGGGGTATAGGGGGTAGGTAAGGCGGTGTGATGGTTGGGGTGAAGGTATAGGGGGTAGGTAAGGATGTGTGATGGTTGGGGGTGGAGGTATACACTCTTAGAAAAAAAGGTACTATGTTGAACCTAAAATGGTTCTTCGGCTGTCCCTATAGGAGAACCCTTTGAAGAATCCTTTTTGGTTCCAGGTAGAACCCTTTTGGGTTCCATTTAGAACCCTTTACACAGAGGATTCTACATGGAACCCAACATAGATCTACTTGTAACCAAAAAGGGTTATCCTACAGGGACAGCCAAAGAACCCTTTTGGAACCCTTTTCCTAAGAGTGTAAGGGGAAGGTAGGGAGGCGTGATGGTTGGGAGTAGAGGTATAGGGGCAAGGTAGGGAGGCGTGATAGTTGGGGGAAGGGGAAGGGTTGTTTTTGCTGGACAGTGTGATTGTCAGTGTCTATTGCACATCTAGAGAGCCTCTGGATTGTGAGACAGAGACTCTCCTCTGCTCCTCTCTCCCATCTATCCTCTGCTCCTCTCACCTCTCCTCTGCTCCTCCCTCCCCTCTTTCCTCTGCTCCTCCCTCCCCTCTATCCTCTGCTCCTTTCACCTCTCCTCTGCTCCTCCCTCCCCTCTATCCTCTGCTCCTCTCACCTTTCCTCTGCTCCTCCCTCCCCTCTATCCTCTGCTCCTCTCACCTCTCCTCTGCTCCTCCCTCCCCTCTATCCTCTGCTCCTCTCACCTCTCCTCTGCTCCTCCCTCCCCTCTATCCTCTGCTCCTCTCACCTCTCCTCTGTTCCTCCCTCCCCTCTATCCTCTGCTCCTCTCACCTCTCCTCTGCTCCTCCCTCCCCTCTATCCTCTGCTCCTCTCACCTCTCCTCTGCTCCTCCCTCCCCTCTATCCTCTGCTCCTCTCACCTCTCCTCTGCTCCTCCCTCCCCTCTATCCTCTGCTCCTCTCAACTCTCCTCTGCTCCTCCCTCCCCTCTATCCTCTGCTCCTCTCACCTCTACTCTACTCCTCCCTCCCCTCTATCCTCTGCTCCTCTCACCTTTCCTCTGCTCCTCCCTCCCTCCCTGTCTCCTCTGCCTCGGGCCTCTCAGGAGCCCTACAGCAGAAGTACACAGGAAGGAAATTAAGCACAGGAGCCTTAGCTATAGGAAAATGGGGTCAAATTGCCTTTCAGTTGCCGTAATCTTCAAATTGTTTCTAAATTACAGCAGGAGTGAGTGCCCACAATTTGTTTCTATTCTGAGGAGTCGGATGAGAGGGCCACTTCAGTTACTTAATTTCAGAATTTGATGAACACACAAACATGTGCCATGAGCCATTTCTTGTTTGTGCTGTTCACTCTATAGTCCTATGAAAAGGACTTGTTTGCATGCAGAGGGAAGATGGGAGAGATTATCAATAAGAAAGCCATTATGGAACATGCTTAAGTACAGCAAGAACACTTTTGCCATTTTGGCAGTCTGAATCCTGCTCTAGGAATTATTTGATCAATATCATTGTAGCATAATAGAGAGGAGTAAATTATATGATCAATTCTGCTATGCTATGTGTGTGTGTGTGCGCGCAAGTGCATGTGTGTATTTGTGTCTGTTTGACAAACACGTACATGTACCTTAGTTCAATGATCTTATTTATTTTTTAATCTTCAAATTAAATATTTATTTATTCTTTGTGTGGAAAGGATTTCCTGATAATGTATAAAGCTTTCATTTTGAAAAACATATTAATTGAGTATTAATTCTCAAATATTATACCAACAATTGACTGACTGGTGAATAATTGATTTGTATCATAGTGGCTATGAACACAGACATATTGCACCCTCTTCTAGTCCCTTGACCTTGAATAACATGCTCTATAATTCAGCTGACACACATACAGGTAGGCTATACATCTCACTCACATTCAGTTTATATGCACATATACACACTGACACACATACAGGTAAGCTATACATCTCACATTCACATCTCACATTCAGCTTAGACACACACATGCATAAAGGTTTGGCTATACAGCTCACATTCAGGTTGGATCTGGTCTGTGTCATACATATACAGTATAAGATGGATTGGCTGGCTTTCTCTGCTGGCTGTGGCTGTAGAGATGATTCCATCTTGAGGTAAGTTCACCTAATAATCCAACCATCCTAACTTCCCCCTACACTTTTAGGAAAAAGGGATCAAAAAGGTTTCTTTGGCTGTGCCCATAGCATAACCCTTTTTGGTTCCAGGTAGAAACCTTTTTGGTTTCAGGTAAAACCCTTTTTGGTTCCAGGTAGAACCCTTTCCACAGAGGGTTCTACATGGAACCAAATGGGTTCTACCTGGAACCAAAAAGGGTTCCTCAAAGGGTTCTCCTATGGGAACAGTCGAATAACCCCTTTAGGTTCTAAATAGCTTATTTTTTTCTAAGTGTGTACTGTACTTTCACAAACAGGAGTCTGCTGAGAGATCGAAGGTGACGTTTTATCAGGCTCGGAACAAAACCCAAAGCTGTGACCTAACTGAATCTTGCCTGTGTACTCCACTAACGCCCCCCCCCCCCCCCCCCCCCCCCCCCCCCCCCCACCTCACCCACCCCCAGCTGTACCTCTGTATCAGTCTAACCCTCTCTGAAGAAGATATCACTTCCTGGTTCCTCATCCTGACACCGCAGATAGGGTGGAGAGGGACAGGGACAGGGACAGGAACGAGGGGTAATATACATCTCCTCACTTTAGGTTGGCCACGGCAATGTGGCGTGGTTAACTTCACAGAGAGACTGAGACGCTCTCGCCGAGCAGAGCACGCCCTGATACCTCCGTGTTTTTTCTGCTTTTGAGTTTGATTTGTTTTTGTTTTTCTTCATCTCTCGTTCCCGTCACATGATAAAAAAGTTCAGCCGTTGAGAACGCTAAGCAACCGAGATGAGAAGAGAAGGTGGAGGGAGAGAAGGAGGGAATGAGGGACGGAGGAGGGAAAGAGTGGGAGGGGAGGATGACACAAAGAGAGGCTGTCACACTCACTTAGATGCTGAAATATTAAAGTGTGCATGCTAGGTTATAATTTCCCCCTGAAAGCGGAGGGGAGGGGTGGTGGTGGAGAGAGAAATAGAGGGGGGCGGAAAGGTATCACAGCAGATCTTCTCCTCTCTCTCTTCCTGGAGGAGACGCGGCACACTTTTAATACCATGAGTTTAATTACCGTCAGCAGTCAACTGGCTGGCTGGCTGCTGCCTTCACCAGCTTCTCCTCTTCCCATTCTCCTTCCAATGATGTGAATAGTTTATTAATAATCATGTTCTCCCTCCCAGACAAAGGCAGCGGGCCCATGTGTGTCATCTAGCTCTGCTGCACGAGCTACTGTGGATTATTAAAGCTCTAAAAGGATGGGGTCACATCCCTAATCACACATTCTCCCCACTTCTAATAAAACCATTAAAGGGGACTGGGGAAACATACATGTTCTTTGACTGTAACCCTTGATGCTAGAGAGTGTGAGAGAGTTAGTGAAAGAGAGTGGGTTAGTGTGAAATAATCTCCAGGTTACTTTTGACTGAGCATTAGGTATTTTTCTGGTGCCACTGTATTCTATGAATGAACAGTTATAGAGCCCAGAGTTTTTACTGATCCGATCACATGATCAGGGAAACTCCTGGCTCTGGCTATGAAGTTGAACTGCATGAGAGGGCATGGTTGTGGCTAGTTTTTTAGTTTTTTATTATTGTGTTTTTTGTATGTTTCTTTGTGTATTTCCTATGCTCCTATACTGCCTTGATTGGGTACTTTTTGTGTCATGCAGTGACCCTTGTAAAAGAGACCTCTCAATTGGACTCCAACTTGCCTAAATAAAGCTTAAATAACAAAAATGTATTGTGCCTGTTTGGTCACCTTTGGTATTTCCAGTGGTCAGCTAAGCTATCCAGAACAAAAGCCAAGCCACTGAATCCTCAGAATTTACAGAGTCCTGGGTTGCCAGGTTGGCTGATTGCATGTTAGTTTTGGAAAGGATGATGTTTCAGAGTGTGTGTGTGTTTCTCCCAGACTGTGCTGAGCTCACCACTCTGTGAGGATGATCGGGCGGGACAGGCAGGGGGAGGAGGGGGGTGTTGTCTCATTTACACATCATCATGTTGGTGGTGGGCCATGTCACTAGGGTTGTGTTTTTCTCTCCATTCAGGGATCATCTCCCATCCAGTCTCATCTGCCCCTCCAGCCATCACATCAGGGCCCAGCCTCCAGCGCTGACAAGGGGATGGCTAGGGACAAAAAGCCCCAGACACACTCACCTCTCTGGGCCGCTCTTTGCTCTCCTCACTGGGTCAACCAGCCGCACAGGCCACATCACACCACTGCGGCCCGCTAAAGATATGTGAGGAGGGAGTGTAGACTGATGAGACAGTCACACACACACACCAATAGTGATACACATTCTCACACATTCAACACATAATGGTCCAAATCTATGAAAGATCTCAGTCCTCTTAGAACCTCCCATTAGAGGAATTGTTCTTGTTTAAAAAGTAAAGAACTAATGAAGGCTTTAATGTGATAGGACAATACCTCTCTCTCCAACAGTGGCGGACGGAGTGTCTCCATTCCAATTACTGCTCGCTAAAGTGATCGCTGAGTCATGTCTGAAGATAGACATGGCAGCCTGCCTCATTCAGGACACAAAGCCCAGCACAGATTACTCACTCTCTGACGTCCTTTGTCCAGGCAGCTGACTGATGTATCTAAACACACTATAGTATCTTGCTCACTGATTGGATTACAGTCGCCTGAGTAAACGTTGTAGAGGAAGAATAAGGTATGTCTGTCCTATTCTTTTGCTATAGGCCTACTAAAGCTTATTTTTTCTTTGGTGTGTAGTTAACGACCTTCATTCCTGCATTCCTTCATTCATGTCCTATGGTGCTCTGCTCATTGTCTCACTTCAGGTCACATACCATCACTGATTCAATTCACTTCTGAGTGCAGCCAGGAAACAGACTGATGCCGTAGCTAGGTTTAAGACATGCACACATATTATTTACTGTAACACATGGTCACTTGAAAATAGACAGACACAGATACACATATGCACTTGCGCTTGCACACACACACACTTACATACTTACACACATAGACACACTTCTTGCACACCCACGATACAATGTCCACACAAAAAAGACAGTTCTGTCCTGCTACTGTGCATACAACGCCTTCAGAAAGTATTCACACCCCTTGACTTTTTCCACATTTGTTGTGTTACAGCCTGAATTTAATATGGATTTGTATGGTCACTGGCCAACGCACAATACCCCATAATGTCAAAGTGTAATTATGCGTTTAGATATTTTTACAAATGATAAAAAATGAAAAGCTGAAATATCTTGAGTCAGTAAGTATTCAACCCCTTTGTTATGGCAAGCCTAAATAAGTTCAGGAGTCAAAATGTGCTTAACAACTCACATAATAAGTTGCATGATTTTTGAATGACTACCTCATCTCTGTACCCCACACATACAATTATATGTATGATCAGTGAATTTCAAACACAGATTCAACCACAAAGACCAGGGAGGTTTTCCAATGCCTCGCAAAGAAGGGTAGATGGGTACAAAAATAAACAGACACTGAATATCCTTTTGAGCATGGTGAATTTATGAATCACACTTTGGAAGGTGTATCAATGCACCCAGTCACTACAAAGATACAAGTGTCCTTCCTAACTTAGTTGCCGGAAAGGAAGGAAACCGCTCAGGGATTTCACCATGAGGCCAATTATGACTTTAAAAATTCTTGTCAATAGGGGGGCGCTGTTTTCACTTTGGAAAAAATCGTGCTCAAATGAAACGGCCTCGTACTCTATTCTAGATCATACAATATGCAGATTATTATTACTATTGGATAGAAAACACTCAGAAGTTTCTAAAACTGTTTGAATTATGTCTGTGAGTTAAACAGAACTCATTTTGCAGCAAACTTCCATGCAGGAAGTGAAAAATCTGAAAACGAGGCTCTGTTTCAGGGCCTGCCAATTCAATTGCCTTATATTTATCGATATGCATGCACTTCATACACCTTCCACTAGATGTCAACAGGCAGTGGAAGGTGGAATGGGGTGTCTAGCTTGATCTGAGGTCGAACAAGAGCTTTTGGAGTGGCAGGTCAGGAATTTTCTTTGTCTACCAAGGCGCGCGAAGCACCTTGATATTGTCTTCTGATAAGCGTTCGGTTTACACGGCGAATATCTCCGGCTCTGATTTTATTTGATACATGTGATAATAACATCGTAGAGTAGGTTTTTTCAACCGAGTTTTATCAGATTATTCAACGTTTATTGGGACTTTTGGAGTTTTCCGTTCTTTGCGTCGAGAGAAAATGGGAACGTTATCAACATTGGCTAGCATTGTGGCGCGAATTCGACAGAAGAAAAGGACATTCTAAAACCAAACAACGATTTATTCTGGACCAAGGACTCCTTGTACAAGATTCTGATGGAAGCTCAGCAAAAGTAAGAACAATTTATGATGTTATTTTGTATTTCTGTGGAAAATGTTGATTCCTATTCTCCGTCGTTTTGGCGAGCGCTGTCTCGCAATAACGCAAGCTGTTTGTTATGGTAAAGTTATTTTTAAAAATCTAACACGCCGGTTGCATTAAGAACCAGTGTATCTTTCATTTGCCATACAACAAGTATTTTTATGTAAAGTTTATGATGAGTTCTTTGGTCAGATTAGGTGAGTGTCCAAAATAGCTCCGGACATTCTGGGGAAATGTTGCTACATATTCACAATGTACAGTGGGGCAAAAAAGTATTTAGTCAGCCACCAATTGTGGGATAGTTCTCCCACTTAAAAAGATGAGAGAGGCCTGTAATTTTCATCATAGGTACACTTCAACTATGACAGACAAAATGAGAAAAAAAATCCAGAAAATCACATTGTAGGATTTTTTATGAATTTATTTGCAAATTATGGTGGAAAATAAGTATTTGGTCAATAACAAAAGTTTATCTCAATACTTTCTTATATACCCTTTGTTGGCAATGACAAAGGTCAAACGTTTTCTGTAAGTCTTCACAAGGTTTTCACACACTGTTGCTGGTATTTTGGCCCATTCCTCCATGCAGATCTCCTCTAGAGCAGTGATGTTTTGGGGCTGTTGCTGGGAAACACGGACTTTCAACTCCCTCCAAAGATTTTCTATGGGGTTGAGATCTGAAGACTGGCTAGGCCACTCCAGGACCTTGAAATGTTTCTTACGAAGCCCCTCCTTCGTTGCCCGGGCGGTGTGTTTGGGATCATTGTCATGCTGAAAGACCCAGCCACGTTTCATCTTCAATGCCCTTGCTGATGGAAGGAGGTTTTCACTCAAAATCTCACGATACATGGCTCCATTCATTTTCTCCTTTACACAGATCAGTCGTCCTGGTCCCTTTGCAGAAAAACAGCCCCAAAGCATGATGTTTCCACCCCCATGCTTCACAGTAGGTATAGTGTTCTTTGGATGTAACTCAGCATTCTTTGTCCTCCAAACACGACAAGGTGAGTTTTTACCAAAAAGTTATATTTTGGTTTCATCTGACCATATGACATTCTCCCAATCTTCTTCTGGATCACCCAAATGCTCTCTAGCAAACTTCAGACGGGCCTGGACATGTACTGGCTTAAGCAGGGGGACACGTCTGCCACTGCAGGATTTGAGTCCCTGGCGGCGTAGTGTGTTACTGATGGTAGGCTCTGTTACTTTGGTCCCAGCTCTCTGCAGGTCATTCACTAGGTCCCCCCGTGTGGTTCTGGGATTTTTGCTCACCGTTCTTGTGATCATTTTGACCCCACAGGGTGAGATCTTGCGTGGAGCCCCAGATCGAGGGAAATTATCAGTGGTCTTGTATATCTTCCATTTCCTAATAATTGCTCCCACAGTTGATTTCTTCAAACCAAGCTGCTTACCCATTGCAGATTCAGTCTTCCCAGCCTGGTGCAGGTCTACAATTTTGTTTCTGGTGTCCTTTGACAGCTCTTTGGTCTTGGCCATAGTGGAGTTTGGAGTGTGACTGTTTGAGGTTGTGGACAGGTGTCTTTTATACTGATAACAAGTTCAAACAGGTGCCATTAATACAGGTAACGAGTGGAGGACAGAGGAGCCTCTTAAAGAAGGTCTGTGAGAGCCAGAAATCTTGCTTGTTTGTAGGTGACCAAATACTTATTTTCCACCATAATTTGCAAATAAATTCATTAAAAGTCCTACAATGTGATTTTCTGGATTTTTTTTTTTCTCATTTTGTCTGTCATAGTTGAAGTGTACCTATGATGAAAATTACAGGCCTCTCTCATCTTTTTAAGTGGGAGAACTTGCACAATTGGTGGCTGACTAAATACTTTTTTGCCCCACTGTATAACCACGGTTTGCAGCTCTAAATATGCACATTTTCGAACAAAACATGAGTGTATTGTATAACCTGATGTTATAAGACTGTCATCTGATGAAGTTGTTCAAGGTTAGTGATTAATTTTATATCTTTTGCGATAGCTACCTTTTGCGGTGAATACATTTATTTGTGTGTTTGGCTATTGTGGTAAGCTAATAGAAATACGTATTGTGTTTTCGCTGTAAAACATTTTAAAAATCGGAAATGATGGCTGGATTCACAAGATGTTTATCTTTCATTTGCTGTATTGGACTTGTGATTTCATGAAAATTATATTATATGATATAACAGTTACAGTGTTTAATGGCTGTGATAGGAGAACACTGAGGATGGATCAACAACATTGTAGTTACTCCACAATACTAACCTTATTGACAGAATGAAAAGAGGGAACACTGTACAGAATACAATATTCCAAAGCATGCATCCTGTTTGCAACAAGGCACAAAAGTAATACTGCAAGAAATGTGGAAAATAAATTTACTTTTTGTCCTGAATTGTCACGCCCTGCTCTGTTTCACCTGTCCTTGTGCTTGTCTCCACCCCCCTCCAGGTGTCGCCCATCTTCCCCATTATCCCTTGGGTACTTATACCTGTATTAACTGTTTGTCTGTTGCCAGTTCATCTTGTTTGTTCAAGTCAACCACTGGTTTGTCTCTGCTCCTGCTTTATCCCAGTCTCTCTTTTTCTCGCCCTCCAGTTTTGACCCTTGCCTGTCCCGACTCTGAGCCCTCCTGCCTGACGACTCCGCCTGACCCTGAGCCTGCCTGCCGTCCCGTACCTTGGTCCCACTCTGGATTACCGACTACCTGACATGACCCTGAGCCTGCCTGTCGTCCAGTACCTTTGCCCCACCACTCTGGATTACTGACCCCTGCCTGCCTTGACCTGTTGTTTGCCTGCTCCTGTTGCTGTAATAAACACTGTTACTTCAACACAGTTTGCATTTGGGTCTTACCTGAAACCTGATAGTACGAACTGGCCATGACTGACTCAGCAGACTTAGACCAGCTCAGCAACGCCATCTCCTCCTAACACGACAGTAACCTCCCAGCCCCCCAGTAACCCGGCTGGTAGCAGCGCCGTCACCCCGGTTTCCCGGGAACCCTGCTTACCTCCCCCGAAGCACTACGATGGAGATTCCAGAACCTGCCGGTCCTTTCTCTCCCAGTCCTCCCTCGTTTTCGAGCTGCAGCCTTCTTCGTTCCCCTCGGACCACTCAAAGATAGCGTACATTATTACGCTGATGTCCAGGAGGGCACTCGCCTGGGCCACGGCGGTGTGGGAGCAACAATCTGCCGTCTACCTCAGTCTGGAGGTATTTGTGGCGGAGGTGAGAAAGGTGTTCGAGGCGCCGGTGTCTGGGAGAGAGGCTTCCTGGAAGTTACTCCAGCTTCTGCAGGACTCCCTCAGTGTGGCAGACTATGCGGTGGATTTCCGCACGCTAGCAGCGGAGGGTGCCTGAAACCCGGAAGCGCTGTTCAACACGTTCCTGCATGGATTATCGAAAGTAAAGGACGAGCTTGCTGCACGGGAACTACCTACGGATCTCGACTCGCTCATCGCTTTAACCATCCGGATCGATGGTCGGCTACGGGAACGTAGGAGGGAGACGAGGTCTGATTGCAGTCCCAATCGCTCACTCAAGGATCCCCCTTGCATCTGATGAACTCTGAAAGTCCCCGGCGTCTTCGTCCCCAAGAGGATCCGAGTTTACCCGAGTTCCTCCAAGAGCCTCCAAAGACGGATGATTTGCCTCTTCCCGAGCCGATGCAGCTCGGCAGGGCTAGGCTGTCTCCAGCCAAACGTGTACTGTAAGTAGACTTAACACTCAGAGTTGTTTGTATTGTGGTACTGCCGGTCATTGTCTACCTGTACCTTCAAGAGACACAGCTCATTGATAGGAATGAGTACTCTGGTGGGTCTTAAGGATAATTTTGCTTCTCCCCCTACTCGCCCCATCTCCATGCCACCCTGCTGTGGGGCAACCGTTCCAAGTCTCTCCAGATACTCATCGACTCGGGGGTCGATATGAGTCTCATGAACATTACTCTGGCGTCCGAGTTGCGCATACACACTCAACCCCTCTCCATTCCCATTGACGTTAGAGTGCTGGACGGGCGCTCTATAGGCTGGGTCACCCACTATACCACCCCCATCAACCTACGAGTGTCGGGGAACCACAGCGAGATGATCCAATTCCTGCTAATTGAGTCTCCGCAGGTTCCTGCAGTATTGGGATTCTCTTGGCTCCAGCGACACAATCCCTCGATCGACTGGTCTACTGGTGCCATCGTGGGCTGGAGCCTGTTCTGCCACACTCATTGCCTGAAATCAGCTCTGCCTTGCCTGGGATGTCTCCCTGGGGGCTTGGAAATTGCCCTAGACCTCGCCTCCATTCCCACGGAATCCCAGGACCTCCGCGAGGGGTTCAGTAAGGCCTGGCCACTTCACTTCCGCAGCAATGACCAGTATCCAAGAACTCTGAACCCGCCTGCCTGACCCCTCTGCCTGACCCTGCCCCTGAGCCCCTGGCCCCACTCTGGATTACACACCTCTGTCTGACCTGAACCTGCCTGTCGTCCTGTACCTTTGCCCCACTACTCTGGATTATCGACCCCTGCCTGCATTGACCTGTCGTTTGCCTGCCCCTGTTGCTGTAATAAACATTGTTACTTCAACACAGTCTGCATTTGGGTCTTACCTGATATGAATACAAAGTGTTACGTTCGGGGCAAATATAACACATTACTGAGTACCACTCTGTAACGGCAGTCTATTTCGTCCTCCTCATTGGACGAGGAGAGGCGAGAAGCATCGGAGGACCAATGTGCAGCGTGGTAAGTTTCCATGATTTAATAACATGAAAACAATATACAATTACAAAATAACAAAACAAACTAACCGTCACAGTCCCGTGTGGCACAAACACTGACACAGAGAACAACCACCCACAAAAATCCCAACACAAAACAAGCCACCTATATATGATTCTCAATCAGGGACAAAGATTGACAGCTGCCTCTGATTGAGAACCATATTAGGCTGAACACAGAACCAGACAAACTAGACACACAACATCGAATGCCCACCCAGCTCACGTCCTGACCAACACTAAAACAAGCAAAACACATAAGCACTATGGTCAGTACGTGACAGTACCCCCCTCCTGAGGTGCGGACTCCGAACGCACCCCTAAAACTCAAGGGGAGGGTCTGGGTGGGCATCTGTCCGCGGTGGCGGCTCCGGCGCAGGACGAGGACACCACTTCACCATTGTCTTTGTCCCCCTCCTTAGCGTCCTTTGAGTGGCGACCCTCGCCCCCGACCCTGGTCTAGGAACCTTCACAAAGGTCCCCCTAGATTTAGGAGACAGCTCAGGACAGAGAGGTAGCTCAGGACAGAGAGGTAGCTCAGGACAGAGAGGTAGCTCAGGACAGAGGGGCAACTCCGGACTGAAGGGCAGCTCCGGACAGAGAGGCAGCTCCGGACTGAAGGGCAGCTCCGGACTAATGGCAGCTCCAGACTGAGGGGCAGCTCCGGACTGAGTGGCAGCTCATGACTGGAGGGCAGCTCATGACTGGAGGGCAGCTCATGACTGGAGGGCAGCTCATGACTGGAGGGCAGCTCATGACTGGAAGGCAGCTCATGATTGGAGGACAGCTCATGACTGGAGGACGGCTCCTGACTAGCTGGCGGCTCTGGCAGCTCCTGACTGGCTGGCGGCTCTGGCAGCTCCTGACTGGCTGGCGGCTCTGGCGGCTCCTGACTGGCTGGCGGCTCTGGCGGCTCCTGACTGACTGACGGCTCTAGCGGCTCCTGACTGACGGACGGCTCTAATGGCTCGGGACAGACGGGCGGCTCTGACGGCTCGGGACAGACGGGCGGCTCAGATGGCGCTGGGCAGACGGATGGCTCAGACGGCGCTGGGCAGACGGATGGCTCAGACGGTGCTGGGCAGACGGATGGCTCAGACGGTGCTGGGCAGGCAGGCAGCTCAGACGGCGCTGGGCAGGCAAGCAGCTCAGACTGCGCTGGGCAGACGACCGACTCTGACCTGCTAAGGCGTACAGTAGGCCTGGTGCGTGGTGCCGGAACTGGTGGTACCGGACTGGAGACACGCACCTCAAGGCTAGTGCGGGGAGCAGGAACAGTGCGTACAGGGCTCTGGAGACGCACAGGAGGCTTAGTGCGTGGTGCCGGAACTGGAGGTACTGGGCTGGAGACACGCACCACAGGGAGAGTGCGTGGAGGAGGGACAGGGCTCTGGAGACGCACAGGAAGCCTGATGCGTGGTGTAGGCACTGATGGTACTGCGCTGGGGCGGGAAGGTGGCACCGGATATACCGGACCGTGAAGGAGTACACGAGCTCGTGAGCACCGAGCCTGCCCGACCTTACCTAATTGAATGGTCCCCGTAGCCCTGCCAGTGCGGCGAGGTGGAATAGCCCGCACTGGGCTATGCTGGCGAACCGGGGACACCATTTGTAAGGCTGGTGCCATGTACGCCGGCCCGAGGAGACGCACTGGAGACCAGATGCGTTGGGCCGGCTTCATGACACCCGGCTCAATGCCCAACCTAGCCCTACCAGTGCGGCGAGGTGGAATAGCCCGCACTGGGCTAAGCACGCGTACTGGGGACACCGTGCGCTCCACCGCATAACACGGTGTCTGACCAGTACAACGCCCTCTCACTCCACGGTAAGCACGGAAAGTTGGCGCAGGTCTCCTACCTGACTTCGCCACACTCCCCTTTAGCCACCCCCCCAATACACTTTTGGGTGAGCCTCTCGGGCTTCCAGCCGCTCTGCCTTGCTAGCGCCTCATAATGCCGCCTCTCCGCTTTTGCTGCCTCCAGCTCCGCTTTGGGGCGGCGACACTCCTCTGGCTCTGCCCAGGGTCCTTTACCATCTAGAATTTCCTCCCATGTCCATTCCTCCTGGTACCGCTGCTGCTGTCGCTGCTGCCCGTTGCCACGCTGCTTGGTCCGGGTTTGGTGGGTGGTTCTGTAACGGCAGTCTATTTCGTCCTCCTCATCGGACGAGGAGAGGCGAGAAGGATTGGAGGACCAATGTGCAGCATGGTAAGTTTCCATGATTTAATAACATGAAAACAATATACAATTACAAAATAACAAAACAAACTAACCGTCACAGTCCCGTGTGGCACAAACACTGACACAGAAAACAACCACCCACAAAAATCCCAACCCAAAACAAGCCACCTATATATGATTCTCAATCAGGGACAGCGATTGACAGCTGCCTCTGATTGAGAACCATATTAGGCTGAACACAGAAACAGACAAACTAGACACACAACATCGAATGCCCACCCAGCTCATGTCCTGACCAATACTAAAACAAGCAAAACACATAAGCACTATGGTCAGGACGTGACACACTCTCCATATTTTCAAGCATAGTGGTGGCTGCATCATGTTATGGGTATGCTTGTAATCGTTCAGGTCTGGGGAGTTCAGGATAAAAAAAAAAACGGAATGGAGCTAAGCACGGGCAAAATCCTAGAGGAAAACCTAGTTCAGTCTGCTTTCCACCAGACACTGGGAGATGACTTCACTTTTCAGCCGAACAATAACCTAAAACACAATGCCAAATCTACACCGGAGTTGCTTACTAAGACAGTGAATGTTCCTGAGTGGCCAAGTTACAGTTTTGACTTAAATCAGATTGAAAAGCTATGGCAAGACCTGATAATGGTTGTCTAGCAATGATCAACAACCAATTTGACAGAGCTTGAAGAATTTTTAAATAATAATGGGCAAGTGTTGCACAATCCATGTGTGGAACACTCTGAGACTTACCCAGAAAGACTCACAGCTATAATCGCTGCTAAATGTGATTTTAACATGTATTGACTCAGGGGGTTGAACACTTATCTAATCAAGATACATTAGTTTACATTCTTCATGATTCTTGTTTTTACAAATGTCAGATTTTTTTCCCACGTTGACATCAGAGTATTGTGTGTATATTGTTGGGAAAAAATGAAAGTTAAATGCATTTTTATCCCACTTTGTAACACAAAATGTGTGTTACAACACACAAAATGTGTGTTACAAGTCAAAGGGTGTGAATACTTTCAGAAGGCACTGTAGATGATGTGGTCCCTCGCCATTTTTCGGAGCTACCGCACACACTAGCTACCTATAGTAATGGTCTGCCTACCTTGTTTATCACAGTCGCTCAAAATGGGTTTAATGTCTCCTGTGGTTCTTAAGAGAAGAGATTACTCCATGCCCTGATTTTCACGCATGTCCTGTGTGTGATCCCGCGCTCAACCGACTTGTTTCACAGTTGTGGCTATTGTAGCTGACAATCAAACATGATCCTGTCCCCTTAATCTTGTTTTGGAGTAGATTGGTCAAAATAATCCCTCTCCTGCAAACCGCTCTAGAAGCGATGATGCCTCTGTATTCAACACACACCTGGCCAGCTTGGTTACAAACTGTCACTTATTCTTCCTACAAATATGTCTGAAGCAGACCTTTTACTCTACTTATATCTATGTATTTATCTATATATATTACAACATAGTTGGGGAGACCCTCAACTCTGTGTATATTATTATTCATTATGTCTGTAGATATTGTATCATTGAAGAGTTTGTAGTTGGACTGACTGTCACCATCAGTAAAGGTACCACACCAGCATTGAAGTAAGAGAACGTGTTGACATTGCCATTGAGTAACGTGTTTGACACATGCTTCTTTCTGTCACCTGGACCAAGGAGGTGTGAGTGGTACTGATTAAATAAAGTGAATTTCTAATTTACCAGAGCCCTGAGGGTTATCCAGCTCCATCGACGGAAAGCGTGATGGAGCTCTTCACCTCCTCTGAGAGAGGGCAAAACACAAACGGAGGGAGAGAGATGGAGGAGAGAGATGGCCTAAGGGAGGGATGATGTGAGAGAGAACCTTAGGGGACATGAATAGAAGAAAAACTAAATCTTTGTATAATATGTGAGTGAGTGTTTCCTTGGACTGATTCTTACACAACTATATAACTCTTCTACTTACTTGTAAGAGACGCTGGCTCCATCTCATCACTCTATCAAAAGGTAAAATATCGAGAGAAATCCAAGGAAATATTTGCTGTCTTGTATCCAATTTCATTCTAAAGATGTTCAGTGGGTCATAATGTCAGACAACTATCTCACAGACAAAGTATTAAAGTCAAATTTGAATATGAAGGGCTCCTCATAGCTCCGTATAGCTCCGCATTGACATGATTGGTTGAAGGTAGTTGGGGGCGGGAGATCCTGTATAAACACAAACTCACTTCCTTGACAACTTCCTTCACAACAGCTCTGCACTGCTCTGTGAAACATAAGAGGTATGAATTCCCTGACTTCTGAAGAGGCCGTATCACCGTAAATGGTGCGTGCACAGCAAATGTAGACGTCGGATTGACCATGCAGCGCATTTTAGCTATATACGTTAAGGCCTAGATTCAATCCGTAGTGCAGAAAATCTGTGCTATAGAGCAACTGAAATTTAAAGGCAATGTTCCCACGTTCGCAGAGACTGCATTCACGGTAAAAGAGTGCATACTGTATGTCGACTCAATCGGAAATAATCTTTTAATTTCACTTGAGCTATAAGGTGGATCTTCCACACTACATATTGAATCTAGCCCTAAGGCCCTACAAAATGGCCTTGGCATGAAATACCATATGACTGTGTGTACATATGGAGTGTTTGGATGCTGAGGTAGTGTTCAGCAGAATAAATGACTTGAGAGTGGACCAGGGATTTGGCAGAAGGGGTGAGCTTTGTAAATGAGTGATGTTATCAGTCTCCTCTCTTTTCTCCTCCATTTTCTCCCTCCCTCCTTCGCTCCCTCCCTCCCTCTCTCTTTCTCTTTTTTTCTGCTGCGGTGGTGAAATATCAGTATTGTTTACGCAGAAGATTAGGTTGGAATTGGGCAGAAGCCGGTTGTTCTGCCAAGATAGAGATAAGATAAAGGATTTTCCCTTCCAAAGCGAAGGAGTCGGTGCCACGCGCTGGCCTGCCTTATCTGGGAGCCAGGCAGACGTGCCATATGAAGTTGTTCATTGTAATTACCCGTGGCAGGAGTAGATTTCATAAGGCGATTTAGGATAGCAGACGCTATGATGTTAATGCAGGGGAGAGCCCTGGCCACTCATCCTCCATCTAGGCCTTTAACACTGCCTCTGTTTTTCTCTCCTCAGTTAACTCATCTGTCTATTTGTCATTCCTTCTTACTTAATTAACCCTTCCCTCTTCCATAGCCTTTCCTCTCTATTCATTACTCTCACTTGGTAGTCTGTTTTCTTTCCATTGATCCACTCCTCCTTCTCTTCTCTCTGCTCCCTACCCCTCCCTCTCTTCTCTCTCCTCCCTACTCCTCCCTCTCTTCTCTATGCTCCCTACTCCTCCCTCTCTTCTCTCTCCTCCCTCTCTTCTCTCTGCTCCCTACCCCTCCCTCTCTTCTCTCTCCTCCCTACTCCTCCCTCTCTTCTCTCTCCTCCCTACTCCTCCCTCTCTTCTCTCTCCTCCCTACTCCTCCCTCTCTTCTCTCTCCTCCCTACCCCTCCCTCTCTTCTCTCTCCTCAATACCCCTCCCTCTCTTCTCTCTGCTCCCTACCCCTCCCTCTCTTCTCTCTGCTCCCTACCCCTCCCTCTCTTCTCTATGCTCCCTACTCCTCCCTCGCCTCTCTTTGTTGCCTATGTCGTTTGTTAATGTTTGAATTGTATGGCACCATTTGGATTGTAGTGCATTTTGGCCTTTATCCCAGGTGTTTTTATGTGAATCATGTGTTCTTGTAGAACTGAAAAGTCCTACAGCATGTTTAAAATGAACATCTTAGAACACCCCAACAGCTAGGAAATGTACAAACTATCCAGGAAATACCTCCAGCAGCTACATGAGTTTCCCCAGGCCTTACTCACTCACTGCCTATCCTTCCATCTGGAAAGCAAAAGGAGAGAAGAAACAGGAAATGAGTTGTATCGTTGAGAGTTTCTCCTGCCTGATACAGAAGATGTGAGCTCCTCCACTGTCTGGGCCAGGCCCTAATCTAACAAAGAAGATGTGAGCTCCACTGTCTGGGCCCTAATGTAACACAGAAGATGTGAGCTCCTCCACTGTCTGGGCCAGGCCCTAATCTAACACAGAAGATCTGAGCTCCTCCACTGTCTGGGCCAGGCCCTAATCTAACACAGATGGTGTGAGCTCCTCCACTGTCGGGCCTGTTGTGTCCTCTCTACCTAGTGGAAACAGGAGACCCTGTTAAGAGGTTCTAAGTACTCACGGACGGCTAACGGTAGACAATCCTACCTGTGTGTCCGAGGCTTTACAGTAAAGCCTCCACTGGCCACTCAGACAATTAGCACTTCATTAGCACTCCTTAAGATATGATAATGGTAAGCTAACTGACCGTGGCAGCCCACCTACCTTACAGGCGCTAAACCCTTACAGATGAGTTTGGATAGAGGGTGGGGGTACTGGAAGAAATCACCATCACCTGGGGGGATTTTACCCACTTCTCTCTGACCTGCCTTCCACGGGCAGCTTAGACTGGATTTGGGGAGGAGAGGGAGGGGAAAGGGGAAGGGGAGAGATGTGGTGGAATAACCCTGTCTTTCCTGTAGGTCGGCCCCCTCCCTCCCTGCAGTTCATCTGTTTAGTTTAGGGCTTTCCTTGTGTGCTTGTTTGTTGTCCCCAGTGTGCTGTTACGTTCCTCTCCTCCCCTCTTCTCTCAGTACCTTCCTCTAATACACATGTTCACCGTCTGAAAGGAAGTGCTCCGCTTCTCAGAAACAGCTGATGTATCCTCGCACACCAGACGCCTGCGCTAAGCAGACAATTAAACTTTACACAAACACTCCATGTCAAATGAGCTTAATCCAATTCCAGCACTTCAAGTGATAGTTTGCTGCTATTTGTGCATTTCTTAATCATTTTCTCACATCAAATATATGGTTAGTATATGAGGAGGACTAACTTGAACCTATAACTGCTGTATTTAGGTTTTCTTTGTTAAATGAGATTTGTAAACAGTTCTTAAAATATATATTTATATGTTTTCTTCTTACAAGTCTTTTTTTATGTATTGGTAGTAGTGCGTCTGTGAATCAACGACAAGGCCTTTGTTTACATGGCTCACTCACAGACATTGACAGCTCTGAACAGGCCTCATATGATCTCAAGGTAAAACCTTGAGTCATTCACATTTACAAAGAATTTCATGTTCTCCTCTTTTTCTCATTTACAACATATAAACAACGATCAATACAGAGTGAACACGTAGATTACATTTTAAATGTTTTTATTTAACAAGGCAAGTTCGATTAACTTCTCACGAGTCACCATCCCGGATCCGGGAGCACCCTCATCAGTAAAAAAGCTGACTAGCATAGCCTAGCATAGCGCCACAAGTAAATACTAGCATCTAAATATCATTAAATCACAAGTCCAGGACACCAGATGAAAGATACACATCTTGTGAATCCAGCCATCATTTCTGATTTTTTAAATGTTTTACAGGGAAGAAACAATATGTATTTCTATTAGCTAACCACGATAGTAAAAGACACAACTTTTTTTCCCCACCATTTTTTTCCTGCATAGGTAGCTATCACAAATTCGACCAAATAAAGATATAACTAGTCACTAACCAAGAAACAACTTCATCAGATGACAGTCTGATAACATATTTATTGTATAGCATATGTTTTGTTAGAAAAATGTGCATATTTCAGGTATAAATCATAGTTTCACATTGCAGCCACCATCACAACTCTCACCAAAGCAACTAGAATAACTACAGAGACCAACGTGAATTACCTAAATACTCATCATAAAACATTTATGAAAAATACACAGCGTACAGCAAATGAAAGACAAAGATCTTGTGAATCCAGCCAATATTTCAGATTTTTTAAGTGTTTTACAGCGAAAACACAATATAGCATTATATTAGCTTACTACAATAGCCAACCACACAACAGCATTGATTCAAGCCAACAATAGCGATAACGAATAAACCAGCAAAAGATATTAATTGTTTCACTAAACTTCTCAAACTTCTTCAGATGACAGTCCTATAACATCATATTACACAATACATATAGAGTTTGTTCGAAAATGTGCATATTTAGCGGCACAAATTGTGGTTATACAATGAGAATAGTAGCCAAGCTGCCAACAAAATGTCGGGAGAAATCTTGGGAGAGGCACCTAATCTAATCAATAACTAATCATAAACTTGACAAAAAAATACAGGTTGGACAGCAAATGAAAGATACATTAGTTCTTAATGCAACCGCTGTGTTAGATTTTTAAAATTAACGTTACTACGACATACAGCGTGTATTAAAGCGAGACCGCACCGAAATTAATGGCGGAATAGTAGTTTGACATTTTTCAACAGAACAACGAATTAACATCATAAATAGTTCTTACTTTTGATGAGCTTCCATCAGAATCTTGGGCAAGTTGTCCTTTGTCCAGAAGAATCGTTGCTCGGTTGTAGATTGTCGCCTTCAACTTTGGAATTAGCAGTAAACATTAGCCATGTGGCGAAGACGTGCCCAACTCACTATACGCACTAAGAAAATTCAGAAAATCGCAATATACTGATATAAAATGATATAACTCTGTTTAAAATAACTACATTATGACGTTTTTAACACCTATATCGAATAAAATCAGAGCCGGATATATCTAAGGCCTATAACGAGAGCTTTCCAGAACGCCATCCTGAGGTCTGTCTTGCGTCATGGCGAATGTTGAAAAGACTGCACCCCACGTTCCAAGACCCTTTATATGGCCTCAGATCTGCCTAGCAACTCCATTCCAATGCTCACTGCTTGCTGACATCCAGGGGAAGGCGTATGCAGTGCATGTCGACCAATAGAATAAATGCAAATTAATAAACTGACCCTAGATCAGAGTGCCTGATTTCAGATTTCTCACTTCCTGACAGGAAGTTTGCTCTAACTTGAGTTCTGTTTTACTCACAGATATAATTCAAACGGTTTTAGAAACTAGAGAGTGTTTTCTATCCAATAGTAATAATAATATGCATATTGTACGAGCAAGAATTGAGTACGAGGCAGTTTAATTTGGGAACAAATTTTTACAAAGTGAAAACAGCACCCCCTATTGAGAAAAGGTTTAATGGAAGAAAATAAAGGTTGCACTGAGTGAAAAGAGTAAGTCTAATCAAATCACAATTTATTTAATAAAAGCCTGTAATAATTCATTTAAAAAACAGACTGAGAAAGAGATGAGAAAGTAACAGAAAAATATTAAATACAGGTGGACTGAAGACTCCCTTTCCAAGAATGACAGGAGCAGCACTTGTCTGAGAGAGCGAGACACTCCCCATTATGTTTGGGTCAGTCACAGGACGCTGTGTTCTTGGAAGGAGATTTTCAATGTTTCTGTTGTGTTTAAATAAAATGCTTGCCTCATGTATCATTCAACAGCAGACCTATGATCCAGACTATCTCTCTCTCTCTCTCTCTCTCTCTCTCAAATATCTCTCTCTCCCCCCTCTCTCTCTCTCTCTCCCTCTCTCTCTCTCTCAAATATCTCTCTCTCCCCCTCTCTCTCTCTCTCTCTCTCTCTCTCTCTCTCTCTCTCTCTCTCTTTCTCTCTGTCTCTCTCTCAAATATCTCTCTTTCTCTCTCTCTCAAATATCCCCCCCCCCTCTCTCTCTTTCTCTGTCTCTCTCTCTCTTGGTCTGAAACAACGATGTCCGGATGACATCATCCCCCTCAGTGGTTGTGGGACAGATATGACTGAGCAACCGAATGGCAAATCCAAGAGAACAGAGCACCCAAGTGGTCAACTCAGCCCAGATATCTAGACAAACTTACAGGAAAACCAGGAAAACCAGTTAGACCATATTTCTTCAAATGTCAATATTGAGCAACCGTTCACTCCCATATAGGGTTTGAAACACTTAGACTGAGATGATACATTCAATGTAGTATCCTGCAGCTGGCTATTGGATTAGCCTGCTACCAGCAGTGAGCGCTAGGCTAACAGTTGTATAATCCAAAAATATTATGTAGTGCTGCAGGTGGTTCAGCTAGCAGACAGGGGGCCTTGCCTGGGGGCGGGGCTAAGCTCCAGGTCCACAACGAGATGTGTCACTCAGCTGTGTGTGTGTCACTGGCAGAACAGCCGTCACTAATTACACAGGAATGCTTCCCCTAATCCCCTCACGCCAATCCAAAGTAAACTGCCAACTCTGAGAGAGAAAAAAACACCACCTCTCATTCAATATCCAGGGGGTTTTCCCCTTGTGCTCTCCATTTGAAGGTTATAACATTTCAGAAGCATGGTGTCAGTGTGTCGTGACTGTTCAGACACGCCCTGAGAATAACAATCTTTGTGACACTTAGAATTACACCCCTCTGTTCTTTGAAGACAGCAACCTTTGAGTTGGGGTTGGGAAAGGTGAGAGAAGCCTAAAGGAAACTTCATGCTAATAGACCTCTGATAAATATGTTGTGTGTTACTTGAGCTGTCTTTATCTCTGGGCACAGAATAGAAACTGTGAGCTCTAAAGCGGGCTAAAGAAAGGAACTTGGAGAGACAAAGAGAAGTCATGGTCTGTTCGGTTGTCTACTTGTCAAGCCACAGTTGAGGCAGATGTAGCCTGATTTGCCTATGCTAATAGCATATGACATCTCAGCTATTGGAAGAAACATGGGATTTATAGCCTCAATTAGGCTAACGATGATAGCTGGTTGACTGAACTTTTCCAGAACTCTTTCAGGTTCCCCATTGACTCTGGACATTCGGACGGTACTCCAATCAAAATGTGGCCAGCCCCCCTGCAGAATAAAGTTGATCATATTGCATTACACACAACACTGATATTCCTCCCCTAAATAAATATATATAGGAGATGCAATATTTATAGGGTTGTGTTCATAGCAAAGAGGGACCGGGAGCAGTAAGGGATCTCTGTGATTGTCTCCCCCGCCTGAGATTTAATGGAAGTTTCATGTTCACAGGGACATCGATCAAACCCAGGGAGGGGTGGTGGTGGGGGGGTGAGGGGGGAGATGAGGGGGGGGTGTGGTGAGGAGGGGGGTAAGGAGGGAGGGAGGGAGGGAGGGAGGAGAGGGGTGAGGGGTTGGGGGGTGAGTAGGGGAGGGGAGCGGTGAGAGGTGGATGGGTAAAGGAGAGTGTGAGCTGTGCTGAGAGAGAAGGTGAAACAGGTGGCATCATTGCTACAATGTCAGGAGGAAGGATACAACAGCTGTACTGGTTATTGTTATTTCTGACTCCATACAAGAGTTACCACCATGCTGAAAATATGTGATAATCATTCATATAACAAAAATATAACATTTCAGAGAATAAATCTAGTTTTGGTCCTGACATTAGGGGCTCATATAATCAACCTGTAAATTATATGATTGCTTGATTGAATATACATGAGTTAAGAATAACAGAAGTAACCTCCTCGCCATGAAAACCTAACACTAGTTAAATTATGCTGAAAAAATATATATACGCAACATGCAACAATTTCAAAGATTTGACTGAGTTACAGTTCATATAAGGAAATCAATCAATTTAAATAAATAAATTAGGCCCTGATCTATGGATTTCACATGACTGGGCAGGGGTGCAGCCATGGGTGGGCCTTGGAGGGCATAGGCCCACCCACTTGGCAGCCATGTCCACCCACTGGGGAGCCAGGCCCAGCCAATCAGAATGAGTTTTTCCCCACAAAATGTCTCTATCAGCAAATACTCCTCAGCACCCCGCCTCCAACCCCCCCTCAGACGATCCGGCAGGTGAAGAAGGAGGATGTGGTGGTTTTGGGCTAGCGTGGTTACACGAGGTCTGCGGTTGTGAGGCCAATTGGACGTACTGCCAAATTGGCTGTGTGACAAAACTGCACATTTTAAAGTGCCATTTTA
The DNA here is from genome assembly GCF_029448725.1 of Salvelinus fontinalis. Classification (NCBI taxonomy): domain Eukaryota; kingdom Metazoa; phylum Chordata; class Actinopteri; order Salmoniformes; family Salmonidae; genus Salvelinus; species Salvelinus fontinalis. Next base: position 21,607,495 of record NC_074694.1, read on the forward strand.
TTGTCCCCAGCACAAGGTGTACCTGTTTAATGATCATGCTGTTTAATCAGCTTCTTGATATGCAACACTTGTCAGGTGGTTGGATTTTCTTGGCAAAGTAAGATGCTCATTAACTGGGATGTAAACAAATGTGTGTACAACATTTTAGAGAAATAAGCTTTTGGTGCACATGGACGTTTTATGGGATCTTTTGTTTCAGCTCATGAACAACACTTTACATGTTGCATTTATGTTTTTGTTCAGTGTATTATATTCAAGTAATACAAGGTAATTTCAGCATGGATCGGTTTTTATTGAGAGCACAGATTTGTACAGCTTAAGAGCAAATGCTTAGGCATTTTTGTTTGTGCCACCGTCAAGGAAAGGTGATCCAGGGGTGTGATGTCAACAGAACCATCTTACATAATGGGGGTAATTATTATGATCTTCCCGCTCTGACAGACAGCACAGTGCTGTGTGAGAACACGAACACAGTGCCTAGAGCGTCTCAGCCTCAGCAGGCTGTGTGTGGATCAGTCAGGGGCTTCTCCACATTAACAGTCTACTGTTTGGGTTGAGCCCTGCACCAGCCGCCCAGGAAGCGTGGCAGCATGCGCCAGCTCTGTTGTTTTGACACCTGACTGCCAGGGCGGAGTCTCCGTGGCGATGGTATCCCGGAGCGATGGCGTCAGTCTCCCCCTGCCCTATCACACACCAGCCCTTGTTTTCATGGTATGTTCCTGCTTCGGGCTGATGTGTAGTCGATCCTCTTGATGCGTTACCACAAGAATGCTGATCCAGGACTGGGCACCTACAACCAAATAGGTCTGACTGTGAGAAAAGGGCACCTGAGGTGAGGGTGTTTGACTGACAGCAGTTGTGCATCCTGATGTTAGACACTGATCTGTTCCTTGTTATACGTTGTCATTGTATATATTATCTGGAATTGTTTTCCAAAGGTTTTCTGCATCGTACTGGCCGCCTCCTTGTTATCTTTCTTGGATTACCTGCCATTTAAGGGCCTGCCTTCCACTGCCCTCATCTCACCACGGATAGTTCTGTGGCATTGATGCTATCTGAGATAGTGACCATAGTGTCCAGGGATATAATGGTACATTGGACAAACAAAACTCCCTCATTTGATATAAGAAACTGGCTGTTACTTTTTCACAACCTTTGAGCATAGTATTGTCACTCGGCTTCAAGTATTGTCGATCGGTCACGATTTTCCAGGAAAGTTTATTTTGAAGAAGAAGAATTGCACATCATGATATATTTAGATTTCCTCAAGACAATGTTTCCCATGAATAGTTAATTCTCTCAAACTGAGCATGAGTGGTTATGCATGTGAGTCAGCTCTGTGGCAGTCAAATCAAATCAAATTGTATTAGTCACATGCACCAAATACAACAGGTGTAGCCCTTACAGTGAAATGCTTACTTACGAGACCCTAACCAACAGTGCAGTTTTAAAAAATACGGATAAGAATAAGAGATAAAAGTAACAAGTAATTAGAGAGCAGCAGTAAAATATAACAATAGATACAGGGGGGTGCCGGTACAGAGTCAATGTGCAGGGGCACCGGTTAGTTGAGGTAGTATGTACATGTAGGTAGAGTTAATTAAAGTGACTATGCATAGATGACAACAGAGAGTGGCAGTGGTGTGGAGACGGAAGGGGGGGCAATGCAAATAGTCTGGGTAGCTATTTGACAAGATGTTCAGGAGTCTTATGGCTTGGGAGTAGAAGCTGTTTAGAAGCCTCTTGGACCAAGACTTGGCGCTCCGGTACCGCTTGCCGTGTGGTAGCAGAGAGAGCAGTCTATGACTAGAGTGGCTAGTCTTTGACAATTTTTAGGGCCTTCTTCTGACACCGCCTGGTATAGAGGTCCTGGATGGCAGAAAGCTTGGCCCCAGTGATGTACTGGGCCGTACGCACTACCCTCTGTAGTGCCTTGCGGTCGGAGGCAGAGCAGTTGCCATACCAGGCAGTGATACAACCAGTCAGGATGCTCTTGATGGTGCAGCTGTAAAACCTTTTGAGGATCTAAGGACCCATGCCAAATCTTTTCAGTCTCCTGAGGGAGAATAGGTTTGTCGTGCCCGCTTCACGACTGTCATGGTGTGCTTGGACCATGTTAGTTTGTTGGTGATGTGGACACCAAGGAACTTGAAGCTCTCTACCTGCTCCACTGCAGCCCCGTCGATGAGAATGGGGGGGTGCTCGGTCCCCTTTTTCCTGTAGTCCACAATCATCTCCTTTGTCTTGATCACGTTGAGGGAGAGGTTGTTGTCCGGGCACCACACGGCCAGGTCTCTGACCTCCTCCCTATAGGCTGTCTCGTTGTTGTCGGTGATCAGGCCTACCACTGTCATCTGCAAATTTAATGATGGTGTTGGAGTCGTGCAGTCATGAGTGAACAGGGAGTACAGGAGAGGACTGAGCATGCACCCCTGAGGGGCCCCCGTATTACAGACTCAGACAGGGAGAGGTTGAAAATGTCAGTGAAGACACTTGCTATTTGGTCAGCGCATGCTCGCAGTACACGTCCTGGTAATCCGCCTGGCCGTGCGGCCTTGTGAATGTTGACCTGTCTAAAGGTCTTACTCACATCGGCTGCGGTTGCGTGATCACACAGTCTTCCGGTACAGCTGGTGCTCTCATGCATGTTTCAGTGTTATTTGCCTCGAAGCGAGCATAGAAGTAGTTTTGCTCGTCCAGTAGGCTCGTGTCATTGGGCAGCTCTCGGCTGTGCTTCCCTTTGTAGTCTGTAATGGTTTGCAGGCCCTGCCACATCCGACGAGCGTCAGAGCCGGTGTAGTACGACTCGATCTTAGTCCCGTATTGACACTTTGCCTGTTTGATGGTTCGTCGGAGGGCATAGCGGGATTTCTTATAAGCTTCTGGGTTAGAGTCCCGCTCCTTGAAAGCGGCAGCTCTAGCCTTTAGCTCAGTGCGGATGCTGCCTGTAATCCATGTCTTCTAGTTGGGGTATGTACGTACGGTCACTGTGGGGACGACGTCATCGATACACTTATTGATGAAGCCAATGACAGACGTGTCATTGGGACATATTCCAGTCTGTGCTAGCAAAACAGTCCTGTAGCTTAGCATACACTTTATCTGACCACTTTTATATTGATCTAGTCACTGGTGCTTCTTGCTTTCATGTTGCTTGTCAGCAGGAATCAGGAGGATGGAATTATGGTCAGATTTGTCAAACGTAGGGCGAGGAAGAGCTTTGTACGCATCTCTGTGTGTGGAGTATAGGTGGTCCAGAGTTATTTTCCCTCTGGTTGCACATTTAACATGCTGATAGAAATTTGGTAAAACTGATTTAAGTTTCCCTGCATTAAAGTCCCCGGCTACTAGGAGAGCTGCCTCTGGGTGAGCGTTTTCTTGTTTGCTTATGGCGGAATACAGCTCATTCAATGCTATCTTAGTGCCAGCCTCTGACTGTGGTGGTATGTAAACAGCTACAAAGAATACAGATGAAAACTCTCTCGGTAGGTAGTGTGGTCTACAGCTTATCATGAGAAACTCTACCTCAGGCGAGCAATAACTCGAGACTTCCTTAGATATCGTGCACCAGCTGTTGTTTACAGAAATACATAGACCGCCGCCCCTTGTCTTACCAGACGCCACTATTCTATACTGCCGGTACATCGTATAACCAGCCAGCTGTATGTCGATATTGTCGTCATTCAGCCACGACTCTGTGAAGCATAAGATTTTACAGTTTTTAATGTCCCGTTCGTAGTTTAATGTTCCCAGTAACTCGTCCATTTTATTGTCCAAAGATTGCATGTTTGCTAGCAGAATTGAGGGAAGTTGGGGTTTATTCGATGGCCTCCTCTTCACGCAGATCACTGGGGTCGGGGCCTGTTCCCGAGGGAGCCGTATATATCCTTCGCCTCCGGCTCGTCAGAGTCGTGAAATAAGAAAAATGATTCTGCTTGTCCGTGGTGAGTAACCGCAGTCATGATGTCTAGAAGTTATTTTCGGTCATAAGAGACGGTAGCAGCAACATTATCTACAAAAAGAGTAAAAATGTAAGTTACAAACAATGCAGATAAACGAACAAAAAAACACAATTGGTTGGGGGCACGTAAAACGTCTGCCTTCTGCTCCGGCACCAACTTGCTTTAAAACAGCAACATTTTCTCTACGACCCATGGAAAAATGTGTAGAATTTCAGGATATGTATTTTATAATGTATTTTTTATATCTCTGCCGTCTGTGGGTGTTGGCTGTGATGAGTCTGTGACTGTATGTCTGTGTGGGTGTTGGCTGGGATGACACTCATAGGGTTAGGATTTACCTCAAGGACAGGGTCTTGAAATTGCATATGCAATATGTGGTATGTAAATGTATTTGAATTTCACCCTTTCAATCTGGCTTTAGAAACCCAACCATTCTACTACTGTAACGACTCTCCTCTTCGTCTGATGATGAGGAATTGGAATCATCGGACCAACACGCAGCGTGGTAAGTGTTCATAGTAAATTTTATTAAATAAAGAAAAGAGAGAGTGAATGACACGAAACGACAACAAAGAGAGTGAATGACACGAAACAGTCCTGTAAGGTGAAAAAACACAAAGCAGGAAACAACTACCCACAAACACAGGTGGGAACAGGATACCTAAGTATGGTTCTCAATCAGAGACAACAATTGACAGCTGCCTCTGATTGGGAACCATACCAGGCCAAACACATAGAAAAGGACAACATAGAACAAAACATAGAATGCCCACCCCAACTCACACCCTGACCAAACCAAAATAGAGACATAAAAAGGATCTCTAAGGTCAGGGCGTGACAGTACCCACCCCAAAGGTGCGGACTCCGGCCGCAAAACCTAAACCTATAGGGGAGGGTCTGGGTGGGCATCTATCCGCGGTGGCGGCTCTGGTGCGGGACGTGGACCCCGCTCCACCTTAGTCTTGGCCCACTTAGGTGGCGCCTCTGGAGCGGAGACCCTTGCCGCCGACCCCGGACTGGGGACCCTCGCAGCGGGCCCCGGACAGGAGGGAGACTCTGGCTGCTCCGGACAGGAGGGAGACTCTGGCTGCTCCGGACAGGAGGGAGACTCTGGCCGCTGGAGGCTCCAGACCAGAGGGCGTCGCTGGAGGCTCTGGACTGAAGGGCGTCGCTGGAGGCTCCGGACTGACGGCCTTCATTGGAGGCCTCGTGCCATAACTCCTCACTGGAGGCTTCGTGCCATGGATTATCACTGGAGGCTTTGTGCCATGGATCATCACTGGAGGCTTCGTGCCATGGATCATCACTGGATGCTTCGTGCCATGGATCATCACTGGAGGCTTCGTGCCATGGATCATCACTGGAGGCTTCGTGCCATGGATCATCACTGGAGGCTTCGTGCCATGGATCATCACTGGAGGCTTCGTGCCATGGATCATCACTGGAGGCTTCGTGCCATGGATCATCACTGGAGTGGAGAGACACACAGGAGGCCTGGCTCTGGGAGCAGGCACAGGACTCACCAGGCTGGGGAGACATGCAGGAGGGTTAGGGCTTAGCACAGGCACAGGACTCACCAGGCTGGGGAGACGTGCAGGAGGCCTTGTCCTTGGCCGAGGCACCGGATGCACTGGGTCGTGGAGGCGCACTGGAGGTCTCGAGCAACGAGCCTGCACAACCCGTCCTGGCTCGATGCCCACTCTAGCCCGGCCGATGCGAGGAGCTGCGATGTAGCGCACCGGGCTATGAACATGTACTGGAGACACCGTGCGCTCCACCGCATAACACGGTGCCTGACCAGTACGACGCTCCACCCAGTAAGCACGGGGAGTTGGCTCAGGTCTCCTACCTGACTCCGCCAATCTCCCCGCGTGCCCCCCCCCCCCCAAAAAAAAATTCTGGGGCTGCCTCTCGTACACCTCTCCTTGAGCTAACTCCTCGTAGTTTCGCCGCTCCGCTTTGGCTGCCTCCAGCTCCTCTTTAGGACGGCGATACTCTCCCGGCTGTGCCCAAAGTCCCTTGCCGTCCAAAATTTCCTCCCATGTCCAGGAGTCCATCAATTGCTGCTCCTTCCTACCCTACTGCTTGGTCCTTTGGTGGTGGGTAGTTCTGTAACGACTCTCCTCTTCGTCTGATGATGAGGAATAGGAATCATCGGACCAACACGCAGCGTGGTAAGTGTTCATAGTAAATTTTATTAAATAAACTGAACACTGAATGACAAAAAACAACAAAGAGAGTGAACGACACGAAACAGTTCTGTAAGGTGAAAAAACACAAAACAGGAAACAACTACCCACAAACACAGGTGGGAACAGGCTACCTAAGTATGGTTCTCAATCAGAGACAACGATTGACAGCTGCCTCTGATTGGGAACCATACCAGGCCAAACACATAGAAAAGGACAACATAAAACAAAACATAGAATGCCCACCCCAACTCCCGTCCTGACCAAACCAAAATAGAGATAAAAAAGGATCTCTAAGGTCAGGGCGTGACAGTTACAGCATTAGTAAAACTTACAAATGATATACATTCTTCATCTGACCAAGACAAACTATCTAGGGCGCTCTTTATTAATTTATCAAAAGCATTTGATTTAGTTGATCATTCTATCTTACTAGGAACACCTAAAAAAATTGGTTTCACTAACAGATCACTAAAATGGTTCCATGCATATCTTAGCAATAGAAAACAATGTGTTTTCATAGGAGGAGACAGACTTATTGGCCTCAGTAGAGGAGTACCTCAAGGTTCAGTATTGGCCCCCCTTTTCTTACCACTAATTTGTCAGAATTCACGTTCACATTTACGCTAATGATACAGTCAGTGGCGCTTCTGGGGTTGGGGGGGGGGGGGGGGGGGGGGCGGGGGGAGCCAGTGCCCCTGTGACAACAATTTTGGACCCCCTTGTGGCCGCCCTAAATGTGGAGTATGAAATTATTTTTACATAACAAATCTTTGCTATTGTTCTTTTTTTAACATCCGTTATTAGACAGTGGCAACGATGATGATTATGAACATGGTCTTTTGCCTGCTAATTCCTGCAATGCAGTGAAGAAAACGATATGACAACATTAACGTTGAATGTAAACTGGCCCCTCTAACAGTACAACTGGCCCCAGCTTGGCCCCCCCAGTTGAAATGGTCTAGAACCGCCACTGGATACAGACGTCTTGCTCCTGGTCAAGCTAAACACCTTCTTCGCTTGATTTGAGGATAGCACAGCGCCACCGACGCGGGCCACTCTCGAGGACTGTGGGCTCTCGTTCTCCGTGGCTGATGTGGGTAAGATATTTAAGGGTGCTAAACCTCCCAAGGCTGCCAGCCCAGATGGCATTCCTAACCGCGTCCTCAGAGCATGCGCTGAACAGCTGGCTAGAGTGTTTACAGACATATTCAATCTCTCCTTATCCCAGTCTGTCCCCACTTGCTTTAAGATGTCCACCACTGTTCCTGTACCCAAGAAAGCAAAGGTAACTGAACTAAATGACTATTGCCCTGTAGCACTCACTTCTGTCATCATGAAGTGCTTGAGAGGCTAGTTAAGTATCAACAACACCTCCACTATGCTGATCCTCAACACAGAGACCCCACAAGGGTGTGTGCTCAGCCCCTTCCTGTACTCCCTGTTCACCCATGGCTGTGTGGTCACGCACGCCTCTGACTCAATCATCAAGTTTGCATACACAACAGTAGTAAGCCTAATTACCAACAATGACGAGACAGCCTACAGGGAGGAGGTGTTGGCCCTGGCGGAGTGGTGCCAAGAAAATAACCTCACCGTCAACAAAATGAAGGAGCTGATCGTGAACTTCAGGAGACAGCAGAGGGAGCACGCTCCCATTCACATCGGCGGGGCCGCAGTGGAGAAGGTGAAAAGCTTCAAATTCCTCTGTGTACACATCACTGACAACCTGAAATGATCCACCCACACAGACAGTGTGGGGAAGAAGGCGCTGCCTCTTCATCCTCAGAAGGCCGACAAAAATTTGGCTTGGCATCTGAGACCCTCACAAACTTTTACAGATGCACCATTGAGAGCATCCTGTTGGGCTGCATCACCGCCTGGTATGGCAACTGCTCCCCCTGCAACCACAGGGCTCTCCAGAGGGTGGCACGCTGCCTGCCCTCCAGGATATCTACAGCACCCGATGTCACAGGAAGACAAAAACAATCATCAAGGACCTTAGCCACCAGAGTTACGACCTGTTCACCCCTCTATCATCCAGAAAGCGAGGTCAGTACAGGTGCATCAAAGCTTGGAATGAGAGACTGGAAAACAGCTTCTATCTCAAGGCCATCAGACTGTTGAATAGCCATCACAAGCCAGCCTCCACCAAGTACCCTGCCCTGACCTTAGTCACTGTCACTAGCCAGCTACCACCCGGTTACTGAACCCTGCACCTCAGAGGCTACTGCCCTATGTACATAGACATGGAATCACTGGTCACTTTAATAATGTTTACATACTGTTTTACTCATTTCATACAGTGCATTCAGAAAGTATTCAGACCCTTTTACTTTTTCCACATTTTGTTACGTTAGAGCCTTGTTCTAAAATGTATTAAATTGTTAAATTCCCCTCATCAATCTACACACAATACCCCATAATGGCAAACAAAATACAGGTTTGTAGAAACGTTTGCAAAACGTTTACAAAAAAAAAATATCACATTTACATAACTATTCAGACTCTTTACTCAGTACTTTGTTGAAGCATCTTTGGCAGTGACTACAGCCTCGAGTCGTCTTGGGTATGATGCTACAAGCTTGGCACACCTGTATTTGGGTAGTTTCTCCCATTCTTCTCTGCAGATCCTCTCAAGCTCTGTCAGGTTAGATGGGGAGCGTTCCTGCACAGATATTTTCAGGTCTTTCCAGAGATGTTTGATCGGGTTCAAGTCCGGGCTCTGGCTGGGCAAAGTTTTCATCAAAGATCTCTCTGTACTGCTTCGTTCATCTTTCGGTTCTGACTAGCCTCCCAATCCCTGCAGCTGAAAAACATCCCCACAGCATGATGCTGCCACCACCATGCTTCACCGTAGGGATGGTGCTAGGTTTCCGACAGACGTGACGCTTGGCATTCAGGCCAAAGAGTTAATTCTTGGTTTCATCAGACCAGAGAATCTTGTTTCTCATGGTCTGAGTCTTTAGGTGCCCTTTGGGAAATTCCAAGCGGGCTTTCATGTGCCTTTTACTGAGGAGTGGCTTCCATCTGGCCACTCTACCATAAAGGCCTGATTGGTGGGGTACTTCAGAGATGGTTGTCAGCTCTAGAGGAACTCTAGAGCTGACAGAGTGACCATGGGGTTCTTGGTCACCTCCCTGACCAAAGCACTTCTCCCCCGATTGCTCAGTTTGGCTGAGTGGCCAGCTCTAGGAAGAGTCTTGGTGGTTCCAAGCTTCTTCCATTTAAGAATGATGGAGGCCACAGTGTTCTTTGGGACCTTCAACGCTGCAGAAGCTTGTTAGTATCCTTCCCCAGATCTGTGCCCCGACACAATCCTGTTTCGGAGCTCTACGGACAATTCCTTCAAACTCATGGCTTGGTTTTTGCTCTGACATGCACTGTCAACTGTGGGACCTTATATAGACAGGTGTGTGCCTTTCCAAATCATGTCCAATCAATTGAATTTACTACAAGTGGACTCCAATCAAGTTGTAGAGACATCTCAATGATGATCAATGGAAACAGGAAGCACCTGAGCTCAATTTCGAGTCTCATAGCAAAGGGTCTGATTACTTATGTAAATAAGGTATTTCTGTTTTTAATTTGTAATACATTTGCCAAAATTTAAAAAAATCTGTTTTGGCTTCGTCATTATGGGGTATGGTGTGTAGATTGCTGAGGATTTATATGTATTTAATCCATTTTATAATAAGGCTGTAACGTAACAAAATGTGGAAAAGTCAAGGGGTCTGAATACTTTCCGAAGGCACTTTATGTATATACTGTATTCTAGTCAATGACTTCCTATTGCTGTATATATATACTATTCTATCTTACGTATTCTATAGATATACTAAATATTCTAACCACATACTGTCCATAATGTCTATAATGTCTATACATCCCATCACATATATATATTTACACTCCGGACTCCAACATTGCTCGTCCTAATATTTATATATTTCTTAATTCCATTATTTTATCTTTATTTTATCTTTCTTTATTTTATCTACCATTATCTTCTAGATCTGTGTGTATTGTTGTGAATTGTAAGATATTACTGCACTGCCTGAGCTAGGAACACAGGCATTTTGCTACACCTGCAATAACTCCTGCAAAATATGTGTCTGTGACCAAAACAATTTGAATTGACTTGAAAACGAGATGGTGCATCTCAAGAAATTGCATCCTGCAAATGTTCAAGTAATTGAACAAAAATATGTTTTGTCAATGTTTTTGTATAGGTTTGCTTAGAAGAGATAATATTGTATCTGAAGTTCAAGGTTCAAGGATATTTATAGTACTGTGCAGAGGTGTGTTCTGGGTAGTACTTCATTTTATTGTTAGCCAACACAAGGTCACACTTGTATAAGATAGCAAGATGGGTGACTGTGCTATCATTCCATACAAAGACATCCAAAAACTCCCTATTTCACACAATGCCAAAAATCCATAAATCCACACAGTGTACATCACATAGTATAATACAATGCTAAAATTTAAACACGTACGCACACACACACAGACACACACGCACACACGCACGCACACACACACACACACACACACACACACACACACACACACACACACACACACACACACACACACACACACACACACACACACACACACACACACACACACACACACACACACACACACACACACAGTACACAATGTATCACAATGAATACACAACTAGGCGTTGTGAAATGTGTTCCTTGGCAGCAGATGAATGACGGGGCAGAAGCCCCAAGCAACCTCCCCCCTCCACCCCTCCTCTAAGCCAGCCTGCTGGTCTTTATCTCACTTGGTTGACTCCAGAGAAAGGCAGGGTGTGTGTGCTTGAGTGTGTCCGTATTATGTGAGAGGGAGACTGAATGTTTATCTTGTCAGTGTATTATATCCTCTGCATGTGTGAGTCTGTGTGTGTGTGCATGGACCTTGTGTTTTTGTATACTGTATGTTTGAGTACTCATCTATGCTTAATGAGCGTACATGTGTCACAGGGGTCTGTGTGTGTATGTGCAATAAGTGTGTGTGTGTCCAGCACAGGTCTGAGGATAGGCCTGCTGAGGCACTAGCTCGGTGTAAGCAGGTCAGGTCCGGCGGGGGTTGCTGACGTCAATGGAGGGGCTGGTCTCTGTAATACTACTGTAGAGAGAGAGATGGGGGGGGGCTGGCTGAGGCTAAGTACAGCCAGACTACTGGACCTGGGTCCAGGCCCAGGGCCGGGTGGGTTAAAGGCACTGGTCATGGGGTCAAGTACAGACACCTGGGTGTTAGATAATAACCTAGCAGTGATTACTGCACTTAATAGGCTGGCCTCTCTCATTCTCTATCTGTCTCTGTCTCTCTCCCTCCATCTCTCTCTCTCTCGCTCGCTCTCCCTCCATCTCTCTTTCCCTGACTCTCCCTCTCTCCCTGGCTTGCACCTGCCATCTCGGTCTGGCATTGTGCTGTTGTGAAAACGTTTAACCGACGTTGAATGAGCACCCCTCCCCCTCTCGTCCCAATGTTAGAGGGGTGGAAAAGGGGGAGCCAGGATATAGAGGCGAAGAATGAGAGGCCAACAAAGGGCATGTTCTGCCTCCCCAGCATTCTGCTCCTCTTCATCCCTGCAGAACGAAAGGCATGTCTTTCTTTCACTCAATAGAGAGGAATATTGGTGATTGCTCTCATTCCAAAATGAGCATCAGAGTACAGAGTAGCGGAGAGAGGATGAGAGAGGAGAGACACCCCAAACTCGTACAGGGGCATGAGGGGGGAATGTGACTTGGGATGGGACAAGGTTGTGGGGTAGTGGGAGGTGGGGTGGAATGGAGGGTTTATTGAAGAGAGGAATGTATGGATCTGACCCTCCCCTGCTAGCAGGCAGACACATTCCAGCTCCTTTTTGTTTCTGGAGGGGGGTATATGGGGGGGAGTGAGGGAGTCGTTTGTAAGTGTTATCCGTCTTTTGACCACATAAAGGTTGTCTGAGCAGGAAGGGGATCACCTGGGTGACAGGTCACGGCATCCTCAGCCAGAGGTGACCCCCACCACCCTAACCCCTTCCTCCTCCAGACCCCCTACCAACCCCTCTGCCGTGCCCGCGCTCTCACCTGTCCTCATGTGAAGTCAGCCAGGAGAGAGCGCTTTCTCTGTCTCTTAATCTCGCATTAGCTTTTTCCATTAATAGCTTGTTGTTCGTAGTTTGCTGAGTTTCAATTATTCCTGTAATTGTCTGTAATCGAACATGTTCCATTGCAGACAAGAGCCAGGAAGAACAGGACAGTGCAGAGCCATTGCATTGAAATGTCAGATACATTGATGAAAGACCTTGTTAATGCCAGGTATTATACTACTTCAGGTAATATCCCTTCTTAAGGCTTTTAGTACAATATGTCTTCAGTGCCCAATGTTAGTCATGTGGACTCCATGTGGTATGTTTTCTTCATAACATTTTCCAACTCCCTCACTTTCAATTCAAACCAACAATCCTAGCAACTGAAAAAAATAGAGTATTCATTCAATGGAAATGCACTGTCTCTGATGAATGGGAGACAACACACTTCCCTCCTCATACACACACACACACACACACACACACACACACACACACACACACACACACACACACACACACACACACACACACACACACACACACACACACACACACACACACACACACACACACACACACACACACACACACACACACACACACACATATCCATAGAGTGCGGGAAAAAACAATTACAGTTTCTCATTAAAATACTCTTAATCCCTTTATGCGAAACACAGTTACACAAGTATATACAATGAGGAGGAAAAAAGAGTGCGAATATGCAGCGAATAATTACATATATCATGGAGCCGTCTCTTTTATTTTGGGTGTCACTTGTGATGTCACTGGCTGCTTTCGTTCATTTGAATTCAGACCTTTATCTCTGGGCCGCAGGAGATTGAGTGACGGCCCACCAAACGCTCGCGACACTGTCCTATTGATTTCTCTAAATCCCCAACAATAGCATTTGCATGCTTGTTTCTGTAATAATACAGATATGCCATTCGGAATTAAAGAGCCTCGCAGACCAGAGGTAACTAATTGTGCGCTGTGTAATGAGTGCAGTTTCAATTTGATATAACCCACAGCTTTCTCTCGCAGCCCTGCGCTAAGTACTTTCAAGTCTTTGTGGGGAAATAATTGATTTTTTGTGCTTTGGGCGCAAGGAAAACTATTATGATCTTTTGAATAATAGCAGCGGAAGGCCCGTGAATGATTTAAATTGGTATTAGAGGAGGAAGCCTCGGCGGGAAGATAGCGCCTTTTGACTGACAGTTTGCAAATGGCCCCCGTTCTTGATTACTCATTCTCTTAAGGTGGAAAGGAGTGAAGCTTCATTTGTTGAGTAATGTTGGAAGTCATTATTGACTCTCTGTGTCTGTTAACAAACACATTGAGAGGCTGGACGGTTGGGGTGGTCTCACCCACTATGCCAGGGGCTGCTGTGGACCAGACCAGGGGTGAACACAGTGGGTGGGGTGGGCTGGCTGCTACAGAGCTCCACAGCAGACTGAGGAAGTGTGTCTGTGTGTGATAGGAACAGCCTCTTGTGCTGCCTCTCTCCTGTGGCTGCCTGTGGACGGTCTTAAACGTGCTACTGTCAGTGCCAGCCAGCTGGATTTGAGGGAAAATGTGATTATTCTGGGTATCAGTGTGGTTTGGAAGTCTTTCTCGCTCAAGGCTGAAAACTCATTTTTTTCTGTTCTCCTCAGGCTTTGTTTCCTTTGTAATAAAAGCGGTTTCTTATTTAACGCAGCGTGTTGGAATTTCACACTCTTAATTGTTTGTGTAGATAAAGGGGTTTTCAGTGTGGGGGGACATATTCCCATGACGACTACAGGGGTGGTAACGGCCATGTCTGTCTTTGAAAGAACTAGTTTCCTATTAACTTTTGGCTATGTTTTCAAAAGGGTAATGAAATACTAAATAATAAAAGAAATTTACATAACAGCTCTTAATTATGGCAGAAAATGGATCTGGCTTGGTTAAGTACAATATGCACCTGCAAAGAATGTACAGTATGTTACAGCCCAATATAATGTACTTTTTACATAGGACAAGCAAACAAACAATGTGGTTGTGGACTAACATTTTAATCCGGATTCCGAGTTCATGTCCAATATGCTTTGTTTAACTATTGAAAATCATAATATGTAATTTTATCCACATATGCCAGTACATAAAGTTTATTTAACATTTTTATTTAACCTTTATTTAACTAGAGAAATCAGATTTACTTCATGAAGTAAATCCAAGGACCATAAATGTGTTGTGTGTCAGTTCCAGATTAGTGTATGTTTGCTTCGACTGAACATAGAGCAGTAATAGTAGTATGATATATCATATCTGCACTGAAAGACAAAAGAGGAGTAGAAGGGAGCCATAGAGACAGGAGAAAGGAGACAGGAGAAAGGAGACAGGAGAAAGGAGACAGGAGAAAGGAGACAGGAGACAGGAGAAAGGAGACAGGAGACAGGAGACAGGAGAAAGGAGACAGGAGAAAGGAGACAGGAGACAGGAAAAAGGAGAAAGGAGACAGGAGACAGGAGAAAGGAGACAGGAGAAAGGAGACAGGAGACAGGAAAAAGGAGAAAGGAGACAGGAGACAGGAGAAAGGAGACAGGAGACAGGAGACAGGAGAAGGGAGACAGGAGAAAGGAGACAGGAGACAGGAGACAGGAGACAGGAGAAAGGAGACAGGAGAAAGGAGACAGGAGAAAAGAGAAAGGAGACAGGAGAAAGGAGGGATTGCCTTTGGCACTGAGGCTGCTGCAGTCATACACAGGTTTTTGTGAATCGCCTCATCGTATCTCTTGTCAATTCGTCCCAGATGTGATGGCTTAATGTGTGTGTGGTGTGTGTGTGTGTGTGTGTGTGTGTGTGTGTGTGTGTGTGTGTGTGTGTGTGTGTGTGTGTGTGTGTGTGTGTGTGTGTGTGTGTGTGTGTGTCATGCAGACAGAATGGCAGTGTGTGTGCTCCACGTCTCTTTACCTCACAACCACCACGCAGTTATCTCCGTAGTGAAAACACACTCACACACACACACGCACACACACACACACACACACACTGCTCACCATATTGTTCCTATCACATTGTTTCCTGTGACCTTCTGTCAAGAGCAGCCAGCCCCGATCTGTTGGCAAACACAGCCTCCAAGGAGTGAAGCCTATAGGCAGGAGTGAAGCTTCACCTCTTCATATCTCTCTACTTCTCTACCTTTTCTATACTTCTCATTATCTCGCTCTACTCTGCTCTACTCCTCTCTATGCTCTACTCCGCTCTCCTCCTCTCTACTCCGCTCTCCTCCTCTCTACTCCAATCTAATCCTCTCTCCTCCGCTCTACTCCTCTCTCTACTCCTCTCTCCTCCGCTCTACTCCTCTCTCTTCCGCTCTACTCCTCTCTCCTCCTCTCTCCTCCTCTCTACTCCTCTCTCCTCCGCTCTCCTCCGCTCTCCTCCGCTCTCCTCCTCTCTACTCCTCTCTCCTCCTCTCTACTCCTCTCTCCTCCTCTCTACTCCTCTCTCCTCCGCTCTCCTCCTCTCTACTCCTCTCTACTCCTCTCTCCTCCTCTCTCCTCCTCTCTACTCCGCTCTACTCCGCTCTCCTCCGCTCTCCTCCGCTCTCCTCCGCTCTCCTCCGCTCTACTCCTCTCTCCTCCGCTCTCCTCCGCTCTACTCCGCTCTACTCCTCTCTCCTCCTCTCTACTCCTCTCTCCTCCTCTCTCCTCCTCTCTACTCCTCTCTCCTCCGCTCTCCTCCTCTCTACTCCTGTCTACTCCTCTCTCCTCCTCTCTCCTCCTCTCTACTCCTCTCTACTCCGCTCTCCTCCTCTCTACTCCGCTCTCCTCCGCTCTCCTCCGCTCTCCTCCGCTCTCCTCCTCTCTCCTCCGCTCTCCTCCGCTCTACTCCGCTCTACTCCGCTCTACTCCTCTCTCCTCCTCTCTCCTCCTCTCTCCTCCGCTCTACTCCTCTCTCCTCCGCTCTCCTCCGCTCTACTCCTCTCTCTACTCCTCTCTCCTCCGCTCTCCTCCGCTCTCCTCCTCTCTACTCCGCTCTACTCCGCTCTACTCCTCTCTCCTCCGCTCTCCTCCTCTCTCCTCCTCTCTCCTCCGCTCTACTCCTCTCTACTCCTCTCTCTTCCTCTCTCCTCCGCTCTACTCCTCTCTCCTCCTCTCTACTCCTCTCTACTCCGCTCTCCTCCTCTCTACTCCTCTCTCCTCCTCTCTACTCCACTCTAATCCGCTCTAATCCTCTCTCTACTCCTCTCTCTTTCTCTCTCCTCCGCTCTCCTCCTCTCCTCCTCTCTACTCCGCTCTCCTCCTCTCTCCTCCGCTCTACTCCTCTCTACTCCTCTCTCCTCCTCTCTACTCCGCTCTACTCCTCTCTCCTCCTCTCTACTCCTCTCTCTTCCGCTCTCCTCCTCTGTCCTCCTCTGTACTCTCTCTACTCTGCTCTACGCTCTAAGACAGACCCATGTGTCCAGTAGCAAATGAAAACAATATTGCTGACAGTCATTTTTTGAAACACAGAGGGATCGTGCTCACAATATTTAATTTAGCATTGCCTAATACACACTTTATTTGGACAGTGAATCTCAAACTTTTTGTTTTGACTTCATACTCCAGCATTTTGGATTTGAGATCAATTGTTTCATATGAGCTGACAGTACAGAATGTCACCTTTTATTTCAGGGTATTTTCATACATATCTGTTTTACCGTTTAGAAATTAAAGCACTTTATGTATCTAGTCCCCCCCATTTGAAGGTGTCATAAGTATTTGGACAAATTAACTTATAGTGTATTAAAGTAGTCAAACGTTTAGTATTTGGTCCCATATTCCTAACATGCAATGACTACGTCAAGCTTGTGACTCTACAAACTTGTTGGATGCATTTTCAGTTTGTTTTGGTTGTCTTTTGGATTATGTTGTGCCCAATAGAAATGAATGGTAAATAATGTATAGTGTCATTTTGAAGTCACTTGTAAATAAGAATAGACTATGTTTCTGAACACCTCTACATTAATGTGGATACTACCTTGTTCCAGTCTGTAATCCCCACGTCTCAAGCTGAGCACCATCATTCCTGTTCCCAAGAACTCTAGGCTACCTTAGAGTGACTACCAATGACTACAGCTCTGTGGCACTCATCTGTAATCATGAAGTGCTTTAAAAGGCTAGTCCTGGCACATATCACCTCCATCATGGGCTTCAGGTAGCCTAGCGGTGAAGAGCGTTGGGCCAGTAACCGAAAGTTCGCTGGTTCAAATCTCCGAGCCGACTAGGTGAAAAATCTGTCTATGTGCCCCTGAGCAAGGCACTTGTAAATCTCTCTGGATAAGAGCATCTGCTACAGTAAATGACTAAAATGTAAACGTAATCCCATATAGACCCACTACAATTTGCATACTGCCCAAACAGCTCTACATGCAATCTCAATTGCACTGCCCTCTCCCACCTGAACAAGAGGAATACCTATGTGGTAATGCTGTTCATTGACTACAGCTCAGTGTTCAACAACACAGTGACCTCCAAGACTGGCACCAAGATTGCGACCCTGGGTGTGTGCTTAGCCCCCTCTTGTACTCCATGTTTATCCATGACTGTGTGGCCCCGCATGACTCCAACTCCAGGCCTGATCACCAATGGTGATGAGACAGCCTATAGGAAAGAGACGGCAGTGTGGTGCCAGGGAAAAACCTCTCCCTTAACTTCAGCAAGACCAAGGAGCTGATTGTGGACTACAAGAAACAGGGGGGGCACATAGACTGGGCCGCAGTGAAGAGGGTCAAGAGCTTCAAGTTCCTTGGTGTTCACATCAATGAGGACTTAACATGGTCCTCCCAGAACAGGCATAAAGAATGTGATCCCTGAGCCATCCCTGAGTCCAGGTCTGGTAACTTATATGGGGTGGTAAGAGCTTTGGACTAGTAACCAAAAGGTTGCAAGATCGAATCCCTGAGCTGACAAGGTTAGAATCTGTTGTTTGTCACGAATCCCAACGAAGATGGTGCCTCTTCCTGTTCGGGCGGCGCTCGGCGGTCGTCGTCACCGGTCTACTAGCTGCCATCGATTCTATTCTTTTTGTTTCTGTTAGTTTGGGCTGATTGGGTGCACCTGTTTAGAGTTTAGTTTTGTGGGTAGGCTATTTAAGGGCAGTAAGCCCGCTGGCTTTTGTGCGGGCTTGTTTCTCTGTTATTTGGTGTTGGATTGTATTGTGGATTTATTCTTTTTTCTGGACAGTTTAGTCCTGTGTTTTGGACTCGTATTTTCATGCGCCCGTGTGTTTAGGGCATGATCGTTTTTCCCTGTCTACTGGAAAATAAATCCACGTTCTTGAATCCCTGCTCTCTGCGCTTGACTCCTCCACCCAGTACTCCTAGCAGCTCTGACATTGTTCTGCCTCTGAACAAGGCAGTTTACCCACTGTTCCTAGGCCGTTATTGAAAATAAGAATTTGTTCTTAACTGACTTGCCTAGTGAAATAAAGGTATAAAATAAAAACGTCTGAAGGTTAACAATGAGGTTAGCAGTTTTGGAGGGGTATGAAGGGGAGTGTATGTAGGAATGATGCATTCTGTCTGTGATTGGGTTATCCACCTCTTATATAAAGTGTCCTGTGGGCACATAGACTTACTTTATACAATGAATATTAATGAATATTAAGCATAAAGTGGTATTATATTTCGATGGTAAAATGTACAAATCCAGTATAACTATACCCCATAGTTAATAATAAACTCATTAACATTTGATTACAGTCTGAGGCGACAAATCCTAACAGATTTATATTCACCATACTTCCCTTCAACCAAATTATAGAATTGAAATATAGCCAAAAATACCTACAAACACAATTATCAAAATAATTAGTTTTTTTGACCATTAAAACAATGATTATATTTGCATATTTTGTAATACAGATGACATTTGAAAAATAATTGAAACAGCAGTGAAGGCATGCAAAATTAAATATAATATTGTGCACAATGTTTGTGCGTGTGCAAACGTGTGTGTGTGTGGGTATGCACGTTACACAAACTTGTATGGAGGACCGGATGAGTATGTACATTTCTATACCCACCTTTGCACATGCAGCCATGCTGTTAATGTGTTTGTTTGTGTGAGTATACTTAGTTCCTGAGTGTGTGAGGTGGAACTGACCCCTTTAGAGTGCACACAGCTCGCAGTGCTCTCCGGGAGAGGGAGCGGTTCATTTAGTTGGTCATAACTAATAGTCTCTAATCTGCGAGCTGAAGTCTGCTGAGAATATTGGACAGCGTAAAGGTTAATCACCACTGCCTGGTTAGCCAAGGAAGACGAGCTAATTCCACCGAAGGCAAATGGCATGCAGTTTTATCTGGGACCGATAAGGAGTGTTAATATACCGAGCAGAATGGATGCTCAAGGGCCTGGTTCCCCTTATCAGCAAACTTTACAACAGGAACCCGGCAACAGCGCAACCCCCACACCGCTCACAACAAGCACCTCATTTCACCTCTCAAGCAGAACTATCGCTTCGCCCCCGTCCCCCAGCCACAGGAGTCCCCCCACCACCCTCCCTGTCTCCCCTACCTCTACCCCCAAAGCCACAGCCACCAGAAATGGGGGTATTATGAGCTGCGGCTAATTGGAAGATCCCTCTAATGCATTAAGAGATAAAATACTTTGGCTGTGGGCCTAAAGCGTGGATCAGAACAACATTGGAAGCTATCTAGCC